>NW_025421481.1:9375000-10000000 GCF_011764305.1 Mustela putorius furo
TGACCTTTCCCCCCCATAGATACATTTCTTTTAGAGTGTATATACATGAAGTAGTTCATTGCTTATGACCATTTTGATAGTAATTTGAAGAGCAAATAATTAACAGGGGAAGCACTGAATCAAAACTGAATGGAGTATCTGCCCAGCACTGAGCCTCTAACAGATTTTGGCTTCTCTTGCATATGTAGATCCATTATTGGAGCCCCTGTGACACACATTTATGTACTATTTACCTGCACATCTCTCCCAGCTGGGTGCAAATCCCTTCAGGGCAGGGACTGTATGAGTCTTCCTAGTTAGATATGTTAAGTGTCCCTATAAAGTAGGTGCTCAATAAATGTTTGTTGAATGAATGATTAGTTTCTAGACCCACAACAAATTCCCACTAGCATTGATTTCCTTGTAAAAAATCTCAAATGAACCAGGTGGTGGGTATTAGAGAGGGCACGGATTGCATGGAGCACTGGGTGTGGTGCAAAAACAATGAATACTGTTATGCTGAAAATAAATAAATAAATAAATAAATAAATAAATAAAAATAAAAGTAAATTTTTTTTAAATCTGAGAAACAAAAACAGAATACAATGATAAACTATGAAAAAAATCTCAAATGAAATAAAAATTCAAATCTCATCTGTGAGGCTAATAAAACATTTATGGTTATGAACTTGATTTTCAAACAAAAGTAGATTTGGGGGAATTCACTCAGAAGACTGTCCTCCCTAACCATAGGATGGGTAAGGTTACATGACTCATTTTACATAAACTCATTTTACATAAACTCGGGTTTATGACTGGTTCACACACACATAGAGTAAGTGGTAGAGTAAGTATCCTGAGTTAGGAGGGAAAGGGGTCATGCACTGCTAGAGTACAAAGTGTGATGACAGCCACGTTTCAGTTCTTCAGTTTTGGCTTTTTCTAAACCTTGTGTGTGGTAAAATATATGTAACAGAATTTACCATTTAACCATTCTAAGTGTACAGTTAAGGGACATTAGGTATATCTGCAGTGTTGGGTAACCATCACCACCATCTATTTACAGAATTTTTCATTATCCCAAATAGAAACTCTGTATCCATTAAACAATCTTCCTGGCCTCTGGAAATTTTTATCCTACTTTCTGTCTCTATAAATTTGCCTATTTTTAGATATTTCACATAAATGGAATCATACAATAGTTGTCCTTTTGTGCCTGGCTTCTTTCACTTAGCATCATGTTTTCAAGGTTCATCCATGCTGTAGCATGCGTCAGAATTTAATTGCTTTTAGGGCTGAATAATATTCTACTGTATTTACATTCCACATTCTGTTTATCCATTTCTCTGCTGATGAACGTTTGGGGTACTTCCACCCTTCAATTGTTTTAAATAATTCTGAAGCTGACTGACACAAAAAAATGTCAGATAAATATCAGCGATGTTTCACCCTCCCCCAACCAAATCCCCTTCACTCAAGTTTAGGAGAGCTATATAAAACAGTAACATTTTCAATACTCTTAAATGTCAAGGCAATTGGATCCCTAAACACAATAGGTAGAATTGATCTGAAAATCACTTTTTAAAAGATAAATTTGGGTCACAAGTATAATTTTGGTATTCAAGTATTGCACAGTCTGGGGAAATAGGCCTAATAATTCATAGTGTGTCCTAGAGATGTGAAATGCTAGTGTGGAAAAGGGGGTACAGAGCAGTAAAGTTGACAGGGGAAAAATATTCTTAGAATCACTCCCATTCTTTCAGATGGGCAAAACATAATCCTTTATGAGTAAACAGTTTTATCTAATTTTGATATTCATAAATCATCATACTTTGGATTTGTAATGATAAAATCAGTATTTTATTCATTCTAAACTTCCACACTCCTAACTACTTAATCCCTAAAAACATTTTTGATTCGATATTTTACTTTTTTTTTTTTTAAGATTTTATTTATCTGAGAGAGAGAGAGAGAAGCACGAGATGAGGAGGGTCAGAGGGAGAAGCGGACTTCCTGCTGAGCCAGGATCTGGATGTAGGACTCTGATCCTGGGACTCCAGGATCTTGACCTGGAGACACTTAATGAAGACAGGCACTTTAACCAATAGAGCCACCCCAGGCATCCTTAATATTTTAAAATAAAATTTAAAATTCAAATATAATGTAATATTGAAAAGCACATAAATTATAAGGTAATTATAAATTATCTCTTAGGAAATTTCCTCACAGTGAATATACTCATGTAACACCCCTCCACCCTGGATTAGGGAATAGATCACTATAACACACCTCAGAAGCCTCCCTCACGCCCCCTTTCCTGTCTCTGCTATCCCTCACAATCCTACTGGTCACAATCCTGACTTCTCTTACCATCCATTAGCTTTCATGTTTTGAACTTTATTTAAATGGAATCATGTAGTATGTCTGGCTTCTCTTTCTCAAAATTGTATTTGTGAGATTCATCCACGTTATTTGGTGTAGCAGTTATATTTTCATTGAACATGAAATGGAATGTAAGCTACTGCACAATCTGCAGGATGTATTAATCTCTTCTTTCTTCCTTTCAAACAGGGAGCTGATCTAGTTCAATTGGGAGTTATTTGCAGTCAACACACAGGCTTGAACTACAAAAACTTAAAATGACAGAGACAGCTCCTGCTCCTATCCAAATTTGATATAATCACTCCTAAACATCACTCTGGTCAGATCACTTCCCATTCACTGTTGGAAGGCATCCAGTCCTTACTCCTCCCAGCTTCCGGTCTCCTACAATTTCGGCCCACTCTACCTCTCCAAGGGGGAGAGCGCCTCCCATCTTTTGCAGCCTCCCGGGCAGGCCCTCCTTTGAGGGAATCTGGGCTGCGTCTGCCATCTAGTGGCAGCTCCGGAGATTGGACACTTTTCACTCCTCTGTCATCAGAAGGCCTGTACTATGAGCTCCCTTTTTCCTTCGCCTTTTGCTCTGTTGGGCTACACCATCAATCTTTCTCATACATGAGTATTTATTCCTTAACCTCATTCCCTGATCCTATCTTTTCTGCTGTTCTTACCTTGTTATCTTAAGAAAACATCTTTGTCTTTTCCTTTCCTGTTTCACAAGAACTTTAAAAAAAAAAAAAAGGGGCATTCTGGAAAGACATCTGAAAGGCTACTGCTCATCTACTCCTAAAACTCTAAAACTCTTTAAGTTCAAGTTTAAGCTCTTTAGTGTTCAAGAGCTCTCCTTCAACTACTAACCATTCTTATTAAAGTTGCTTTTTTCTCAGAACCAGGGTTCAAAATATTTTTAAAAATAGGACTCCCACTGCAGCAAAATTGTTTTTACATACCCAATACACACTTCTCCATGATGGGTAGGTTGCTTTTATTTTCCTTTTATAGTTTTCTGTATTTCTAAAGTTTTCTAAAAGGAATACACTGAAATAAATAGGAAATATAATAAATGTTATGTAGAAAGGGAGAGCAAAAAAGAGTTTTATGGCAAACAGGCCTTTTGCCTTTTTCTTTTAATAATATTACTTTGTGCTTCTCCCAGTTTTCTAAAAGGACCATTTTTTTAAAGTTTTGAATTTTAATTCCAGTAAACAAAGTTTTTATCAGACATATAAAAAGGAGCATGTTTTATATATAAACGGGAAACACATAAGTGTCAGAGAAGAAAGGGGGTGCTTAGTGGTAAACAGTACCATCAGAAAGGTGGTTAAACCAGAAAGTGGGAAAGAAAAGCTGTTGGAAGTAAACTATTACTAACAGGTCTTGACTTGTAATTAAGTGTTGGTGGCTCTGTAAGGAGACTGTGATTCCAGGAGGGGTTTCTCATGGCTCCTGGAGCCACATCTGTCTCGAGTGTTATTTGTTGTTGGCTTCATGATGATTCTCATCTTCTTGAGCAGAAGCAGGAATTGAGGCAGGAGGCTACCTGGAGAACGATTTACTTTGCCCAGCAGTTTATTGAGATCCTCTTAACTGCGAATGCCAAATTCACGGTGGAGAAAGAGGCTGAGAGTTTTTTGGTCCCGAAACACGTTACCTACCAGCTCGAGCGTATCTACCAACAGTTAAGACGGCGCAGTGGCCAGGTACAGGGATCAGCAAGGTTTGGCCCAAGCGTCTGCTTAGATCAGAATACTGCAACGGCTTTGCAATGGCAAGAGTGAAAATTAAACTCCTTGAAAGACGTTGTAGGTCAGCCTGGCAATCTGTTTGCTTGTAACTTTTTTTTTCCTCTGAGAATGCATTCAGTCATTTATTCAGCAAACATTTATTAAGTGCACAGTTATGAACAAGGTGCTGCTTTAGGTATAAATGTAAACATAAGAAATAACTCCTACCCTCCGGGTGCTTACAGTGTAGAAGGGGAAATAAGGCAAGTATGCAAATAGCTTTCATACAGGATGACTGTAGTTTCAGCAATGAATAGTAAGTGCAAAAGAAAACAAAACAAAACACGAAAGCTCATCCGCTGTGTTGCAAGGAAATGCACTAGCTTGGCAAAAAACAAAAAGGATTTAAAATGTATATATACGTTGCCTCTACCTGAATGCTCACAGAATCAGATACACAAAAACTCTCAAGCAAAAAGATACTGTCATACTAAAATTGCTTTTTATACCTAGACTGCAATATCTTTAACAGAAAATAGTCCAAGATGTTACTACAGTATATATTGCTGCTGTATTTTCTCACCGTTCTATGTTATATTGAAGTTATTTAAAGATTATTTATTAGAGCGAGAGAGAACATGAGCGGGGGAAGGGGCAGAGGGAGGAGAGAGACAAGCAGACTTCCTGTTGAGCAGGGAGCCTGCCCTGCAGCACGTGGGCTCAATCTCAGGACTCTGAGATCATGGCCTGGGCCGAAGTCAGGCCCTTAACTGACTGAGCCACCCAGGAACCCCCATTAAAGTTTTTCTTTTAAAAAGGAAGTATGCAGTAGCATATAAGAGCCTTTTCATTGTTAAGATAGTAAAATGGAATTTTACATTTATTGAATGAACAAGAAAATAGTGATGAGATGTTATGTTTTCTGTTCCCTTTTTCTTTTCAATCTCAGGAAAAACTGATAGACTCTCTTAGTAAAAAAATTAATCAAGTATACAGAGTCTGCATTGGAGATGCTGATGTTGGCAGCCTCAACCCAGTTCAAAAGCTGGTAAAAGTAGAGTCTCGCCTGGTAGAACTGAGTGATCTCATTGAATCCATGCCCAAAGAAAATGTGGAGGCAATTGAGAGGATAAAACAGAAAGAACGGCGGCAAAAGTACAGTCAATGTCTTATGATAGAAGTGTAGTGACCGACTTAATGAGATGAGAAACGATCTTTGCTGGGATTCCACAACACTGAGCAAGCCCCTATTACATGGCGAGGATCACGATAAAGATGCAGTAGACCCAAACCCTGACATGCCCTTCTCAGAGCGACTACTTAATGTGGAAGACACACTTGTCAAATATTCTTATGAAATAATGTGTCATTACCAATAATGAGCATTGTGAAGAAGAGTTCACTGGGGCAACTGATCTAGTTTGAGATGGATAAAGGGTCATTTTAGTTTGAAAAAAAAAAAAAAAGGATTTTCAGAATGAGTATTCACTACTTTTATTTTTTGAAGAGGTATCTCTTGTACTTGTAGTGGAGGGTCCAAAGTGTAGAATTAGGAGCCCTTCACTGCAAGACTTTATAAAAGAATTGTTTGAAAGTCAAGAGCCATGCAATGAGGGTTTTTCTTAGTGCATAACTAGCAACACTTACACACAGCATCTACACATTTACTCATTCATTCCTCAAGACAACTTCATGAGAATTATCAACCCCGGAACAGCACCCTCTCCTCACCCCGACATACCCACATCCTTGCCTACCGGCCTTTCCAGGACAATGTACTGATTTATAAACTTCTATATCGAGTTAAATAAGGATAACTACCTTTGAGGAAATAATTATAAATACATGATCCCTAGTATAATGTAGCATGTAGAGAATGCTTATAGGTGGACTATTGTTCCTGTCATAACAATAATAACAAAGTTAAGAGGCAGACTAGCACTATGGCTGACCTGCTTGGCTTCAATGCAGGTTCTGCCATTTACAACTTCTGTGACCTTAGGCAGGGTAAATAACCTCTCATAAGTCTCAGTTTATCTGTAAAATGGCAGTAATAATGGCACTTATCTCATAGGGTTTGTGCTTGGCACATAGTAAGTATTCAAATCTTAAGCATTAATGTTAGATATTTTGTAGTGCTTACTGGTTGGTATATGGGGGATATTGTTTTTCCCATATCAGAACAAAGTCCAGAATATATTAAGGTGATCCTGATGGGATTTTATTAAATATAAAGCAAAAATTTTTTTTACAAAAAATGCCTCCTTCTGTAAGATGACCTATGACCAATTACATTAACAGCACTTGCATCTTTTCTGCAGTCAGAAATATATTCTCACTGAATTGTAATTGCAACTTATTTTCAGTTGTGATGTATGAACCTAGTTCTGATTGTTTATCCTTCTTATCAAAAAGAGAATTTTGTTTTTCCCAAGTACATAACACCTAATTTTGCATAAAAAATGTTCAGTAAATGTCATGCTTTTAACTGTGTAAATCTATAAAACAGCTATCACTTACTGAGGGTCTGTTCTGCACCAGGCATTCACCTGGACAGTTAACATGGGTCATTTCATTTAATTTTATCCTCACAACAACCCTGAAGAGAACAAGGAAAAATGCATTTCTTGGTCTTAATTTCAGGATACCATTGAGAAAGATTAACTGGAAAAGTACACTTTTGTGGTAACTCATTGAACTGTATACACTGTGGTTTGTGCACTTTTCTGTACACTATACTAAAAAGGCTAATGGGGGGTCTGGGTGTTAATTCAAGAGGCCTTGTACACATTAACTGTAAAGTGCTAAAATGTAAGTGGGGTAACAAGAAGGCTTTGCTGAGGTGCTTGTTCTAGACCAAGATCTGGGTAGATTTTAATTCTTCAAAATGGTGACAAGCAGTTTTCTCCCATTTTAACACAAATGGGATCTGTTGCTGAGATTTCACTGGAATATTCAAATGTCATAGCATGGGTGAAGGTGAATTATGTGAGCTTTTAGGGAGATTTTATAATATTTAGGTAGTCTATTACCCAAAAATAATACAGGTCTTTTTTTTACTTTCTGTGATTTATAGTTACAAGAATGTCTTCCTTTTTTGACAGGTTACGTGAAGAGAAAATGAAAGAAAAACAAAAACACCAGGAGGAAAGGCTAAGAGCTGCTCTGGAAAGAGCAGTAGCACAACCGAAGAAAAAGGTTTGTGTTTTGTTACCAATAGGTCCAGCTCTATCAATATGTGAGTGCTTCTGTGGTATAAAAACAAAATACCTAATTCATGTAATTTATCCAGCTTTGATTGGTCTCTCCCTGATTCCTTGTTACTTGGAGGATAATTCAAATTTCTGGGTCTACGGTTCTCCATTAGACTCACTTTTTTTTAGTCTCACTTTCTTCCCCTCTCCTCTGTTCTTTAGCTCCTGGTTCATGAAGCCCGATAATTTTTTTTTTTAATTATTTGAATAGGTAATAACAAGCATACGGCTCAAAGATCAAAAAATACATTAAGATTTAGTGGAAATAAGTCATCCCTTTCCCCTCCCTGGATGCAACATCTTAAAGTTTCATCTGCATCCTTCTGGAAATATTCTATGTATTTATGTATATCTTCTCCTTCTTACATGTAATAGCCATGAACCCTGCTTCTTTCAATCAACAATGTAGACAGCAAATCCAGAGAACTGCATATAATTGGGAGGGTCTTCTAATCCTCACTTTGTGAAAAATAATGAGATTAATAGTTGATGTTAAAATGATTTACCCAGAGTCGCTTTAGATTTAGCAGCAGGTTCAGCACCAGAAGTCAAAGTTCTTCATATTGCAAGATTACCTAACCAATAAGAAGCATGGGATTAGGCAGTCACTGAGTACATGGGGTCCATGACTTCCCACTGGGTATGGAGGGCCTTGTGTTTCCATATGCCACTCTCCTCTGGGTTAGGGTTTGAAATATACTTGGGGAAGCTGATTTTATGGTTATCTACAAAGCTACTACGGACATTGATTCTTACCACAGTAATAGCTAAACTATGGTGAATGCTTACTGTGTGCCTCATAACCAACTTTTGAGGTAAGTACTTGAAGAAGTTTCTGAAATACAGTAACTGTTAATATACATGTCCAAAGGTGTTGATTATCTTAATTTCATTTAAATCGCATGTCAACTTAAAAAGGGTCTGGCTTCTCTAGTTCAGCTCTTCCTATGAAGACCTGACTTGTCCTCTTTCTCCCAAAGGCAAATTAACCATTCATCACCCTTCCATGTAAACATACTACTATTCACTAAGTTCACCAAATTGAAATGTATTTTTTTTTAAGATTTTTTTTTATTTATCAGAGAGAGAGAGGGAGAGAGCGAGCATAGGCAGACAGAATGGCAGGCAGAGGCAGAGGCAGAGGGAGAAGCAGGCTCCCTGCCGAGCAAGGAGCCCGATGTGGGACTCGATCCCAGGATGCTGGGATCATGACCTGAGCCGAAGGCAGCTGCTTAACCAACTGAGCCACCCAGGTGTCCCGAAATGTATTTTTAATAGATCCAGCTTTCCTTCTAGACCATGAGTGAGTTCTTATGACCTTTGTGTCCCCAGTGCCTGGCACACAGAGGTGATTCAATAAATGCTTATTGAATTAGCAGACTAAAAATAAGAGTGAAAACTAAAATGGGAAGAAAAATGATCAGCTGACAATGTACAAAGACCTCTAACAAAAGTTCTTACCAGTCAGGGCACTTGATCATCGGCAAAGTTCTCAGGCAGTATTAATAACAAAGAATACCAAAAGATCATTGAGAGAAAATAACAAAATCTGACATTAAGAAAGAAATTTGGGGATTCCAGTCCCAAAGAACATTTCTGTTAATAAAATGATGGGGAGGACTGCTACTGTTAGTTCTCAAAGGCCAAGAATGTCAAATTCTGCAATGCAGGGTACAGTCTCACATAGTGAGACTGACCCTTTTGAGACACAGTGGAGATATTCCATCAAATCTCATTTTCAGGGACGCCTGGGTGGCTCAGTCATTAACCGTCTGCCTTCAGCTCTGGTCATGATCTCAGGGTCCCGGGACGGGAGTCCCACACTGGGCTCCCTGCTCAGTAGGGAGCTTGCCTCTCCCTCTGCCCTCCCCCCTGCTTGTGTGCATTCTCTCTGTCTCTCAAATAAATAAAATCTTTTTTCAAAAAAATCTCATTTTCAACAGAGTAACTTTCTCATCCATTTCTTTTACACAAATTCAGATATAGAAGCAAAACCAAATAAATACATAAAGGAGGGGGGAAGACTAAAGAAGAAAAATAATTAGTATAATAAACTTGAGCATATGCCCCAGAGAATGAATAGGTACAAATCAAGGGCTTTCCCTAAGCCTCTCCTGGTGGGAACACATCTAAGGGCCATCAGGATTACTAGTGTTGAAGATATACATGGTTTTCTCAAGTTTTTGTCTAACAGAATTTTTAAATGCCAGTCAACTGGTGTTTGCAGAGGAAAATGATCTATCCTAACCAATGGAGGAGAAATTTTGCTATGGCACTAAGAAATGAAATGTTGGCCTCAAACGTGGTGCTTTTCTAGGTCGACCACATCTGAAACATATAGGCTTTTTGATACTAACTAAATCTCCTGACTTTCCCATAAAACCTAACTGCTCTGTCTCCTGCATGCTGTGGTCCTTTATCTGTTACTTAACCCTACCTAGCATGCTGGACGCCCATTAGATCATCAATCCCTATGTAACTGTGATTATTTACTATTTTGAGTCTTGTTATTCCTTGGAAAAATCATGTTAATGTTATTATTTTACTGATGGTTCAACAGAAAATAGTTATGCTAAAAAATATTAAGTATTTTTCTTTTGTTTCAGCTGGGAAGACGACTTGTCTATCGCTCAAAACCTCCATCTGCTAACAAACATGAAATACTTTTAGTCAAGGATACAAGAACAAAATCACTAGAGGATGAATATTTTTTCACTTGAATAGAAGCAGTAAGACATTTATTACCAGAATATTTTAGGCATATTTTGTAGATTTTGGTTTCCATTAATGGCAATATTCTGCCCCATATGCTGGCCTAACCAATTTGAGGATGACCACACTTATTCTAGTGGTTATAGGATTGGGAATGAGAGTTATTTTCCTTTGTTGAAGGCTTTTATTATCATATACTAAGTAAAATTCCATACAGCTGAACATTTTTATCCTTGAGTTGTCCCAGTTGGATACACATCCAAAGTCTACCTTACTATGTGGTGAATGACCGCTAAAGTGCAACAATGGCATTCTCGGACAACTGGGGACTTTAAATGGTCTAATTTGTTTTTAACAGTCCACAGTTCATAGTATATATTTTATCACTGTGGAGAATACATTTTAACAATGTATGATTCTAAATGGTTTTGAGGAGTCTAAAACATAAATGAAAACCACTAGTATATACTCAGAATTTAACTGTGAGCCTGGTTTTTAATTCACATTAAGGAGTTCTGTTCAGAACACTTAATTCTTGCAAGTGAACAAACCATATGCTTTTAGCCTAAATATCAATTCAGTTTCTACTGTGCTCTATATCCACAATCATTTTAGTTTTCAGGTGATGTTTCAATTTTAGCTATAACATGTACATTACTTAGATTATACTGACAGAATTAACATGTAATTTGTTGACTATGTAAAATAAAACAGTATATATTAATTCTAAGAAAATATTAACTTTATGCATGTCAAAAGTTGTTCAAAAATAACTTTAAAAGAGTTGTTTTTAAAAGGTCTCAGTTAATATATAATTACAAGAAAAGGACTGAAATTCACCTTCATAAATGTTTATGAAACAAAAAAATTTTCCCTGTAGAAAAAAAGAGTACTGAGCTTACAAAAGAAAACCAATTTGAATGAAGCTGAGTGGTTCTTAAAGTATTAATTCTGAATAATCTTTCAATTGTTTCAACATTTGAGCTCTACATTTAAATATCTGAATATGAATAGTTCATGAGTCAAGTTGAAAAAAAAAATGTTTATTGTCTAGAAATATATATAAAAAACGTTCCCCACAAAAGATGCTATTCTCTCATTTCCCCATCTTCTTCTTCTTCTTCAACACCCCTGATATAAAGGACATTATTACACCTGTAAACAGAAAAACAATCCATTTTGTTGTTCCAACTGGAAACCACATTAAGATCTGAATTACTATTGCTAGATATTTTTGGTTACAAAAATACTGAATGCTAAATTTACACTGTTATCATTTCTTTCTTTTTTAAAAATGTTTTTACCATTGATTTGTTAAAAAGCACTTGGCACTTATTCACCCAGTGGATGTTACAAAAGAGTATCTTTATGATCTTCTAAAAGGAATGACTCAAATTTGAAAATGTGACTCTAGTTCAAGAAAATGAATAAAATAAAAATCTCTAACTCCAGGCAGAGCCAAGTAAAATTCAAAACCAAGCTCTTGCAACTAAAACCACTGAAAAAGGTTACAGCTAAGAGCTAGAAAGTTTAATATCATCACTAGAAAAACCTTACGGATGAATAACTCCAAAAAATTTCCATTTTCTTGGACAAATTTAAGGATTTCAAAATTCTTTAAGTCTAATTGTAGAATATGTTAAATTACTAGTGATTTAAACAAAGTAATTCTGAAACTGAGGCACTAGTCTATTTAAACAGGTATTCCTAATGCTCTCTAGTCACTCCTTATATATACTACTGCTGTTTTGTTACCTTATTAAAACTTCACCCAAATGTCCAGACAATGCTCCATCTATGTATTCTTCTGTGTTTGCAAGCTTTAAATCAAAAGAAAATATATTAGTATAACACAGGAGGAAAATAGTATAGCACTACCTAAAAAATTATTAGGTAATACTGGTGAAAGAACTTATTAACTGAGACCTTTCTATACCAATAATTATCTATAATTGATAGATTAGCTTTTACTACTGCAGTACCTTTGGGTTTTATATAAACATTCTGTAAAGACAACACTGATGGATGTAGAATATATAATAAAGCTTGTTTCAACATAATTTTTTAAATCTGTTATGTAACATTTCTATTAGACATTAAAACAGTATATTAAAGAAGACAGTCTCTAATTTATGAATAAGTTATGATTTTAAAGCTTTCCAAAAATTCAGTTGCAAAAAGTTACAAAATTCAGAGCACAAAATCTACAGCTAAAATATCAAATACTCTTATATTAGTCAAGACCCAAACCAAAGAACTGAATAGTAATTTTTTTTAATTATGTGCTAATAGATCAAAATAAGTTAAGAGAAAGTTAAACAATTCAGAGTTACCTTTATAGTTATTTCAGGAAACTAATTTTACAACAAAATGTTTAGGTTTCCTTCCATATATAAGTAGTAAACTTTGTTACTTTTAAAAACCACAATCACTTAAAAGGCTCTCTATGTCTACCTTTCCAGCCTTTTTATCATTTTTCCCCTAAGTCATTTTGCTTCAGCCTTTTTTTTTTTTTTAATTTTATTTATCTATTTAAGAGAGACAGAGAAAGCGACAGACAGCACAAGTGGGGAGGAGAGGGAGAAGCAGACTCCCTGCTCTGGCGCAGGGCTCAATCCCAGGGCCCTTGGATCACTGCGTTAACCTGAACCGAAGGCAAACACTTAACCAACTGAGCCACCCTGGCACCTCTGCTTTGGCCTTCTTGCCATGCCTTGAATACACCAAGCAAGTTCCTACCCCAAGGCCAATGTACTTACTGCTCCCTTAAACTGAGAGGCTCTTCCTTTGATACTCTCTTCAGTTGCACACTCAATCCTTTCTCTGCTTAAATTCATTCCCTCAGAGAACCTTTCCCTGGCTATCCTATCTAACACTGCACACTCTTGTCACTACCCCATTTTTGCTTTCTTTTTCTCAATAGTGTCTATCATTACCTGATATCGCATTACTTTGCCATCTGCCACCACTACAACACAAACTCCTCCAAAGTAGTGACTTAGTTTTGTTCACTGCTATATACACAGAGCCAAGCACATGAGCTCTTAATGTTTGCTGAATAAACAAATTAAAAACATCATTAATGTGGCTACTCAGATACATTTCATAACTCTAGCAGCTCAACAGAACTACATTACTTCTAAAATCAAATATTCAGTGGGTATTTTCTTCTTTTATTGAGATATAATTCCCATAGCATAAAATTCATTTTTACAGTGTACAAGTCAGTGGTTTTTAATTTATTCATAAAGTTGTATAATCACCACCACTAAGTCTGGAACTGAGCAGAACAGTATACTCTTCAGATCTTTCTATGGCCTTCATATATGATTCCTGCTTGAGGAATCTTCCAGGCCAAAACCATGCTCTGTAAGAACTTTGGGGACCTAAGCATCATCTGTTCAAATAGTAACCTCTTAAATTAAAGAAAATCTCAGCTTTCTGCCTACAAGTGCCTCTATTAGTACTTTTCCTACAAGTACTCCACTATGAAATACTTGGGAGTCATGCTTGGACTGACTACCCATCTAAGTAACCTTTAAAATCCATCTGCCATCAATCAGTCACATAAATACCTATGCTTCAGGAAAATAAAACTTCAAATTCCTTCATCGAAAACCTGGCTGGAAACTACTACAATTTTTTTTTTTTAAAGATTTTATTTATTTATTCGACAGACAGAGATCACAAGCAGGCAGAGAGGCAGGCAGAGAGAGAGGGGAGGAAGCAGGCTCCCTGCGGAGCAGAGAGCACGATGCGGGGCTCGATCCCAGGACCCTGGGATCATGACCTGAGCCGAAGGCAGAGGCTTTAACCCACTGAGCCACCCAGGCACCCCAAAACACCCCAGTTTTTAAATGAGCAAAGCACATGAACAGGCATTTCTCCAAAAAAAAATTATATATATATATATATATATATATATATATACATACACATACACACACACAAATATATATAAATAAATGGCCAATAAACACACAAAAATCACAGTATCACTAATCATTGAATTAATGCAAATAAAAACCATGAGATATTTTATACTCACGAGGATGCCTATTATCAAAGAAACTGAAAATAACAGGTATCAGTGAAGAAACTGGAACCTGTATGCTTTGCTAGTGCAATGTAAAATGATACAACTGCTAGAGAAAACAGTCTGGCAGGGCGCCTGGGTGGCTCAGTTGGTTGAGCTACTGCCTTAGGCTCAGGTCATGATCCTGGAGTCGTGGGACCGGACTCGATCCCGCTGCATTGGGCTCCGTGCTCAGCAGGGAGCCAGCTTCTCCCACTAACCCTTCCCCTTCTTATGCGCTCTCTCTCATTCTCTCTCTCAAATAAAAAAAGAAAGAAAGAAAACAGTATGGCAGTCCCTCAAAAACTTAATTAATGTATAATCTAGCAATTCCACTTCTGGATATATATCCAAAAGAAGTGAAAGCAGAATCTCTAATAGGGATTTGTACACCCATGTTCATTGCATTATTCACAACAGCCAGAAGGTAGAAAACAATTCAAATGCCTATCAACAGACGAATGGATTAAAATGTGGTATATACATAAATATACATAAATGGAATATTATTTCAGTCATTAAAAGGAATGAAATTCTGATACATGCTACAACATGGATGAACCTTAAAAATATTATGCTAAATGAAATAAGTCAGACACAAAAGGACAAATACTGTAAGATTCCACTTATATGAGCTAGAACAGAACAGAAAGAACAACATTTACCAGGGAACAGGCGAAAGAGGAGTTACTCTTTAATGGGTACAGTTTCAGTTACGGACAATATAAGAGTTTCAGAAATTGGTAATGGCGATAGATGCACAATAATGTGAATGCGCTTAATGCCACTGAGTTCTACACTTGAAAATGGGTCAAAGCGGGGCGCCTGGGTGGCTCAGTGGGTTAAAGCCTCTGCCTTTGGCTCAGGTCATGATCTCAGGGTCCTGGGGTCGAGCCCCGCATCAGGCTCTCTGCTCAGTGGGGAGCCTGCTTCCTCTGCCTGCCTCTCTGCCTACTTGTGATCTGTCTGTCAAATAAATAAGTAAAATCTTTAAAAAAAAAAAAGAAAGAAAGAAAATGGGTCAAAGTGGTAAATTTTATGTTAGATATATTTTACCACAATTACAAAAAGAAAACAAGGGGTGCCTGGGTGGCTCAGTCAGTTAAGCATCTGACTCTTGATTTCAGCTCAGGTCACAATCTCAGGGTCATGAGATGGAGCTGCATGTTGGGCTCAAAGCTCAGCAGGGAGTCCACTTGAGATTCTCTCTTCCCTCTACCTGGTCCCCACTGCCCCCCACAAAATAAATAAATCCTTAAAAACAAAAACAACACCCATCCTAAACATTTATAGAAGCTTGCTTAACAGACATTCAGTCACAGTTCCTTTGGTTTGGCCTGTCCACTTCTTCGAGAAATCCTTTTACTGAATTACTTTGATATTATGTCTTTAGCATTCATTAAAAGACTCAAGAAATTCACTTGAAAAATTTCTTTCATTAAAAAAATAAATAAAAAAGAAAAATTTCAGAGCTAAATGTTGGGAGTGTTTTGCCTTTTCTGCAAGAAAGCAAAACAAAAACCTCATTTGTGTTTCCCTTATGCCACCATGACTCCCAATATTTGAGTTCTTTTTATTTTAACCACTAGAAGTCAATTCTGTGGCCGAATTTTGGTTTTACAGGTTTCACACACAGTTTATCATAGATATAACATCCTCCCTGAACTTGACTTTATTTCTGATTTTTGTTTTATGTCTGTCGGTTTGGTTGATTGCATTCTTATAAATCACAATAAACCTTTGAGAAGTTAAGGTAAAGCAAAATAAATACAATTTAATGATTCTTATAGCTTTAGCTTACCTGCATGTTCATATAGCCATCTACAGATACCAGGTAGCCTTTGTACTCCATTCCCCACTTAAGTTTCACCATTACTGGCTTTCCTGTTAATCCATTCAGGAAAGGTTTGGGATTGAGAGGCAAACTCTGCACAAAGAACAAAAAGAAGACTCAATCAATTACTTTTCCTTAGCTCAGTTTTCGTTACCTACTTCCCTCTACCAAATCACCAATATTTTATGGTATCCAAATAAAGCAAGCTCTGGACTCACTCGCACTTTACTACATAATTTTCGCTTCTATTTGTTGAAAAGCGTAAGAGAAATTTAAATACCCAGTTAGGGAATTTCATTCTGCATTCACTTAAACAATGAACACCTACTATACATTACTCATTGTTTCAGGCTATAAAGAAACAAAAGTAAAAGCAGTGGGGAAAAAAATGCAGATTACACTCCTTGTCCTCAAGCTCACAGGAGGAAGAGAGGCAAAACACATACAAACAGACATTACATTGCAATGTAGTAAAAGGATATATGCTATGTCTAAAGGTACCAAATCAATCCAGAGTCAAAAGGAGAGGTTGCCCAAAATAAGGAATGCCTCCATTTTAAAGGATGAGAGCTATTTCCAGAGGGGAAAGGCGCTGTTCTAGGTAGAAGAGGCTACCTATGTAAAAGGAAGGAAGGGTAAAGCAACAAGGCGATCTCACAGACGTACAGAACAATTCACAGATGTCATAGTCCACATATGAGGCTACAGAGGGAAGGAGGGGGCCGATGACATTTGACAGCTTTCGCCTGAATTTCAGGAGCTTGGTCTGGTGGGTCTTACTTGACTTAGCAAAGCTGCCTACACATATGGGCAATCACTTAACGCTTGTTTATTCAGCAAACCAGTCCTAGTATCCCCCAGTGAATTCAGACTTTTCCTTCCCTCATCTGCTCACCCATCAGCCCAAAGAAAGAAAAGAACCAAAAAACTTGACTACTAAAATTCTTTAGATAAGCATATTCAGAGTGATGTCAAAGAACATGGGAGCTACCCCAATGACTTCCTAACTTCAGGTTTTACTTCTTTCTCCAACTTAGGCACACGGCAAGTATTTTTACCGTGGGATATCTCTGCTTAAAATGCCTCGATGGCTTTCAACTGTAAAAGCCAGACCTCCTGACATGACCTAAAAGATCTGCCCGACCCTATCTCATAACCAGTTCTTGCAAGCTTAATGGCTTTCTCTCAATGCCTCCAACTGGTCCAGCTTTCTTTCCGGCCTTGGGGCCTATGCTCATGTTCCCCGTCCTTTGTACACTCTTCCTCTTGCTCTTTAAGGAGCTGGCTTTCGTATTTCCTATCACGTAGGTGTCTGGATCCCATCCCTGACCACTCTTCCAATGTACCATCGCGCATCTTCATAGCATCCCGTCTGCTCTCTTCTTAGCACTTCACATTATTTGCGATTACATGTTGATACTATTTAGAGAGACAGAACCTGTCTTTCATACCCGACGGAGTAAATCTCGAGCGGGGTCCGCGTCAGTACTTTTCACCGCATATTCTGACGCCTACAACAGCATCTGGTAGGTAGCGGGAAATATGCGATCAACGAACAAATAAATGCTCCAGTGCTTGCGCTCTGTATTCCAAAGGGCTGCGGGGCCAAGAATCCCAACATGATGAAACGAAAGAGAGCCGATTCTGGGCGTGATAAGTGAAACCTGAAAACCGCTTCATCTTTAAACCGACCCTGCGGTTTCAGGCAGCAAGGATACCTCAGGCTCACTTTCAAACAAAGAGGGGAAGGGGCCGGGCACTTAGGGGAAGGGCATTAGAGAGAGAGAGCGCGCCTCGAATCCCCAGAGCAGGGAGAACGGGGCCGGGGACCGGGTGCGCGGCTCCTCACGCGGATGAATGGGAAACGCGCGAATCAACCACCAGGCCCGGCAAGCTGGCCACCGTTCTCTCTCGCTCTCCCTTCTTCCTCCTTACCATCGCGGCTGCAAGCAAATATTGCAGGTAACTCGCCGCCGACCCAGGTGTAGTCCGTCCCTCGTGACTGGAGCAACCCCCGCCGGGCGCGAATCGCGGAGCTTCCAGAGAAATGGCCGCCAAACAGCAGCGTAACCTTTCACCTCCGACTACAGATCTCTCAGCTTCTGTGATTGGGCAAAGAGAGACGCATCCTGATTGGAGGAGATGGCTGAGAGTGTATCCTGGCAACCAGCGGTAGCACTGTCGTTCCAGCCTTCTGCGCGGCGCACAGCCCTGTGGGAAATTTCAGTAGCACGGCTTGCGGTAAGGGGTCCCGGGTAGGCTGCAAATGCAGGGAGCCGGTCCGGGTTTCCTGTCCATGTCTGCTCAGCTGCCTGGAGGGTTCGGCCTTGTACCCTGTACAGAGCAGATGTGATTTCTTGCCTGCCTAGCTAATGGGGGTTTCTTCTCATTTTACCCCTCTGAGGACGGATTCTTGGCTCTTGCTCACTTTCCCACAGATTCTGTGATTTGGGGGCTCCTATTCCACAGTCCCCTTCTCTATTTTGTAACGCTTATTTCAACCCACTTTAAAGGAAGGGGGAGAAGCAGGACTAGACTAGAGGTGAAACACACCAGAGAAAGTCAAATACAGAATGTGGTTCAGATGAGATCAAATTGATTCTAGAATATAGTGTGGTGGTCTCCCTGCAGATGTTTCTTTTACGTTGCCACCAGGGACCCGGCGGTGTCTTTAATCAACGGTATTAATCAGAATCTCATTTCAGCTCTGATCGGAAATGCTAAAGGCAGTTCTTGGAGAATAAGCACTTTGAGAAGTGCTGGGTTTTATTTTTGTTTCCGTTTTGGTTTTGCGGCCCTAAGAAAATGGATTTGGAATTGAGGTTTGAATGTTATATATGGAGGCATTACGGAGTCGTGGGTAAGACTTTGGGGGCAGCTTGAGTTCAGAACCTCTGTCCATCACTTAGGGATGGTGTTGGGTAGTTTTTAAACTAAGGCCTTGGTCTCCTCCTTACGACCTTTGTTTACTTAGCTACAAATGGCCTCAAAACCGGTACTCTCCTAGGGTTTGTGAGAACTAATGTGAAAGAGGTTGGGACTTAAGAGCTAGTGAATGTTTACTGGCATTTTAATGTCCTTGAAGATGGTGGAGAATACTGACAAAATACAGTAATTTTTAGTGTAATTTATGCCGAACAGTTGGAATTATTTACCCCAAAGTTCAGTGGGTTTTCCCTTTGTTTGACCATCCCTTAATGAACATTTAGCCTTTGTACAGACTTTGCCTTCCTATTATTTGCCAGCCTCCTTCAGTTGCAATAATGGAAGTCTTACTATACAGCCTGTGATTTGGGTGTTATGCTCCCATTTTAGAGATGAGGAAAATGGCTCAGCAGGTGACTTGACAAGGGCTACGTAGCTGGCTTTTACTCTGAAAACTCTGCTTTTTCTACTTCATAAAGTTACCTTTCAAAAGCTCAACATACGCTTTAAAAGTGTGATTTTAAAAAAAAAAAAAACTGTTTTCTCAGTGAAGTGAAACAAAGTATTACCATAACCTTTGTAAACATAGCTGTGTTTAAAGTTGTTGTTGGTTGTTTGTGTTTTTTAAGTAGACTCCACGCCCAATTCAGGCCTTGAACTCAGAACCCTGAGATCATGACCTGAGCCAAGATCAAGTCAGATGCAAAACTGCCTGAGCCACCCAAGTGACCCTAAAGTTGGTATTTATCCTCATGTTAAACATTAAGTTTACCTTTTTTAAAATAAAGTGGGCATAAGGCCATTAGTACTTTTTGAATTTTAAAAACCATATGTACATTTTTGTGAGAATTTGGAAATATAGGAAGTTCTAAAACAAAAATAACTAATATCACCAAAGAAAACAACTTCACTTTTTGGTGTACTATTTATTGAAACATATGCAGTTAAAATAAAAAGGATATCTATATAGAGTTTTTAGCTTGTTTTCTTCACCTTTATATTGAGCAAATGCTCAGGTAATTAAATATTCTTCTAAGGGTGCCTGTGTGGCTCAGTGGATTAAGCCCCTGCCTTGGGCTCAGGTCATGATCCCAGGGTCCTGGGATCGAGTCCTGCATCAGGCTCTCTGTTCAGCGGGGAGCCTGCTTCCCTCTCTGTCTCTCTGCCTGCCTCTCTGCCTACTTGTGATTTGTCTCTGTCAAATAAATAAATAAAATATTTGAAAAAAACAAAAATATTCTAAAAAGTAGTGTAACATCTATTACGCATAATTGCTATTTTATATATATATATATGTGCTAGTGTATTAATCATTCTGTTGTTCCCATTTACCCCATTATAAACTGTATTTTGTTTTGTTTTAAGATTTTATTTATTTATTTGACAGAGACACAACGAGAGAGGGAACACAAGCAGGGGGAGCGGGAGCGGGAGAGGGAGAAGCAGGCTTCCCGCTGGGCAGGGAGCCCTATCCGATCCGTTTCGGGGCTTGATCCCATGACCTGAGCTGAAGGCAGCTGAGCCACCCAGGTGCCCCTAAACAAATGTGTTTTGAACATACTTTTTTTGTTTTTTTTAATTAATTATTTTTTTAATTTTTTTTTTAAAATAAACATGTATTTTTATCCCCAGGGGTACAGGTCTGTGAATCGCCAGGTTTACACACTTCACAGCACTCACCAAAGCACATACCCTCCCCAATGTCCACATAACCTCACCCCCCCTTCTCCCAACCCCCCTCCCCCCAGCAACCCTCAGTTTGTTTTGTAAGATTAAGAGTCACTTATAGTTTGTCTCCCTCCCAATCCCAGTCAGAATGGCTAAAATCAACAAGTCAGGAAATGACAGATGTTGGCGAGGATGCGGAGAAAGGGGAACCCTCCTACACTGTTGGTGGGAATGCAAGCTGGTGCAGCCACTCTGGAAAACAGCATGGAGGTTCCTCAAAATGTTGAAAATAGAACTGCCCTATGACCCAGCAATTGCACTACTGGGTATTTACCCTAAAGATACAAACGTAGTGGTCCAAAGGGGCACGTGCACCCGAATGTTTATAGCAGCAATGTCCACAATAGCCAAACTATGGGAAGAACCTAGATGTCCATCAACAGATGAATGGATCAAGAAGATGTGGTATATATACACAATGGAATACTATGCAGCCATCAAAAGAAATGAAATCTTGCCATTTGCGACAACATGGATGGAACTAGAGCGTATCATGCTTAGCAAAATAAGTCAAGCAGAGAAAAACAACTATCATATGATCTCCCTAATATGAGGAAGTGGTGATGCAATATGGGGGCTTAAGTGGGTAGGAGAAGAATAAATTGAACATACTTTTGAACATAAGTCTTTGAGTATATCTCTAATTCTTTACAATAAATCCAAAGAAGTAAAATGTCTAGGCTAAAAGGCATAATTATTTTAAAAGTATATATTGCCAGGTTAGCATACAGCTCAACAGAATAGCCATCAGAATAATTGCCTCTAATATGGTGGAATCACGGGTCTACATTTTTTGAAGATGAGATAGAATAGATTTTGAGCACATTCTGAGAAAACAGTCCCTAATTACTAATTAGGGTGAACAGGTTGGTAAGGCCTGGGTTCTACAGCATATAACCCAGAAATTCTGGTGGTAAATAAACACTTAAAAAGTAATTTGTTTAGTGACCAAGAAATATTTATTAAGATGAATAAAATGAACATGTGATCTCTGCCTCATGGAACTTGAAACCTCTTTGAGACGGGAACCAATACATATTGAGTGCCTACTGTGTTATGCTAGGATATATCATATAATTTATTTAATACAACACTTCCAGGTAGGTATAATTAGCCACAATTTAGAGATGAAGAGACAGATTCAGGAATGTTATGTATTTTGCTAAGGGCCACATAGAAGGTGAAATGTCTACAAAACCTAAGATTTTTCCTTGACACAATGCCGCCTGTCCCTAAAATGTGTTTGAGTACAAATAAATACATAGATATATATAATTTATATCAAATCCATAGAAATATATATCAAATATGTAGAAAACATAGAAATATAAACATAAGTGCAAGACGAAGTGGGATCGTTTAGAAAGTTACTTATGAAATTGACGAGCTCTTCCTTTTATTTTCTTTATTCCCATAATCTTAACATTTTGTTTTGGTCACAATCAGTTATGGCCAAAGTAGATGTAAAGGGGTGAGGCGGAAAAGGGTAGGAGTGTGGGGAGGGAGGCAAGATTTGAGGGCCTTGGTCTGGTGGAAGCTTTACACATGCTATGTCAAACTTGAAAGGTGTGTTTTGTCTAGGGAAGAATTCAATGTGCAAAATATATTCACTTCCTTGATCACATAACCACTAAACCTAGATTAGAATCCAAGTCTTTCTGGTGGTGCAAGGCCATATTCTTTATATCATTATAGAGAGAGAATCATATTTCGAGGGAAACCTGGTGTTGTGATTAGGAGTCAAGTGTGCTCCAATTCTTTACTTGGCATTGATGAATCATTAAATTTTAAGGTGTTTTTTTTTTTTTTTAAGATTTTGCTTATTTGAGAGAGAGCGCACAGAAGGGAAAGGAGCAGAGGCAGAGGCAGAAGCAGGCTCCCCACTGAGCAGGGAGCCCAATGTGGAAATCTATCCCCAGACCCTGGGATCATGACCTGAGCCAGACGCAGACACTTTTTTTTTTCCCCAAGCCAAATTGTATCCAACTTTATTAAAGATACTTTTCATAAACAATCATGGTATTTCAGGCAGGACATGGGTAGATGATCAACAGTATACAATAACTTTCAAACTCCCTTGTCCAATGGATTACCAAAATCAGAAAGCCACTGTAAAACCCAATGAAGTCTTCATGTGATGCTCTGAAGAGGGAAAGTTTAGAGTGAGGACTGACAGTTCATATTTAGCATGTTGTTTAACAACTTTTCACAAGCTGACCCTTTGAGGAAATGAAATGAAAATGGCAGAATTATCCATCTGAAGATCCAAGAGGTGAAAAAGGAACTCCTTTTTTTTTTTTCCATTTTATTTTATTTCTTTTCAGTGTCTGGTGCATTCATTGTTTATGCACCACACCAGTGCTCCATGCAATACATGCCATCCTGAATACCCATCACCAGGCTCACACAACCCCAACCCCCTCTCCCCTCCAAAACCCTGTTTGTTTCTCAGAGTCCATCATGAGAGACTTCTCATGGTTTGTCTCCCCCTCCAGTTTCCCCCAACTCACTTCTCCTCTCCATCTCCCAATGTCCTCCAAAAGGGAACTCTTTTGAGGGACACCATCTCAGTGGTGACACTGTAAAGTCCAGATTGCCTGACATACTGGGAACCATGTCTTAGGGGACAGGTTCCCACAGGTCTCTAGATTTAAGGGAGTCAAGTCTATGTTGAAGGCAGAGAGGAGGAAAAGGATATAAAAAAATGAGTTTTAGTTTTCCCACCCCCCCCCCAGGGGTTTGTGCCAAGACGGCTCATGTGTGTCAATGTCAAGAAATCCCTTGGGAGCCAAGAGGAAGTTTCTCAAAACTAGAAAGGAAAGGTATTTTTCCCCTTGTGTCATTCTAGCTTCGGAGATATTCTATTTGTGACATATGCCCTTCCCCCAAAACAACAATATAAAGCTTAAAAAAAAAAGGTAAAACAAAATTATGCATTTTTATAAAACCTGATAAAAAATAGTATTTCCAACTGTACGGTCACCAGATGTGCACAGTCATCAAAAATGCGCACACTTCGTGGCCTCTCCAGCACCTTCAGCTTTCTGTGCCCGGTCTGCTTTGGCGACTCCATTTTCTGCAGGGTTTTTCCCATCCTTGCCAGCAGCAGCTTTCCCCTTTTTCCCTTTGCGTACCTTCTTTCCCTCCTTTGCAGGGGCCTGTTCAGGCTTGGGCTCTGGCTCTGGAGGGGCAGATTTAGCAGATAACCCGGCAGATCTTCTGGGTGGCTCATCCTTCACCGTGGCTTTATCTCCTTTAGCATCCCCTTCAGCCTTTCTCTTGGGCATGGTGGCAGCTGCGGTGGGATGTAAGCGCTGGTGGCGGGGATACAGGGGCGCGTGGCCTTAGCGCCGTCGGTTGGTGGGGGTGGGGGTGGTTGTGGGGCATGTTGTTCTTGCCTCTTCTTCACGCTGTTCCCAGAGGCAGACACGTAACTGACTAAGCCACCCAGCTGTCCCACATCATTGAATTTTGAACTTGGGACAGAACCTAGAGATACCTAGTCTAAACCTAACATTTTGTAGATGATGAAAACATGGTCATACCATGATTTAGAGAGAGCCCCAGAATAGCCTCTGTCTCTCATCTTGTGCTTTTGTTCTTATTCTTAGCTACATTCTTTACACAAAGAAATAATGGAGTAAGGAAGGATGAAGAAAATATACAACCAGATATAAGATTAGAATGCAGACACCTACACCATATTGCCTTGTACACTGGGCAGAGATGGGCTGCACATTTCTCTCTAAACTTTTGGAGTCCTAGCAAAGGGAAATATGATTGGTTACATGATCCAATTTCTATAATTTTTTTTTAAAAGTTATTCAGGGAAAACACAATTGTTTCTATAGTCTGATAGAAGAGAAATTTCTCCCATAGTGTCAAGTCCGTGATCCCTGTACATGGACCCCAAGGCAAAATTTCAAAGTGAATGTTTTATTGGCAGGCACAATCCCAGGGCAGTACGCGTGAAACCAAAAGGTAAGACTGGGAAGAATGAGAAGCAGATACTAGGTTTCACATTATTGAGCTGCTTACAGCTCCTTCACAGAAATAATCAGTTGGTCAGCCATGCGGGATGTCTCTGGACAGGTTTATTGAAATATTATGCATTGGAACAGTCCCGAAAAGGGTTCCTAGGTATGGAGAGGGAATTTCCTTTCTGATTCCGTCCTATCTCCTGGCTTTGCATAGGTGAGGAAATCAGCTCCCAGGCTTTACAGCTTAGTGTGGTGGGAGGAGCCTAAGCAGTCAGCCTCAGGTGGAGGAACCTAGGACTTCAGGAAGTAGTCCTTGCAGAGGCAGGACCCCCGAGACAGATGAGACTGAGGAAATCTGAGTTGACACACACAATTGATTCATACGAAAAAATTTATTCATATACATGTTATATTAAAAAGGGTAATATAATTTATAATGATGTGGATGGAACTAGAGGCTATTTTGATAAGTGAAATAAGTCAATCAGAGAAAGACAATTATATGATCTCTCTGATGTGAGGAATTTGAGAAACAAGACAGAGGATCATTGGGGAAGGGAGGGGGAAAATGAAACCAGAGAGGGAGACAAATTATAAGAGACTCAATCTCAGGAAACAAACTGAGGGTTGCTGGGAGGAAGGGGGTGAGAGGGGTGGCGTTGGCTGGAGGACGGACACTGGGGAGGGCATGTGCTATAGGGAGCGCTGTGAATTGTATAAGACCGATGATTCACAGACCTGTACCCCTGAAACAGATGACACATATGTTAGTAAAAAAAGGTAATTTTAGGGGCGCCTGGGTGGCTCAGTGGGTTAAAGCCTCTGCCTTCAGCCCAGATCATGATCTCAGGGTCCTGGGATCGAGCCCCGCATCGGGCTCTCTGCTCAGCGGGGAGCCTGTTTGCTCCTCTCTCTCTGCGTGCCTCTCTGCCTACTTGTGGTCTCTGTCAAATAAATAAAATAAAATATTTTTTTAAAAAAAGGTAATTTTAAAAAGGGCAATATATAAGATAGAAGATGTCATCAAATACACTTTTGTAGTAGATTTAATAGCACATGTTATGTGATTGATGGCTAACTGATTATACAGTGGGGATAAATAGCTTTATAGTGAAAAAGCCTGGCAGGTACCACCTTAATCCAATGATTAAATGACCACTGTTAGCAATGGGACAAATCAAAATAGTGTGCCACTTGCTAAGATGTAGCTGAAAAGACACACTTCTGTGGTATTCTTACCAAAAACACATAATCTGAATCTAATAATCAGGAAATATCAGATGAACCAGATTAACGAACATTTCACTAGTTAACTGGCCTGTGATGTTCAAGAGTGTCCATGTCTCAGATGATCGCTCAAGTAAGTTACTGAGAAAAGCCTGGCACAGAATAATTTACATAACGCGCTACCCGTGTATGAAAAAAAAGAGGAGATAACAATCTACCCATTTGTTTCTTTATGCATCAGTCTATTGGAGGATTCCTCAGATACTAAGAGCACTGGTTACCTGTGGGTAGGTGTGGTAGGAACTGGGCCGAAAGTGGACCAAATATAAGCTTTTCATGATATACCTTTTTTAAACTTTTTATTATGAAACTCATGTAATATGAAATTATTAAAGTATACAGTTCAATGGAATTTAATATATTCATAATCTTGTTGCAACCACATCTCTGTCTGGTTCCAAAACATGTTTATTATCTCAAAAGAAAATCCTGTACCTTTTAAGAAGTCACCTCCTCGTTCCCCCTCCCCTGCAACTGCTGGCAACCACCAATCTGCTTTCTGTCTCTATGCATTTACCTAGTTTGGATGTTTCATGTAAATGGGATAAGATGTGACCTTTTGTCTCTGGCTTCTTTCACTTCATATAATATTTTCAAAGTTCATGCACATTGTAGCGTGTAGCAGCAGCTGATTCCTTTTAATAGCTGAGTAACATCGTGTGTGTGTGTGTGTGTGTGTGTGTGTGTGTGTCTATGCATGGACATATCTCAGTTTATTTATCCATGCATCTGCTGGTGGATATTTGAGTTTTTTCCACTTTTTGGCTACCGTGTATAATTCTGCTATGAACATCCATGACAAGTATTTATTTGAGTACCTATTTTCAAGTTCTTTTAGATATATGCATACAAATAGAATTGTTGGGTCATATGGTAATTCTATGCTTAACTTTTTGGAGTACTACTCATCTATTTTCCAATGCCTGCACATTTTACATTTCCACTAGCAATGTACAAGTGTCCAGATTTCTCCACATTCTCACAAACATTTGTTATTTTCCATTTAAAAATTATTGATAGCCTAACAATTTTTAAAAACCTTCTCATTGTAGTTTTTGATATACATTTCCCTAATGACTAATGATGTTGAGCATCTTTTCATGTCATTACTGACCACTTGTATATCTTTGGAGAAATGTCTGTTTGAGTCCTGGATACATTTACATACATTCTATTTTTGAAATCCTTGAATGTATTGCCTAATTAAAAATTAAACTAAATTTTTTGAAATAAAAGGTAGAGTCATTTAACAATCCTGGGTCTCATTTTCTTCATTTGTACAATGAAGGGGTTAGACTAGACCAGGGTTTTCAACCTTTGGTACTACTGACATTTTGGGCTAGACTATTCTTGTTGTGAGGCCTGTCCCTGTATTGTAGGATGTATGTGTTGTAGTGGCATCCCTGGCCTCTACCAGCTAGATGCCAGTTGCTACCCTGCACTCCCTCTCTTCCCCAAGTTGTCACAACCAAAAATTTCTCCAGACATTGCCCAATGTCCTCCAGGGGGCATAACTGCCCCCTGTTGAAAATCAGTGGATTGGAGCAACTGTGGTTTATAAAAACATGCTCCCCAGACTTGGATGACTTTGTAGGTAGTATTGGAGATTGGCAAACTATTTTTATTATTAAAAAACAAAACAACTAACATCAAATATAGTTGAACAATTGTACATTTACCTAATGTAGACTGCATAAAACAAATCTTGTGCTTTTTTGCTTTTATTAGAATGAAATCAACTCAAAATATAAATACTGGTTGATTATCACGGATCAGGAGCTCTGATTGGCACTTATATATGTATCTGATTTATAAAAATAGGAAAGCAAGTTGTCAATAAATGATATTTTTTTAGTTTTACAAATCATTGATTCAACTTGGGGTGCAGGGTAGATCATAAAAAAAAACCCTTGGAGATAAAAAAAAAAGCTGGGAATCCCTCAAATGGAGGACCAACATTAAATATTGACTTTAAACATACTGCAGTTCCTTGCCCTCCTTCCATGGGGCGGCATTGGTAGGTTTTGAGTAAAATTGGTAATCGACACACAGGCATTTGCAAGTTAATCTGTACAAATGGGGACTTCACTGTTTGCACAACACAGATGAAACGAAACAAAAGCTCATGGAATTTCTCCCACAGTCGCCTGTTTTGTACAATCTCCTCCCCCCCCCCCACCCCTGCCACTTTCCTCATCTGTCAAATATTTACACTGAATCAAAGTTTTAAAAAATAAACCTTGGTATCCTACCTCATCACCTGTTACCCACCTTTTACCAGAGGTGACTCTGAACTCCCCTCTTCCAAAACAAAATGAAAATCTGGACATACAATTCTGTTGCTTGCCAGCCTTGGATGGTTCCCAATTACTAACAGCCTGAAACAAACCCTTTGCCCAAATTTCTCTCCAACTTCATCTCTCTCCATTCTGTCCCACAAATCACAATGCCTGCCTTTGAATCACGGACCAGACTTCTTTCCAACACATGATATTCTCTCCGTCTAGAAATCCTTTCCTCTCTTTGCTCTCCGCCTCAGCACTACTGATTTTTTTTTTTTTAACCGTGGTAAAGTGTACATAACATAAAATTTACCATGTTAACTATTTTGAAGTATACAGTTAATCGGCATTAAGTACATGCGCATTGTTGTACAACCATCACCATCATCCATCCCCAGAACTTTTAAACTATTGATATTTTGGATCAGATAATTCTTCACTGGGGTGGTTTTGGGGGGGTGGGGGGGCCGTCCTGACCTGTATGTTGTAGCATGTTTAGCAGCATCCCTGGCCTCTATGCATTAGATTCCTCTTCTCCCAGCTGTGACAATCAAAAATGTCTTTCGACATTTCCAAATGTCCTCTGGGAGGCAAAGTTGCCCCTAGTTGAGAATCCCTGTGTCATTTTAACTGTAAAGAAATAACTTTGGAAAAGTGCATTATGGGCATTCATTAATATCAGACACAGAACTATTTGTAACTTGACTGCGTGTCAGATCAGTTGTGCTTTCAGTAGTAAACAAATAGAGCATTTAATTGCCACAATGGTGATAATATAATCACTGTGATTGGCATTGCTTCAGAATAGCAAGGACTAATCAGAAAAAGTCTAGATTGGAAATGACAGCTTCACATGCATGACTGAATGTGTATGGGTGAAAATTGTTCAAGTATAGGGTTAAAAAGTCTATTTTCGTTTTTTTTTTAAATCATAATTACTGCAAATTTTATAGAGTGACATCAACTGGCCTACAGGAACAATCCATTCTGTGTTATTCTTAGACCAAAAGAATATATCTGTCAAAAAATATTTTATTTGATCTTGTCAGCCAATATATAATGTAGTTACAGTGAACAAGACAATACAAATATTTGAGAGAGATATTAGTTGTATGTCAGGAAATGCATTAAGTTTTCCCAAGCAAAATATTCTGCATCCAATGCTATCTATCCAACACCTAAAATCAGGGATTTTGAGTACCACTTTAACTTTCAGACATTAGAGAATGTTTCCATGTGTTATCAAAATAATGTGAGCTATTATTCAAAGTGGGGCATTTAATAGTATCCACAATGTTCCAAACAGCTGAGATTTATCCTTAGGTGTGAAAAACAGTCAAGTTAGAAAGGTTTGTCCCATACCAAATTAGTTCCATTATTTACTTCTATCAATTATCAGGATATATTATGTATAGGTGCTGCAATACCAAAAACAAAAATGTTAAAGTACCACACTTGGTATTTGGTTATGTCCCAGGACTTAGTTTTGCCTCAAATTGAGGAACTGAAATAGTTCATTTTAAGGACATTTTTAGCTTTAATATACTGTCATTCTCTGATAGTTTAAATTAATAACTGCAAAAAATAAAGATTAAAATAAGTACTATCCCTTGAGTTCTAACTATGGTTTCAATTATAGATTAACCCTTTATCCTCTCAAAGGACAGAATCACTTTCCAATTTAAGTAATAATAAGTTTCTAGAAGGTTAAATCTTTCATTTGACCGTGTATGTTGAGGACATTCGGCAGGAAAATAAAATTATTTTAAAACCATAGACTGAAAAATGACATCTTTCAATGATGCTGTTAATACTTAGACCCAGATTCTCAAAATATAGTAGAACAATTAGAAATGTGATAAAATAAGAACGGGAACTAAAACTGGTTCTGTTTCTGCCTGATCATAGACAATAAGTTAGATTGTGTTAGTGACAGTACAAGAGATAAAATTTATCAACAGAATATATTTTTCTTCATCATGTAGTTAATTTATCCTTACATATTTAGGTTTAATAAGGGTTTTCTTCTTCCTATCAGAACATACTATGTTCAGAGAAAAGTCTAGATTGTCCTTGAATCTATATGATAATAATAATAATAATATTTAAGCCAGCAGCAACATTGTTATGACTGCCATTTTTAAAGCACTTATGTGTCAACACTTTACATATATTATCTAATTTAATCCTTACGGCAAGTCTGTGAAGTAGACGTTAGTAGCTAGAGTTGCTAAGTAACCTGTTCAAAATTCTGCATGGAACAAGCCTCAGAGCCCACATCTGTCTTTCTCTAAACTTTGTTCCTTTGCTATTCTAACCCAAACTGTAAGAACTTTGGGGAAGACAAACAAGCAGTTTTAATTCTTAATTACCACATACTTAATAACAGCCTCACAAAGACAGTGAAATCCTGGTACTGCAGACTGAGTGTGAATTATTTTGACGTTTGTGACTGTCAACTTAATTACCCATACACATGACCTTCTGTATAGTATCAGATTCATCTGTCAGTCTCTGAATTAGGTATTGGTGAGTGGTCAAAATTAAGATCACTGCTATGCTTCATTCATTCTCTGTCTGTAAGCAGAAGGCCCACAGAAAGCACCTAGAAGTTGAAATTACGGGAAGACTTTCTTAACTTCTCACAAACCTACCCTCTCTTTTGAATGGAAGTCCTTCCGAGGCTTGCTTAAAGAGTAGACATTTTCCCACGGCCCCCTGCTGATTCTGAATGAACAGATTCTCAGCCCCCTGCTGACTGATGAATATATTGTTTATCCTCATCTTTACTCTTTACTGACAGCCTTCATAATAACTTGCTTAGAAGACAAATGGCATGGCAGAATCTCTGACAACTCATTAAGGAAGAATACAGAAGATTTTTGCCAAATATCCCAACCATTTTAACGTGAAATAATAGCAGGTTTTCATCAGGAAGGAATAAGGAAAAATGCTGCTGAGCACTATTGCCTTCTGTCAAAAACATATCATGTCTTTGCATTGTTGTTTTTTAAAATATTTTATGAAGAAGTCAACATACAGACTATCAAAAGCATTTTACCTCTGCATATGCTGTTCCCTCTGTATGGAATGTCTTCTTTCTCTCCTTCCTCTGCCTTCTTTTCCTTCTTCTGCCTTTCCAGAGCCAGCCCAAGTGGAACTTTCCATTTGAGCCCTTCCCTGACTCCCCAGTCTCACTTGTTCTGAGCTCTGACTCCACTTTTTTTTTTTAATTTTTTTTACCTCTATTATAACAATTATCATGTTGCAGTGTAGTCTCTATAATTATTTGTCTATCTGGACTCAACTAGAAACATCTTGAACACAGGGACCATAGCATTCGTTTTTGCAGATAAGTGCCTACCACAGAACATGGTCTAAGTTCCTGATTATTAAAAGACTTGACTGCCATAGTATGAATTTTTCCATGTTGGGGTCCACACCTTCTCAGAGTACACTGGTTGCAATAGTGGAAACTATTGACAAGGACCACTTCTGCTAATTTCTTGATGTGTAGCCTTTCAAGTTTCCCCATTCTGTAAAATGGGGATCGTAATGATACTTAGCTCGTAGAAGTAAGTTTCTGCAAATGTTTCCAGGTTATTTTCCTACTTATAGATCTATTCAGGTTTTCTGCTATTTATTCTTAAGTCAATTCATGCAATTTATATTTTCTTAAGGACCATTTATATCTTGTTTTATTTTCATAAAACACTAGTAAGTATTTTCCTATTGTTTGATTTTTTTCTATACTTCTAGTTTTGTCCCGTTGCTCACTTGTATGTATATGTATTTCTCTTTTCCTCTTTCCTGTGTTTCTCTTTTCCTCTTTCTTAAAAGAAATATGTCAAAATGTTAATAGTTGGGTTTTTTCCCCAAATGTTCAGAAATCAGTGCATATATTTCTTACATAGTCACAAAAAATACTTAAATAAAAAATCTCTTTCAGATCCTTTATTTCCAAACAAGGAAACTGAGGCCAGGAACATAGATAAATCATGACCTTTTGGTGGAACCAGGAAACCTGTACTGGACCAGCCACTTTTTGCTGTACGGTAAGAGCCATGAAAGTACCATGCTTTCTCTAGTTCTCATCTGATATGAAGAAACATAGGGGTGCCTGGGTGGCTTGGTTGGTCAAGTGTGTCTGCCTTTAGCTCAGATTATGATCTCGCGGTCCTGGGACTGAGTCTCATGTCAGGCACTCTGCTCAGCGGGGAGTATGCTTCTCCCTCTCTCTCTCTCTCTCTCAAATAAATAAATAAAATCTGTATTATAAAAAGAAACTGAGCCACTAAACTATCTCACTTCCCCTCTTGTTTTCATGTTGCATAGAGGTGACAATTATTAAACAGTTGGGTGAAAGATCACTAAGAATTTATTTTGGGGGCCTAATTCACTTTATGTGATAAACTGAGTTTTTAGGCAACTCAGCATTATAGTTGGTGATAAAAGTAATTACTATAGTAGTAAAGAGCAACTTAATGTGTAAGGATAATACATATGACAATGAGTGAAATATTTGAATGTGTAATTGGAAGGTGGATCTATATTTTTGATATTTTTAAATTTCCTATGATTCTGTAATAAAAATTTTAAAGGAAAACTATTTTTAAGGAATATTTTTATTTTTATTGGAGGAAAACTAATTTTTTAAGTGACATCTATACCCAATGTGGGGCTCGAACTCACAACCTCAAGATCAAGAATCACATGTTCTGGGGTGCCTGGGTGGCTCAGTGGGTTAAAACCTCTGCCTTTGGCTCAGGTCATGATCTCAGGGTTCTGGGATCAAGCGCCACATAGGGCTCTCTGCTCAGTGGGGAGCCTGCTTCCTCCTCTCTTTCTCTCTGCCTGCCTCTCTGCCTACTTGTGATCTCTGTCTGTCAAATAAATTAAATAAAATCTTAAAAAAAAAAAAAAAGAATCACATGTTCTAACTGAGCCAGCCAGGTGCCCCAAAGGAAGACTATTTTATTTTATTTTTTTTAAAGATTTTATTTATTTATTTGACAGAGAGAGATCACAAGTAGGCAGAGAGGCAGGCAGAGAGAGAGAGGAGGAAGCAAGCTCCCCGCTGAGCAGAGAGCCCGATGCGGGACTCTATCCCAGGACCCTGAGATCATGACCTGAGCCGAAGGCAGCGGCTTAACCCACTGAGCCACCCAGGCACCCAGGAAGACTATTTAAAAAAAAAATAGGGAAGGGGTATCATCTAATAGTAGAAGACATTTATCAGTATGCCAAACATTGTGCTATCCCTTGAATGAATTATATTTAATCCTCACAACAATCCGTGAGATGCCGTTAGCATCTCCATCTTGCTGAGGCTTAGAAAGAGTAGGTAACTTACTCAAAGTCACATAGCTTGAAAATGGTTTGGCCAGAATTTGATCCAGGTCTGTCTGATTCCAGAGCTGGATCTCTTTACTACTCATGATCACCAAACTTAATAAATACTTGATTCAGTGAGTAAGTGAACTTTCACTTGCAGAAATTTGTATTTATCTTGATCACTTTTCTTTATTATTTTTCTTTAAAAAGGTAAATTTCTGATTTTATGAACATCTTCCCATAAGAAAGAACAAATACAAGTGTCTATGAGATTTTACTGTATCTCAAAGATGCGCCGTTGTTTTATGTACCGATTATGTGCCAATTATAATTATAGGTATCATTTAAGTATCAGCTTATGTGTGAGTTTTATTTGTAGACACCCACTGATTTCTGGTAATATCCCAACTTTAGAAGCATTAAAATTTGTACTTTAGAATAGGTAATACAAGGAATGTGTGTATATATATGTTTTCTTTTTTTTTTTTTTTTAAAGATTTTATTTATTTATTTGACAGAGAGAAATTACAAGTACACTGAGAGGCAGGCAGAGAGAGAGAGAAGGAAGCAGGCTCCCTGCTGAGCAGAGAGCCCGATGCGGGACTCGATCCCAGGACCCTGAGATCATGACCTGAGCCGAAGGCAGCGGCTTAACCCACTGAGCCACCCAGGCGCCCAGTATGTTTTCTTTATTGCAACATTAGGTTTTTTCCTATAAGTTCTGAGGCAATGCAGCGTAGTTGTCAGGCATGTAGACTCTGAAGCCAATCTGCTTGGTTTCAAATCCCTCTCTGCTTCTTATCTGCATGTAGCCCTTGGAGAAATTACTTAATTTTTCTGATTTAAAAACTTCATCTATAAAATGAAGATAGTAATATTTTCTTTTGGATCCCTCATGGTACACTTCAATTAGGGATTTTTAGTTTGATTTCTAACGAAAAGATGGATCTGATTCTTTGCTTAAAGTATCTATCAACTCGGGTGCCTGGGTGGCTCAATGGATTAAAGCCTCTGTCTTTGGCTCAGGTCATGGTCCCAGGGTCCTGGGATCGAGCCCCGCATCGGCCTCTCTGTTCAGCCGGGAGCCTGCTTCTTCCTCTCTCTCTGCCTGCCTCTCTGCCTACTTGTGATCTGCCTGTCAAGTAAATAAATAAAAATCTTAAAAAAAAAAATCTATCGATTGTCAGAGTATTAACCTTATAAAATAAAGCTGCTGTTTATTTTTATCAGCAAAAGATGGGTTTTTTCAGGAATAGCAGAGAATTGCAACCAAGGACAAGAAAACTACGACAAAACCATAGACAATTCCAAAAAACAAAGGAGAGGTTTGCCCTTTTATAAAGCAAAGGGGGTAGAGAAGTTGGGAGGGGCTATTTTAAACATAAAATCTACTGGATTAAACTGGGTGCTCAAAGTATAGTGGCTTCTCATTGGCTAAATTGTGCTGCCTCTCATGAGCTGGGCTATTGGAGTGGGAGTTGGGTGCAGGCTTTCTTCCTTCCGCTGGGATAGTAAAGTAGTGTCTCACAGGTAAGGTCCCTCTCTTCTTGCTGGGTTTGCAACTGATCCTGCATGCTAGGGCATGAGAATGCACCCTGCCAAATCTCTAACTCCATTTTAGTGATGTTTCCCTTTGTTAAATTTCACAACAAAAACTGAGTCCTCATTTCTGCCTGTATTTTATTTTCAAAGATTATCTTTTTTTCTTGTAAAGATTTTATTTTTTTTCTTTCAAGTTTTTTTTTTTTTTTTAAGATGTATTTATTTGAGAGTGGGGAGGGGCAGAGGGAGAGAGAAACTCTAAGCAGAGTCCATGCTGAGCACAGAGGCTGAGGCGAGGCTTAATCCCATGACCCTGGGATCACTACCTGAGCTGAAATCAAGAGGGGGTCACTTAACCAACTGTGCCACGCAGCTGTCCCTCAAGTTTTAATTTAAATTCCAGTTTGTTAACATACAGTGTAATATTAGTTTCAGGTGTAAAATTTAATGATTCATCGCTTATATACAATACTCAAGGGCCCTCCTTAATTTCCAACACCTATTTAACACATCTCCCTGTGCCCTCCTCCCCCACTTCCCCTCCAGTAACCCTCAGTTTGTTCTCTATAGTTAAGAGTCTGTTTCCTGGTGTGCCTCTCCGCTGCCCACCCCCCCAAACATCCACGTTCATCGGTTTTGTTTATTAAATCCCACATCTGATACAGGGTTACTATCCAAAATCTACAAAGGAACTTATAAAACTGAACACACAAAAAAACAAATAATCCAGTTAAAAAATGGACAGAAAACATGAATAGAATTTTTTTTTTCCAAAGAAGATATACAGATAACTAACAGATAGAGGAAACGATGCTCAACCTCACTCATCATCAGGGAAATATAAATCAAAATCACAATGAGATATCACCTAACACCGGTCAGAATGGCTAAAATTAACAACATGGGAAACAACAGGTGTTAACAAGGAGTGGGGAAGGGGGAACCCTCCTACACTGTTGTTGGGAATACAAACTGGTGGAGCCACTCTGGAAAACAGTGTAGAGTTTCCTCAAAAAGTTAAAAATAGAGCTACCCAATGATCCAGCAATTGCACTACTAGGTATTTACCCAAAGGATAAAAAAAAACACCGGCTTGGGGCGCCTGGGTGGCTCAGTGGGTTAAGGCCTCTGCTTTCGGCTCGGGTCGTGATCCCAGGGTCCTGGGATCGAGCCCCGCATCGGGCTCTCTGCTCAGCGGGAAGCCTGCTTCCTCCTCTCTCTCTGCCTGCCTCTCTGCCTACTTGTGATCTCTGTCTGTCGAATAAATAAATAAATCTTTAAAAAAAAACAAAAAAACAAAAAAACACCGGCTTGAAGGGATATGTGCACCTGATGTTTATGGCAGCATTATCAACAATAGCCGGATTATGGAAAGAATACAAATGTCCATCAACCGATGAATGGATAAAGAAGATGAGGGGTGTGTGCGTGTGTGTACACACATGTGTATATATAAATATGTATATTTAATGGAATATACTATATATATAATGCAATATTACTTGGCCATAAACAAGAATGGAATCTTGACAGTTAAAACGACATGGACGGAGCTAGAAAGCATTATATGAAATGAAATCAGAGAAAGACAGACACCATGTGATTTCACTTATTTGTGGAATTTAAGATTTCATTCATTAATCTCTACATCCAACATGGGGCTTGAACTTACAACCCTGAGATCAAGAATCATGTTCTACCAACTGAGCCAGCCAGGAACCCCAAAGATTATCTTTTAATTCAAAGACTTGTAATTGTCTTCAGGAGTTCTCCAGTCCAATGATGCCCTAAAAACAGCCATCCTATCACACTGAGTTCAAAGAAAGAACATGATACCAGTAAGACACATGTCCATGAATTCACTGCCTACTATAAGCCAGTTAATGTTGCATAAAGAAAACCTCCAATCCATAACCATAGCCTATACTCATTCTAACCACCTAAACAGGTGTTTCTTCCATATCTTTTTGCAATGGGAAGGTATATATTCATTAATATTTTCTTGATCTCTTGTTCTCTCCTTCTCTGCCTTCCCAGTTAGTGTTTGCAAAAATAATCTTCTTAGCTCAATTCAAGGAGCAAGTGAACAGAATTTATTTTTGCCAGATGAGGTCTATGGGTCCAACGGATTTATTTATTTATTTGTTTATTTTTTATTTTTTTTTAAGATTTTATTTATTTATTTGACAGATTGAGATCACAAGTAGGCAGAGAGGCAGGCAGAGAGAGAGGAGGAAGCAGGCTCCCCGTGGAGCAGAGAGCCCGATGCGGGACTCTATCCCAGGACCCTGAGATCATGACCTGAGCCGAAGGCAGCGGCTCAACCTACCGAGCCACCCAGGTGCCCCCAACGGATTTATTTGGAATGCCCTAGGCTACTTGTTAACTAAGGTGAGCTATAATGAATTTTTGAAAGCAAAAAAAAAATGATATCTTACTCTAAGACTAGAAAATGTTTTCTGAAGTTTAGGAACTATAAGATGTGGACTTTTTGTTTGGTTTTGTTTTAGGCAGTCTAGATGGCTAAGAAAGAATAAAGATGTTGACAAAGGTTAAATGGGCAGAGGATGTAAGAAAGATCATTTTCTTTGTATACTCTTCTATATTTAAAACATTCCCCCTGGAAGAGGGGGAGCCTAAATTTCTCCTCTTTAAAAATGTCAGAAACAGGGGCGCCTGGGTGGCTTGGTGGGTTAAAGCCTCTGTCTTTGGCTCGGGTCATGATCCCAGGGTCCTGGGATGGAGCCCTGCATTGGGCTCTCTGCTCAGTGGGGAGCCTGCTTCCCCACCCCCACCCCCCACCTGCCTCTCTGCCTACTTGTAATCTCTGTCTCTCTGTCAAATAAATAAATAAAATATTTTTTAAAAATGTCAGAAACCTCTTATCTAAAACATTATTTTCATGTTAATACAGTGGTTCTCAATTCTGACTATACTTTAAATCATCAGAGAACATTTTTTGTTTAAAGATTTTATTTGTTTATTTGACAGACAGAGATTACAAGTAGACAGAGAGTCAGGCAGAGAGAGAGAGGGAAGCAGGCTCCCCGCTGAGCAGAGAGCCCGATGCCGGACCTGATCCCAGGACCCTGGGATCACGACCTGAGCCGAAGGCAGCGGCTTAACCCACTGAGCCACCCAGGCGCCCCATCAGAGAACATTTTTTTAATGCCATGCTTAAAACCAAACACAGAGATTCCAATTTAATTGTTCTGAGGTGGGACCTGGGCATTATTAGTGTTTAAAAGTTCCCCAGGTGATTCTAATGTGCAGCTGGGCAAGAAAGTGAATGGGTTAATGTGTTATTTTAATATCTCCCTGATCTCTGATCTCTGGGAAAGGAATTGATTTTAATACTTCATTTTACTGCTTATGAAACATTCAATTAATTTTTGTTGTTTGAACATAAGAAGGATAAGAAGGAAAGATTGGACCTGGGATCTGAACTTTACAGTCCAATGATGTAATTGTGATCAATCAGAGACCCAATTGGTTTATTTTTTAGTATTATATCTTAGTACCATACATTTATTTTATTATCAGCATGAAGTTACATTTCAATGCCTATTTCTGCTACAGGAACTTGAAATTTTACATCCATTGCCAGAAATATAGTAGACCATGTTCCAAAACCTTTGTCAGTCTATTCAATGAACAGGTGATTGGCTATATGCCAAGGGAATATGCTGCCCTCTGGAGGGTACTGTGTTGTTACAGATGAAAACATCATCTCCCTATGTATATTTCAAAGCTAGTGAGAAGTCATGAAACAAAACAAAAAGGCTTCATGGTCAAATCATTTGGAAAATGCTGCACTATCTCTGTGTAAGGAAATCACAGTGCAAATTAATAAATAAGTTGATAAGTTCTACAATACATTTGTTTCCCAAACTAATTGGACCATTTTCTCTCCTCCCTAACTCCTGTTAATATTTGGGGAACTAATACTATACAAATAATAGTACTCTGTATTTTGTATATGCTTTTGTGTTAATCTACAAATAACATTTGGGGTTTGGAGTAATTAAAAAAGAAAAACTTATTGCAAGATTTCTTCAATAAGCTATAAAAAGAAGAAGATTGATAAAGCAGATGCATAGAATAAAAAGGTCCCCTATCCATACAGTGACATTTTGACTGAAGGGATACACTCTGATGTGGCAACGTGAACTGCTATGTGATACTGTGATACTATTCCTGTTACCTTTCTTCTTAGTTTTTTTGTCTTAATGCAACATTTGAAATGTTTGTACTGTTGCAAAACAAATGGAATTATGACTTGTGCTTTATAATATATACAAAGTTGATTTTGTGTACTGTCAAATGTGACAAGAATCTTAGTAGACCAAAAATATATAGGGTTCCACCCATAAGTTCCATTAGTATGGGTGTAAGTCCATTCATGCAATTACAGCTGTGTTTTCCTCAGCTTAGAAAGATAGCAAGTTTTATAGAAATAAAGTGTTTTTAGTCCAAAGGCTTGGGTTCATTGTTTTATGTCACTAATTTTGTGATCTTTGCCAATTAAATGCAATTTTCCTCATGTGTAAAAGGAAGACAAAGCTGTTGTGTTCAATGAGATACTATATGATGTGAAACACATCACCCTTATAGTAGGACTGCAACAAATGTAAGTTCAATGTGAAGATGATTGGTGAGCACAGAGATAACACCTTGACTAAAGAACCAAAGAGTCAACTTAGAAGGAAGCTGAAACTGGAAGTGAGAAGAAAAGTGAATCGTATCCTGCTTTACCAACAACCATCCCTGTTTTAACACTTATGGCCCCACGTTAAGGAAACTCCTCAGTCCTGGTCACAGTGGGGGTGGTTGATCATCCTTACTCAGAATAGAATAACCCAGAAGAGAGGGCAAATCACTGAGGAGGAACTAATGGTTGGAACACAGGCACAGAGTCTGGGAACATTAGGAAGAATGGTCCTGAGATTGACCAGTATTTCTCAGGTAGATGCAAACCAGGCTTAGAATGTGAGTCGGGATAAAGCCATAGATGGAAGTCATAGAAAGACTTGACCCGAGGAGGAAACTCAGGATACTATACAAGTAACACTACCCAAGAGAAATGCTGCACAACTAATTTGTTGAGTGAGTGTGGTGGTGAGACAAAAGTGAACAATGTGGGGCCACCTGGATGGCTCAGTTTGGTGTAAGTGTCCAACTCTTGATTTCAGCTCCGGTCATGATCTCAGGGTCGGGAGACCAAGCCCCGTGTCAGGCTCTGTGTGGACATGGAGCCCCTTGAGATTCTCTCTCCCTCCTCTCCTTCCCCTCCCCTCTCTCTCTCTCTCTCTCAAAAAAAAAAAAAAAAAAAAAAGTGAATAATGAGGAAAGAATAGTCTCTTCAGGGAGTAATGCTGGCACAATTATTATCCACAGGGAAGGGAACAATTCCCCTACCTCTCACCAAAAAACAAAAATTAACAACGCAGAAGTCTAAATATGGAAATCACAACTTTAAACATTTAAGAAGGAAATAAAGGAGAAAAGCTTAATGAAGGATTTTTAAAATAATCTATCAAAAGGGAAAGATGGATAACATTGATTACATTAAAGGGAAAAGATCCCATGAACATAGTGAAAAGCTGAGACAAACTGAGGAACAATATTTGCAATACATCAAACCTACAAAGTACTTACATTAAGAGTATGTTAAAGACCTTAACAATTCAATAAGGGAAGTGTCAAAAATCCAACAGACACATGAGAGGAATAAACAATTCATAGAAGAAACTTTTGTGGGGGAAAAACCCATTATTTTTTTAGGGAGCTCATTTTACTATGAATCCAAGAAACACAATGAAATAACATTTTGCACCAAGCAAATTATCAGAAGTTAAAAAGCCTGACAATACTAAGTGTTGGTGAGAAGCAACAGAAATTCTCTTATGCTACCAGTGAGGGTGTGAATTGGTCCAACTCTTTAGAAGCACAAATTCTCAGTATCTACAGAAGTTGTAGAAGTATACACCTGAGCACCAACTTCTAGGCATACAGACTAGAGAAACTTTCAAATGTGCACACAAGTAATCGCATTTAAGAGTATTCACTGCAGGGGCGCCTGGATAGCCCAGTGGGTTAAGCCTCTGCCTTTGGCTTAGGTCATGATCTTGGTTTCCTGAGATTGAGCCTTACATTTGGCTCTCTGTTCAGCGGGAGCCTGCTTCCCCCTCTCTCTCTCTGCCTGCCTCTCTGCCTACTTGTGATGTTAGTCAAATAAGTAAATAAAATCTTTTAAAAAAGAGAGTATTTACTGCAGGATTGTTTATAAGAGCAAGAGACTAGAAATAACTCAAATATCCATCGATGATAAAGTAAATTATGGTATAATCCAGCCAATTTATTAAAATAAATGAGTAGAACTAATGACCAGTCTAAGTAAATCTGAAAAGCAGACTACAGAACTAGAAAAAGCAAGGTGCAGCAGAATTTATACAGTATGTTATTGTTTATATCAAGTGTAAAAAAAATGCAATATTACAGACTTTATAGGTATGCAAATATATAATGAAAGTATGAAAACAGTCACAGAGATAATTAATTAACCACAGAGTGGTTACCTCTCAGGAGAAAACAACAGAAATAAAATCAGGAAGGAGTTCATAGGACATCAAGTACGTCTACTATGTTTTATTTTTAAACTGTCTAAAGGAGCTATAGCAAAATGTTAAGACTGGCCAAAACTGGGTGATAGAAACATGAGTATTATTTGGTTCTTTAGACTTTTCTCTACACTTTGATTATTCTGTTTTTTTTTTTAAGAAAGAAAAGAAAATGTTATTAACATTTAAATTCAGGTTATTTCAATATTATTTTAAAATTAAAAAAAAAGAAACAAAACTATGCTTTTAAGAATTGATCAAGCCAAGTTTAACATGATTTCCAAAGAGCAAATTAAAACTACTCAGTGTTGTGACACATAGTTCACTGCCACTTAACCAACACTAGATGTCACTTTACTTCATGCATTTAGTTTAATATGAGCGCTTTCTGGTGAAATTAGATGAACTTGAATATGATTTATAATTGTTCTCCTCCAGTGGATATGGAAAATGAGGAAAACTGAGAGTGCCCGCTGCTATATAACCATTCGAGAAGGCAAGGACATGTCTGTTTAGGTTCGTAGTTTTATTCTCAATATCTACTGCACATAAGAGGATTGTAGAAATACTGTTAGTTCAACAGACAAAGGGTATAAGAAAATTTGACAGAAGAAATGTTTAATGTCGCCAAAATGTACGAAGTCACATTTGGAGCAGTATTCTTTCAGATGGCAGGTGTATGAGAGACTTGCCAGGGAAGTGTTATGTCTCTAATCTCAAAGCCCAGTTTGTGGTCAATGGGGAGGGAACATCATTTCAGATCTTTTAATTCGAAGTTATATTGCAGTTCATTAGAGCACTGCATTTTCCACAAACAAGGACTCCTTAAATCAATAATTTTTACCCTTTTAGGGGGATAAAGACCTTTGATAATCACTAAAAACATGGACTTTCTTGGGACGCTTGGGTGGCTCAGTCGGTGAAGCATCTGCCTTCTACCCAGGTCATGATCCCAGGGTAGAAGGCTTCTTGCTCAGCAGGGAGGCTGCTTCTTCCTCTGCCTGCTGCCCCCCCTGCTCCTGCTCTCTTTCTCACTCTCCCTGTCTCTCTGACAATAAATAAATAAATAATTAAATAAATAAAATCTTCAGAAAAAAATATGGACTTTATAAACATTTCTATATCAACATGTAAAAATTGTTTCCGGCCATTTCTGCAGATTTGCAGACATGCTTAAGGTTCATGCTTGGACCCCAGATTGGAATCCCTGGGATAGGCAAAAGCACTTGCCCAGGTGTTTCCCCCAAGTGTCTTAAACTCTGCATTCACTCTGGCAATAACTGAGAATGGAAATCACAACAGAGGGACGCCTGGGTGGCTCAGTGGGTTAAGCCGCTGCCTTCGGCTCAGGTCATGATCTCAGGGTCCTGGGATCGAGTTCCGCATGGGGCTCTCTGCTCGGCAGGGAGCCTGCTTCTCTCTCTCTCTCTCTCTCTGCCTGCCTCTCCATCTACTTGTGATCTCTGTCTGTCAAATAAATAAATAAAATCTAAAAAAAAAAAAAAAAAGAAATTAATTTGCTAAGCAAATTATGATAAAAAAAAAAAGGAAATCACAACAGAGGATGTGGCTGAGGTCTGCACACATGATGTAGCTACACAATTTAATTGTGTAAATACATAATATGGACACTAACCCTGTAAATTCAGGTATTAACCAAACATAGTCACTATCTATTTTGGAAATATCTGGCTTATAGGTTTGAGTCAAACTAGCTACATATACTTTTTTTTAAATCAGAATATTTAAGAAAAAAATATAGTTATATATTTATTTATTAAAATATGTATTTAGAAACTTGATTTTTCCTGGGGAGCAAACTAAATTTCCAGAATTGCTCCATGAATTAAAAATATTTCCTTGTGCCTATTTGTCCAACTGTTTTCACTATATACATCCTAACTAGAAAGAACTATTTTAAAATTTTTATTATTTATTTTCTTGCATCATAAATATTTTTAAAGCAATCTTTAGCCTGAACTAGGTGATGGTAATTGGTTTTATGAATACGAGTTAATGAAATTTCACTACACATTATAAAGACACTCAAATAAGCTTGAAACCCTTTTATCTTCTTTGTTCTAGACCTTTCCTTATTCTAAAGGCCTCCTCTGTTAACCACATTATCCATCTAGCATTATCAGGTGTTCAATGACAAACAGGATTCTTCTTTATCATGAGAACCCTTTTATTCTAGCTATGTAGGCCACAGTTACAATAGGTAAAATGGAGTACTTTTTAAAAAATTGTGGTTTTACTCTATAGAGATTATGTTAATGCCATAAGAATGGTATCAAATGGTACCAGAGTTTCTTCTTCTCCTACTATGCAATTCTACTGCATGTTTTAAGCCTTGGTTAAGTCAGACAAGAGTGTTTTGGAGACCTGATTTGGGGCGGTGACAAAATAGCCAGTTATAGCAGCCATTGTGAAATTACATGTGAAAAGTGGAAGCTGCTCTAGAACAGACTCTATCTTGGGTTCTAACCACTCGACCACAAAAAACTTCCACAACCCTCTCTAACAGATATGGGAGAACATGTGGTTTTTATCCAAGACAGAAAGGGCTCCATGCACAGTTTAATTTAGGCAGTTAAACAAAAATTCAAAGTTCTGCTTCCTTAAAACAAAGAGCCTGAATACTGATCCTTCTTTGTTTATAATTCATAATGCCCCTAGGATGTTTCCTTAAAGAAAGTGGTCAGTATAAACATTTTAACTCCATGGAGAAAAACTTATATTTTCACAACTAAATATTTAACCATTTATCCAATAAAATCTGTAGATTTTAAGTTACTGATTTAACTCTCTCTCACTGGCCTTAAAACTTGGAAACATCTGACTTCTCTTTATGAAAACTACTGTCATAAGTGCTCTACTGAATGGTCAGTTTTTCCATGGAGGAAGTCGTCCTCTATGAATCAGAGGAGGCTTAATCAATAGGCTCATATTTCCAGTTCTATAGCCAAGATCCAAGTTCCAATCCAATAATAACATGTGATCATTCTGTCAATTTCTGGTTCTATGATAAAATATTTTGTGCTTACGTGCCAATACCCGATGCTGAATTTAAATGTTTATTTTATCATCATTCTTGGCAGTTAACAAATTATTATAATTTTTTTAAGTTTAGAATTTCTCAACTTGGGGAAAAGTTCAGTGAGGACTGCTGGGAAAGAGCCTTACACCCAGGTGTTCCTGAAATCTGGCTCCGCTTCCTCATGCTGCTCCTTGGAAAAACAGACTATCTTTTCTGGCTCAAGTTGTATCTTCCTTTTATTAAGTTATGTATCTCAAGGTCTTATAGTCTTCTCTCCTTCATAGATAATGCATTAGGAGTAATTGGGGGGGGCAGATGGGAATCCAATACCAACAATTCTAGCGAAACAGAAACTATGTTACATTCCTGATTAAATCCCACCTGCATCCCTCACACCAGAAAGAGTGTAAAATGTCATGAGAGCAGGAACCTACCTGGTCTGTTTTATTTCCTTCATAATCCTCAGTGCCTGAACCAATGCCTGGCATCTAGAGATAACTCAGTCAGAATTGACTGAATGGATGAGTGAGCAAATCCAATATTTAGGACCATGGGAATCTGGATAAGAAGTCTAAGTTCCCAAGTAGCATCAAGGTTCTTAATGATAAACATTTTTCAAATTCGCAGAGAAAATTCTACCTCTGAAGTGATAGTATCCTGAGCCACTAATTGTTTAAAGACTTTCACAAGTGAATACATCAAGTACATCTATTTTTACATGCAAAATCATGAAATTTGTCAAGTTAGATTCACTTTATATATTTTAGGAGAAATTTTTTTAAAAAATCATAGACATCACTGGTTTTAATATCATACAGGTACAAGGTGATTATACTTTGTGACTGTTTTAACTCAGACTGAAGTCCTTAGAGTTCCAAAGTGTTCTTTGCTTGAAATCTGGATTTGTATGCGGCAAATGTACATCACAAGATAATGCTGGAAAATTTTAGAAGCTATTCAACCTTGTGTCTAATCTTTTGAGCTAGCCAACAGTGGAAGGGCCATCTACCCTGGGGAAGGGTGAACACCTGGTCAGAGCGTGAACTCTGCAGCCAGAGCCTGTGTGAGAGAATCCTGGACCAGCCACTCACCAGCTCTGTGACCAGAGGCAAATGACCTATCCTCTCCTTGCCTCTTTTCCTCATCTGTAAAGTGGAGATGATTATCATACTTCTCTCACAAAGTTGTTATGAGACCACCTGAATTCATGTTTGAGGAGTCTTTAGAACAGTAACTGGAACACAAGTATGCTGCTAAACGAACAAACCAACAAATAAGAAATGCATAATAGTAGATGTTAAATAGCTTTTATCCAGAGACGTTATAAAAGAGATATTTGCATGTTTGTAAGGATGACCTCTAAACTCCCTTCCCATAAGAAATTGTTATTCTACTTACCTCTGTGCATCCTGTTCCTCTAAGACAGGCCTACCCAGTGTATCCCAAACATTCTCTATTCACTTTAAACCTTCACTCATGCCTTTGGAGAATGCCCTCCCTGCCCCGCTTTAGTTTTTCCAAATCCTATTATCCTTTCCATCCCACTGCTCTTCTTCTGGGCATCGCAGTCTCTACTGTGTTTTATTGCTTTATATTATTCTCTCATTGTTTAATGTGCAATCACTGTCTTCCCAGATTGTAATGTCTCTTGAGAGTAGCCTTAATCCTCACTTAACATTTCCCAGAACAAAAGTAAATATTTTTTGAATGAATAAATGGTAGGGGGGAAAGTAAATTGGGAATCGACCTTTTAGTGATCATTAAATGCAAGTTAAATGGACTATGTATAACATGTTTAGACTATTAGTGAGCAGTTCTTATTTCTAAAGAAGTTTTGGTTCATAAACCCCCCACCACACACTTTTTTTTGGGTCTGATCTACTGTTGGTGAAATATTTGTAGATTAGCTGGTTCCCCTTCATTCCTTCTCTTCTGAAATGTGTGGTAAAGTGAAAATGCCTAGAGCAATAATTTGTGGATAAAAAACAGCTGCACATGAAAAATAATTGATGTGGTTTTAAAATTACTCTGAGGTGGAAATTAAAATGCCTTTTCAACCTATGCTCCAAAAAGAGTGCTAAAGCTAATTCCTTATAAATCATGAAATGGAAGCAGAGGAAGACACAAATTTTGGGGTAGCCATCGATTTCAAATAGAGTTTAAAAATTCTGTATATAACATTAAAAAATATCCAGTCCCATGAGAGGACTTTGCCCTACTTAAAGAAAATCTTATCTACACCTTTAGTAATGTGAGTGTATTGTTTTTCCATAATTATAAATAAGAAATCTGATTACTTCGATTTCCTTATAAGTTAATTTTTAAAATGTCTTTGTAATTTTAGTTCTTTTTTCTACTATACCTCTGACATTCTCCAAGGAGTGATCCAAATGGCAGAACTTCTTTATTCATTTTTTTTTCCTTAGAGGAGGTTATCTCTGTGGGGCTGCTCTAATGCCACTTAGCATCTGTTTTGCAGGTATGTGAATCATGCCAGACAAGATTGGGACAAGACTGGCAGATTCAAAGAACAGCAATAATACAAACAATTTAAACATGACACAGATGATATTTGATTGAATTTTTTATCTAGATCTACACAGACCCATTCTTTCTGAACTTATAAAAATACTTTTATTCTATTCACTTGCTCCTTCATCTGAAATTCTTAGTTCTGAAAGAAATGCCTATTAAGAAAATTCTAATTCCCTGGTTTTCTTTACATAACAGTAGTATTTAAAAACAAATACTTTTCCTTTAGTAGGAAATTTAGCAGGAAATAGAAAAGGTTTTAGTCATTATTCTTTAAAATTGCTGTAACTCTTAGCTAATTCACACAGGAAGCCTGAAAATTAAGGAGCATTAAAATGTGATGAGTCACTAACATATTTTCCTGCTCGATTTGAGCCTGTTCATTTCAATACTTCATAAATTGTAGAAGTATAAAGATTAAAAATATATACATGTATTTTGTTTTATCATTGAGCCCTAAGACTTATGATGTTTAGCAGTATCTGTATACAAATATAAAATATTCCAAGTATTTGTCATATTTACTATATTCTATCAGTTTGCTTTGTTTGGGAATTTGTTAGGAAATTATATAAATACTGTAGCTGAAACATATGCACAGATTTGGGGGAAGTCACAGGCTAAGATAATAAAAGACAACAACTTCCAACTAACTATCTGAGGATTAAAATAAGATTGAAACTGATTGCAATATACTAAAATTAGGCAGAGAGCTAGAAAGGCTTGAATTTCAACCACATATTAAATATGTTAAGCATTTAGAGTGGGGAAACTTGAATGTTTCTCTATGAACATTTTACTGGTAAATTTTTAAAAATCAATTGACAAAATACAATTTTTCAAGTAGATGGTTAAGTTATAAAAGACATAACTCACATGAGTGCAGAGTATGTGCAAGGAATTATCCCTAGAACTTTATATGTAATGATTCATTTAATCTCCATAACAAATCTATGAAGTAGATACTATTACTACCCCACTTTACAGATGAGGAAACTGAGGCATAGGGAGGAGAGATAATTTACTCAAAGTCCATCAGCCCATAGGAAGATCTGGGGTTCTAAATTACAATGAGAATGTCAGAGTTTGGGCTTTTAGCCATTTTACCATTCTGCCTTTGCAGCATGATCAATAATCTGTTAATTCACTTCTGTTAAAGCAGTATGAGTGTCTGTTTAAAATAATAAGTTATAGTATGTTGTATTCCATTACAACATGGAATATCCAAATGCATTATGTAGAGTTTTTAAAAACATGGGTATATGCTAGAAACCACATTCTTGGGCTACAGAAACTGAAGACACAGAGTGATACTGAAATTTTCTTTAGGCTAATTAGGAAAAAAATTATCCGTTATACCTGATAGGAAACAGATAATTGATAGTTAACTTTATTTACTTGAGAGAGTGAGAGAGAGAGCAGTGGGAGGGGCAAAGAGAAAGAGAATCCTGAAGTGGACTCCCCACTGAGTGCACATAGGTCTCCCCACTAGGACCCTGAGATCATGACCTGGGCCAAAATCAAGAGTTAGATGCTTAACCAACTGTGCCACCCAGGAACCCCAATAATAGTTAACTTTTATTAAATGTTTACTATGTATCAAGCATTTTTCTAAGTTCTTTTATTAACTTACTTAATCCTATCAAAACCTGTAAGATACATATTATTATTATTATTTCCACGTTATGAATGAGGTTAAGTGGGAGGGAACATACTCAGCCTGTCCTCTCCACCTCTATTCTTTATTACTAGAGATTTCTGGGTCTTTGGTGTTTTCTTGTTTTATATTGGTGGGCAATTTAGGAATTTTTAGATGGCTTTTTCGGGTAAGGAAGGTTGGAATCTTTGGGTTGAAGGATAATTGCTGCTTAATGATAGAATAGAAAAAAAAAACACACAAAAAAACAAAAAAACACCTCTAAGGCGTTTTGCTTTCTACCTGCTATGTAACTTCTGCAAAATCTGGTTTTGTAGAATGGTGATAACCAGGAGTTCCTGCCAACTTTTCAAACCCTGGCTCTGTCTCTTCTTAAGTGGTTTTGGGCAAGTTACTTAACCTCCAAAGACAGTGCTCTTGAATTGATTAAAGCATCTCTGTCTTGTAGGGAAGGGGCGGGAGGGATTTGGGCGATAGGAGGAGAAAACTGAGTGTGAAAGGGAAAGAAAGAAGCAGGTGGTTATGAAAGTACCTAAAATATTTCTTCCTACCATCACTCAATATTTCCCATTACCTATGTGATGTTTTCTACTTGTTTAAGGATGAAATCTGTTCAAATTTCTGTCAGCGTCTTCTTAGTCATCTGAGAACATTCTAGAACGAATGTGCTTTTATGAGAATTGACCTACCAGGCCCACCCATGCTGTTATAGTGAGATCACTTTTTGCAGCACTTGTTCTTGGTCTGTTTGCCATCTTTCCTGATGTGTCACCAATCCTGGGCTGAGAACCACACCCACAGAAACAACTCAGAAACAGACTCGCTTTAGCCACATGACATTGGTGAACTGGAATATTTTTAACTAGGTCACATAGCTATCTAGTTGATCATTTTCCCTACATTTTCAACAGATATTTATTGAGAACTTATTTTTATCCAGCCCCAGTGATATAAAGATGAGTTAATCACAGCTGCTGCTCTCTGGGTACCTTCTAGGAGCGACAAGCCTAGTACGCCTTATGCATTGCAGAGCTTAAGTTCCCTTCCAACTCTTGACTGTTCATAACATTTTTCTTACAACCTGTAATCTAGATTTTTGCCTTCTGTTTAGCTCCTATGCCAGTATCATTATTTGCAAATACATCAGAGCATACAAATTTATCCTTTTCTGTCAAGGTTGTGATTAATTTACAGTTATTTTGGAGACAGGTGCTTTTTTTCTGATAGTTGTTGCATGTGCTTACCAAAGTACCTAGCCCATGTTACTTCCTTTGTGACATAACCCCTCTGGGAGGTCTAAACCTGTGCTATCCAATACTGAATGAATGAGTGAGTTGGGAGGAAAAAAAAAAGCTCTAAATGAGCAGCTACAAAGATAAATTGACTATAGTCTTTGTCTTTTTTACTCTATAAGAAAAGACCTGCTTTTCTAAAGATAACTCCATGGTTTCAATCAGATAAAATTAATTTTGACCTAGCTTGGGCATGAGATAAGAGTTCAAAAGGTTACAGTTTAAAATCCGGTGTCACTGTATGTTTCTTAGTGAGAAACTAGGAGCTGTGCTCTGTAATCCTTCCTCTCTCTCTTTTTAAAATATTTTTTAATGTCAGAATCTAAGCCCCGGTGTAGCTTAAATCTGGAACTAAGCCAAATAACTACAATTCATTATTATCACCATCTTACCATTATCTCATCACAAATATTATTACCACTAATGAGATATATAATTGTGTTAGTTTTATGATGATTCTTTCCCCCAAGGAATTCCTCCCCACTCTTCCCATTTTTTTCCTCAACCTAACTGTATTTAGACAAACAGAGTGATGATTTACTTAATTACATAATACTAAAAGAACACTGAATGATTACTGATTTGGGGTAGAGGAAGGAGATTGCCATACTAAAGCTATATTACAGAAACATGTCTCCCAAACATAATATTTCTCTGCTTATAGACAAACAATCTTTTTGAAACACATTTAGGATTATTTTTGGAGTCAGATATTATCACTACTTTTTTGGGACAGACCCCACAGTCCTAATTAGACAGAATAGTAAAATACATAGGCAAGGTTACCACATCAGTCTTGCATGTTTCCACTGCATAATTCCAAGGCATGCCATTCACAAAGACAATGATGTGAGTGGTGCCTCTGATGTTGTACAATCAAGCAGTCTGCATGTTTGGAAGTACGGGAAACATAGGAAGAAATAAAGAACACTTCACTAAAAGTGTTAGGTAGACCCATAGTCATCTCGTTGTCTTGAAAAAAAATTTTATTTTTAAATTGAGTTTTTCCTGAAAGCAATGAGTGTTAAGAAGTAATTTGAATAGGGGCACTTGGGTGGCTCAGTGGGTTAAGCCTCTGCCTTTGGCTCAGATCATGGTCTCAGGGTCCTGGGATGGAGCCCCTCATCGGGCTCCCTGTTCAACAGGGAGCCTGTCCCCTTCTCTCTCTGCCTGCCTCTCTGCCTACTTGTGATCTCTCTCTCTGTGTCAAACAAAATCTTAAAAAAAACATAAGAAGTAATTTGAATAAACAGAGAAAGACAATTTCTCAGTAGGGAATTGATTTCACAATCAATATTCAGTTTCCAAAAAATACACCATTGGAAATGAGAAAATTTAATTTAGAACATAGACTCAGAAAGTGTATAAAGAGCAATTCAACTAGTAGAAAAGATAAAAATATGGGAAATGATTAAGGATAAGAAGAGAATCTGACAATAGTGAAGATTAGATAACTTTAATTCTTGCTGTACAAAACAACTACCGCTGGGTGAAAAAAGAAGAAAAACATCTTCTAAACACACTGCTTACCTCACATGAGAATAAGGAAAATCACCAGTCTTCCAATATTGTGACTATTCAAAATAAACTAAATGTTCTAGTCAGTATAGTTATCAAAGAAAAACAAATAAAAATTAAAAGGATTGGAAAAGAAGAAACAATGTATATGCATGTGATATGGTTGTTTATACAGAAGAATCCAAAAGCCTACAAAAATAATAAGGGTTGCTAGATATAAGATCAATATACAAAAAAATTACATCCAATGTACCAACAACAGAGACTTTAAAAATATCATTTTAAAAAGATATTTTTGGGGGGCACCTGGGTGGCTCGGTGGGTTAAAGACTCTGCCTTTGGCTCAGGTCATGATCCCAGGGTCCTGGGATCGAGCCCCGCATAGGGCTCTCTGCTCAGCAGGGAGCCGGCTTCCCTTCCTCTCCCTCTGCCTGCCTCTCTGCCTACTTGTGATCTCTGTCTGTCAAATAAATAAATAAAATCTTTTTTTAAAAAAAGATATCTTTTATAAAAGCAACCAAAAATACTGTCTAGGAGTGAGTCTAATAAAAAAATTGGCAAGATTTTTATGAAGAAAGTTATACATCGGGGAGGGTATGTGCTATGGTGAGTGCTATGAAGTGTATAAACTTGGCGATTCACAGACCTATACTGGGGCTAATAATACATTATATGTTAATAAAAAATAAAAAAAAAGAAAGTTATAAAACTCTATTGAAATGCCTATAAGAGGACCTAAATACATGGGGAATTATACCATGTTCATAAAAATGTGAATTCAATTTCCTAAAGATGTAAACATTCCTAAAATTAGCTATAAAGCTAAGTTAATTCCAATTCAACTCAACCCAACAAATGTAGAACAAAATAAAGTTGCTGGTATTTGAAGTTGAGGTGAATCTGAAATTTTGGGGGAGCTTAGTATAATTAACGGTACCTCGAACAGGAAAAAAATCCACATAAACCTTGTTATCAAAAGGATGAAATGCTCAGATATATACTGCAAACAGAAAGCTATCTGATTTACCAAGAACTGGAATATTTATGTCAATATTAAGAAATTAAGAATGTGATTCCTTGGGGTGCCTGGGTGGCTCAGTGGGTTAAAGCCTGTGCCTTCGGCTCAGGTCATGATCTCAGGGTCCTGGGATCAAGCCCTGCATCGGGCTCTCTGCTCAGCAGGGAGCCTGCTTCCTCTTCTCTCTCTGCCTGCTTCTCTGCCTACTTGTGATTTCTATCTGTTAAATAAATAAATAAAATCTTAAAAAAAAAAAAAAAAAAGATGGGATGGATTATTAAAAAAAAAAAAAAGAATGTGATTTCTTGGCAAAGGAATTGCTGTCTCAGTTGCAAGATGGCATTTTTCATTTATGACTCAAAAGGGAAGTCTGGAATACATATCTCATGCCCGAGATATAAAATTCTAGGTTTCCAGATCTAGAGAGGAGAATGTTTTTAGCAAGTGCACCCCGCCACACATGAGAGCATCCAAAGCATCCAGAGGTATCTGACTGACTATACCTCACAGAAAGGCCACTTGTTAAACTATAACAGACATGCCACCTGTTCCTTCAGAGGCCAATAAGTGATCTTTGAACAGGGCTGGAGTTAAAAAGTAAACCTAGGCTTCACGTTTTTGCATTGTTGTAACGAAAATACTTACAACAACTGACTTGACATAAATATGCAGTCAGTGTTTGCTTCTAAGATTGACACGGTGTTTATATTTTAAAGGAAGAACACATTTGTTATGAAAAAGATTTTCCAAATAGTCTGATTGCTTTTGAAGCAGCTCTTAAAACTATAATACTATGTAATCAGCTGAACTTTCTGTTCTGCAGTACCTTTCCAATTCTATAACCATGAGCTTGTGACATTTTACAGTGAAAACAGGCCCAGTTCAAAACACAAGATTACAGATGCTCCTTTTTTAAAGTGTTATATTTTTACTCTTTTCATTAAAAACTATGAATTCTCAGAAAGACTGATAAAGATAAAATCCTTGGTGGGGGGTGTGGTGTCCAAGTCCTGGTTTCGGCTCAGGTCATGATCTCAGGGTCGTGGGATCAAGTCCCACATGGGACCCCCATGCTTGATGTGGAGTCTGCTTGTCTCCCTCCCTCTCCCTTTCCTTCCCCCTCTACTTTTCCCCTTCCCTCCCTGTGCATGTCTCTCTCTCTCTCTCTCTCTCTCTTTCAAATGAATAATTAAAAAAAAAAAAGAAAGTAAAATCCTTGGCAATAGCCCCCCCCCCGCCCCAGTAGGCATGAGAGCATCATTCAGAATATGGAAAAATCTCAGACTAGTGACGTGACTGGTGTTTCCTTTCAACATTTTCTTCTGTGTTTCTGGCTCACCCTCTCACCCAGCTTTTTCCTCTCATACATCCTTTTCATTGTTAGAAAGAGGTAATAGACAAACACTAAAAACTTCATGGAAAACATATATGGAAATCTGTTTCCTACAATATAAATTTTAAGTATAATTTAGCTTTTTATTTACTTTTCTGTTGTCTTGTTCACTGGTTGCTAAAAATGAGTACAATTTGAAAAGGGTGAAGAGAGTGAGAATAAATGACTTGAACAGATCAGTTGAATTGAGTTGACATTTATAGAGTACTCCGTTCAACCATAGCAGAATACACATTTTCTCAGACTCACCAAGATAGACCACATCTGGGTCATAAAATATATCTTAACAAATTTAAAAGAACAGGAATCATGCAAAGCACATTCTTGTACCGCAATGGAATTAAACTAGAAATGAATAATAGGATAGCCTGAGAATCCCCAAATATCTGAAAATTAAACAACATAATTCTTAACAACCCATGAGCTAAAGGAGAAATCTAAAATATTTTGAATTAAAGAAAAATAAAAGCACAGTTTATCAAAATTTGTGGGACAGAGCAAAATCAATCTGCTTAGAGGGAAATTCATAGCATTAAACGCATATGTTAGAAAAGAAGAAAGATCTAAAATCAAAACGTAAGCTTTCACCTCAGGAAACTAGTGAAAAGGGTGAAATAAAACTTATTAGCAGGCACAGAAAACGTTTTCAATTTTACATACAATCCAATCAAAGAAATGCAATTTTTAAGTATCACTTTTCACATGCTGAATTAGGAAATTTGTATTTTTAAAATATAATATTCAGGACTGATATAGATGAGGTGAAACAGGCACCATATATTAGTGCAACATTTTTTAAAAAGATTTTTATGAGAGAAAGCAGGAGAGAAGCAGAGGGAAAGGGACAAAAAGACTCCAGACTGAGTGTGGAGCCCGACTAGGAACTGATCTCAAGACCCTGAGATCATGACATGAGCTGAAACTAACAGACTGAGCCACCCAGGCACCCCTAGTGCAACACTTTTGAAAAAGAAATTTGGCAATCTGGCTTTAAACATACTTTTTCTTTGCCCTGGTATTTCCTTTTTAATGATTATAAAGAAATAATCCCAGATTAAGAAAATATTTAATTCACAAATATATTTATAAAACTACTATTTAAAAATAGCAAAAGTATCCAAATAAATACAGTATTAAGTAGAACAAGGTATATATACTCATTGGAACAGGATGTGGTCATGAAAATTGATATTTTGGGAGAATTTCTAGTAACTTAATAACAACAGTAAGTGAAAAAGAGTATGGAACAAAAATTGTATGGATAGAAAGAAGATCAGAAAGAAATGTGCCAAAATGAAAACGAGTTTCTTGGGATGATGGGTTTGCCCTTCTTGCTGCTTCTGTATATTTCCCAAAGACCCCTGATGGACATGGTGTGTTTGTTCATGACCTTTGGAGATCTGTGGTTTGGGTTATGGGTCACCTGTTTGCCGTGAGTCTCAGTTCTCATTTGTAACGTGAGGATGATGATTAAAGGCCTCTTCTGAGGTGACTGTGAGGATTGAAGAGAATGTATGCAGAAGGTTTAGCACAAGGCCTGTCATACATTAAGTCCCCAGTAAATGCCAGTTATTGTTACCGGTTAGAAAAGGGTGGGAGAAGTCCTATCAAGATTTCAACTTCTTCCAAATTTGCATAAGGGGGTTTTACTTCTACATACAACTCCATTTACTTATTCCCTTGGATAGTATACATATTCAAGACATGTATTTACTGATTGCGGGATATTTTGAGTTCATATAGAGGCAACTGAATATCTTTTTGTGCACAAAAAAGAAAGAAAGAAAGAAAGAAAAGAGAGAAAAAGAAAAAGGAAAACAAAAGAAAGAAAATACACACTAGGAAATCTTAAGTGTATTTGACTCTGTGTATTAAAAAATGGTACACCCAGGACCGCACCAGTGAGATTGAGAAAAGAATTTGAAGCTACTGGCTTTAGCTACTTATTACCTCAAGTCTGCAGGTTTTGTTTTGTTCTGTTTTGTTTTCAGAGTAAGAGATAGTAATCTGTACTTCCTTCTTTTCCTGGGCTGGCTGAATGGGAGGCCAGAGAATATGATAGCTCCACAGAACAAATTTCCTATAGGATCATTAGTAGACCGAGAAATCCCTTGATATTTCAGGATTCTTTTTAATATAAATTTCGGTGTTGTTTTAAACAATGTTAATACAGTGTTCTTGTTGTTGTTTTTAACATTTACTTATTTATTTAGGAGAGAGAGAGTGGGGAGGGGCGCAGAGAGAGGGAGCGAGAGAATCCTCAAGCAGACTCCTCCTGGTCCCCTCATGAGTGTGGAGGCCAAAGTGGAGCCCAGTCCCAGGATCCTGAGATCATGACCTGAGTCGAAACCAAAGGTCAGCCACTCAACCCACTGAGCCACTCAGGTGCCCCTTTTCTATGTTTTTACTACCAAAACCAGAATTCTGTCCACAATAGGAATATCCTGTATCCTAATAATAATTAATAATTTTAAAAGAAGATTCCCTCTTCTCTGCTTACAATAAACCTTGCATCCACTCAAACATTCCTAAAGGAGGGAAGCAAGTGGGAAAATGAAGTACTGGCCCTTCATGATCAAGAAATCTTCTATAGTTTTGTCCAGAGATTAACTTATGCATGAAAAAGTGCTTGGACTTCACCAAAGTAATGAATATTTTTGTATTACCTTTGTATTAACTTTGGCTTTAAGGTTCTAATTCCTCAAATTTAATAGGGAATATTTCTGTGAGTAATAGCATTTATAAGGGGAAAGTTTAAGGTAGAACTTAAGGTGTTATTTTGGAGGTGTTATTTTGGATTTTGCAGGAACATAAATAAATTTTTTATTATAACCTTGGGTGTCTATGGACTTGCAATGTCTTTTACCACTTATTTGCAGGTTTTTAAAAGACCTTAGTACTGGGGTGCCTGGGTAGTTCAGTTGGTTAAGCATCACCCTTCAACTCGGGTCCTGATCTCAGGGTCCTGGAACTGAGCCCCAAGTCAGGCTCCCTGCTCAGCTGGGAGTTCGCCTCCACCTCTTCCTTTGCCCCTCTCCCCGCTTGTGCTCTCTCTCTCTCTCCCTTACTCTGTGCTCTCTCTCAAATAGATAAATAAAATCTTAAAAAAAAAAAAAAGACGGGGTGCCTGGGTGTCATTAGGCATCTGCCTTCGGCTCAGGTCATGATCTCAGGGTCCTGGGATCAAGGTCCGCATCGGGCTCCCCGCTCAGCAAGGAGCCTGCTTCTCTCTTTGCCTTTCTCCTGGATTATGCTCTCTCTCTTAAATAATAAATAAATAAATAAATAAATAGCTTGGGGGGAAAAAAAGGCATTAATACCCACAAGTTATTACCTTGATCTCTGAACATGCTGTTATAATTAGACATTGCATAATGAAGTACTGAAGTTCTTCTGATTTTCCCAGCAACTGAATCTCTCTTCTAAGGTAAGGTCCATTATACTGAATTTAGGGTTAAAGCAGATGGTGTCATAGACTGGCCCTCTAAATTGCATTGCAATCTTGTAAGATTTGAAATACAAATTTCAGAAACTTGCTTATGTTTGAAATTGCAGCATCACTCAGGGAAATTAAGGGAAATAAATATCCTGGGAAATTAAGACCTACAGTTAAAATCAAATCAGAAGCATAGCTAGGTTAAATAGCAGTTTGAATACATTGTCCTATATTATTTCTTTTGAAATCCCACCTAAAGACGAAGTGTTTTTTGTTTTTTTTTTTTATTTATTTTTTATCTTTTTTAAAAAATATTTTATTTATTTATTTGAGAGGTAGAGAGAGACAATGAAAGAAAGAGAGCATGAGAGTAGAGAGGTCAGCGGGAGAAGCAGACTTCCTGCTGAGCAGGGAGCCCGATGTGGGGCTTGATCCCAGGACCCTGGGATCATGACCTGAGCCGAAGGCAGTTGCTTAACCAACTGAGCCACCCAGGCACCTCCTTGTTTTTTTTTTTTTTTTTAATCAAACTGCTCTTTTAGGAAATTGGGGGCTTTTTTTTTTTTTTTTAAAGATTTTATTTATTTATTTGACAGAGTGAAAGAGCACAAGCAGGGGGAGCAGTAGAGGGAGAGGGAGAAGCTGGCTCCCTGCTGGGCTCGATCCCAGGACCCTGGGATCATGACCTGAGCCAAAGGCAGATGCTTAACTCTCTGAGCTACTCAGGTGCTTCATGTGGGCTTTTAAAAAATGTTTAAATTCAATTAGCCAAGGTATAGTACATCATTGGTATTTGATATAATGTTCAATGATTCATCAGTTCAGTATAACACCCAGTGCTCATCCCATCACATGCCCTCCTTAATGCCCATCACCCAGTTACCCCATCCCCCCACCAACCTCCCTTTCTGCAACACTCAGTTTGTTTCCCTGGAGTTAGGAGTCTCATAGTGAGGAAACTGTGGGTTTTTTAAAGATGGTTTTCTGTTTTTTGGACAATGATTTCTTTGATTTTAAGCAAAAGAGCCAGAAAATTTTTAGCAGAACCTTTGTGTTCTTGATTGCTGATGTAAGAGTCACTGGGCAAAGAGAAACCTCAATGACAATCCAGTCACTAATCCTAATGAGCTGTATAACTTTGAATACCCTGGGGTCTACAATAATTAGGCTTTAGGTTTTAAATGTATATTTTCAATGATTCTCCATTTTTTTCATGTTGAAAAAGGAGTTTGGCCCAAATAAGGTCGAAGGTCTTTCCTAAACTAATATTTTATCATGATAATTACAAATCATCTTAAGTTATAATACTGTTAAATGGTAAATGTTTACTGGTTTAGGTAATTTAGGTAAATGTTTAATGGTAAAGGTTACTGGTAAATGTTCTTAAAATAGTCTGCTTCTCTTGGGGATTTCTTTTCTGCTTATTATTTCAACTGTATCTTTATGTAAATGATTCCTAAACCTGTATCTGGAGACTTGACTTTCTCTGCTATGCTCCAAAGCCATGTTAACTGTATGCTGGACGTGACTGGCCTGCCATTCTCTTTAAATCAACCTTTTCACAACACAGCTAGCCATTTCTTATCGTCCCACCTCCTAAACTAGCTACAGTTCCTGATTCTCCTATTTATGAAAAAGAAACTATCATTTTTTTAAAGATTTTATTTTATTTATTTGACACAGAGAGAGATCACAAGTGGGCAGAGAGGCAGGCAGAGAGAGGGGGAAGCAGGCTCCCTGCGGGGCTCGATCCCAGGACTCCTGGATCATGACCCAAGCTGAAGGCAGAGGCTTTAACCCACTGAGCCCCCCAGGCACCCCAGAAACTACCATTTTTTCCCCAACTAACCAGATTCAGAGCCACCAAGGCATTCTTAACTTCTTTTGCCAATTCCACCATCAAGTGGTTGCAAAGCCCTGTCAATTCTTTGTATTTCGTTTTTTCTTCAATCTCTCTTTTTCCACTTTCCCTATCACCACCTTGGTTTCAACCCAGCTCTTGTCATAGAGTAGCCCTTAATTCCTCTTCTAGGTCCTCTCTTTTCTAATCTATTATATGCCATTTCCAGATAAAGACATCTATAAAATAATTTGCCAACACAAACGAGCCTAACTCACGAAAGCCTTTAACTGTTTGGTTTTAATCTACCCTTTCCTCCCCATCTCCCACCGATTCTCATGAATCCCTTCTCTCTCTCTCTTTTTCAAAATTCTATTCACTTGTTTTTTACAGACAGAGATCACAAGGAGGCAGAGAGGCAGGCAGAGAGAGAGGAAGGGAAGCAGGCTCCCTGCCAAGCAGAGAGCCCAATGCGGGGCTCGATCCCAGGGCCCCGAGATCATGACCTGAGCCGAAGGCAGAGGCCCTAACCCACTGAGCCACCCAGGCACCCCTGAATCCCTTCTCTTAATGGACGCTACTCACTGTCTAGGAGGCACTTTATGTGGCCTGAGCATTTATGTGACCATCACCAATGAGGCTTGCCCACACCTGCCACCACATCCATCCAGACCTATTCAACCCAGCTTAGTCCACATCCTCCATGTGGCTCTTCTCACCTCCGGAGCCCACAGTGCTCCACCTGCTGCTAACTGCCTACTTTAGACGACACTCTTTATGTCCTGCTTTATCATGTCCTGCCTTCAGTTGTTCAATTTTTGGAATAAAAATGTGATCATAACAATTATATGGCTTGCTAAAAGTTTAGAAGCCAGAGAACCAATTATCTCTAACATATTGATCTATTCCATGCCTTTTTCATGTGTCTGTTTCCTACAGTTATAATTAGAGCATAAACACAACTGTGCATCCAAGGTTGCTATTGTTGTTGTTGTTGTTGTTGTTTTTCACTCAGTATACAAGGGGGGAAAACACCTATACTTTAGGATAATATAGTAATGCACAGGAGGATAGGGGAACAGCTAACCCAGTTGGAAGGGGAAAGAGTCTAAAAGGAGCTGTGACAGCGATTTAACTGAATTTCTGAGGACCTGCCAGAGTTAGCCAGAAGGAAGAGAGGAAAAGAGGCAAAGGCAGAGAGTGTGCAGAAGTAAGAGGCACCGAGCACTGATGTTCATCTCAGAGATGGCAGATAGTTTCACTGTAGGATGCGCTAGAGCCTGTGGCCAGGAGCTGATAACATCACGGAAGGTTTGGGTGCCAAACAAGCAACATGAAGACCGTCTGCCAATGATGGGGAACCCCTTACTGTCAGTAAATGCTTGGGCCAAATATATGGGTGAAATTGCTAACTTTTGATGATATATACAGCTAATTGTCTACTCAATGTTCAACCTCCTTTTCTTTCTAATAGCAGCCTGATTTTGTAAAGGGTGGCAATAAGCCAAATTAAAATACTCATCTCCCCAGACTTCCTTATGGTCTGAAGAAGCCAAATAAACCAGTTCTGCACAGTTAGATGTAAGCAGGCATGCAATGCTGCTGCGAAAGCTTTTAAGACGTAGTCAGCGTATATCTTTTTTCCTTCTCTTTTGTTACATCTCTCTTGCCTAGAATGCAGACACAAGTCCTAGAAGTAGAACAGCCATCTTTCAACCATGAGGAAGAAAACTGCATGTCCTGATGACTTTCTTGAGCAGTTACACTTGTACTAGGCTGTATACCTCCTTGTATACCTTTTACCATGAGAAGAAAATTAGTCTTAGTTTGGTTAAGCTACTGAGTTAGATTCATGCAACTGAATGTGATCCTATCTAATAGAATGCCATATCCGTTCTTGGAGATAGTTTTAAAGATTTTATTTATTTATTTGAAAGAGAGAGAGAGAGAAAGAGCATGAGTTGGAGAGGGGGTACAGAGGGAGGGGGGCAGAGGGAGAGGGAAAAGTAGGCTCCCTGCTAAGCATGGAGCCCCAATGTAGGACTCAATCCCAGGACCCCAGGTTCATGACCTGAGCTACAGGCAGATGCCTAAACAACTGAGCCACCCAAGCGCCCCCATTTCTTGGAGACTTGAACTGAACTTAGCATCTAAGAGATTCTGAGAAGTCCTATTTAACTTTAACACACTGTTAAGATTATTTGACTACAGAAATCTTTTTCTTCACAATACTTAGTGTGTGTCTCAGTGTATGTGAGTGTTCTGCAGAAGTCTGAAAAATGTTACTCTTTTTGAGTTGATCCAGAAGACGAATAGTTGTGACATTCTACAGGATAGGGAATATAGGAGGAATGACATAAGTTAGGGGAGAAAGATGATGAATTTAGTTTTGAACGTGTTGAATTTGAGGTGTCTAAGTAGAGCTGTCCATTGGCGGTTGGATATACAGCCCTGAATCTCATAACTGAGATTTGGAAATAAGCAGGTAGATGGTGCTTAATAAACTGCGATTGTCAAAGTAGAAAGCATTTTAGGAGTGTTTTTAACTGATGAAGAAATTAGCAGTCTAGTTTTGATCCTTTCCGCTAACTGCCTGGCTATGCCACCTCTCTCAGAGAAGACTCCACTGAAAATCAGTCACATCAGATGTCAAATCCTCACTCGTGTGCGTACTGTGACCCGGCTCGGGCATCTGACTTCTCTGACTGTCAGTATCCAAGGGTTGACAACCTAACCTTAGAGGGTCATTGTGAGAATTGTAACACACTCAACACTGTGCCTGGAAGCTGCAGCTACTCCATCAATGCTAATGTCCCTCTCCCTCTAGCTGGAGAAGATCAGTTACCTCATACTTTCATTTCCTGTGTGTTGCTTTCACAGACATGAGGCAACATTTAAAATTAAGCCAGGGCAACAATGTAGCTTCTGCCTATTAAAGATCTCTGTGTAACTTGAAGATGAAATTCCAGGGCGCATCAGAAGAGATTGTATGTACATGATGGATTTGCATTTTACTATTGTATGGATTTAACAAAACTTAAAGTGCTTCCTGGGTCTTGCTGTTGTCTACTGCTTCATAAATATTAACTCATTTAACATTAATAGTAATCTTATTAATTAGATGCTATTATTATTCCCATAGGGCAGAGGAGGAAATAGGTGCACAGCAGGTTATTTATTTACCATTGCCCATAGTCACTCAGCTAGTAGGTGGTAGAGCCAAGTTCCTGCCTGGGAGCTCAGGCCAGTCCTTGCTTCTAAAACACTACACTACTACATAAAAGACACAGATAAATAAAGGGAGTCACCCATATTGATTACTGTTCTTTCATCCTCGTGAGGCCTTTAGTCATTCTTGCTTTGTCTATTTTCTTACATTTAAAAGAATAGTAATTTGCCTCTGAGCATCTTTTCATCACTGGCAGGAGTAGCAATATGTATGGAAAGTTTTAGTTAAGGGCTATTTAGAGGAAAAGTTTTAAAATTTGTGTCAGTACAGTGCTGTCCAGAGTCGCTATCTCTGTAACAACAACACTGTTCTTGTTTGTTTGAACTTTCTAGGCTCCATATAATTAATTTAAACATGAGAGAGCATGCGTGCATTTTTTTTTTTTTTTTTAAAGAAAACTACTGCTTACCTTCCTGGAAAAGCACATGTAGTTTCAAAGGCTCTCACTCCCTTCCTAGGAATGAGCAGCTGTAGCCAGGAAGCACATGAAGTAAGAAACAGTGCCAGTGGCAGGAGGCTTAAATTAAAGCTTAAGGAAATTCCCAAGATGATGTTTTAATGGGCATGGACCTAGGTAGAAAAAAAAAAACCACAGGATTATTTCAATGGAAATAATTCTCCATCTGATTTTTTCCCAACAGTCTTTTAGGTCCAAGAGAGATAAGATCGTATTTATGGAAAATTGATGGATAAACAATGATTTCTTTAAAAAAAAAATTGAAAACCCATGTCTGATCTCCAGTATATATTTATTGGATGATCTAAATTTGGCACTTGCATCTTTCACATCACTTTCTCTCTCTGTAAATGCATGCAACTATTCCTGTTCCCTCCCACACACTGATGCTTCAAGTATAAATGAGATCATGTTTATAGTTCAATGAGGAAAGATACTAGGTGTACAAAAAATATCACTAGTACAAAGTTCTTCCTTCCCTTGGAAAAGTGTAGTAATACCATGTGTATATATACAGTCTTATTGAAGAATCAAATTTTTCCATAGAACTGATTATTTTTTTCAGAAAATAGGTATTTATCCCATTTAGGACTAACAGTTTCTTTTTAAATTTTTAACCATTTTTCCAGTTTTCTAATTTGAACTTGTTGATTTTTTTCTTTAAATTAATATTTCTTGGGGCACTTGGGTGGCTCAGTGGGTTAAGCCTCTGGCTTGGGCTCAGGTCATGATCCCAGGGTCCTGGGACCAAGCCCTGCATCAGACTCTGCTCAGCAGGGGGCCTGCTTCCTTCCTTCTCTGCCTACTTGTGATCTTGGTCTGTCAAATAAATAAATAAATAAAATATTTTTAAAAATTAATATTTATTGAATGCTTACTACCTGCAATGTACTTTAATAGAACTCTTTCCTTCTGATTAAACAAAATGTATCTTATCTTCTATCAAAAACCCTTCTTCATCCATAAATGAAAAGGGAATTTGAATTTGCTTCAAGGATAATATCAACCAATACCACAAAGATGCTAATGCATTTTTAAGCTATTGGAATATAAGCCCTAGACCTAAGTTAAGGGAACTACTTGTTCTGTCTTATTCTACACCAATCCAGATAAACTTGGACTGGAGTCCTAGATGCACAGTATAGGAACAACATTAATAAACTGTAGTATATCTGAAAGGGAGTGACTAAGCTGGTGAAAGCTGTGGAAATCATCCCACATGGACAAGTAAACGAACACTTGGAGAAGAGAATAGTTAAACGGAGCAATAAAACTTAACTTCAAATCTCTGAATACCTATCAGAAAGGATATTGGACCTATTCCACATAGTTGCAGAAAAAGTAAACTATAAACATAGAATTTTTTTTTGTATTCTTGCGATTTTTATCTTTTATTTTATTTTATTTTTAATTAACACATAATGTATTGGGAATCTGGATGGCTCTGTTGGTTAAGCAACTGCCTTTGGCTCAGTTCATGATCCTGGAGTCCCAGGATCAAGTCCTATATAGGGCTCCCTGCTTGCTGGGGAGTCTCCTTCTCCCTCTGACCCTCCCCCCTTCATGGTCTCTCTCTATCATTTTCTCTCAGATAAATAATAAATAAAATATTTTTTAAAAACATATAATATATTCTTTGTTCCAGGGGTACATGTCTGTGAATCATCAGTTACACAACTCATAGCACTCACCATAGCACATACCCTCCCTGATGTCCATCATAGATCCAACAAGGGTAGAATTTTAAGAAGAGAGATGTCCCAGTTAAATAAAACACTACCAAAAATGAAAAGGACTTCTTTGGGACTTTTGTTTTCTGAGGTTTCTAGAACAGAAACTACATGACTATTAGAGATTTTGTGGAGAGATTTCCTACGGGGTGAGAAGTTGGGCTTAAGGACCCCTAAGTTCCCTTCTCGATGCTGAATATCCTGTATTATTCGGAACCTCACTCATTGTGGTAAGTTATAACAGAGTGCAACCTTTTCAGCCTTTAATGCTTTGTCTCTGCACTAAAAGGCCTCACTCAGGGGCACCTGAATGGCTCAGCCGGTTGGGCATCTGGCTTCAGATTAGGTCATGATCCCAGGGTTCTGGGATCGAGCCCCATGTTGGGAGGCCTGCTCAGTGGGACCCTTCTTCTTCCTCTGCTCCCTACCCATGCTCTCTTCTCATTATCTCTGTCTGTCCTCAAATAAATAATTTTTTTTTAAAGGTCTCACTCAGACTGCTGTGTTTTTTTGTTTTTTTTTCTTTATGGCTATTTTTTATAGTTCTGTCATCCTTCTTATTACAAGGTGGCCTCAACTCATTCCTTCTTTTAATGTCATCCCACTTCATTCTAATTTGTTACTTCTAATATGTTGTGGTCAAGGAAAACAGAATAGCCAAACTTATTAACATTGCATGAATAATTTAAATGAACATCTGAAGAGGTCTCCCATGAATAAGGTCTTTGGTGCATGGACTTTTTGTCATCTGTTTTAGTTCTTAAAGGCCTTTTTAGCTTTCTTCCAAGTTCTTGGGGGGTATTCTAGATTTAATTCTGGAAACTTGTTATTGAAATTCCAGAAGTTTGCTAAGGTTCCTACTAATTCATAAAATTTAAGAAGAAAATTCTAAATCCATTACTGATTTTTTCCAAAATAATCACAAGCATTGATAAACTCATCACTGATCAAGATTTTCCTTATGTAGATAAACTTCCCCTGAACAGCTTCTTCAGAATGGAAATAGAATTTATAACTAGACTATGTAACCAAATGAAATTGATTAGAATGCTAATTACTTTTCTCTCCTAAGCTGTTTTGCATGGAAAGTATTGGTGTAAAAATACAGATTCCTTTAGAGTATAGGTAATCATTCTGATTTTGTTGGTTTTCTTCTTAACCCTGTACTTACATATGGCAATAGTTTAAACATAATTCAACAATATTTAATGAGGGGTGCCTGGTGGCTCAGTCCTTAGATAAGCTTCTGCCTTCGTGACTCAGGTCTTGATCCCAGGGTCCTGGAATGGAGCCCCGCATCAGTTTCCCTGCTCAATGGGGAGCCTGCTTCTCCCTCTCCCACTCCCCCTGCTGTGTTCCCTCTCTCACTGTCCCTCTCTGTCAAATAAACGAATAAAATCTTCAAAAAGTATTTAATGAAAACTTATTCTATACCTAGCAGGTGCTCTCAGTTAAGAATAATGAAGAATATAAGAAAAACATAATAGGGGCACCTGGATGGCTCAGTCAGTTAAGGTGGCTGCCTTTGGCTCAGGTCATGATCCCAGGGCCCTGGGATGGAGCCCTGCTATGTCGGGCTCCCCCAGTCAGCAAAATGTCTGCTTCTCCCTCTCCGCCTGCTGCTCTGCCTGCTTGTTCTCTATCTCTTTGTCAAGTAAATAAATAAAATCTTAAAAAAAAAAAACGGAAAAGAAAAACATAATAATGTTTTATATAAACTAAGTATGAAAGACTAGTTTGCCATCAAGGTACTTAATGTCTTGTTAAAGAAGCAAGAACCAGTTATAAGCAATCAAGGAAGTATCTTATCCAGGCAGGACTCGTGCAGATAGTAAATGTTTCTGAAATCTGTAATGAGAAATGGAGTAGTTCTGCTCAATACCACAGACTCAGGGGTTAGTAATATATGTGCTCTTTCTTTAATTTGCTTTGGCCATTAGGTTAATATTGGGGCTCTGAGACTTTAGATATTATAATTTCCTATCATTTATTTGGTAAAAAGAATAATTTGGAGAGGTGTTCCAGTGACTCAAATGAGAGAGTGTCCATAAGATATGAAGAAAACCCCAACACTGCCAATATTTGGAAACTCAAAGGGTTTATTTCCTAAAGTGTAATATAAATTGCTGTCCCATACCTTTTGCCACTCCCCAGTATTGGCCAGAAGAATAATTTTAATGTCTCCCAAATAGATGAAGCTGACTTCATCCCAGTTTTTCTTGGGAGATACAAATTTCTTATATATCCCCAGGTGAGCCATGAAAAATATGAACTTGAGACCCAAAACTCTGAACTGTCATCATCAGTAACACACAACTGAATTAGGTACTTGTAATGTAGTTAATTTTTTGGGAAATATTCAAAGGCACAAAATGAACATGGCAATAAAACACGGCTGTCTACTTAACTTTTGCCTCCCCCTGGATGTGTGCATGGAATCATATTTTCATAGAAGTTGCAAAAGTTCCAGACTCCAGCGCTATTTAATCTCCTTCCATAAGCAGCAGCCCTGAGCAATCCTATCCACAATTAGCTGCTTCTGGTTGCTACTAAGTTGCCCCCATAACTTACTGCACAACATTATCGTTTCACAGCACTATGCATTTTATATGGAGTGAAAGTGCTTGGAAAGACCAATTTCTCTTTGTCATGTCCCTGCCTCTAGACAAGGATGTTTTACGCTGCCCATTAGCCAGTCCTGTGACCCTTTTCTTTTAGCACCTTGGGTCTGAATTAGGGAACGCTTTTTACATCAAAATGGATACACCTCTGGTAAAGTAAGCATTGATTGTTTAGCCCACTTAGCAGTGCGCTTTCCAAAGCCCACGACCCAGAGCCGGGCTGGGGGGTTCCTTTCTTGGACTGCGAGGTTCCGGGAGAAGGGGTGGCGGAGATGGGGAGTGGAGGGGAGGGTTTGTTTTTTTCTGGGGGATGTGGGAAGGAGGCGCTAGCCTGTTTCGCGGTTTTTTAAGCCCCTTGGCATGTCCTGACCTGATCAAGAGGGAGTCAACTGCTCTCTGGAATGTTCCGGGAGAAGGTGGGAGACTGCTTCCCAGAAGAGGCCTGTGGGTGCTGGAGGGCACCAGGGGGGTCACGCAGGGAGATGCAGGGCAAGCGCCGGGAGGAGCGCGAGAAAAGCTGGGGGCCGAGGTGACCCGTCCCCGCGGGGGCTAAGGCGGGCGGAACAAGCTGGTAGCGAGGCTTCGAGGGCGGCCCGAGGGGCCGGGAGACCCCTCCCGGGGCGCGGCGGCGGCGGCGACCCGGCAGCGCAGGCTGCACCGCCCCGGCTGTCAAGCGAGCGCTGGGGGCGGGCAGGAGGAAGGGGTGGAGGTGCGAGGGGAGGAGGGCTGGCACCGGAGCGCCGCGGTGTCGGTGCAATAAAAATGCATCCCATGGAACTGCCCATGGAGAAGGACGGGACCGAGACGCGGCAGCGAGAGGAGGTGGTAAAAGCGGAGGAGGACGCCCGGGAGGCAGCGGCGGCAGCGGCGGCCGGGAAGTGAAAGGTCTCGCAAAGTTCAGCGGCTGCTGCGGGCGCTGAGCCCCGGGCTAGCGGCGGAGAAGCCCGCGGGACCGCTCTGCAGGGGCTGCGCGGCCAGGCCGGCTATGGTCCGGGGGCTCCCGTCGCCCCTGAGGTGCCCGGGCCCCTCCAGGCCGGTGCGCGAGGGTCACCCCACCGCCCGGCGCGGCCCCGGCCCGCGGCTCCCAGCAGCCGGCGCCCACTGACCGAGCTTGGCGCCCCAGGAGGGGGAAGAAATAAAGAGCCCCAGTTCTTCCCGAGGACTGTTGGCGCTTCATCCCACAACCGAGAGGGCTCAGCTCCCTCCCGCACCCGCCCGGCCCGGGTCCTCCCGGCTCCTCCCGGCCATGGGGAGCTGCGCGCGGCTGCTGCTGCTCTGGGGCTGCTCCGCGGTGGCCGCAGGTGGGTGGTGACGCTGCTGGGCCCCCACCCCCTTTCCCTCGCTCTTTCTGTTCCCTACCTCGGGACTCGGGGGTGCAGGGGAGTGCGGGCTGGGAGCGCTAAGCTCAGCTCCGGAGGATGAAATGAGTGGCCATGTTCCGCCTCTTTCCCCCGGGTCTCTGCAGTTTAAAATACTATTGATTTTTTTGCAACTGCGATGCACATGCCCTTAGATAACCCGATATCCTGGGTGCGCCCTGCCGGAGATACCACGACCTTGGTTTCTTTCTCATTTTGAGCTTGTGAAAAACTGCTTTTCCACTTTGTGAGGGAACAAAGGACCAAGCTCGCCATCCCCCGGCACTTCATGGCCTGAGGAATGATGGGGAGGGATGGCCCAGCGACCCTGGGCGCGCGTGGGCCGCGGCTGCTCTCTCGTGGAGAGCGATCGCCGCAGTCCCCCACCTCATGCTGGGCACTAGGGAACCAGGTAGGGACACCTGGGTGGGGTGTGTGTGCCCTTTCTCCACGGCAGTGGCTGGAACGCAGTGAGACCCCGGGCGGGGAGGTGGTGATAGGTGGTGATCACCCTGGCTTGCACTAGCTGGCTGGCCGCCCCTAGGGAACTGGTACCCTGGCTGAGGCTCCGTGGGAGGTCGGGGGCGGGTCTGCTCTCTGTCTCGGTAACTGGACGGCCGGCAAAGGTGTCGTCAGAGGCTCTCTCCCTCCTGCTCCCACCCAGGCTTTCCTAGGCTGCCCTTGGCCACCCGTTCCCAGCGCGCCGTTTCTAAATTCGGGAGCCCCCCTTCTGTTCCCCTAACCCTAACCCTTGAGGTCACCTGGTTTCTAGTCAGGGGTAAGGGCAGCTCACTGTGTGAGGGGGAAAGAAAGCGAGGGACTGACTCTTCACGCATCCAATCTCTCAAACGTTTCTCCTTTGCTCTAGAAAGGGGGGTGTGGGCTGGAGGGACGGACTGGTGGACAGAGAACATTGGCGCCCTGTACCTTCCCTTCTTCCACTCTGCCCCCCAGAGACGCTGGCAAACAGTAAAGCAAAGTTTTAGAATCTTCACCCCAATCAGCCAGATTCAGGAGCATCCTTGCTAGACTTGGATAGTCACTTCTTTGCGGAGCTCCAAGTATTTTGCCCACCAATTATTTATCTGGCTCCAGTCCTTTCTGTATTTACTACTTTGAAGGCATTTAAAACGACCCAGTACTTTCCCTCAAGGAGCCATTAGAGGTCTAAGATTTTACTTTAATTCTTCTTAGGGATGCACCCCTGCCTGCCTTTATGCATGCTCCCCCCAACCACAAAGTGAATTTTATTAAATCTTTCCCTTTTCAAACCATGTTATGGCAAAAAAAACATGCAAGCAATCAAGAGGTTGTAAATAAATATCACAAGGCAAGTGTTTCAAGTCAAAAATACTTGTACGGGCAGTATATGATTTTCCCTGAAATGCTTTGCAGGTGAGTCATAGCTCACTGTGTGTTTGGGTGATCCTGGCCACAAGCAACTGTTGCTGCCGCTAATCAGAACAGCGGCAAACAAGAGTCTGGGCATAATGCACTTTGAATTTGACATTTAAAAAACCGTGCCTAAAGAAGCCCTTTCTTTTGGTTGCAGAGGCTATGTGGGGCTGGTGATTGTCAGTGTGTGAAATGTCTCTGTTTTAGTCTAAGCTGTCATTTGGCTTCTCCAACAGCCCAGTGATAACAGTTCAGAGGTGCTCTCTCTTAGGAAGCAGAAACGTTCAATTAGCCAGAATTTGGGGTTTGACTTCCTTTTCCTTCTTTCCTTCTCTGTTTTAACTTCTAAAATAGATGATTTTGCTTAAGGTATTCATAATTAACCTGACAAACCCAAATTAAAGGATTAAAATCCATAGTCAAGATGTTAATAAGAGGATAATGTTTATCATCTTAAGTCATTTTGAAACATTAAAGTCTGTTGGACCTTTGTTTGGATGGAAGCACATGTTTCTTTAAGAAGGTGTTTTAGTTCACAGATAATGTTTAAAGGTGCTGTTAGTGGCTGCCAGACTGTAAACATTCTCCTGTTAAGCAAACAGGCAACTACTATATAATCTGTCATAGGTAGAAGCCCTCAAGAGGCAGAGAGCATGTCAAATAAGCTTTTCTGCCATTTAGCAGTTTAGAGATTTCTTCCTTTGTTATATTTACTCAATATCAAAAATAGATATTATGTATCTGAGCACCAGAGGTCTCTCATTTTGCCTCCCTAAGTGAGAGCCCACTGTATATTGAGAAATATCTCGTATTGCTTTTCCTAGGGAATTTGTCCTGTCACATTTTTGGATTAAAAATATAATAGAATAAAACATTTCCTCCTTAATGCATCCTAATAAGCCTGTTAGATAATGCTAAGGACTCAAATTATATCTGAAAGACTAAATTTGATGATCTTAAAAACATTATTGTTTTTAGGGATTATTTAAGTCATACTTCAAAACAAACATGTATTTCAAATATAGGGAAGGTTTAGATGTTTAGAATGTACTTTTTAAGCAAAGTGCTTAAAAAGTTCAGGCCAGTATCTTTCCCCCAGTGTTTTCCTTTTCCTTCCTCTCACCCTTTATCTGTGTGATTTTCCCCCCTTGATGTGAATCGTGTATCACCATGAAATGCACACGCACACACATGCAGGCTTGCACACGTATAGACAAACGCACTGGAAACGCAGGACAGTATTCTGTGCTCCAATTTGATAGAATTTCCTCTTTAGTGAAAGTCTTGAGCTCTTTGGGGATAACTTGACCATTGAAGACAGAAGAGCTTTCCAGATGGGTTTGTCTTGAATAACATATGCTTTCCCTTTCCTAGGACTGAGTGGAGTCGCTGGAGTGAGTTCCCGCTGTGAAAAAGCCTGCAACCCTCGGATGGGAAACTTGGCTTTAGGGAGAAAACTCTGGGCCGACACCACCTGTGGCCAGAACGCCACTGAACTGTACTGCTCCTATAGTGAGAACGCTGATCTGACTTGTCGGCAGCCCAAATGTGACAAATGCAATGCCGCCCAGCCTCACCTGGCTCACCTGCCAGCCGCCATGGCAGACTCATCGTTCAGGTTTCCCCGCACATGGTGGCAGTCTGCTGAGGATGTGCACAGGGAAAAGATCCAGTTAGACCTGGAAGCTGAATTCTACTTCACTCATCTAATTATGGTGTTCAAGTCCCCCAGGCCAGCGGCCATGGTGCTGGACCGGTCCCAGGACTTTGGGAAGACATGGAAGCCTTACAAGTACTTTGCCACGAACTGCTCAGCTACATTTGGGCTGGAAGATGATGTCATGAAGAAGGGAGCTCTTTGCACTTCGAGATACTCCAATCCTTTTCCGTGCACTGGAGGAGAGGTAAGAGCACGCGTTTAACTCCACGCTGTAAGTAAGGTAGAAAAATGTTACCAGCCCACATTTTTTTAAAGCATGAAGGTGTGCTTGTAGCAACATGAATGAAATTAGAATTTTTCATGAGCTTTATTTGTCATAAATTATTTCTCACCCTTAGATATGGATGTGTAGTCAATTTCAAGCAGGTTGTCCACTGGCGGGGTTTGGCTGGGAATTCTAAGGTTTTAATTTTCTTAATTTTAGGAAGAGTAGATACGTGGCATCATCACTCTATCTTTGAGGTTTAAAGAGCTAATGATTTCTTCAGTTAGTGAGACTATTTACTGTAATTCTGAAGGAACAGGAGTTACTGAGACAGCCAGTTCCTGGAGTCCATGCATGCTGGTATCTTCCTGAAACTGTTAACATAAATAGGAAGTAAATAAAACTAAAGCCAAGGGAGAAAAAAAATCTGTTTGTCAGAAGGATACTTTTGTATAACAGTGGAGTTTTATTGTTAAGATTACAAGAATGCATAGCAAACAAATGAGGGTAGTGTCTTTTAAGATACAAAAGTTCTTTTTGGACTCACAGTTGCAGTTTAGGGACTTCTATCTACCCTGGGCCCCAAACCATCTCAACCTCATTTTGCAAAACAGCCTCCTTAGCTATTAGTCCAATTTCTGTATGGAATGTTTTCTCCTTGTTTCATATTTCCCCTTCCCTCATGGGAAAACAGGTCTTTTTAACTTATGTGGATATACCTAAAAAAATCCCCCTAGCCCCTGTATAGCCTTATGAAAACATTTAGAGAAAACTAAGTTAAGTGAAATCAGATTAAGAATGTAAAATACTATCATGTAGATCAAGAAATATGGATTTCAGACAGGTGCCTGGCTGGCTTAGTTGGCAGAACTCAGTCAGAGTCATGTGTTCAAGCCCCATGTTGGATGTAAAGCTTACTTAACAAATAAAATAAAATCATGTTTAAAACATGTTGATTCTGAAAAAAAGGGAAGAGAGAATATAATCTTTCTAATTCTGGCATGTGTCCTGAACCCACAGACTAAAGAAGTGGTTCTCAAGTAGGGGTGCTTTTGCCACCCCCTCGACCCTCCCAGGGGACATTTAGCAATGGCTGAAGACATTTTTGCTAGAAGAGGGATGCTGTGGGCATCTCGTGGGTGGAGGCCAGGAACTGCTAAAACTCCTACAAGACGGTCGTCTCACTCCCACTCCCACCCCCAACAAAGAATTCTTAGCCTCTTGTGTTAATAGTAGCAAGGCTGGGAGAGCCTGGACTATGTGTGAGGCATATGTCCAATGTCTATAATACAAGAGCTACAAAGACCAAGATAAGCTCCCTTCTAGTAGTCCTAGCTGTCCTTTGTATTACTATTCTCCGGCTTCCCAGATGATTGTACTTAGGAAACACTTAGGAGCCCCTGCTATGTATTAGGCACTATAGTCAGTGCCACTAATTCTGCCTTTGGTTTGGGGAGAGGGGTGCTTGCGAACGGCCTAGTGAAGAAGCTGGTCGGGAACTTCTTCCCCCTGCTACCAAAGTCACATATGGACTTTAGCCATGTTACCCAGCTCCTTCTTCTGTGTGCTGTCTGTGGACCGGGCACAGTGCCGCTAGCATGGGAACCAAGTGGGAGTGGCACAAACAGCCAACAGATGACTTTTCCTACTTCTTCTTCTTGGTCTCTAAAGTTGGCACCTGGGTGGCTCAGTCAGTTAAACATCCGACTTGGTTTTGGCTCAGGTCGTGAGCCATGAGGGTCACAAGACGGAGCCCTGCGTGGGGGTGGGGTGTGTGTGTGCCTGAGATTCTCTTCTTTCCCCCCCTGCCCTCTTGCTCATGCTCTCTCTCTCTCTTTCTCTCTCTCAAATAAATAAATACATCTTAAGTAAATAATAAAGTTGGCTTCATATTGTAAACCCATGTGCACCGTGTCACGATGGACGTTTTTAAAAGATACCAGGATAGGAAAGAGACGGATAAGTTGGACTCATTGTTTTCTTATGTGGAGAACACTTTGTGTTACAAACAAGGGAATGGCTTGAACTCTCAAATTGCTTTGGAATTGATCCACACGCTCATATCGGTTCCCTACATCTCCGTGCTACTGGGCCATGTGTATCTATGAAGTAGCAAAAATACAGTCTTTCAGTAACCAGATGGCAGGCGTGCTTGCTTAGCAAATACCACATTGAATGCATTACAATGGCCCAGCAATTACTTAGAGATAACTAAAGTAACATTTATTTAACTCAGAGTGGAAGCAAAATCTTATCTTCTTTAAAGCCCAACTACTTACTGTCATCAGTGCTTATTATATCAAATTTCAAGCACAGAGAGACTAAAATTTGTGTTAGATATTTTGCTTTTTATAACCAGTTTTAGTTACCTTTTATATCCAGTTTGTTTGAGTAGAGTTCAAATTCAATGGCAAGAAAAAAAATCAAGAGCCATATGGTTCCCTCTCAAGTATTTTTACGAGCATACAGTAAACCATCATAGAATTTCTTCCCTTCAGAGCACGGGTTTGGGAGTGAATCTTTCCCTCCTGAGTTGGAAAGTAGAAGAGAGTCTTCCTCAAACATAAGGTTCAGAGGACACCTCCCTGGAGGTGTTTACTACCTATGTCTCCTGTGTTGCTGTGAAATATAAGTTAGTGCTGAACTACAGATTAATTTTGCAGGACAACACTCTATCCCCAGTCTCCATCTTTGGTCAGAAAAAATAAGCCAATTCCCCTAGGGTCAAATAAGTCATCTCAAATTTCATTTGTTGCTTACTTATACTATTACAGACCTCTATCTTTCTCCATTCAATATAAGACTTCTTAGGACTTTTCTAAGTATTATCCTACTACTCAGGCTAAAATAACTATATCCCAGACTTAATTTGTTTCCATTATTCATTCCAAAATACTTCTTTGGGCTTTTAGGGCCTTAGAGAGACCTGTAGCTTCATGTCTAAGAAATCAGATACCTCTATCTTCAGAGTTGAAGGCACCAGACATCTGAAAGAGGACTTTCAAAAATATGGGCTCCAGTGGGGTGCCTGGGTGGCTCAATCAGTTAAGTGTCTACCTTCAACTCAGGTCATGATCCCAGTGTCCTGCATGGGGCTCCCTGCTCATCGGGAGCCTGCTTCTCCCTCTCCTCCCCACTTGCACATGCGCTCTCTCTCAAATAAATATATAAAATCTTTTTTAAAAACAATACAGTCCTCAAAAGCCTCCCAGAAGAATACTTTTTAAATCAAGTTAAATCAAGGTTAAATATGCTATACAACAACTTCCTAAACTGGTCAGCATTTACAATGAATGGTTCTCCTGCATGTGTCTTTGCAGGACAGGAAACCAAGGCTCAGAGGTGAAGCGACTTACCCAACAACATTGCATTAGTTAGTTCTATGGCAAAAGTAGGACTAAATCATGGGTCTTCTAACTGTAAGTCTAGTGTTTGTTCCACAAAACTATGTTCTCTTGTCATTATTGACCCCGAAAGAACTGCTTGCAGAGAGATGTCTGCATATCTCTCTTCTTGCTCACTCTGTCACAATCATTTGTTACTCATTTGTATGTGACATGAATGTGAAAAAGGTGATGCCAAACAGCTTTCTCCTGAGCAGGAGTGTCCTCTGAGTATCAGTGGTGTTCTGGGCATAAAAGGTTCCATGACCAAACTAGGTTGGGAAACACTGAGTGGGTTTAGCAAAATGAACACCTGTAAATACATGAACGTTCTCATTATGTGACCTGTGTTCCCAAGTGGGAAATATAGGATGTGACATTCCCAAACTTATTTACCCAGTGGAACCCTCTTTTTGCAGAACTCCAATTACTAGCTTTCAGAACCCCTGGGATCCCCAGATTACAAGTTGGAAAATGCTGGGATGGAGGTGTTAAGGCTCCCCAAATTCGAGTAAAAGGACAGATGGGAGAGATGTTGTTCAAGGGGGACCAAGTTTCAGTTATGCAAGACGAATAAATTCTGGAGATGATGAGTAAATTCTAGTGAATTTATAATGAATAAATTTTAGTGTACAGCGATGTGACTATACTTACCAACATTTCCTTGTGTGTTGGTAATTGTGTAATTGTGTAATTTACTAAATTACTTGTGTAATTTACTAAGAGGGCATTTCAAGATTCTCACCATACATATACAAAGAAAGTGGTAACTGAGGTGATGGGTACGTTAATTAACTTGAACATGGTGATTATTTCACAATGCATGTGTACGTCAGATCGTCAAATCATACTCCTTAAATATACATACTTCTCAATTTTCACATATATCTCAGTAATTTTTAAAAAGGCACAGAGAGGCCTGGTGCTTGTCATGGTTTGACATCAAAGCTCTATGCCTGTTGGGGGCTTCATCTTCTACTTCGCTGGAGCAGTGGGTAGTAATAGCTTTGAAGCTAAAGGTAAGAGGTTCGATCAGCTTTGGGGGGATTCAGAGAAGCACTGTCAGACCCCCTCTGGGTACAGAAAACAGAGGGAAGTGAAGAGTTACAGCAAATCATTTCAGGCTCTGCACAGTGAGGCTTCTTTCAAAGGGAGTTTCAGTCGTCACTGTTCAGGAGACAGCAATGTTCCAGTGACCTCAAGGCACCTCTAGAGTGATGGAGTCATCATCTCAGAAGCAAGCATTGCTGCCTCTTGCTCTATAACTTACTGCTAGAAAAGCTCTATTCAAAATTGGATAGCAACCAACCAAACCACACAGACTTTTTCCCCCCTCTAGGGCACTATGAATATAAAACATTCAAAGGGAGGCAGCGGCACAGAGAAGCCAAGGACAGAAGAAGGCTGGTCTCAAATGAAGCACCAGGGAAGGATCGTGCCGGCTTTATTTGCCTCTGTATTCCCAGCATGGAAGCACATTGCTGGGGTCACAGTAGGCATCCAGTAAATCTGTAGCTGAATAAATGAGCATGAACAGATGAGAGAAAATGACAAGGAAGAGCACATCCTTAGATGACACAGAGGGGGAAAACGAATATAAACCTCGGGGAGGGGGATAAGATTCAGAAACCCTGGTTAACATAGAGAAGTTGAACTGGTAAAAATATGAGATAAGCTGTGGTTGGGGAAAGGCAGCTAATGAAGGACCTTAAATTACGTTTATTCATTCATTTGTTCATCAAATACTTTTGGGGCTTTTAGGTGTCTGATGCCATTCCAGGTGCTGGGGATATGGTGGCGAATCAAAACGACAGAAGTCCCCGTTCCCATGAGGCTTCGGTTCTGGGGGAGGGGGTTAAAGGGAGAACAGAAAACCAACACTTAAGTAAAATATAGAGTATGTCAGAGTGTGATAAGGACCAAATTAAATTAAATTAAATTAAAAGAAATAAATAAGAATAAAAAGAAAGGAAAAGAGAACAAGGTGGAGGATGGGGAGTGCTAGCAAGGAGGGCTTGCTGTTTCTAAACAGATGGAAAGATTCGTGCTCGATGGAATAGTCGAGAATTCTGAGTTCCTGGCAAGTTATTCTGAGTGAACAAAATCTGTAATTAAGGGTCCCATGTCTTCAGCCTGTAGATATGGAAAAATAAAGTTGTGTATTATAATGACAAACATTGTGAAAAATCCCTCTTGCAAGTGTTTCTTAGAATGAGAGCATTTGAAAAGGAACCTACATGTCATCGATGGAAAAACACATGACTGATGAGTAATCTGAAGGCTAAAGGGAGTTAAATGACTTGTCTGTAATTACTCAGCTGAAATCCGTGTTTCCTAACTTGTAGCCCAGTGCTATTTCCACTATAATAGTTTGAAATTCCTTTGTCTCAAGTCAGGTGGTGTGAAAGATACGAAAAAGATATACATTCCTTTCTTTTACTGTCCTTACAATCTACTGGGTCAGAATTTAAACATGATCCTTGGGGTGGCTAATTTATTAAATAATATGAGATAGTGTATGATTAATTCCCAGATATGTTGTGCAAATAACATGCCTTTCAAAATCTGAGTAATCATTTGTCTCTTTGAAGGATGTCTCTTTGGCCCAGAAAAGATTACATTTTAATACCTTGTGGTAAAGTCACTGGCACAAGTGTGCAGAAAATGATTAATTACTTAATCAGGTTTTTGCAGGTATTTACATTTGCAATATGCTAAGCAATAGTTAGACTTTTAGCTGAAAAGATAATGTAATACATGAGTTGGAATACTTTCTAAACACTCCTCTTTGGTTAGCTCCTTGTGTTTTCTTAATCACTGAAACCTGCTTGTGCCGATTTTTGCAGTAGCAACACCATGAGTCATGGGGGCAGCGAATACCCATGTGGCAGGCATTCTGTAGAGTGCACCATACCCCTTACTTGCATGAGAATCCTGATAGCTCAGGTCCAGTAGTAACCCTATTCTACAGAAAAAGAAACTGAGACTTAGTGAGTCAGAGTAACTTGGTCAGACTCAAATAAGAAATGAGCCAACCCACGCCAGAGCAGGGATTATTAGTTTGCCTTTAAATTATTTACATGATTAGGTTTTATTATAACTAAATTTTTTTTTTAAAAAGTCAACTAGCTAGTAGCTGCTTGAAGTCATTTTTCTTACCAAGTTATTCATCCAGTGTATTAATGTTTTGCTTTGAAGCATATTCCTAGGTATAATTTTGTTGAACTTCCTTGAAAATAAAATGTTGTATATATTTGTTTAGAGTGTTTCGATTAGCCACACCCTGGGATACTCCTTTCCTGCAGGAGTGGGGCCAGAAATTTATAACAGTGTTCTTCAGGGAAAAAACAAAAATGCCTTTAGTTTAAAAAAAAATCCACAAGGCAGTTGTTAATTAAAATTACTTAAAGAAGCTACATAAAAATTAGAACCAACCCAGAGATCAAATCAATAAACTTCGATTTATTGGTTTCAAAGAATAGACTCTTCCTCCAAAAATACCTCCTTTCTAGCTATTTAAAAAAAAAAAAAGTCTGTTAGCATCTGTTTGCTTTGCCTTTGTTCAATTAGATGGTTTAACTTTGCTAATATTTTGTTAAAATATTCTGGAAACTTTGAGAAATCAGATTATAAAATGCCGAGTTAGCACGAATGATTCACCTTGAAAAATTAAGGCCAGACATTGAAGAGCAGACAAGGAGCAGGCACCGCAGGTCAGGTATATCTGGGCATAGAAGAGGCGCTTCCTACCATGGCATGGAGAACCCTAGAAACCAGAATGGTGGTGATAGGGATTGAGGGCTTAGGAAGATGAGGAAAATGAATCATGACAGAGAATACAGAAGTTACTGCTTCTTTTTTTTTTTTTTTTAAGATTTTTTGTATTTATTTATTTGACAGATCACAAGTGGGCAGAGAGGCAGGCAGAGAGAGAGAGGAAGAAGCAGGCTCCCTGCCAAGCAGAGAGCCCGATGCGGGGCTCAATCCCAGGACCCTGGGATCATGACCTGAGCAGAAGGCAGAGGCTTTAACCCACTGAGCCACCCAGGCGTCCCAGAAGTTACTGCTTCTGAACAGAATCAGAAGTGTCTGAAAACTCAGTAAATACAACCCTCTCCCTCCTCTGCACCCCCATGTACTCTGTCACTCGCACATAACCATATCACATCCCCTACCTCTTCTACTCCTATAGCGTTCACTTCTTGAGGAACTCTGTCGCATCTACCCTTGTGTGTGCCCTGTGGCTCCTAGCCCCCAGCCTCTGTACCTGGCACAGATCTCTGCAAGGCATAACTGTCCAAAATACATTTATTGAATTCAATCATACTGAATCATATGAATGTTTATTAATTATGTTGGATATTACACATCTACTACTAAGTGCTAAGCTTTTCGAAGTAGTCATGATTCATTTATTCTTTCTATAATTCTTTATAAAGCATCTCCTATATGCCAACCACTATTTTAGGAGTTGGAGATACAGAGCAAAAAATAAAAAAATTCCTATCCCTGAGCTTACATTCTAAATGTAAGATGCTAAACAAGATAAAATATATTCAATGTTAGACAGTGGTAAGTGGGGGCGCCTGGGTGGCTCAGTGGGTTAGGCCTCTGCCTTCGGCTCGGGTCATGATCTCAGGGTCCTGGGATTGAGTCCCACATCGGGCTCTCTACTCAGCAGGGAGCCTGCTTCTCCATCTCTCTGCCTTCCTCTCTGCCTACTTGTGATCTCTGTCTGTCAAATAAGTAAATAAATAAATCTAAAAAAAAAAAAAAAAAGACAGTGGTAAGTGTAAGGGAAAAAATAAAGCAGGGGAAGGGGCTAGAAAGTGGAGAGGAGATTTTTAGTGTTTAGAAAGAACTCCCAGGGAAAGAACTCACTGGAACTTTTGAATAAGGACTTGAAGGAAAGCAGAAGTGAGCAGTGGACATATAAGGAAAGAGCAAAGGCCCCAAGGAAGTATGTCTGATGTCACCAGGACAGAGAGGAGGCTGATGATGAAACAGAGGGATGGAGGTACAGCATAGTCCGTGAGGTCAGAGGTCAGAGGTCAGAGAGATATTTAGAGGGTGGTGCCTCAGAGTAGGTGTCAGGATAGCCCAAATTTACACTCAGATCAGTTAAAGCCTGTTAATTATTTCTAGAATCCCCTTTCATTCGCCAAGTAGTCCCAATTTGGACTATAAAGTATTATAAGTTGTTATTATAAGATCATTTTACCATGGATGAGCTTGGAACTCATTGGAGGTTTTAAGGAGAGGGAAGAAATGATGAATTTCTTTTTCATAGGATCACTTTGGCTTATATATTAAGAAAAAAACAAAGAGGGAAGCTGGGAGACTGGCTAGCATGCTATTGTGATAATTCTGGCGAGCTCTCACAGCCCACGGACAAAGGAGAGCAGTGGAGACGGTGAAAGGTAGTTGAGTTTGAGATCAATTCTGTGGAAAGATCGAACAGCATCTGCGGACAGGTGGGATGGAGTGTGTGAGAGAAAGAGAGAAGTAAGGATGCTTTTAGTCTGATCACCTGGAAGAATGGACTGGCCATTTACTCAGGTGGAGAAGACTCTAGGGAAGGGATTTGGAGAGGAATGCCAAGAGCTCATTACTGGACACGCCAAGTGTGAGTTGCCTATGAGACATAGGAGTGGAGATACCAAGTAGGCAGCTAGATCTGTGAGTGTAGAGTTCAGAGGAGAGGTCAGTAGTACATAGATAAATTTGGGAGTCATCCGTGTAGAGGTGATATTGAAAACCCTGAAACTGGATGAGATTATCAGGGAGTGGATATACATGGAAAAGAGGAAAGTCCAAAAACTGAGTCCGGGGAGGATCAAACTCCGTCCAGTCATGCTGCCATTACTAAAAAATAAAACAAACAAACAAAAAACACTCTTGCAAATCCCAAGGCTTATATGAAAACCAGTCTTGCCAGTCTGGGGGGTCCGATGGTTAAGAAACAGCATCCATCGAATAACATTGCCTTTCCACAGTCAGGATGGTCAGTGCAAATTCTCAAATGACAAATGTGAAGGAAGGCATAGGGGCTGCAGCTTTAGGTCACCAAAAGACCAGAACGCATAGGGAAAAGAGAAAGTGCTGACTGGATTCGGACAGAGGATGGAAAACGGAAAGGGAAGAGTACTGAAGGGAAAAGTTGATTTTAGTGACCTTCAGATTTTAAGGGCCTCGTATTCCATTTCATCTTGACCTATCCCACTCTTTACCCTCTTCTGACTCAAAATTGCAGCTGCAGGAGCAATTTTTTAGAATGATTATAAAAAATTATTTTTGAGTGCCCCTAGGCCATCACAGTACCGGAAACTAAAATGTAGCATTGTACACATTTTTTCCAGCTTAGTGTGTTGTGAAATTTGATTTGTAGAATGCGATGACAGGCAGTGACCTAAGGCACAGGAACTATATGGTTAATCCCATTTAAGTACACTGTCACAATTTTTAAAATATGTTATTAATATTTTAATTAATGCCCACTGTATTGATGTTTAATTATTTTGCCTAGGAGAGGAAGAGAAAGCCAACATTTGGAGATCATGGTAGAACGTGCCATGCATTCTGCATAGAGATCTTTCTGTATCTCTAAGGAGCAAATAAACTCTTTTCCTGGATCGTTTGTCTTGTTAAGGAACAAACAAAAAACACCAACCTTCTTTCTACATCATGTTTCTCTTCTCTTCCTAACCTTCCTGCAAATGATAGAGGAACAGAAGCCTTTTCAGGCATCAGCTGTGTTTGCTGATATTACTTTACACTTATAATTACAGTTCCTAAAACAATAAAATAATTGTGCAAAATATTCCCATGCTTTCTACGTGACATCATGTTCATCTGTGCTAACACTGTATCTTTTGGCTGCCACTGAAAAGGGCTTCTACATTTAAAATTAGATTGGAGAAAATGTAGTCACTCTCTTATACTGTTTAATCTCCATTAAGGACTATGGTTTCTCTTTATTCTAGCCGATCTGAGCCTTCAGAGGTCTTTGAGGTTTTCTAATTTCTCTTGTAATCGATGCTATATTTCTCTCATGTGACCTCTGTCCTTATCTCCATATGAAAGCAAAGGTCAATGAAGGACATTTCAAACCAATGATCTATTGGAAGAACCAGGCACTCCCCAAGAACCCTTATCTTTGTTGCTTCCTACCCTGACACACCCAAAGGGGAGCAACACTCACCCCTGTGTAACAGTAGCATCCTCCATGATGATTATCAAAGTGCAGGAGAATGTAAGCCCACTGGGGTTCCTTTGGGTGGAGTGTAGTGAGGAGGTATAGTTTACAAAAACAACAACAACAAAAAACCCCAAATCACAAGGTAACTGTCAGCTCCCTCTTCCCAACTCCTTTCCTCCCCACGTGCGCTATCCACTCCAATGTGTTACTTATGGCCATTTTTCTTTGAAATTTTCATTTCTTTCCTCAAGGCATCTAGTTTTTCCACATCAGACCACTTCTTTTATCTCTTCTCTGGCTCAAAATATGAACCTGTCTGTGAAAAGGAACATGACACCAAGCCTGCCCCCATGATTTTCTCTCTGGAATCTTGAGTCGCTTCTCGCAACTCCATTTCCCCCTTGTGTTCCCATCACATTCTTGGTCTACTGTTCACCTTCTTGTTCCTTCAGCTAGACAGCTGAACTCTGCTGGGAAAAATTTAAGACACAATTGTGCTGAGGGACACTGCCATGAATTTATGTTTTCCAGTCTAATCTGGCCCTCAAACTTCCCTGGAAATCCTTTTTTCTTCAGCCCTCTTTCATTCCTGTAGTGAGTCTTCAAGAGCTTCTCTCACCTCCCTCAGACCCCTCCTCACCACCACCCCACTTCGTCTTGTTTTCAGCTAAAGAACTTGCCTCCTACCTCACTGAGAAAATAAAAACTTGTGGGAATGGCATCACAGGCTAACCCAGAACAGCCCATCAAGGCAAAAGCTGAGATTCATTCTCAATTCCTTTCTCTCCCTCAGCCAGTGGCAGTTGTTTACCAGGTCCTATCCAGTTCTGCCCCTGGCGTCTGTTTTGAGTATGCTTGCTTCTCTCCATCATACACAACCGTCCTGGCGCAAGCCACCGTGATTTGTCACTTATACTCATTATGGCAGTATTCTTCTGAATGTTCTCATTGTTCGGTCATGCTTGCTCTATGATCTATTCTCTATGCCACACTCAAGGGGCTTCTTCAAAATCCAGAATGTCACTTCTCTGCTTACTCCCCAGTTCCCCCTCCACATAGTCGACATTTCTTACTGTGGCATGCCGGGGATCTTTCCGAATGCCCTGGCCTCATCTCTCATCACTGCCTCACCTGCCCTGTTCCAGCTGAACCTACTGACACACGTGCTTCCTTGTCCTGATGCTCTGCTCTGCTCTTCTATTCCCTTCCCCAAGTCTTACCTCTCATTCACTTAGCTGAGTTGTCAGTCAAATATTTTTTGGGTGGGTGAGTTGATGGCTAGATTATTCATCCCCGAGGGCTGCTTACACTACCCCTCTTCTGAAGATCCTGGGTTATGTGCACCACACACGTGTGTCACATGGCTACACCCATAGCGCATGCTCACCTCTGTTGTAGCATTTATCACCTTGTTCTGTGAGCCCCTTCAAGCAGTTCAGGCCGCGCTTTTGAGATGTACTACCTTAGCATCTAACATGCTGCCTGACACAGTAAATAGATATTTTTTTTTTTTAAAGATTTTTATTTATTTGTTAGAGAGAGAGAGATACAGAGCGCAAGCACAGGCAGACAGAGTGGCAGGCTAGAGGCAGAGGGAGAAGCAGGCTCCCTGCCGAGCAAGGAGCCCGATGTGGGACTCGATCCCAGGACGCTGGGATCATGACCTGAGCCGAGGGCAGCCACTTAACCAACTGAGCCACCCAGGCGTCAAGTAAATGAACTCCGAAGTGTTATCGTTGTTAATATTATCAATGATAACCACTTACTGGTTTTCGTGGCTTGAGGCGCTTGGATGCAGGGTCTCTGGTGTGCAGATACACTGAACAATCTGGGGGAAGACTTGCTGCATGTCCCCTAAGTTACCATTTAGGATGACAGATCCAAGGCAGTTGATCAGTACAGTTTCTCAGCAAGGACAATGTCATTGGTTCTGTGTCTTTGCAAACCCAAACCACGGGCTCTATTCCTAACCTCTGAAGGTCTGGCACGGATGGAAAGGTACAAATCTATCACCACCCCTCAAAAGCCAGTGAAGGATGCATGGAAGGTTCGTTGGGGGATTTTGTTTAATTTTTCCTCAGTATCATTGAGAATGATCGCACAGAGGGCCTCCTGATTACGCTTCTGCAGTTTTTCTGGCTGGGTTTCTTCTCAGAATGCTAAGCTGGGCGCAGAGGTGTTTGTTTCGTGATTCTAGGGAACAGTCACCTCATGGCACTGCCTCTGGACAAACTGGGGTAGGTACTTGGTTCACTTAGAAAAACTGAAACACTTGTTACTTCCTTTCCCAAAGAATTGCTGTTTCCATTAACATCCTTTCCATAGCGTTGAAGAAAGAAGTTTAAATATTATTTCCTTTGACAAAACAGACAAAAATTCTCAAAAAAAAAAAAAAAAAAAAGTAAGATTTGGAAGCTGTGTCTCTTTTCAGTTGCCTGAAATTCATAGTAGTATATTCCTTCCTCAAGGAATTTATTATCCAATTGAGGCTTCTTTTTTAAATATTTTATTTATTTGGTGCCCCTGGGTGGCTCAGTTGGTTGGGCGTCTGCCGCTGGCTCAGATCATGATCCTGGGGTTCTGGGATCTACCCATATTGCATTGGCTTCTTGCTTGGCAGGAGCCTGATTCTCCCTCTCCCAAACACCCCTGCCACCCACTTGTACTCTCTCTTACTGTCTCTCAAATAAGTAAATAATCTTTTCAGAAAAATATTTTATTTATTTATTTGAGAGAGAGCAGGAGAGAGAAAGCATGCAAGCAGCAAGGAGGGATAAAGGGTGAGGGAGAAGCAGGCTCCCCGCTGAGCAGGGAGCCCAGTGTGGGACCCATCCCAGGACCCTGAGATCATGACCTGAGCCAAAGGCAGAGACTTAACAGACTGGGTCACCCAGGCGCCCCCAATTGAGACTTCTGAACTGCTGTCTTTTAAAGGATGAATAATAATTGAAAGATGGGGCAGGAAATTCCATGGAAAGGTGCACCTGTATAAGGAAAGTCAACTTTCAGAATGGCTGGAGCCTACAGGATGGTGGGGAGTGAGGAAGAGTGAGGGATTTGGGAAACAGGAGGCTGGTCCTGGGGGATCGGGTCAGACTATAAATGGTCTAGTGTGTCCATATTTTGGACTCTGTCTGGTAGGTGGTGGAGACCAATCAATAGCTCTTCTGGGTAGGGATAGCCTAATCGGAACTGTTCACAAAAAACAACTCAGGGAGCATGTGAAAAATTCTTGGGCAAAATTTATGAGATTAAACTTAATAGTGATGAATGTCAATTCCTCTTTTCAAAAATCAACTGTACTACCACCAGAGAGGTGTGACTTATGAGCCATTCGTGTGAAAAAGGCCTCAAGGTTTCAGTTGACTGTAATCTCACTGTGAGTCAACAATATATCATGATTGCCATAAAAGCTAATGCTACTTTAGGCTACATGAATAGAATAATGTTTCAAACAAAGGAGAGACTAGTCTTTCTGCTGTGTTCTCCTATCAAAGCATAGCTAGAATATTATGTTCAGGTCAAGATATTCCTATTTAGAGAAAGCCAAGCAGAACTGGTGAGAGCAATTAGAAATCTCATTATATAATGAACAATTAACTTAGGATATTTTGCTTATGAGAGAGGATTTATGGATGTTCAGGAATTGCTAGCATTCTTCAGATGTTTGAAGAGGGATTAAATGGACTCTGATGCTTTCAGGAGGCAAGAATATGACCAAAGAAAGACTTTCTTAAAAACTGGATGTATCCAAGAGACAGAGGGTTCCCCTGCGTTTCTCATCCCATGAAATGTGTCAGGAAAGGCTGAGTGATCGTGTATAGATTCAAAGGTCTGTTTCAGGACTCTAGTGTCCCACCTACCTCTGAACACACAAATCATTCCATTGAGTAGTAAATGACTACGAAAATCCTTTATCTCCAAACTACACCAATAGTACAGGTTCTGGAGTGAGCACTGCTTAGCTAGTCACAGTGTTGTTCTGGCTAGCTAGGCAGCAGTCCTCAGTTTTGGTGCAAACTTTTTGGGGAGATCTCATATTTTTGCAAAGTGAGTGGTCCTTCTTCTTAACCACTGAGCAAGAGGAAGTCACTTAACTGTTAAAGAAAAGGGAGGTAGGGGAAAAAGAAATGAGCCCCTATTCCCTGAGTCTCTATTTTGTAATTAGAGATGACATTTTATGTGTAGTTCATAATATCAACAGATGAAATGAGGCAGCACATGTACAGGAGTCGGAGTCTCACATTTGGTCCCTTACCAGGCTCTGGTGGTTCCGTCTCTAAGTTAGCTCTCTCCGGCACTGTCACCACTTTAGTTCAAGCTCCCTTATCTTACACTGGAACCTCTCAGTAGCCTCTCTCTCTCAGTTAGGGGCTCTAGATTCTTCATTTGTAAATTGAATCAAAGTGAGAAAGAGTAAGACAAGCCATATATAAATGTGTTTTATAAATGGCTAAGTACTATATTAATACTAATTATTCATAGTCATGTAATTCAATTACATTATTAGCGAAGTGAACTTTGAGGCCACTTTATCTAGTCACTGGTCAGCTGTCAATGTTTCCAAGAGCACCAAAGGTCTGTATTTTGGTTTAATGCTTTTGGACAGACAAACCGAGAACATCAGCCTTAGTCATTTAATAGTAGATAAAGCGAATATAAAGAATTATACACTTGTATACCACCTCACAGCAGTCAGAATGGCTAAAATTAACAAGTCAGGAAATGACAGATGCTGGCAAGAGTGCGGAGAGAGGGGAACCCTCCTGCACTGTTGGTGGGAATGCAAGCTGGTGCACCCACTCCGGAAAACAGCATGGAGGTCCCTCAAAAAGCTGGAAATAGAGCTACCCTATGACCCAGCAATTGCACTACTGGGTATTTACCCTAAAGATACAAACGTAGTGATCCGAAGGGGTACGTGCACCCGAATGTTTATAGCAGTAATGTCCACAATAGCCAAACTATGGAAAGAGCCTAGATGTCCATACATACAATGGAATACTATGCAGCCATCAAAAAAGAAATCTTGTCATTTGCAATGATGTGAATAGAACTAGAGGATATTATGCTGAGCAAAATAAGTTAATCAGAGAAAGACAATTATCATATTATCTCCCTGCTTTGAGGAATTTGAGAGGCAGGGTGGGGGGGGGTTGTGGGGTTAGGGAAGGAAAACGTAAAACAAGATGGGATCGGGAGGGAGACAAACCATAAGAGATTCTCAAAACAAACAGGGTTGCTGGGGAGTGGGGGTAGAGACAGGGTGGCTGGGTTATGGACATTGGGGAGGGTATGTGCTATGGTGAGTGCTGTGAAGTGTGTAAGTCTGATGATTCACAGACCTGTACCCTTGGGGGAAGTAATACATTATATGTTAATTTAAAAATTAAAAAATAAAAAAAAGGAATCATATACTTGTTATTAAAGCAGTAACCGAGTCATCTTCATCGGCAAAAACGAGACTGGAAGGAATTAGATTTAGAGAAAAATGAACAAATCAGATGTACAAAGGACACTTCATGCCTCTCCATTCCATATTTAGTCCTACATATCTACTGTGACTCTACAGATTCTTTTTAAACTGTATTATGTCAAGTACAAGATAAGGAACTAAGTTTTTAAAGATATTTTTAGATGGCAATGTTACAGTAAGATACAAGTATGAGTGTAAAGTAAAATTTCTTATCAAAACTGAAAAAAATGTATCCACCTACACCTTGTTGGTATTTCAGACTCACGGAGGAATTTCCAAGTAATCCTGGTAAGAGGTTGCTCGGTAGCAAACTCAGAGTGAACAAGCAGTTAGGTTCCCGGCTCTTGTCTGGATTCCCTATTTGGATTTGCCTTCATTCTTTTGCGAAGAACATATACTCTGTGATTTTGCATGGCAGATCTGTTGTTAATGATCTTAAAATAATATGCTTGCAAAAAGTCTTTCTTGAGGTCCGGCTCAAGTTAAGGAGCTGTGTTTAAAAGATTATCAGTTTGCAGTGCTGTAAGCAGAACTCACACACACCTGTTTTCCTAGAACTTTATAAAATATGCCCCAGGTGCCCATGGAAATTCACGGTCAAGAGTACAGTGATAAATTATTTCTGCTCCTTTTTAATTCTCCTTTTTAAAAAGTCCACTTGATAAAGCAGTTAGCTACTTCTACATGGTCTAGAGGGTAACATGAGTGTAATTGGGAGAATATATTACCTATGGAGCTGGCCCCTGGTACTGTTGTCCTCAAAGACCATTTTAATCCCCTGGTCAGTTTCCAGCCGGTCACCTGCATCATTTCAATTGCTTCTCTCTCTCTTCCTCTCTCTGATGATGAGGAGAATGGATTCTCCTTCATTAGGAGCTACTGAATTTTTAGACTGCTGCAGCCTCCCCTCGGCCCCTTTGTAACCTCAACCTTACCTGTCACTTTAGTTGGTGTGTAACCAGAAATATTATATTTTCATGAGTTAAATAATGTAAGAACAGATGCTACGGAAATATGCAGGTATCATGGCATTCTACTGAGATTTTAAAGTGATTCTTTCTTCCCCTTCCCCACCTCCCAAAACAATGATATTGGACCTAAATCTTGCCTCCCTGTTTTACCATGATTGGAGATGGGTGCCCAAGAGCTTACATGAATGATAGTCTCATAGAGAATTCATTTATTTCCTCTCACATCACTGTCTCCACTTGTCAATCCCATTTCTTCCCAAACTGCTGTATCTAAATTTTATAAATTTTTAAAAATCTGAATGTGCGTAGGTTACAGAAAAAGAACTTGGAAATGCATTTGGATTAAGTAAAATAAAATTAGAAAAAGGAATGCTCAGAAATTAATTAAGGGTTTGTTTGACATCTTACAGAAGGAAAATGTCTGGAAAATATTGTCATCAGTAGCTTACATATATAAATAAAACTGAGGTCATTTGCTACTCAGCTATAGTTTAGAAACTATGTGATATGAGACACTGCAAATATTTTACCTGGAGAATAAAAGTTAAGTTGATGGCTGGCCTTAAATATTTGAAGGACCTCCCTATTGAAGATAAAACATACTTATTTTTGTATAGGTCCAAGACCAATACTGTAAGTTAACAGAGGACAGATCCTAGCTTAACACAGAGGAACTTTTAAATAACTAGAACCATTAAAAAAAATGAAACATGCTGCCCCATGAGGGATCTAGCAGAGAATGGATGGGTTATCAGCTCTTCTAGAGGAAATGTCCTGCATTGAGAAATTTGGGTTAAATGGCCTTATGTTCTCTTCTGATTTCTAAAAATGTCTTGAGGTATCTCCTAGCATGACTTTTGACAGAGCTCAGTTTTTGAGAATTAGGGAACAACTGACATGCTATACATTCTTGGTTTTCTTACTCAATTCTGTATCCAGAGTACCTAGCACAATGCCTGACACAGTGTTTCCTCGGTTAAGTAATGGTTGAATTTATAAATAAGTGATTCTAATGGAAAAAAGACCTGGAATTTTAGAAACAGAAGTGCCACTGATGATGAGACACAATTAGAATTTATTTTAGCAAGATTGCAATCTATCAGCTTGGAAATGCCTTTTTCTTCTCTAACGAATAAGAAAGAAATTCTCAAAAACTGAAATGAGATTGAATTTGTTGGTCTGTTTTTCCTTAGAAAACAGAATTTCTACAGTTGAGCTCTTTGCTTTGTAAACCAATGGTTTCAGCATTCTGAAAAACCCTGTATTTCTAGCTCTTCTCTAAATAACCTCTATCTGGAGCCAAAGGAAACATACACTAATTTTTAAAAATTTGTTTTTTTCTATTTTATGAATTATATAAATTAGGTCACCAGCCCTTTGGTTGAACTGATGTAATTCCCTATATATCAGTCAAAGTAGAGAAAATAATATGTGTTTTTTTGTTTGATTGTTTGTTTTTTGGGGAGGGTTTGTTTTTTTGTTTTGGGGCTGGTTTTTTTGTTGTTGTTGTTTTGTTTTTTAAGCCTGTTACTGGTCTTTATTGCTTTAAGTCTGTCCTCTCATTCAGCTTTCAGGTCTCTTCCGTAATTTAACTCTTGCAACTAATCTTTACGCATAAAACTAGAACTTAATGGGAAAAGGTATATGAGATTCATCTCTACTGGAAACCCTTTTCATGGTAGTGATTAATCCTATCTTCAAGGTCTCCGACAAGTGAAGGACAAAGTGGCCCTAGGCTATCCAAGTCCTATAGTAATAGCAAACATTTGTCTGTGGTTTATAGAAAGTTGGGAGGTCCCTTTGAAGTCTATTTGTTTGGTAGCCAGGATCTCCCCACCAGGGTAACAGTGCTTAAAGTTTGGTATTTTTTTAAACCTTAATCAGGACATTTTGGTTGTCTTGAATAAAAAGTTGAAAGCACATTCTAGTAGCAGGTCTGCATTATGGAAATCCCCCAATAGGCACACACATGTTCAACAAGTTAGCTAATTTTAAAGTCAAATTATTTGCCAACTGTGGTTTTATATGGCATCCAGCTAGGAAAAGTTTTTATTTTTAACATTATTATAATATTTTTAACAAGGTATTTATTTTTAATGCATACATGCATTTTAATAAGGAAGATTAATCGAAGGAATAGACAAAAGGGGATAAAAACATTTTAAGGCCTTTAATGTGAAAAAAAAAATGGCTGAAATCTTTTGCCCCAAAGGGTAATTTCATTCGCATTCAGTCTTGTTAAGGTTCAAGAGTTGTCTTACTCTTAAAGAAGGGGTAAAAGGAAAGAACTATGTGTTTACAGAAATGTAGATGTAGTTAGGCAGACCCAGAGAATTTCTGGATATTAACAATAATTGGATATTAACAATTTATCTTTTTTGTAATGTGACTGGATTTTATAAGTAAACTGGAGATCCAAGGATGACTCTTAGTGCACTTCATTTAAAGGAATATCTCTGTTGTCCTGCTGTAGGAAAATTCACTTTTACTACATGTATAACTTCACATTATGCATTAAATTACCCTGATATCACAATTAAGTGACTGATAGCTTTGTTCTGATCATGTTGAATGGTAGCATGGAAAAAGTGAAATCCTTGGAACTTTTAATTCAGTAAATGAAACAGCCACCCACAGCTGTTGTAATTTCATCTACTTCGGACAAAAAAAGGATATCTGCAACACTATAGGTTTTGTTCCTTAAATACTAAGTATACCTACAAATGCAACAAACTATATCAAAAGCAATTGCATTTGCAAGTTTCATTTGCTCAAGTGAAAAATCTCAAGTAGGATCTTCTCCCTTTAGGAAGGAAGGGGATATGGGTAGAGAAGGAATAAGAAAGAGTGATTATATTTAAGTATTGAGACTGATCTCCTTAAAATCAGAAAAGTTTTTCCTTTTCTCTCATTTCTGATGCTTCAGAAGTTGCAACATCTTAGAAGTTTTAGTTTGAAATGAAATTTCTGCTTCTGCTCAGAAAGGAGTAACTGCTATGGTCAGTTACCTTCCCACATTAAAAACACTAGACCAGAAAAAAAAATTTGATACAATTGTTTCAGACATTGGACATAAGGCAGCATAAGACTGATTTCTGAGAGAGGGAGAAACAACATGGCAAGGCCCGTGATTGTCCAGCTTACTAACGGGGCATCTCCAAGCCACGGCCCAGGAAGGGGAACCACAGTCCAGTGGTCTCACGGAGTTGAGGAAGTTAAGAGATCCGTACTGAAAAAGGCCAAAGCAGCTAGGATTTGTGGGGCAGAATACTGGAGTAGAGGGTGCATCATAAAGAGAGAAATCCAGAAAGCTGTACAGAGATCTTCTCAAATCATTGGCAGAATACTGAGGTGCATATGTGTGAGCTAAAACTTTATGAGAGTGGGGAAAGAACCCCCAGAAAGTAATAGCTACCTAAACAATTCCTAGTATTCCAACAAGGCAGGGAATAATAGCTCATGTTCCTACCATCCAAAGGGGGAAGTCCTCATAATTCACAGGTGCTGGGCAGAGTCCTCAGATGGCCTTAGTAGTAGGATTAAATTAGCCCTAGAATAAAAGCTAGACTAGATTCACCCTCACAAAAATTTAAAACAATATTAAACTGACCCCAAGTACATTTAACCGAGTGTCAGAACAAAGTCTAATCCTTCTTAGAGAAATGCATCAAAATTCACCAACCAGCAACATAAAATCCACAATGTCTGATATTCAATCAAAAACTAAAAAAAGGCATGAAAATATCACTCCTGACTAGAAGAAAAGTCAGTTAATAGAATCACACCCAGAAATAACATAACTGGTAGAAAAAGCAGATAAGGGCATTAAAGCATTATTATAAATATTCTTCACACACTCAACAAACACGTTGAAGACAGAAATAAATGATATAAAAAAAGACCCAAATAGAACTTCCAGAAATGGAAGAAAATGCAGTATCTGAAATGGAAATACACTACATAGGATGAATAGCAGATGAGATACTGCAGAAGAAAAGATTCGTGAATCTGAGGGCAGACTAACAGAAATTACAAATTAATGAAGCACACAGAGAAAAGAGAACTGAATAAAAAGAGAGCACTGGTAAACTGTGGGACAATATTGAGTGGCCAACTAAAGTCTAAAAGGAGAAACAAAGGACAAAAAATGTTAGATAGTAGGCAAAAATTTTCCAAACTTTATAGAAATGATAAATTTATAGATCTAAGAAGATCCATATGTCTCAAACAAAAGAATCATAAAGAAAACCATTTCAGGGATGCCTGAGTGGCTCAGTGGGTTAAGCTGCTGCCTTCGGCTCAGGTCATGATCCTACCGTCCTGAGATCAAGTCCCACATCAGGCTCCTTGCTCAGTGGGGAGCCTGTTTCCTCTCTCTGTCTCTGCCTGTCATTCTGCCTGCTTGTGCATGCTCTCTCTCTCTGACAAATAAATAAATTAAATCTTTAAAAAAAAAAAGGAAGAAAACCATTTCAGAGTTGTCAAGGTGATTCAATGAAGAAAAGATAGTCTTTTCAACAAATAGTACTGGAATAATTGGACATCTATTTGTAAAAAAGAAGTAAGAAAAAAAAAAAAAGACCTCAATACTCAGCTCACATGATTCAGAAAAATTAACTTGACGTATACCATAGACCTCAATGTAATATATAGTTCAACTATATATAATATATATAGCTATATATAATATAGTTGAAACTATAAAATTTCTAGAAGAAAACTTAGAACATATTTTTGACCTTGAGTGAAGCAAACATTTCTTAGATGGCACACAAAAAGCACATACCATAAAAGGAAAATATTGATAAACCAAATTTCATAAAAACTTAAAACTTTTGCTTTTAAGACACTATTAAGAACATGAAAAGACAAGCCACAAACCAGGAGAAAATATTTGCAAATCATGTCTCTAAATATATATTTACATATCAGAATTTGTAAAGAACTCTTATAATTCAACAAGAAGAATGACAGCAAGAAAAAAATATGGGCAAAAGATTTGAACAGACACTTCACCAAAGAATATGTATGTCAAATAAGCAGATAAAAGATGCTCAACACCATTAGTCAACAGGGAAATGCACTTTAAGACTACAGTGAGATACTGCTTACATTCACTATCAAGTCTAAAATTAAGAAGACAACAATACCAAGTGTTGATGAAGATGTCTAAAAACTTACACTTTCATCATATATTGCTAGTAGAGATGCAAAATAATGCAATTACTTTAGAAAACAGTCTTGCAGTTCCTTATGAAGTTAAATATGCTCTTAACATACCACCCGGCAATTTCTCTCCTAAGTACCCATGAGAAATAACTTATATTCTTACAATGACTTCTGTGTGAATGCCCACTGCACTTTTATTCATAATAGCCCAAATCTGCAAATAACCCAAATGACGAGCAACTGATGAATGAATAAACAAACTGCCAGAATTCTTCAATCACTTCTTTCTTACTTCCACTTCCTTGTCCCCTCTTCTTTCTTGAAAGCTCTACAAACTGTCCTTTATTCCATCTAGGCTCTTAAAAGTGATCTGTGAGCCAGCCAAACCCCCCAATTTTTTGTCTTCTTTCTTGCCTCCTCAATGGCATTTGCCATTATTAATTACATTTTCTTTCTTTGCATTCTCACTTCTTTTGGCTCCTATAACAGTGAATTTCCATGATTTTCCTACATTTTGCACTGATCCTTTTTCTGGAATTATTACCCAGGTAGAAAGACAATCAGCAACTGAGAGGCCCATTAATGAATCCTGGATACTGGGCCACATTCACTAATAGAACTCAAAGAAGTAAGACTCGCAAAAAGAAGGCAGGTCCCCAGTAAAAGGCTAGTAATCCATTGTATTTATAGGAGTGGTGATTTTTCAAGGCATTTCTACATCTGATACGTTTTTTAAAATCTTCGCTGTATTTCTGTAAACCAACTGGAAGCAGGTATCATTACTTTTATCAAGGACACAGTTAGTCACATCCATTACTAGAATAAAGGGGGCACTGCTAGTCCTATCCATTATTAGGATGACAAGTGGAGGTGTGATAAGTCACACGTCATATTTACCTTAATCCTACTTTTTTTTAAAGATTTTATTTATTTATTTGACAGAGAGAGATCACAAGTAGATGGAGAGGCAGGCAGAGAGATATAGGGAAGCAGGTTCCCTGCTGAGCAGAGAGCCCGATGCGGGACTCGATCCCAGGATCCTGAGATCATGACCTGAGCCGAAGGCAGCGGCTTGAGCCACCCAGGCGCCCCTAATCCTACATTTTTAATTTAACTTTAATCCAGGAATGGCTAGCTGCCAAGCAAGTATAGAGTGGGCTATAGTAGAAAAATCATTAGACTGGAAATCAGGAAACTGGGTTCTTGTTATAGCTCTGTCACAAACCTGTCAGTTGACCTTTGGCAAGTCACTTTAAGTGCTCCTGCCCCTCAGTTTCCTCAGTTGGACCAGATCATTGATTGGCAAGGACTTTTTTGACTTCCAAATCTTAGGACTCCAAGTACTGGGGAAAAGGAAAAGCTAGGGTTTCAAATGTGTTGAAGAATTTTTATATATTATTTTTAGCCCCAATCTTTATTTTTCTTTTGGTCTTCTGTCTTTCTTGTCCCTCCTTCCAGTTCTGTCACTTTCCTTGTCCCTGAAGATATTTAAGAAGCTGCCTTTCATCACTTTAGAACTGTAAATATGCCCTTGAAACATGCAAAGAGGCTTTTGTGTACTCGCAAATTGAGGTTATTATCGTACAAGTAAGTCACTTGAGTGCACTGCATTCCTCAGCTTGTTCCATTGAAAGCTTTATTAGGTTATATTGTCCTATCTCAGAAGGACTAGTTGAGTAGATAAGACTCTCCCACTTTAAAAGGTGGGCTATCTGATGAAACAGGGTGCCTAATGCTCCAGAGTGTAAGCAAAAAGGATTTTGGTTCTGCCCAAAAGACAGACACACTTCTCAAGACAAGTAGGTGCTCCACTTACAGTGGCACAGTCAAGGACGAATGTTCTAAAATTAAACCAACCAGCTGCTCAGCTGCAGACGCCCACCAGTCAATTATGCTATCTTCTCCTTGTCCTGCCTTCTCTCTCCATGAAACCCAAACTCCCACTCACGGCAACCTTTTAAAAGCTAAAATGTCACATACTTTCCCAAGGGTGCCTATCCAAAAAAGCAGGAACCCTGTTTCAAGAACACATTAGGGCACATGTACTCATTCAAAGAATCTATGCTCTTTCATCCACATACCTACAACTTCAACTTAAATGGAGCCAGTAACTGGCTTCAGAAGTCAACTAATATGAAACCTTCCTTGTTGGTGGGGCGACATGGGAATGCTTGAATCCTACTAAACTTCAGGAACTTGATATTTAATATCAAGCTTGATATTAAATAAACAGTAGATAACAGAGCTTGAATAACAGTAGGTATGGAGACAAATATATCAGTTTCCATGCTAGGTCTTGGGTATACCATCTACCTGACAATAAACAGAATAGCTGTCAATGTGTCACAAGATTCAACTCAATTAACCAGATGCTATTTGTAAACAACTAGTAAACAACCACATAAGACAAATGAGTACAATTGGAAATGTTTCTCAATATACATGTTATTCTAACTGGGCTTAAATAGAGTAAGGAAAAACTGTGATTACTTTTCTTTTATAGAAACATTTTTTACTGTTGAGGTGATTTGTCTTTTTATTAGATTATATTAGGCTAGAGTTGCATGATTCCTGTCTAAATGTGTCACTGTCATTCTTGCAGTTGGTTTAGGTTTATTCCTGAACAATACATTATTCAAATTTGGCACTCAAAAATATTTTAATACTTACTAATATTAAATTCATTTTTTCTATAAAGTTAAATTTTACTAGTCATGTTGGACATGGTATAAGAATACCATACAGTAAGCTATTTCATAATAGGTTTATTGTGAAGTACCATGTGCCTAATATATTTTCTTATGAATAAAATGCAATTATATGAATAAATTTTATATTTATATTATTAATTTATATCACAAAATTAAAATGAGCCTGTCTTAACATAATTCTATAATGACTCATTCCTTCAATGCATAATTTTTTGAAATATTTATTCATTTATTTGAGATAGAGAGAGAGAGAAAGAGCACAACAGGAGGGGCAGAGGGAAAGGGAGAGAGAATCTCAAGCAGACTCAATGCTGAGCACAGAGCCCAACACATGGCTCAATCTCACACCCCTGAGATCACAACCTAAGTAGAAACCAGAAGTTGGATGCTTAACCAACCGTGCCACCCAGGCCCTCCAGTACACATTGTTGAGAATCTATGAGACATGGTATTAGATGGGCATACAAAGATGAATCAAAGCATAGCACAAATGTAAAAAATGTAAGATAGACAAATATATATATAGGTATCATAAATTATAAACAAGGTTATAGTGAGGGTTTACCCATTTATTAAAAAGTCCAAATTACTAAAATAGAATTATTGAATAAACATACAAAATTGGGTGCTTATATTTTAAATTATTTTTCACATTTCTTAGATTGAGATGCCAATAAGAAAATAAATTTGCTTTTCCAGGACTTTTAATCTATTAACTCTGACTGTACATCTAGTTGACCCATAAAAATCTATGGTTATGGCAATGACTAGGAATGAAATGTATGAGCATCCTACAAAAATATTACTGGATTTGTAGAACAGGAAAAAGTCCAGATCTGGGGTCCAAAATCTTGACTTGTATTATCATCAGGGAGAGTCAAGGCTTCCTAGCAAGTTTTCATACTTTCATTATCAAACTTCTGGGGGCACCTGGGTAGCTCAGTGGGTTAAGTGTCTGCCTTTGGTTCAGGTCATGATCCCAGAGTCCTGTGATCATCCCTGGAGTGGGTTTCCTGCACTCTCCCTCTGTCTACCCCTCCCCCTACTCATGCTGTCTCTCTCTTTCTCTTTCTCTCAAATAAATAAATAAAATCTTAAAGAAAACAAACTTCTGATTTCATTTCTATGAAATTTTTATATAAAAATAAGGGCTTGGGGCATCTGGGTGGTGCAGTCCCTTAAGTAACCAACTTGGTTTTGGCTCAAGTCATGATCTCAGGGTCTTGGGATCAAGCCCCATATCAGACTCCATGCACAGCACAGAGTCGGCTTCAGATTCTCTCTCCCTTTCCTTCTGCCTCTCCCACTTGTGCTCTCTCTCTCTCTTTCAAATAAATAAATAAATAAATAAATCTTAAAAAAAAAAAAAGGGCTAATCCAGTTACAGTTTTATAAATTATACTTCAGAAAAGTTAAGCTGCCTTGGTGTTTTAGACTTTAGCTCTTAGCCAATATGCAGTAATAAGAACCAGACTAACCCCACTGCCTGAAACAACTAAAAAAAAAAAAAAAAAAAAAAAAACAAAAGACAAAATATATGAAATAACTACTTTCAGATTTTGGACATCAGGCAGCAGAGAACAGTAATCCCTGAGATAATGGAAGCAAATGAGGTGAGCTCTCTGATTGTCCCAGCTTATTATCTAGAGAAAGCTTCCGGGCTAGGTCCAGAGAGCAGGAATCTAGGAGGAGCCTAATGGATGTGCATTACAACAATGGAGCAGCAGTTGAGAGGAGGAAAGGGGAGTATACTGTTCTAAGTTTTTTATGCTATATGTGAAGTAAGAAATATTACCTAAGGAAAGACTGTATTAAGTTAAAGATATATACTATATACTCTATATAGAGAGAGTATATATACTTTATATACTATAAACTCTAAAGCAGCCACTGTTTTTTTAAAAAAGGTTACAAAAAATAAACAAAAAAGGAAATAAATAGGACCCTAAAATAGTCAATCCAACAGAAGATAGAAAAAAAAAAGAGTAGAATATAAAACAAAAACCAAAATAGAAGATTTAAACACAACCATCTCAACAATCACATTAAATGTAAAAGGTCTAAACACTCCAATTAAAGGCATAGGTTATCAGATTGGATAAAATTTTTTTAAAAGTGCAACTGTAAGAAATTCACTTTATTTTTTTCAAGTAGGCTCCATGCTCAGCATGGAGAGCAGCATATGGTTTGAATTCAGGACCCTGAGATCAAGACCTGAGTTGAAATCAAGAGTTGGATGCTTAATCGTCTGACTGTTCTCCTCTCCCACTGCAATAAATACATAAATAAAGAAAATCTTTAAATAAAAAGACATAAATAAGTTAAAAGTGAAAGGATGTAAAAAGATATATATGTTAACACTAACCAAAGGAAAGTTTTTGGCAGTGGCTTTATTTTTAGACAAAGTAGATTTCAGATCAAAGAAGATTACCAGAGATAAAGAGGGACATTTCATATTAATAAAGGTGCTAATTCATCAAGAGGATGTAACAGTCCTAAATGTTTATGCACCTAGTAGCAAGGCTTCAAAATACATGAAGCAAAAAACTGCAAAAAGAAACAGATGGGTTGATAAATATAGCTGAGTTTTTTCAGATCTTTTTTCTGGAAAAATCGATAAAATAAGTAGGGAAAATCAGTAAGGATACAGAAGATTTGATTAACACTGTCAAACAACTTAACCTAATTAATATTTATATAACACTTTGCCAAAAACAGTAGTATACACAATCTTTTCAAGGGCAAAAGGACCATTTATCAAGATAGACCATAAAACAAATACAGATAAATGTAAAAGAATCAAATCATACAAAGTATGTTCTCTGACCACAAAGGAATTAGATTAGAAATTAATAACAGGAGGGGCACCTGGGTGGCTCAGTCTTTAAGGGTCTGCCTTCAGCTCAGGTCATGGTCCCAGGGTTCTGGGATCCAGCCCTGCATTGGACTCCCTATTCAGCAGGGGAGTCTGCTTCTCCCTCTTCCACTCCCCCTGCTTGTGTTCCCTCTCTCACTGTGTCTCTCTCTGTCAAATAAATAAATAAAATCTTAAAAAAAAATCAATAACAGGAGGTATAAGGGAAATGCACAAATATTCGAAAATTAAACAACACACTTTTGAGTAACTTATGGGTCAAAAAAGAAATTAAAAAGGGAAAATAGAAAGGATTTTGAACTGAAAACACAATGAAACAAAATTTACGTAAAACAAAATTTACCTAAAGAAGCATTTGATGGGGAGGGGAATACCTCAAATCAAGGATCTACAGTTCTACTTTAAGAAATCAGTAAGAGAAGAGAAAATTAAATCCAAAGTAGAAGAAAGTAATAAAGATGAAAGCAAAAATAAAATAGAAAAACACAAGAGAAAGTCATTGAAAATAAAGCTGCTTTTTTGAGAACATGAAGATTCAAGAACTTAAAAAACACATTAAAGAATCATTGCAAAAAAAAAAAAAAAAAGAATCATTGCAGTTGTGATCCCAAGGCTTCCATTTTTAGTAAATAAGAAAGCTAGACCAGAAACCGTGGAAAAGACCTAATATTTCTATGTGTTTGGGTGCTTGATAATACCTGCCTGATCCCTTTTCTTAAGAATATGAAAGATCTTGTGTGCTGATGAAGAGAAAGAATCCATAAAACCATTTGAAATGTATTACATATTTTTACATAGGTATTTAGACATGTATATGTGTGTTCCTACACTCTTCATCAAGAGTGCAGAACTTGTGGTAAGAGCATTTTGCTTTTTTAATCTTCTAAATCTTATTCCCTATTTGGCTTCTCCTTTTTAAAAATACTATTTGGAAAAAGAGTTCATTCATTTATTCATTCAGTATAATTATGAAATGCTACAATATGCCAGAGACCGTGGGGCATGCTGGGGACACAGCTGTTAACCAGACAAACAAGATCCTTGCCCACTGAGCAGAGTCTATTGTGTGTGATACAGATAAGTAAATAGGCAATAACATGGACTAGTGTGAAAGTGCTAGCACAGAAAGGTGCCAACAGAGTCTACAGGATGGGTAATTAACTTGGACCTGAAATATTCCTCAAGCTAGTGGCTAAAAATAATTTTTTAAATGTGATAACTAAGTTTCTTGAGTTATTGTGATCTAATAACATAGGCGATAAAATTTGAGTTATGGCGTAAAATGTAAGGTATGAGTTTGATAGTAAAAGGATCCTAGACTACTATGTACTTCATATTTACTCTACTTCTTATTCTATTCATATTGTGTTAATACTCTGTTGAAAGTTTCATATCAGAGTAAAAGTAGGACTAGGGAACACTATTTTAACTAATTTTCAGTATTATTGAGAGTTAGAAGAGGAAGAGCATATAGATAATTCTAACCTGCTCAGAACTTTTTAAGGATCTCTTTGTTACACTTGGGCATAAGAAATGGCAGAATCTAAGCCAAAAATCCAGATCCTTAGGCAAAGTTTGAGGGATTCCAGGCTTAGAAAGTGAGGCAAGACCAGAGAAATGTGAAGATTGCAAGGATTAGGTAGGAAAAGGCTGTGATTCATTCAGAAGCTCAGAGATGTTTTTAAATTATGCATTTAATCTAAAACATTGATTCACATTTGGAAATGTATCTTCAGGACATTATATAAACTTCTGCATTTTAGCTATATGATTGTTCAATATAGCTGATTATATTGAAAATCTGGAAACAATCTATGCCTAGCAACAGCAGCCTGGTTAAATAAATTGTGTCATATCCACACAATGGATCTCTAACCAGATTTTTAAGTAATGCAGCAGTGTTTCTCAAACTTCATTGTGCATCAGAATCCTGCATCTGTGCATCAGAAGACGTGCTGAAACCCAGATTGCTGGGCCCCATCTCCAGAGTTGATCGGTCCACCTGGTACAGGGATCAAGAATCTGCATTTCCGGCAAGTCTGGGTGGTCCAGTTGGTTGAAGTTCTGACTCTTGGTTTTGCTCAGGTCATGATCTCATTGTCGTGGGTTTGAGCCCCACATCAGGCTCAGCTCAGTATGCTTCAGATTCTCGCTCCCTCCTGCTCTTACTCACTGTCTCTCTTAGATAGATAGATACATAGATACATAGATAGACAGAATTTGCATTTCTAACTAGTTCCCAGGTTTTATACCAAGGTTGTTGGTCTGAGGGCCACACTTTGAGAACCACTGATGGGGAGTTACGTCCATTGAGTTGGAAAACATTTACAAGGTATTGTTAAGTTGAAACAAAGTTGTTTACATTATCTTCTTTATGTATATAGACAGAGGTATGGATGGGAAAATATTGTGGAGTTGCTAGTATTCCTTGTTGTCTTTGGGATCTCATTGTAAATTCTTAATGTCTCCTACATTCTGAGTGACAGATTTCTTTATAATGATAGTATTAGCCACTGAAATACAATCAACTTTCTTAATTTGAAAAATATGATCAGGAGGGGCACTTGGGAGGCTCAGTGGATTAAAGCCTCTGCCTTCGGTTCAGGTCATGATCTCAGGGTCCTGGGATCAAGCCCCGCATTGGGCTCTCTGCTCAGCAGGGAGCCTGCTTCCTCCCCTCTCACTCTCTGCCTGCCTCTCTGCCTACTTGTGATCTCTGTCTGTCAAATAAATAAATAAAATCTTAAAAAAAAAAATGGTCAGGAGGTCCCGGCCAATAGCAGTAACAAGCTGCTATCAAAACAGACCTGGTCTTAGTTCCCTCTTCAGAAGCAGTCATAACAAAAGAGCAGTGATGGGCTCATAGATACGTCCTGTTCCTGATGGGGATGAAACCAGAAGAGGCTGGTGTTACAGGAGGGTTTCTGTGCTTTTCCTTCATTTTAGCAGTGCCATGCAGACTTCTTCTGGAGATGTTTGAAGAAAAACTGGGTGGGACCCAAAGGGCGACCTGCCAGAAGCTTGAAGCATCTGGATTGGCGCACTCTTTGTTTCCTGACGCAGGGTAGATCCTTTTCCCAGAGTATCAGATTAAGGCGTCTCCTTTCTGGAAAAAAGATTTCATGGTTTAAATTCCCGTTGACTTTTGTGTCTGTGGCACTGGGCTGTCTCCGTTCCAGCATACAGCCTCAGGGGTCATGATGTCCCTTCCCGGCTGATATCAGCATGCCAGCTGTGGTGTCAGGCACACTGAGCACAGAGACGCCATTCAGCCTCCACAGTCTGGGTTCAGGAAGCCAAAGAGCTTCTAAGTTCCTACAAACCTTGACAGACCTTCCTCTAGCCTTGCATGTGCAGAGCAATTCTCAGGAGGGAAAGGGGTTGTAAGGAGGGAGGGAGAGGAAACAAGGGTAAATGTCAAGGGTAAATATGTGATAGGAACCCAGAGAGCAAACAGTTGTCACCAATGTGGAGGAAAAGGAAGGGTGGGCCACAATTTAGAGAAGTATGCTGTAGCCTTTTCAGTAGACTACTTACTTGGTTAGCACTGTGACCTTTTCCATGTCCTTGCATTACTGTGGTCAATAAACATAGCCACATTATTGGTTTTATTGAGAGTTCCTCACACATGTCTAACAGAGTGCCAGGATTTGGGATATTTTATGAAAAATTAGCTCCACATAACTCACAATGGATTCAGTGTTTTTTTTTTTTTAATTTTAATGATTCAAATGTAAAATTAGGCTGTGATATGGGCTATCATTGAAAGAGATTACCTCGAGAGCACTGGGTGTTATATGCAACTGATGAATCACTGAACTTGACCTCTGAAACTAATAATACACTATTAATCATTCAACTAACTTAATCAGCCATTTTACTCTCTATATGTGGATTTAAGGGACGTTTAACTGATTTCAGAAATCAAATCAAAGTTAATTAATTGAACTTAAATTAGTTAACTTATTAATTGATTAATGTTAATTTTAATTAATTGTTAATTAATTGAACTTAAATAAAATAATATTTTAAAAAATTAAAAAGAGACATTAGTTATCTATTGACTTCCAAGTAGGCGACATATTATTTGTTGGAAAACTTTATTCCTTATGTTGTTTCCAACACTTTACATGTGAATAAATGGTGTGGAATATTGTTAAAGTTTAGGCTACAACTTTTTTCAAGTTCAAAAATACCTAGAAATGCAGAAACTGGTTAATGATTCAATTATTTATAACTTTTATAATACAAGTTCCTACCTCTTCCTTCCTAGTGCTATAACATGAATTCAGTATGTGAATCCATTTAAGATCTTGTAAGAGGAAGCTAAGTTATTTAAAATTCTCACCTATTACTTGAATGACAAGAACAATGTTAAAATCAACCAATTCGTTTACGAAAAATTTACTGAATATTGACTCTGCACCAGGCACTGTCCTGGGATCAGTGATTACCCTCAAGGAGTTTACTTCCTAGACTGGGACAATGGTAAATCATTACACAACTACTACTACAATGTGTTAGTTGGTATTAAGCACTAAGAACAAAAATGAGGCAAGGCTGCTACAAGGACTTTATATTTTATTCTGAGACAAATGGGAGGTCTTTGGGTGGAGGTCAATTTAAGCAGAGTGACATGATCCAACTTCTGTTTATAGAGGATCACTCTGGCTGCTGGACAGCAAGTATCCATTGACTTATCACCCCCTCTCCCAAAGTTATATTTCATTTGGGACAGTTATGTACCAGTGGGCCTGAAGATGTGATCCTGCACAGTTGATTCTTGCCTTTCATACTTTCAGTGCAAAATCAATTTCCAAAATGAAACTTCTACATCCAAAGTATTCCTTAAGGAAGTTTTTTCCTGGAAAACTACTTTTAGATACCTTCTCTCTAAATGGAAGTTTATCCAAAGCCCACTTTTTAATAATTACTTTACTTTCAAACTACTTTATCCAAATATTTCTGAAATAGAGTTCCAGGATATCTTTTTTAAAGATTTTTTTATGTATGTATTTGAGAGAGAACGAGAGCACAAGCAGGGGAAGCGGCAGGGGGAGAAGCAGGCTCCCCACTGAACGGGGAGCCTGATGTGGGGCTCGATTCCAAAAACCTGGGACCATGACCTGGGCTGAAGGCAGATGCTTAACCATCTGAGCCACCCAGCCTCTTAACATATCTTTAAAAAATCAAGAGATACCTAAGAATTTTTCAAGAGAGCTTTGTCTCTCATTATATAAATTAACAAGATTGTTTGAGGTTTCGTTCTTTTTTTTTTTTAAATCTCCATAATAAGGTATAATTTAGTGTTGGCCTCCTTATAATACTGGTTTATGTCATGAGATTGTTTGGAATTCCTTTTTTATATTCATTGGTTTCCACTAGCAATGATTTCCTCTTCCACCAGCCTCTTTTCCCCCAAAGTTAAAAGACCCTTGGAGAAGTTTGTACCACTCCACCCCAGGGGCCCTTTTATTACTCCCATATAATGTATAGATACACACACATGCCCAAAGCCCGTCCCTTCTGAATCTTCCTCCCTCTGGTTTCCTCCTCAGAACTCAAGTTTTAAATTGCCTTTCGAGTCTATCTCTAATATACACAATAAAAACTGTTTTATTACTTCTACTTTGCATTTAACCAAAGTATTCTTAACTGGGGCACCTGGGTGGCTCAGTGGGCTAAAGCCTCTGCCTTTGGCTCGGGTCATGATCCCAGGGTCCTGGGATCAAACCCCACACTGGGCTCTCTGCTCAGCAGGGAGCCTTGCTTTCCTCTCTCTCTCTCTCTCTGCCTGCCTCTCTGCCTACTTGTGATCTCTGTCTGTCAAATAAATAAATAAAATCTTAAAAAAAAAAAAGTACTCTTAACTAACTTGATCAGCCATTTTATTCTCTATATGTGGATTTAAGGGACATTTAACTGATTTCAGAAATCAAATCCACTCTGAAAGGACTGTATATTTACTGCTAGTAAGAATATTCCAAGAACGTGCCACAAGCGTGGAAGGCAGATCCAGAAGAGGGGAACCCCAAAGTATTTGTAGCAACCATGACCCCAATTAATAACTGATTAGTCTTCGAAAGGGTCACATTTTATCTGGAAATAGAAGTGTCTGGATCTTGATTTTGCAATCACTTCCTAACTGGTCCTCCTGCTTCTATTCGTCACGCTTTATAATCCATTCTCCTCACAGGAACGAGAATTGTCTTTTTTAAAAAATGCAAATCAGAAAACATCACTTCTCTGTGTATGACCTTCCAGTGGCTTCCCACTACAGCTAAAATAACTACCATGGCCTTGAAGGGCTCTCTGTTCATGATCTGTCTTGTCCTGGCTCCATCCTCTGCTCTGAAAACTGTCCCCTTGTTTCCTGGACCTCAGTCACACCGGCTTTGTTGTTCTTCCTTTAATAAGCCAGGCTTGAGGGCACCTGGATGGCTCAGTCGGTTAAGCGTCTGCCTTCAGCTCCAGTCATGATCCCGGGGTCCTGGGATCGAGTCCTGGCTTCCCTTCTCAGTGGGGAATCTACTTCTCCCTCTCCCTCTGCCGCTCCCCCTGCTTATGCACTTGCTCTCTCTGTCACATAAATAAAAATAAAATCTTTAAAAAAACCCAAAAAACAAACAACAAACAAACAAACAAAAAACAGACTTGATTCAGCTTCCAGGCCTTGAAACTTGTGTTCCTTCTGCCCAAAATGCTCTTCCCAGTCTCTGCATGGCTGCCTTCATCTCAAGAGTCAGGTCCCTGCTGGCTACTTATTTCATACTTATCCTGCATCCAAACAGACAGCACACCTGTGTGATCAAGGTCAAAAGGCTGCCTATCTTATCACTTGCAGATGACAAAAGGTATAAGTCACATCAAAATTGTATGAGGCAAATGATTTGGGGTTTGCACACAGCCCTATATACTCATGGTAATATTTTTCTTCTTTACAGGTTATTTTCCGAGCTTTGTCACCGCCATACGATGCAGAGAACCCTTACAGTGCCAAAGTGCAGGAGCAGCTGAAGATCACCAACCTCCGTGTGCAGCTGCTGAAACGGCAGTCTTGCCCCTGTCAGAGGAATGACCTGACCGCAAAGCCTCAACATTTTACACATTACGCAATCTATGATTTCATTGTCAAGGGCAGCTGCTTCTGCAATGGCCATGCTGATCAGTGCGTACCTGTTGACGGCTTCAGACCGGTCAAGGCCCCAGGAGCATTCCACGTGGTATGTGAAACAATTCCTCCCCTATGAAAAACAAACCATGGGTTACCCTCAGCTTTGGGCAGTGGTAATCTAAGTTTCCTCAGAGTTGGTCTTGGCTCACACAGTGCTTCTGTTTCTCCCTCTGCTGATTCACTCTTCCGACCCCATACCCATCCTATAAAATGCCAATTAACTCGTTTTTTAACTCTTCAATTTTAGAATGATAAATAGTCAAGCATGATAACCAGATTCCTTGGAATACATCCATGCCAATTTTTAGTACCATGACCTTCAGATACGAAGTGTAAGGTGAGCAGCAGGAGAGGTTGGCATAATCATATTTGTGGCATTATCACACAGGAGTAGCTTTGACAGTAAATGGGGACTATTGTTGAGTTGACTTTAAAGTGGAAAAAACGAGAACCTCAGTTTAATGCCTGGTATCTTTTGCTGTCTGGCCAATAGAATGAATAATAATTCTCCTCTGTGAAGAGTGGCCTGACCCCCTGTCACCCTAAGCCAGAGTTAAACCCCCTTTCCTCTACTGTCACACATCCCCTTGTGTTTTCCTCTGAACTTTCACTTGACTGCATCTCTGGGGAGATCGCAAACTCCCGAAGACCAGGACTGCGTGACCTATGTCTCCTCAGGACAGTGTGTTACCTGAGCCAGAGTTGGGGGTTTGGTAGGTGTCTGATCGAATGATAGCAACACAGGAATAGAAAAATGATGAAAATGAAAAATGATGTGATTGTCCTCACATCACTTTCTTCCAAAACACACACACACACACACACACACACAAAGTGGCTCAGACAGCAAGTGCCTTGTTGGGATGCACCCAGAGCCAGGGCTGGATATTGGGCGAAGAGAAGGCGAGGAAGAGAGCACTCCAATTTTAAAATTTTATATTTTTCTCTGATACTTCTGATCAAGACAAAAAAATTAAATAAAAATTTAAGACCTCAAAGTATCCTTACTTCATTTCCTAGAGAGGAGACTAACACATTTGTCTTCTTTCGCCCAGCCCTAATAGAGGACAGGGCCATAAGGGACCATGAACCAGTTAACCCACAGAAAAGTTGGTATTTGCTGGGCTAAGTCCCTGGGGTGTAGGACAGCACTGCGGTAATGAAAATGAGTAGGGTAGTGACCAGAGTTTCAAAAACAAAAACGATGCTCTTGACTCTAGAAACGAAGCTGGGGCTTCCGAGTTGGAGAAAAAGCAGTACTCACCCGGAAAACTCCTACTAGTTTGCAGACACCGATGGATCTTTGAGCTAACATTGCTTCAAATAAAGGATGGAATAATTGGTAATACCTAAGTTAGGGGGGTTCAGGTATGACTCACAAAGAAAATAACTCAGATATTCTAGAGATGTGCCAATCTCCTAGACTGTAAACTAGAAAGATGGTGTGAGGTAGAATGCCAGTACATCTCTGCCATTGTATTTCAGTGAATGAGTGACAGGAGGGCATGGCTGTAATGGATTGGGCGTTTGTGTCCCTCCAAAATTCGTATGTGGAAAACCTCATCAGAGGGGCACCTGGGTGGCTCAGTGGGTTAAAGCCTCTGCCTTTGGCTTGGGTCATGATACCAAGGTCCTGGGATCGAGCCCCACATCGGGCTCTCTGCTCGGCAGGGAGCCTGCTTCCCCCTCTCTCTCTGCCTGCCTCTCTGCCTACTTGTGATCTCTGTCTGTCAAGTAAAGAAATAAAAAATCTTAAAAAAAAGAAAAGAAAAGAAAAGAAAACCTCATCACAGTGTGATGGGATGTGGAGGTGGGGCCTTTGGGAGGTAATTAGGTCATGAAAGTAGAGACCTCAAGTGAATGGGATTTGTGGCCTTAAGAGACCAGAGAGGTAGCTAGCTCTCTTTCAGCTGTGTGAGGATACAATGAGCAGGCAGTAGTCTGTCACCCAGAAGAGGGTCTTTACAAGAAACAGACCCTGCTGGCACCCTGATCTTGGACTTCCATTCTCCAGAACTGTGAGAAATAAATTTCTTTTGTTCATAAGCCACAAGCCGGTCAGGGTATAAAATGTGGAAAACTGTAAGCTGAGGACCAACCACTTGGGCCACACGGGCTGTGACTGGCTAGATGGATTCTTCTGTGCTTCTGGAGGCACGGCTGGCCAGGCCATAATGTGGGACCTCCACAAAAGCAAGTACCTTCATACGCTAGATGGCAGGGACATCATCGATGCCCTGTGATTCAGCCCCCACCACTACTGGCTCTGGGCTGCCATAGGCCACAGCATCAAATCTGGGACTTGAAGGGCAAGATCATTGTAGATGAACTGAAACAAGAAATTATCAGCACCAGCAGGAAGTCAGGGCCTCCCCAGTGCACCTGCCCTGCTCTAGTGATGGCCAGACGGTTTGGTAGCTACACAGACAACTTGGTACAGGTATGGTGAGTGACCATCAGCACCCCCTAGAAATATATGCTAGAGTTTTAGAAATTTAAAAAAAAAAATGGCTTTCTTATTTAAAAAAGAAAAAAATAATTCTACTAATTCTGCTAAATTCTAAAAGGGACACATACAGAGTTAACAGAAACTTCTGAAAAAGTCTTAAAATATAACGACTCCACACAGTCTTCTGCCAACAAGAAAGCTCAGCCTATGAGCCTGAGCCTCCATGTCTGCGCCGCTGGCCCTCCACTCCATTCTGCCGCTACCCACCGAACCTCTTGCTTCCACCATGACCTTGTGCATTCCAGCAGTGTTCTATCCAAAATCACTGCCACCTTCCACACCAACCTCACCCCGCTGCCCTCTGCAAGAGTCAGCTCCTGGTGAGCCCATTCGGAGGTGGGGCCCCCAGATCCAATCCTGGGAATCACAAAAGCCTATGAGAGAGAGAGATACCGGCAGTAAAAAGAAGAATCTGGTAGGTGGTGCCTACCAGTATCATGAAAAGCCTACGTCCTCCTGGTGTCTGGAAGGCAGAGGCCTAGTTTGCTGCAAAATATCTGAACAAAGAAAATCTGCCTCTTGCAGGACTGGCTGAATTTTGCAAGGCACCTATAAAATTAACCCTGGGTGAGAACAGCAAAGTGTTGAAAATCGGCCAGTATGTCACTGTGCAGACCATTTCTGGAACTGAGGCCTTAGGGATCAGAGCTAGGCTTCTGCAAAGATTTTTTAAGTTCAGCCAAGATGTCCTTCTGCCCAAACCATCAGACACACTGGCACGCAGCTGCAAGGTTATCAATACTATGACCCCAAGACTTGTAGCTTTAACTTCACAGGCACTAGGGAGGATATTTCAAAAACACCAGAGCAAAGAGTTCTTCTGCACACTCCTGCCCACAATCCCATGGGAGTGGACCCTCATCCTGAGCAATAGAAGGCAACAGCAATAGCAGTGAAAGAAGAATCTCTCTAGTTCTTTGACATGGCCTACCAAGGTTTTGTCAGTAGTGATGATAACAAGGGAGCCTGGGTTGTGCACCACTTCGCTGAAGAGGGCATTAATGTTTGTCTCTGCTAATCCCATACCAAGAACATGGGCTTCTATGGTAAGCATGTGGGAGACTTCACTGGGCTCTGCAAAGATGTTGAGGTCAGAGGGGTGGAGTCACAAATGAAGACCTTGATGTTCCTCTGTAAATTTCAGCCCTCCTCTCAATAGAGCTCAGGTTGCCTTGACCATTCTGACCAGCCCAGATTTTCCAAAACAATAGTTGCAGGAAGTGCAAGTCATGGCCAACTGCATCATTAGTTTGCAGATTCAGCTGGTCTCGAACCTCAAGAGGGAGGGCTTCTCCCAACCATGCACAGCACATCCCCGACCAGATTAGCCTGTTTTGTTTCAGAGGGCTAAAGCCTGAACAGGTGGAGCAGCTGACCAAGGAGTTCTCCATCTAAACAACAGAGGTCAGCTGCATCCCTGTGGCAAGGGTCATCTTGGACAACTGGGCTACCTTGTTCATCACATTCACCGGGTCACCAAGTGATTTCCCTAATGAGAGGGAACAGAAACAAAACCGTCCTGCCTTCAGCCTTTGCACATGTGAGATTCACAGGATAAGGAAGGTCGGAGGTGAAGAGTGGATCATTTCTTTCAACCACAGTAACTGAATGTGTTTCTCAGAAAAGAACATGTAGTTAAACAGGGCAGAGGCATCTGTAGCTGGTGTCTGGAACTGTGTGGCTTGAAACCAGACTCTCCCCCATCTTTGTATCCACAACTTTTCTGAAATAGTTAACATGTACAGGAAAGCCATAGCCTTTTAAAAAAAGCCATTAATCATATCATTGCAATATCACAGAAGCTTTAACCGGAGCACTTTATGGTGTTGAATGTACCTCTGTGGACTCAGCATGAGATTCAACGCTTGTTAGAGGCTTTGTGAGAAGACCTAGTCCTAACATTAGTGGTCAGCCTGGCCTCCCCATGACTGAGCAATCTTATCAACAGACCATATGAACGGAGATCATGTTTTATGAAAACCAAGGTCTGCTGCCACTGCAACAAGGAAAATAAAAGATACTATTTCCTGTCTTGTTAAAGGAAAAGAAAGAAAGAAGTTTCTCCTTTTTAATGCTTCCAGGCATTTTAATGCTCCTCTCTTCTCTCTTATCCCTGCTGCCCTTTCCCTGAGACACGAAGATCTGTAACAAGCTCAGATTTTCATCCTGTTCTTCTGGTTGACTGGCCATCAACCCCATCTTCTCAGGATTTATTCATTTGAGGAATAAGGGACATAATTTGCTATTCATCCCATAAGCTCATCTTTCTCAACAGAGGATAGCAAGGGTGGGCAACTGCACCTTATTTCAGCATCCTTTTTGGTGATTTTAAAATTTTCTTCTGTTGGGCTGTTGCCTCTGCCTGGTGGGACCTCATCCTTCCCTTCAGTGTGGCTGTGTAGTCTCTCATCTCACATCATGAGCTGGGCAATGCAGGGTAATAGCAGGAAACAGGGTATTCTGGACCTTGGCTTTAACCTTAGTGTGCGCCAGCTGGGCTCAGGCATCACCCTTTGGAAAGATAACTACCATCTGCTCTAATCATGTAGACTTATTACAGCCTGGGTTCTCTGTTATAATAAAGTTATTGTAGGACCCCACTCCCTGCCCCCCAAAAGAAAAATGTTAGCCTATAGAAAGGATCCTGATAACCAAGTAAAGGGGATTATTTAGAGTTGGGTGTTTTTTGTTTATTTGTTTGTTTTGTTTTGAAGGATGTGGGAATGAGAAGTCTCTATCCTAGAAGACCCGATGGGATAGGAATCATACCTTTACTAATTTCAGGTCACTCTGAAACTGGAAGCAACTGCCTTTTAAAATAATACTAGTTTTGTGACATCCTGTTCCCCAATTTTCATATTGATTCCAGCAGCAGGGTCATATCATTCCTAGTATTATAAGTACAACATGTGCCAAAACCAGGCAAGACTAAGTCAAACTCAGAGCCAGGGATAAGAAACAGGCTAAGGGTATGTTGGCTTCCAGGAATCCAGTTCTATGAATATTCTTATCTCTACTCTATTAAAATGTTTGTTTTTTAAGCCATAAGCACCATAAAGCCAGCAGAGGTTTATTATCAGAAATGGAAATAGTTCTGGTTTCAGATGTTTCCATCCCTAAGTGCATTTTATTTTTATGTATTTTTTTCCTGGCTTATGAAGGGCTGGTATTACATACAGGTATGCTTGCCTCTTCTAAATGTGATATTCTTATTACTACAAATGCTTAGGTGAGCAAATTGCACATTAAAAGCATAGTCTTTTGCCTAATTAATAACATGGCCATAAGGTCAATTGTCCTACATTTGTATGAACACTATTCATTTTACAGAAGCTGTTGTAAATAACTGAATTCAAAAGTTGTGCTTGCACAATGGAAGGTAGCCTCTTGAGAAATCCTATTCTTTTACTAATCAGCTTGTCATAGGTATGTACGTATAAATTTGTGGTTAGCACAGCTTTTCTTTGCACTAGTCATTCTCAGCATGGTCCTGAACCAGCAGCACCAGCATTCCCTGGGAACTTGTAAGAATTACCAACTCTCAGGTCCTACCCCAGACCTTCTGAATCAGAAACTCTGGAGATAGGGCCTAGGTGATTTCAAAGCTTGCTAAAGTTTGAGCTCTGCTGCTTTATAGACCTTACCAATTCATCTGAAGCTAATATTGTTTTCAGGATGAGTAATTAATTGTAATTAATAAGGTCTGACTTTATGGGCTAGAATTTTTTTTTTTGAAGATTTTATTTATTTATGTGACAGACAGAGATCACAAGAAGGCAGGGAGAGAGAAGAGGAAGCAGGCTCCCCGCTAAGCAGAGAGCCCGATATCGGGCTTGATCCCAGGACCCTGGGATCATGACCTGAGCCGAAGGCAGAGGCTTTAAACCACTGAGCCACCCAGACGCCCCTAAAGGCTAGAATTTTTAATGGTTGATGATAGACAATCAAGTTAATAGAAATGATACTTAGTCTGTTTCTCATGCTAAGATTGTAGGGTCACTTTCTTTCTGCAGAAGAGGGGAGCAGAAAAAGGCACAAGGTGGCGTACAAGTTGGCAGCCTCATTTATCTTAAAACACTCCTCCTGTGTCTTCTTCCTGCTTCCCCTTCTTCCCAGTACGTTCCATTTATTCTTTACCAGTTCAGTTTTTCCTCATCAGTTCATTTTACTGGAAGGCAGACCAGTGCGGTGATCCAGTCAGGTCTGGATTTGACTCACCATGGCATTTGCTAAGTTACTCAGTCTCACCAAACCTCAGTTTCCCAAGAAAATAAGATCCACCTTCTTAGTTATTGTGAGGATTAGAATTATGATAGCTAGTGCCTGATATTTAGAAGCCGCTACTGATGTTGCTGTCACTCTATTACATTACCTCAGCCACTTCTGTTACTTCTCCCACATACACTTCTTCCGCCAATAACAACAAAAATAAATTGTAACTTATGTGCTGTTTGACATGTTCACAAAGCTAGAGCTTTTGTAACAAGGAACACTGTACTTTGACTCCAGCCTGCTGGGATCCCAGACATTATGTGAAAAGAAGTTCTTAAAGCTTTTTCTTTTTGCAGCTAGAGAGGACTGATGTAGTTCTCTTTTTCCTGTCAGCTGGTGATTTCGCAGTTGTTGGATTGATGGATGGCAATAAAAGGGAACATAGAACGTTTCATTGTTTTACTAACATATCACCCATTGGACAACATGGAAGCCTTAGAAGAGGGTGAAAAATTGTTTAGATGCCTTGTACTATACTTCTTACGGTAGATTTTTCTTTTCTAATCAGAAACTCATTATAAAATTATAAAAAAGCATCAATATTTTAACTGGCATATTGTAAATCTAAGAGTAAATATTGAAACTATATGTAGAACCAGAAAGTAAGGTTTTAAGGAAAATCTTACTTAGCTACCTAGCTGTGCAAGGCAAACTTTAGAACTATTCATATAGTTTCATTACAAAAGCTCTTCTCGTCTGAACCTGAATACATTTAATCATATATTTATGTTTGCACATCTCATATATCAAGTTTTATACAGTCAGAACAGATTGAAGACCACAGTTTTCATCTTCTCTAAAAAATTTTTTTTACTGTGCTGTGAAATAAACCAAAAGTAATAATTAGACAGCCCTTGACTCTTCAGGATATTAAGGAAAAGAACAAGGGTTTAAAAACAATAAAGGCAGCAGCGATCCCAATTATTTCATTTGTCACATCAGGATCTGAAGGAAAAGGTAATCCTCTCACCAAAATGGTACACAGTGTTTTATTCCCAATATTAACAAACTATTAAACTTGCCAATTTGATACAGTTACTGTGAGATTATCCTCAATCCATTTCAAGGTCTTGACTTTCTCATTTCAATATTCCTGTGTGTTACTACGTTATAGCTTTGCCATTAGTCCCTTGGCAATGAGTAACTACAGATGCCATAGAAGGTGTACAGAATGTTGATACTTCATTTACTACCTTATGTTTTCTAGTAGAAGGGCAAGTCAGTAAAATATGTTCATGGCTGAAATTGTCAGTGTTTTGACTATAAAACTGCCCGATGGATCTAGCCTTATTTTCTCTTGAGACAGTAAGATATACCTTCTCTTGATGGCAAAAGTTGCCTGAGTATTCTTTTCATTTGATGATCAGGAAGCCAGAAGACTTCAGAACCAGAGGTATTACAAAACAATTTTAGCACTCATGGAAGAATCACATATGAGGTTCTTTTCAAAGTTTCCCCCAGAATGTTTACATTTTTTAAATTTGCAGGCCTTTGACTATTTCACAGGAAGATTAAATGAAACACTAAAGCCAAATTATTGGTGTCAGAGTGGACATTTATATAAGTGAAACATAAGCTAGTAGAAAGGTAAAGTTGGTTCTCCAAAATACCATATTTGCTCACTCAACTTTTCATGAACATGCTTTTTCAGAAAGGGAAGCCTCTATATTTAGGTCAAAATTAGAGCATTGAAAAGATACAAAAATGAGTTTCTTTAACAAGTTTTAGTTGCTAGCATAAATTTGGGAAGAAACAATGTAAATTTGACATTTTTCTTACTATAAAGTGCCCTTCAAATATTCAAGGCATATCCCACTTTGAAAATTTTTCCTTATGAATATTTCCTTTTCAGTGTAGCATTTTCAGATCCATCCCACAGATAGCTGGGACATCCCTGGGTCCGCTAGGCCTCCTCGTGCAGTTTCACAGCTAATATAATGGTGGGGAGGTGGGGGGCGGTTAAGCTACATGGAAAGAGAAAAGCTGAGGTTACAGATAGATATCTCACTTCTGGTTCACAACCCCAGGACTCCTATCTCTGTGGTATTTCATTTGTATCTTGCCAAATTTGTAAGAGCTGGAAACGTACTTCAGTTTGCCCTAAAACAATTACAATTCAGTAGAAGATTAACTGTAACTTAAGTCCTTATTCCTTCTTACAAGAATTTTTAGTCACCAGACACATAAGGTTCAAATACACATATACGCACACACAATGTCATAATCATTCCACAAGAGAGAGAAAATTCACAGCTATTTCAAATAGTGAGGAAAACAAGTTCTGTTAATTTTGGCATTCAAAACCTTAAAGCTATAATTGAAACTACAGTTGTATTATATCTTAGCAATGCAAATTTCTTAGAGGAATAAAATAGTACATGTGTGGGGAGATGGGAGGAATATAGTAGTTATTAACTCATAAGACTTTTTTAGACATATGGAATTCTGATATCTTTTTAGCTCTTCAGATAGAAATAAAAAGCAGAGAAAAATTTTTCAAAAACTAAAATATATTTTTAGCTTTAAGAGAGCTCACAGACGAGAGATGGAGAAATGATTACATTGGTTCCACTATTAAATGTTTTATATATAATATGAACAATTATGAAGTTTGTAAAAGTAAACTGATCAGGTGTCCTTTGCCTCTTAGTTTTGCATCTCTAAAGGGCACCCCTACCAGGCATGCAATTTAGCTGGCTCAGTCGCTCTCAGAATTCCTGAAGGGCAGAGGTTTCTTTGTTTCCCAGATAAGGCCCAGGTAAGCATTAAAATGAAAGAGAAGGTGGAACCATAGTAATTCCATAGCAAAGAATGTTGAAAGGGGGCTAAAGATTGTAGTTGTAACATATTTATCTTGTAATTCTTATTTGCAATTTAATCCAATTCTTATATGTAAAGAAAAGGGAATTTAACTCTGGGATTGTCCTGGAGTAGGAGTAGTGAAGAGACTTGTGCTCCAAATTGTGTCACCCAGGGTGCCTGGCTACCTCAGTCCATTAAGCGCCTGCCTTTGGCTTAGATCATGGATCGAGGGATCCTGGGATCGAGCCCCATGTTGGGCTCTCTGCTCAGTGAGAAGCCTGCTTTTCCCTGTCCCTCTGCCTGCTCTGCCCTCTCTCTCTCCTTTAAAAAAATAAAAATAATAAACAAAAAAATAAGATATTAAATTTTGCCACCCAATCTCACTAACATAAAAGGTAAGGGATTATAGCCTATTTTATTAAACAGGTCATTAGTGGCCTTGAAAACGGAACTCCAATCATTCTTCAAGCTTCGCATGGTGCCCAGTACGACTCTCCGATTAAAACACTTATTGTACCATATTGTAATTATTTTCTTACATATTCAACTTTCCCTATTTGCTAAACTACTTGCTTCTTTATTAGCCAATACTGGGACATTCACAATGTCTAACATAGTAAGTTCAAAAAATCCCAAAAATAAAATTAAGAAAACAAATCCATTTACAAAAGCATCAAAAAAGAATAAAATACTTCAGAATAAACTTAACCAAGTAGGTGTAAGATTTGCACACAGAAAACTCTGAAACATTCTTGAAAGAAATTAAAGATACAAACAAAAGGAAAAACATCCTGTTTTCATGGATTGGGACATTTAATATTGCTAAGATGGAAACAGTCTCCAAATTGATATATAGATACGGTGAAATCCCTATCAAAATTCCAGCTGCCTTCTTTGCAGAAATGGACAATCTGAATTCATATGGAAAGGCAAGGGGTCTTGAACATCCAAAACAATATTGAAGAACAATGAAGTTGGAGGACTCACACTTCCCAATTTCAAAACTTACTACAAAGTTACAATAATTTAAAAAAAAACAGTATGCTGCTGGCATAAGGATGAACATATAGCCTTATAAGATAAAGAGTTCAGAAATAAATACAGACATCTATGGTCAACTGATTTTCAACAAAGATGTCCAGATTATTCAATGGAAAAAGAAGACTCTTTTCAATAAATGGTGCTGGGACAACCAGATAAACACATGCAAAATAATAAATTTGGACCCTTTTCTTATACCATATACAAAAATTTACTCAAAATGGATCAAAGACTTAACTGTAGACTGAAAATTATAAAACTCTTAGACGGAAACAGACATAAGTCTGTGTGACCTTGGATTAAGAAATGGTTTCTTAGATTTGTCATCAAAAGCACAAAGCAACAAAAGAAAAAAAGGAATAAATTGGACTTCATCGAAAGTAATAACTTTTATGTATCAGAAGATATTACTGGGGTGCCCGGCTGGCTCAGTCAGTGGAATGTATGTCTCTTGATCTCAGGGTTATAAATTTGAGTCCCACATTGGATGTGAAGATTAGTTAAAATTAAAAAAAAAAAAAAACTATCACAGATGTGAGAAGATAGAGAGGGGAAGATGATGGCCAAGTAGGAGGAACCTAGACTTGCCCCATCCCATGAATACAACTAGATAACTATCAAATCATCCTAAGTACTCCAGAAATCAACCTGGAAAAACTCCACAATTAAAGGTAGACAAAAGCCCACATTGAAGAAGTTAGAAAGTGTGGAGACTTGGTTTAGGAGAGAAACAGATCATGACCACTGCAGTGGGGAGGGAGCCCTGGTTGTGGAGAAGGGCAAGAGACATACTAACACTCAGGAAGTGCCCAAAGAAGAGGAAGCCCCATAGCAATTGGCTTGGAAAATGAGAGGGGGTGAATTACATGAGTTCTTGTAAGCAGTGGGGTTTAAAACCTGAAGTTTTAAAGATCAGCTGGCTTGGCTCAGGGAGAGCCCCTAAGGACTCAGGCTGCTCTTGGAGAGAAGGTAGGGCAAATAGCCATCGGACACACAGTGTAGAAACAGCAATCTAAAGAGCTCCTGGGTACACAGTGGGGAGGTTATTTATTCATCTCTGAGCCTGTTCCAGAGAGGCAGTATTCACAAAGAGAACCCTCTGGGAACAAAGGGGTGCCATTTCCCAACACCCCTAACCCCTCAGTATTAGCACAGGGCCATCTGTGGGAATCAGTGCAGCACTAACACTCACTACTTGACTTGCTTATACCCAGCCATCTCCCCCCGGCCACCCCCCATTCCATGGTGAAACTATTCATCCCAGTCATACTTGCATTAGAACCAGTGTGGCAGGCCTTCTCCCTGAAAAGACCAGCCCGAACTTCTGTTCGCACTGTGTCTCAAGATGTGGGAATTTTGCAGGGCCTCAGTTCCCACAGACGGAGAGGGAGAACCAAACTCCTACTGAAGTGGGGCTCAATCCCAGGACCCCAGGATCATGACCTGAGCTAAAGGCAGACAGTAAACTCACTGAGCCACCCAGGCACCCCCCAGATTTAAAGTAGTGATGATAAAGACACTTGCTGGACTTGAGAAAAGAGTGAAAGGCACCAGTGAGACTCTTAGCACAGAGATAAGGAATAACAGCAGAGATAAAGGGCTCAATAAACAAAATCAGAAATACATTTGATGGAATGAACAACAGGGTGGAAGAAACTGAGGAATGAATTAATGAGCTAGAAGATAGAGTAATGGAAAGTAATTAAGCTGAACAAAAGAGAACAAAGAGAATTTTTCAAAATGAGATCAGACTTAAAGACCTCAGTGACACCATAAAATGTAATAACATTCATATTATAGGAGTCCCAGAAGAAGAAGAGAGAGAAAAGGGAAGAGAAAATTTATTTTAAGAAATAATAGCTGAGAACTTCCCTAATCTGGGGAAGGACACAGATTTCTAGATCCAAGAGGCACAGAGAACCCCCAGCAAAATCAACAAAAGCAGATCCTCACCAAGGCATATTGTAATAAAAATGGCAAATTATAGAGATAAAGAAAAAAATATCTTAAAAGTAGCAAGACAAAATACAGTTACATACAAGGGAAATCTCATAAGGCTATCAGTGGATTTGTTGGCAGAAACTTTCTAAGCCAGAGGGACTGGCATGATATATTCAAAGTGCTGAATGGGAAAAATCTGCAGCCAAGAATATGCTAATCCAACAAGGCTATTATTCAGAAAAGAAGGATAAATAAAGAATTTTCCAGACAAACAAAAACTAAAGGAGTTCATTACCACTAAGCCAACCCTGCAAGAAATATTAAAGGGGACTCTGAGTGGAAAGGGAGGACCATAAGTGTCAGTATGAAGGTAACATAAAAACACAAAAGCAATATATATGAATATTTCTATAAAAAGTTAAGGAACTCACAGAATAAAAGGATGTAAAATATAACAAAATATACCTAAAAAGTGGGAGGAGAGGAGTAAAAAAATGGGTTCAGAATTAAATGAGCATCAACTTAATACAGACTGCTAAATGCAGAAAATGTTATATACAAACCTAATGATAACCACAAATCGAAAATGACTAAAAATATGTGAAGGATAAAGAAAATGAAATCCAAATGTATCACTAAAGAAAACCAACAAACCACAAAAGAAAGACAAGAAGAGATCAGAAAAATCTTCATAAATGACTGCAAAACAGGTAATAAAATAGCAATAAATATATAAATAAATATATATATAAATAATCACTTTGACTATAAATGGACTAAATAATCCAATCAAAAGACAGGCTGGCAGAATGGATAAAAAACAAGACTCATCTATATGCTGCCTATAAGACATTCATTTTAGATCTAAAGCCAGCTGCAGATTGAATGTGAGAGGATGGAGAAACATTTATCATGCAAATGGATGTCAAAATAAGTGGGAGTAGCAATACTTATATAGACTTTAAATAGACAAAATAGACTATAAAACAAAGACAGTAGTAAAAAAAAACATATCATCATAAAGAGGAAAACACAGCAAGAAGATATAACAATTCTAAGTATTTATCCACCCAACATTTGAACACCCAAATACACAAAACAAACATAAAAAAACTAATTGATAATAATACATAATAGTAGGGGACTTTAACACCCCATTTACGTCAATGGACAAACCATCTCAACAGAATATTAGCAAGGAAATAATGGCTTCAAATGACACACTGGACCAGACGGATTTAACAGATATATTCAGAACATTCCATCCTAAAACAGCAGAATACACATTATTTTCAAGTGCACATGGAAAATTCTCAAGAACAGATAACATACTAGGTCACAAAAAAAATAGCCTCAACAAATTCAAGAAAAAGCTAAGTTATAATATGCACTTTTCTGACCAGAATGCTATAGAATTAGAAGTTAACCACAAGAAAAAAGCTGAAAAGCCCACAAATACATGGAGGTTAAATAATATACTACTAAACAATTAATGGGTCAATCAGGAAACAAAAGAAGAAATAAAAAAGTACATAGAACCAAATGTAAATGAAGACAATGGTTTAAAACTTTGAGGTTGCGTTAAAAGTGGTTCTAAGGGGGAAATTTATACCCATATAGACCTACCTCAAGAAACAAGAAAAATCTCATATAAGCAACCTAAATTTACACCTAAAGAATTTAGAAAAAGAACAACAAGCAAAACCTAAAAACCAGCAGAAGGAGGGAAATAATTCCCATTAGAACAGAAATAAATGATATAGAAACTAGAAAAATAATAGAACAGATAGAGGAGTTGGTTCTTTGGGGAAAAAATGAATAAAATTGATAAACCTGTATCCAGACCTATCAAAAAAAAAAAAAAAGAGAGAGAGAGAGAGAGAGAGAGAGAAAGGACCCAAATAAATAAAATTATAAACGACAGAGGAGAAATAACAACCAACCCCACAGAAATACTAACAATTATAAGAGAATATTATGAAAAAACTATAGGACCCAAAACTGACCAATACAGAAGAAATGGATAAATTCCTAGAAACATATAACCTACCAAAGCTGAAACAATAAGAAATAGAAGAGTTGAACAAACTGATTACCAGCCAAGAAATCAAATCAGTAATCAAAAAGCTCCCAACAAATAAAAATCCAGGACCAGATGGCTTCACAGGCAATTTCTACCAAACATTTAAAGAAGGTTAGTACTTATTCTTCTCAAACGAGTCCAAAAAATAGAAAAAGAAGGAAAACTTTCAATTCATTCTGAGGCCAGCATTATCCTGATAACAAAACCAGATAAAGACACCACAAAAAAGAGAACCACAGGACAATATCTCTGAAAACATAAATGCAAAACTTTCCAACAAAATACTAGCAAACTGAATCCAACAATACATTAAAATAATAATTCATCACAATCAAATGGGATTTATTCCTGGGTAGCAAGTGTTCAATATTTGCAAATCGACCAATGAGATACATCACATCAATAAGAGAAAGGATAAGAAAGAACCATATGATTATTTCAATAGATGCAGAAAAAGCATTTGACAAAGTACAACATCCATTCATGATAAAAACTCTCAACATAGTAGGTGTAGAGGGACATACCTAAACATAATAAAGACCATGTATAAAAAAACCCACAGCTAACATCATCCTTAATGGGGAAAAACTACAAGATTTTCCCTTAAGGTCAGGAACAAGACAAGGACGTCCACCCTTACAACATTGATTTACCAAAGTACTGGAAGTCCTAGCCATAGCAATCAGACAACAAAAAGAAATAAAATGCATCCAAATCAGCAAAGGAAAAGTAAAACTTTCACTATTTGCAGATGACATGGTACTCTATACAAAAAAATCCAAAGGACTCCACCAAAAAACTGCTAGAACTAATAAATGAATTGCAGGATACAAAATCAATATATAGAGATCCGTTGCATTTCTACATGAAAAATGAAACTGCAGAAAGAGAAATAAGAAAACAAGCCCATTTGCAACTGTGCCAAAAACAGTAAGATGCCTAGGAATAAAACTAACTAAAGAGGTAAAGGATCTGTACTCTAAAAACTATAAAACACTTAAGAGGGAAATTCAGGAAGACACAAAGTAATAGAAAAACATTTCATGCTCACAGATCGGAAGAACAAATATTGTTAAGATGTCTATGCTACCTAGAGCAATCTATACATTCAAAGCAATCCGTATCAAAATAGCACTGATATTTTTCACAGAGCCGGAACAAATAATCCTAAAATTTGTATGGTACCAGAAAAGAGCCTGAATAGACAGAGGAATGCTGATAAAGAAAACCAAAGCTGGTGGCATCACAATTCCAGACTTCAAGCTCTATTACAAAGCTGTAATCATTATGACAACAAAACAGACACATAGAGCTGTGGAACAGAATAGAGAACCCGGAAATGGAACCTCAACTCTATGGTCAACTGATCTTTGACAAAGTAAGAAAGAATATCCAATGGGAAAAAGTCCCTTCAAAATATAGTGTTTGGAAAATTGGACAGCCACACGTAGAAGAATGAAACTGGGCCGTTTTCTTACACAAAAACAAACTCAAAATGAATGAAAGACCTAAATCTGAAACAGGAATCCATCAAAATCCTAGAGGAGAACAGAGGCACCAAGCTCTTCAACCTCAGCTGCAGCAACTCTTGCTAGATATGTCTCCAAAGACAAGGGAAACAAATAGAAAAATGAACTACTGGCATTCATCAAGATAAAAAGCTTCTGCACAGCAAAGGGAAGTTGATAAAACCAAAAGAAAATTGACAGAATGGGAAAAGATATTTGCAAACAACATATCAGATAAAGGGCTAGTATCCAAGATCTATAAAGAACTTATCAAACCAACACCCGAAATACAAATAATCCAATCAAGAAATGGGCAGAATACATGAACAGACATTTCTCAAAAAAAGACATACAAATGGCCAACAGACACATGAGAAAATTCTCAGCATCATTTGGCATCAGGGAAATATAAATCAAAAGCACAGTGAGATGCCACTTTGCACCAGTAAGAATGGCTAAAATTAACAAGTCAGAAAACAACAAATGTTGGCAAGGATGCAGAGAAAGGGGAACGCTCTTACACTGCTGGTGGAAATGCAAGCTGGCACAACCACTTTGGAAAACAGTATGGAGGTCCCTCAAGAAATTAAAACTAGAGCTACCCTATAACCCAGTACTGCAGTACTAGATATTTACCCCAAAGATACAAATGTAGTGATCTGAAGGGGCACCTGCACCCCAATGTTTATAGCAGCCGTGTCCACAACAGCCAAAATATGGACAAAGCCCAGATGTCCTTTGACAAATGAATGGATAAAAAAAGATGTGGTATATACATATGTACAATGGAATATTACTCTACCATCAGAAAGGATGAAATCTGACCACTTACATTGATGTGGATGGAACTGGAGGTTATTATTCTGAGAAAATTAAGTCAATCAGAGAAAGACAATTATCATATGGTATCACTCATATGTGGAATATAAGAAATAGCACAGAGGATCCTGGGAGAAAGGATGGAAAACTGAATGGGAAGAAGTCAGGGAGGGAGACAAACCATCAGAGACTCTTAACTATAGGAAACAAACTGAGGCCTGCTGGAGGGGAGGTCCGTGGGTGGATGTGGTAACTAGATGATGGGCATTAAGCAGGGCACGTGATGTGATGAGCATTGGGTGTTACATGCAATTGATGAATTACTGAACTCTACATCTGAAACTAATGATGTACTATATGTTGGCTAATTGGATTTAGATTTTAAAAAAAGATGCCCAGCATCCTTAGTCACTAGGGAAATGCAAATCAAAACCACAATGAAATACCACTTCAAACCCAGTAGGATGACTATAACCAAAAAGGTAAATAATAATAAATGTTGGCTAGAATATAGAGAAACATCATTTACATAGCAGCATCATTTACAAAAACTAAAAAGTGGAAGCAACTCCAGTGCCCTTTAGCTGATGAATGGATACAGAAAATGTGATGTATCTGTACAGTGGAATATTATCCTATCAACAATAGCTAAGTTATGGATAGAGCCCAAATGTCCACTGACTGATGAATGGATAAAGAAGATGTGGTGTTTATATACAGTTGAATATTACTCAATCATGAAAAAGAATGAAATCAACATTTGCAGCAATGTGGATGGAGCTAGAGCACATTATACTAAGCAAAATAAATCAGAGAAAGACAAATACCATATTATTTCACTCATACATGGAATTTAAGAAACAAATCTGATTAACATGGGGGGTGGGAGGGAAGAGAGAGAGGCAAACCATAAAAGAGACTCAACTATTGAGAACAAACTGAGGGCTGCTGGAGGGGAGGTGGGAAGGGGGGATGGGCACGGTGACGGGCATTATGGAGAGTTCTTGATGTGGTGAGCACCGGATGTTGTATGTAAGTGATGAATCACTAAATTCTACTCCTGAAACTAATGTTACAACTATATGCTAATTAACGAGAATTTAAATAAAAACTTGAAACATAAAAAGATAAGTGAAAAACAAAGGACACAAAGAAAGCTATTTTTTTAAAAAGGAATATTATCCAGGTGTAAAAAAAGAATGAAGTACTGATGCATGCTACAACATGAATGAACCTTGAAAACTTTATGCTAAGTGAAAGAAAGCAGACACAGAAGACCACATATTGTATCACACCTTTTATATGTAATGTCCAGAATAGGCAAATCCATAAAGACAGTAGAGGTTGCCAGGAGTTGGGGAGAGATGGGGAGTGACTGTTTAATGAGCGCAAGGTTTCTTTTGGGGGTGATGAAAATGCTCTGGAATTAGATGGTGGTAATTATTGCACAACATTTTGATATACTAAAGACCACTGAATTGGACACTTTAACATGGTTAAAATGTTAAGTTTTATGTCACATGAATTAATTACAATACAAAAAATCAGTAGCTAAACATACAAAAACCTATGGCTGGTTAAGGAGGAATTTTGTAGAATGAATATATATTTTTTTAAGTCCTGGTCATTAAGCTGACTGTTTTTAAAAGCAAGAGCTTTGAATGGATGGGTATTGAGGAAAACGAATTCTTCCAAAAGCTGTGCCTGTTGTTTCTGGCCATATACAGATGATCGCAAATTTCTTAATGACTCTGCATCCTGATAGAGTTGCCAAACGAGCATAAGTTTGTTGTTGTTTTTTTTTGATATGAGCATGCTCAATCGTGAAGACTACATTTTATAAGATTTACCTAGAAACAAGTAATTTTTCTGATATAAAAAGAAGCATCTGAATGAATTAATTAATTCAATAACAAAAGACTATGGAAGAAAACATGCCCTAGCAACTGGCTTCTTGTACCACAATCAGGGGCTCATTTATCTTAAACAAGTCAACTTTTGTAATACCCTCTGTACTGTATAGAATGCTGAGTGACAGTCAAACAGAGCTGTCAAGAAGGAAGGAAAACAGTGGGAAATGAGAACTGGAATGAATGAAATTTAAAAAAAAAGAAAAAACTTTGTGTGAGAATGCAAAATAGTCTCTGACAAGGAATTTTCCTTTAAAATAACCAGAGGCTATGTGAACACATTGAGAAAGTGAATGTCAGTAGGATGAAAAGTACTTATTAATCCCCCACAGCACTTCTAATAGAATTTACCTGGCCCCCAACTCATTATAAAAACCATCTAAATCCAAAAAGACATTGAATAAAACCCCACAAATCCTTCCTCCATTCTGATGTCCAATGCTGCGTGACAGATAAGTCGCTTACAAAATGAGTTCTTCTAGTTTTTGCCTTCACTCAGTTTCCCAGATTCTTGTCTCCTAGTTATCGTGTTAATAGTTTTAACAGCCCATTAGAAGTTATATATTATTAATTCCACTTTTGCTTTTTTTCCCTAAAATTATTAATATTAAATAGGTACTAAGGAATTGAAAGTGATATGCTCTCTTTTCCCTTCAAAGAGATGTTATCGTGGGAAGTTATTTTAGGTGTTGATGGGAAGGGGGAAAATCCTCCTGATTCCATCACTGTTCTAAGATGTGGCCTCTAATATTTTAGAATTCTCTTGGGAGTCCTGTTCCCTGTTCTGTCACTGATTTGCATTATGACCTCGGAAAAGTTTCAGTGTATGAAGACAAGTGCAAAGTGAAGTTATGAAAACAAGACTTAACAGAGATCAAGTGAAGAAAGACATGGGAGCAGGTGGAACTGCTATGTAACAGCTGTCTTAGTAACTGGACACAGGGACCAGATAGCAATTTGGCTTGAAAGAAATTCCAAATTACTTAGCTATATACCAACATAGTTTCTTATACAGTTTTATAGTAAACTCAAATTTTGCCTCAGGACAAAACTACAGCAAGAATCTAATGATATTTGCCAATCTTCTCTTGTTCTGTATCTTATAGCTGAAGAAATTGTGGCTATCACAGGGAAGAGAAGCAAATTGGATATTATAAGACAAGAAAGACTTAGATGTACTAAAATACATATCTTAAAATCATAGAGCCTTACTATATTGTCATTGCACACATGAAAATCTGAAACGAAATTATGCACATAATCTAGCTTGATTCACTTGTAACATTTATCCAAATAACTATGTCTGTTGGACAGACATCAGTTTTAAAAACCCAGTAGTCAAAAATAATTCTTAAAACCCATTGGAAAGAAAGAACAAATAAAAAACAGTTCTATGCAATCAGGTAATGGTGGGGGGAAAAATCACATAAGTTGGTAATAGAATGATCTTATCTAAATGTAATCTTCATAAGCCTCCAGAGCATCACAATATTTAGTTCCATGCTATTTGTATTTTTTAATTTTATTTTTTTTTCAGTGTTTCAAACTTCATTGTTTATGCACCATGCCCAGTGCTCCATGCAATACGTTGTATTTTTATGGCAGAAATATTTATTATAGTCCCCAAAGGAAAGATAAAGTAACTGATGATACTGAAAAGAGGAAGCCAGTAGAACTAATCTTGAGAAAATATTAAACATCAAAACCCATTTAGCTATATAAAGCAAGTTGGAATTCTCCTTTTAGAAGTACCTGCTCAAGCAGACTTGATAGATGGAAGAACATGTGCCGAATAAGAAATGGTAGTGTTAAAGGATACATTTTTTTTTAAAGATTTTATTTATTTATTTACTTATTTATTTGAGAGTGAGAGAGAGCACAAGTAGGGGGAAGGAGAAAAGGGAGAGGGAGAGGAGCAAGCAGACTCCCCACTGAGCAGAGAGTCCAACATGGCGCTTGATCCCAGGACCCTGAGATCATGACCCGAGCTGAAGGCAGATGCTTCACCTACTGAGCCACCCAGGGGCTCCAAGGATAATTTTAAGAGTGAAGTCATGACTCTCGTTCAGATATAAAATAAACACAGGTCAAAAATTTTATTTAACTCATTAATTAATGAAGGACCAGCAAGACATTACAACTTATTCAAGAGATAATTAAAAGAACCACACATATATAGATAAAGAATGCTGAATATACTTACAGATAGGATCCAAAGCATCTTTCTCAAAAGACAGTACACTTAAACCTCTTAAGCCCCTAGTAATAAATAAAAGTAGTCCCTATCCCTGGATTCATAAAAAGAAGAGATTTTCTTTGTTCTAGAAAGTCATTACTCTGAAGGGTGAGAGAATCCTACCTAAAAATTCCTCAAGGACCCCAATTTTAAAGTGCTCACTTAACAAAAAAATACACAGTTGAACCAGTAATAGTACACTTTAAAACAATGGGGATATTGGGGCACCTGGGTGGCTCAGTGGGTTAAAGCCTCTGCCTTCGGCTCAGGTCATGATCCCAGGGTCCTGGGATCGAGCCCCGCATCGGGCTCTCAGCTCAGCGGGGAGCCTGCTTCCCTCTCTCTCTCTGCCTGCTTCTCTGCCTACTTGTGATCTCTGTCAAATAAATAAATAAAATCTTAAAAAAAAATAAAACAATGGGGATATTTTCAAACCTACTTTCATGTGGCTTTTTAAATGAGGTTACTTTATTAATAATATTTTTAAACCCAAAAGTGTTTTGTAATTTATCTGAAGGCACAAATTTGTTTTTCTCCACCCTGAAACAGTTTCTGCCCTCCTTTATGCAGACAGGTAGGTTTGGGGAGTTTGTTTTTAATTTCTTTGGTTTTGGTTTGACCAATCATCTAATTTTTCCAAAAGGGGCCATGATGTATGTTGAAAGATAACTCAGAAAACTTGATTTTAGTTCTTAGTTCTAGCTGTAATACTCTTTGAAAAAAGAGCTGCTGAACCACATCTTTAAACAATCTTGGAATAAATGCCCACAATTTGGAGTACATAAATTTGGTGGCATTTGAAAATTTTGCTTGTTTGTGTATGCATGCTTCTGAATACTCCTTCAACTCCTGATTTTTTTTTTTTTTTTTTTTTTTTTTTTGGTGGTAAAGAGCGTGCACAATGGCACAAATAAACTGCCATTTAGATATACAAATCACAGTTTGGGGTATACAAAATTTTGTACATGAAAAAAATGGAAATAACATAGCAACCTGAATCTAAAAATGTATCTGAATCATTAGGATATCTACAATATTTTCACTTAACCATTCTCCATAACCTGAATTACTGACAGTACTGCTATTAATAACATAAATAATACTGACTGTAAAAATCACCACACTATATGATATTACTTTCCAACCCCATGGCATCTAAAAGGGACAGTAAATAACATAAAGAGGTGCTATCCACAAGGAACACATCTTTAATTAGAGTTTATTTACATTCCCGTTATCCTCTTCATCTATAAATTTATTCACCAAGTTTCTGAGAAGTAAAACTTGCAGTGGCCCAGAAATTAATTAATTTTTGGACTCGGGTTTTACACTGAACTTCAGGACTCAGGTTTTACACTGAACCAATGAGATCCCTTACATGCCCTCAACTTATTCATGCCAGGGGGTGATGGGGGCCAATCTGCTAGTATTCTCCTATCTCCAAAACCACTAGGCTTCTCCCAGAGGAGCAGGACTAATAATCCACTCATGACCAGAAACCTCATGAAATGGCTCACTTTGAGCCCAAATCAGCTTCTGTCCTCAAGAGTTCTCCAAGGACAAATTGTTTTGGAACACATCTGTTTTACTGAGGTAACATTCTTAAGGGACTTGGCTGAAGTGGACCCCTCAAAATCCTTCTTCCTAGGGTTTTATCATAGCATAGGTAAGAGTTAAGATGATTGGAGTCAGCCTCCTAGAATTCAAATACTGTCGCTCCAGCACTTACTGGCTTTTGTGACCTTAGGCAAATTATCTGGACTCTTTGAACTTCAGTTTCCTCCCTTGTGAAATGGCACTGATCATTGTCCCTACCTTACAGGGTTCTTGTGTAAATCCAATCAGTTAATAGTTATGCAGTGAACCAGAACAGTGCCCAGTACAGAGTGCTACTCAATATTATCTACTACTACTATTGTTATTATTTATCATCATCACTGTTGTTATTATTATTCTCATTTACTTCTGTGACTGAGGGAGGGAACATTCCCTCCATGTTCCTTAAGCTTACAGATCTTCCACAGCAACTAGAGATGATTACTACAGATAAGAACGCATTTGCCCACATGCCTTGCCTGGATGTAAACTAGTATACACCTTATAGGAAGCACTCTGGACAAACCTGAATGTCTTTCAATCCTATTCTACCCCAAATCCTGCTTTGTGACAATTGAAAGTATCCTATTCCCAAATGCATCATTGGTACTCTGCCTTCTTGGCAAGTTTATAAAATGTAACTAAATCCAATAACTAAGGTTATCAGTGCTCTATTGAAAATATTTGCAGAATGAAAAAGAATTAACACATACTTGTTGAAAACCTATTACATGTCACTTACTGGAGATTCGAAGAAATTTAACCCATAGTTTCTTCCCTCAACGGGCTTACAGTCTAGCGGAGGAGGCAGATAAGCCCATGATTACTATACAGTGTATTACATGCAGTTTTCTTATGAAATTTGCATTTGTTCCATTCATGCTTTTTTCCAGCTCTTCAGCCAAAGCAAGGTTCTTGGCAAGACGGCGAACGTAGGCATAGTTTGTCTTTGGCTCCTTCCCTTTACCCCTAAGACCTTCCCTTCTCCTCAATCATGAAGTCTCTTCCTCCTCGAGGCAACTTGGAGTCTAGTTCTACGATTGAGAACAGATGGTTATAATCCCAGCTGATATGTTTGTTGCTAATATATGAGGATTTGCCCCTTTTGGAGCATAAGTGTATTTTCGTAGGGAGCTCCTGGACCTCCAACCCCATTTAAAGCTAAAGGAATGAATTTCTACAGGAAGAATTTCAGGCAACTGGCTGAGACAAGAGAAGTCTCAAAGTACTGGCCAGTTTTCATTCTTTAATCATAATTGTTTCTGCTCTATATCTAACTTTATTTTATTGCCCATACTTTCTTACAAGGACTGCTTTCTCTAGTGTCCAAGTTCAGACCAATGAATGGATCATAAAACTTTTCAATTGGTTGCATTCTTGCTATATATATTATTAGGCAAGGGTTTGGAATACTCAGCCTTCAACTTTTTGGGCCCATTCTGAAACAGTATGTTTCAAGCCACCTTTTCCACCAAACTCAATTATTATGCTTCATATTCACCATAGCACTCCCACATCTTCTGTTAAATTAAAACATTCAAACCTTTAATGGAGAAAAGGGATATTTTATTTGTTAATGAAAAGACATGTTTTCCTCACAATGCTTTCTATTCAAAGGTTTGTGCTGCAGCATTGTTGTCTGTGGTTTTTGTCCAGCTTGAGAGGGGAAGGCTCTAACAGGCGAGCCCGTTATTAGAGTTTATCTCTTTGCATGCATAAGAAGTTCATTCTTTTAGAAGTTAATCCTTTTCTTCTAAAAGGGACATATTATCTCTTTAGAAATGAATCAGTTTTTGCCTTCACATTTTGTCTTAAATTGCTGTGTAGCATTGTTCCACTTCTAAATCATTTGTCATAGTTAAATAGAGTTCTGTGAATTGCTGCAGCTGCCTGTAAGTGGGCATTTTCCTTTGGTTCATAGAATAGGCACTGTTTGCCTTCTCTTTTCACAAACATTTTTTAACGTTCCAATGACAGTATGAAAGAAAACTCATTTGCCACTGGAATTCAAAGTTGAATGGGAAAAATGAAAATAAAATCATGTATATGTAAACAATAAAGGCACCATGGCACAAGAAAATCACTTACTTGATGAAACAAGAATTTCTGAATACTTAGCTGTGAAGGCTCCCCCCCACCACTAATTTTCATTATAATTTTTAGTAAGACATGAGCAACAGCTGTTCCTTTCTTTCTTGGAAAGCAGTTGGGAAGCAATTTTTTTTCAGGCATTCCTAAAAGAATTCAATTAATATGAATCCTCCAAAGCATTAACCGGATTGATTTTTTGCTTCGGTAATTTCCATTATGGTGAATGTCTGTAGCAAGCATTACTAGATGATGAAGTATACCTTTATTTGGAAGGCAGGAGCTAGAATGATATTTAGCCCGTGATTTCTTAAAAATGCAGCAGGGGTGGAAAACAGTAGAAGAAAAATAAAAAGAATAGAATTTATGCTCGTTTAGGTATAGTCAATATCAACAAATGAAAGTCTGTCTTCAGAGAATATCTATTAACACTTATTTACTTCTTCATCTGTGTGTCACAAGAAGTGCCTGCAGGAAGGAAGAGATACTCTTCTAGCTCTTCCAAAATCCCTTTGATTTTCAGATGATCTGGAAATGTTCTGCATTGGTGAGTTGGCAGTAGGACCCAGCCATATAAGTCTTCTTGGGAGTTCAGAAAAGATTATGGGTAGTTGCCTACAACCAACAGTATTTCCAACACAGAGAAGAAGGCCTTAAAATCATAGAATCCTGGGACACCTGGGTGGCTTAGTCAGTTAAGCATTCGTCTTCGGCTCAGGTCATGATCCCAATCCCAGCGTGGTAGGATCGAGTCCCACATAGGGCTCCTTGCTCAGCGGGGAGCCTCCTTCTCTCCCTGCCTACCTCTCCCCCTGCTTGTCCTCACACTCGCTCGCTCTTGCTCTCTCTCTCTCATTAATAAATAAATAATTTTTTTTTTTTAAATCATAGAATCCTAAGACTGGTAGGACCCTGAATGTTGTCTAAGTCAATCTCCCATCTAATATTTAAGTATTCTACAACATCTTGATAAGTGACTGTCCAACCCATATATACCTGACACTACCAATGATCCAATTCTCACATTCTCTTGCCATGGCCAATTTCCTCAACTCCATGGGTACAGACTGCTGGAATTTCTTCTGCCCCAAAAGGAACAGCAATGAAGAAGCAGCGTTTTGAGGCAAGACCTATCTATCTTCCAGTGATGGATCTGAAAGATAATAATTTCCTCATTTTGCCCCCAACTTAGATTCCTTTGTTTGTAACTTCAAATATGAAGAAATTGCATTTTCTCTCCTTATCTATTTGGCTAATATATATGTTAGAACCAAATAGATATATTTTATATATATATATAAAATATATAATAGATATATATATATAGATATAATATATCTATAATATATATATCTACATAGATATATATATGGCACTAAAGTGCATAGTTACTAATGAGCATGCCTTTTCCAATAATTGCTTAAATTAGTGGTTCAAAGTTTGCATGAGTCCTTCCCTATAAGTATGCTGAAAATTACTTGCATATAGGTTAATATTAACAACAAATAATATTAGATACAAGTAGGAAAATTTTTGACATCAACAGAATAGTTCTTAGTATAAAAATAGTTCTTGGTATAAAAAAGGGGATTATGAAATGCACAGAATAACCAAAATACCAAGGTATACTTCTTAGATAATTAGGAGTTATAAACTTGCGATTAAAGTCAATTTCTCCTTTTCCAATCAACCAGCCACCCCTCTTCTTCAACTACACCTTAAGTATATAATTCCATTTTTCTGCCCCTTATTAATTCATGTTTGTGTATCAAACAAGAGCTATGTTTAACTTGGTACTAAAGTTTCCTTTTTCTGTTGTTTTTCTTCCCCCCAATAAAGACCTAGTTTTACTTGCACATTTTTCACGAGCATCAAATAGTGGGTGATCTTTCAAGCTTGAACAGTAATGGTTGTATCGCTGAGGAAGGATTTCTTGTTTCAGATGGTCTAGATAATGATTTACAGCTATTTTTGGTAATTCTCAAAATGATAGCTCCTCGAATTTTTCTGTGTGCAGAAAAATTTGCTGGGCTGGCATTTTTCAGGCCCTGGGAGGCTCATCCCAATTCTCAGCATGTGGGAGCAAGGGAATGCTCTGAAATCTGTACTCCAGAGGGAAAGGACCTGTCCCCATTATCTTGTGATACATGTGAATGTTTGATGAGGCTTCCCTAGATGTCTGTGCCCTCCTGAGGCCTGCAACTTGTGGGCTATGGCTGGGTTTTACGTATAGGCTCAGGCATTCCAAGACCAAGCCTGATAAACTGACCTATAATGAAAATTTAGTTCCTCTAAAGAAAATGAACAATACTTCACAGCATCTATCTTTATACAGTACTCAGTAAATGGTTGTTTAAAAGGAGAAGAGATGCTAAAAGGCAATAAGAATTAACAACATTTTAGATTTTTGAGCATCATCAGAAAATATATGTGAGTGCCACTGGCTGTTGGAAACCATAAGCTGGGGTAAAAACAAACAAACAAAACAAAACCATAAGCTGGTATATTTATTTACCATATATATGTACGTATGTATGGCATAGAAACAGTAAAAAGGGAAGTGGAAGAAAGAACACAAGAGACAAGATGGGAATGAGGTAGAAAGAAGGTTTTTTTTAAGAGAGAAGAAAAGAACATGTATTTAATATACCTTTTAATCATTTCCTTATTCAAAGATCTTCAATGGATCTTCAGTACCTACAGGGTAAATTCCAGCATCCTAAGCTGATATTTAATATATTCCATGATCTATATAGAATCTACCTCCCCAACACGTGCCCTCTTTATTTATGGATTTTCCCCAGAATATTACTTTGGGGTTTTTATCTAAGGAAAATCCTACATGTTCTTTAGAGACAGCATCAAGGACTAAGACGTTTTATATAAATAGCATTTATTGACTTTGGTCTTTACCATATTTACTTTTAACATTTTCTAAAATGCCCCCTTCAGATAATACTCCATATAACAGTAGTGGTGAATTAGGGGTGGTTTATTCCAGGAATTCTGACTCTAACTTCATCAAATATTTGTATCCTTGGTGTTCTGTATGTGGGATTATTTTTACAGGTTATAGAATTAAGACAATTGTAAAACTACTCTTCCCACTAATTTTCATTATCCTACCATCTTCTGCTAGCTATATAATAAATGTGTCTTCACTTTACTAAACGCTTCCACTTTGGGAGAATTTTCTTACTCAATTTTTCCAAAGACTCCATTTTGTATGAAGTCAGCATCTAGCTTTTACTGAGAGTCTTTGGAGAACCTTCCCATGCCAAAGTTATTTTAAAAAGGGTTTCTATTTTTTCATCATGATAAGGAATGCTGAATTTAAAAGATTTATTAAAAGCAGTAGGACTGGAGCATTTCTACCAGAAAATATGAAAATCAGATTTCCAAGAGCTGGGATAAAAAGACCACACTCTTTTATTTATTTATTTTTAAGATTTTATTTATTTGTTTGGAGGAGAGAGAGAGAGAGACAGAGACAGAGATATCAAAGGAGAGCACAAGCAGGGAGGAGAGGAAAAAGCAGGCTCCCTTCTTGGCAGGGAGCCCAACACAGGACTTGATCCCAGGACACAGGGATCATGATATGAGCTGAAGGTAGAAGCTCAACTGACTGAGCTACCCAGGTACTCTAGAAGACCACACTCTCATAGAGCAGTAAAAATTAAATTCCTGCAGATCTCCAAATCTAAGTGCAAATTTCAGACTCACCTGCATGTGTGAATGGAGATGTATCTTACAACTCCATGGGACTTTACATCTAACCAGCTCTTGGAGAGACTGTCACAAAAAAAAAAAAAAAGCCCAAGAAAACAGGTAACTGTAACTCATCTCACACTTGGATATTCCAAGACCAAAAGCAGTAAGTTGGATCTATAACACTAGTTCAGTTTCTATAAGGAAAATTAACAAAAATTCTTGCAACATCATTGTACTCTAAGGAGCCAATCCTACCCTCTTAAGAAGAAGTAATACTTTAATTAATCCCTAAGAACTAAAAGGACAGTTATAGTTAACTTTCATTAAGTATAGAAACCTTATATTATAATACACAGAAGTGAAATTTAGCAAGGTAGCCACCAAAATCATTTATGAAATTTTCCAGATTACACCACTTAGACCTCATGGGGCTCACCCACAAGTAGCCTGCAGTCCTCCAAGCCCTATATAATTCCTGCACTTGAACATTTTATGAGCATAAGGTCCATAGAAGTCATATCACAGACTTGGATAATGCATAATCCAAAGTGCCTCTACCAGTGGAATCAAAGACATATATGCTAAGAGAATTAAAAGAGAAAGGGGCTCCTGGGTAAGAAAACACGACTTACTCTGGTGTTAAATTGGGTCAAGCAGTAGTACATCAATGTACTGGGGTAGCTATTTCCAGATTTGTTGAACTCTACGGTTTGATTCCTTTTGATTCTGGCCACTTCAAGTACCTGTCATTTCTAGTACTTCCTTTATCACTGCAGTCAAAATATTTTGGTTGTATTCAAATGAATTTTGTTCACAGATTCTCCCTAGCCTCCTAGCACCATACCTTGGTTCATCTTGTTTCCTCTTCTTGGGAAGTCTCTTCTCTTCTACCTGTCAGAAATACTGCCCATCTTTCAGGACTAGCTTAAAACCCAACCCCCTTCCTAAAGCCCTCCACAACTATCAATCTGTGGTGATTCCTACATCTTTTAAATTACAACATCCTTTTATTTTCTTCAGTATTTATTGTTTTGTTTATCTGTAAATTTTTTCTATGTAAATATTTTTAATCCAGCTACATTATACTATTCTTAAACACAGAAATTAAGTTTTATAATGCTTTGTGTACCAAACATTGCCTAACATACTATATATCCTGGTGGAAATACATTAAATATTTGTTGATTAGTTGCTATCATCTATTACTTTCATGCTAATTTGCCTGTTATGCTGTTTCTCAAGGGAAACAAAACAAAACAAGACTCATAGATCCAGATTTAGAGATCCCATTCTGAGCTACTTTACAAAGCTTTCATTTGCACAGTCATGACATCATGTGTCAATAAGTGCATGTTGGTGCTGGAGTTCATGGCAGTCCTTAGGTATTAGGGAGTATGATGATCCAAGAGCTTAATTTTTAGAAACTGTTGGTGAGAGTCTACAAAAAAAACTTAAAATTCTCGTAAAACTCTCAGATCTTAGAGAATTCTACTGAAGTATGCCTCCCTATGAGGAACACTATTTTAATAAACTCAACCACTCTGAATTGTGGGATTAAAACAAAATCATTATGGTCATTATGACATAATACATTCAAAGCCTTAAAAATATATATATATTTGATTTTGATTTTGATAAATATTTTAAAATATATATATATTTTTTATTTTGATTTTCAGTTTTACTTCTGGAAAATACATTCTAAATAAATAAAGATGTACACAAATAGCTACAAGGATATTTGTTATAGAACTAAAATATAATATATAAAAATATTTAAAACCTAAATAACCAAAAATAGGCGATTGGTCAAATAAATTGTATACCATACAAGGGAGCCATTAAAATGTGTGCTATAGGGGCGCCTGGGTGGCTCAGTGGGTTAAAGCCTCTGCCTTCAGCCCAGGTCATGATCACAGGGTCCTGGGATCAAGCCCCATATTGGGCTTTCTGCTCAGCAGGGAGCCTGCTTCCCCCACTCTCTCTCTACCTGCCTCCCTGCCTACTTGTGATCTCCATCTGTCAAATAAATAAATAAAATCTTTAAAAAAAATGTGTGCTATACAAGAATATATAATGAAATGGAAAGATTATATCAATATATTGTTATATGAAAAAAGAAGTTTTAAATATAATTGTATTTTGGGGCACCTGGGTAGCTCAGTTGGTTAAGCATCTGCCTTTGGCTCAGGTCATGATCTCAGAGTCCTGGGATCGAGCCCCCTGTCGGGCTTCCTGCTCAGCAGGGGTCTGCTTTTCCATCTCCCTCTGCCACTCCCGCTGCTTGTGCTCTCTCATGCACTTGCTCTCTGTCAAATAAATAAATGAAATCATATATATATATATATATATATATATATATATATATAATAGAGAGAGCGAGGGGGGGGGGCACCTGGGTGGCTGAGTTGGTTAAATGACTGCCTTTGGTTCAGTGCATGATCCTGGGGTCCCAGGATCAAGTCCCTGTTCAGTCTGCTTCTCACTCTGACCCTCTCCTCTCTCACGTTTTGTTTCACTCTCTCTCTCTAATAAATCTTTAATATATATATATATGTATAATTGTATTTTTAAAGTACTAGAAATATAAACTTCAAATGTTGATTGTGATATGAAATCATCATATTTACAGATTTCCAAATTTTTATAGTGAAGATGTACTTTTGTGTAAGGAATTTGAAAAATTTTAAGGTATTAAAAATTTAAGTAAATATCTAGCCACTACTCCAGAATTACTCATATAGGGTCACGTAACCTACAGCCAAGAAAAATGTATTATGTAAGCTTTTTTTTTTTTTTTTTAAAGTTGGCTTCACACCCAGAGTGGAGCCCAACTCTGGTCTTGAACTCACAATCCTGAGATCAGGACCCAAGCTGAGATCAAGAGTCAGATACTTCACTGACTGAGCTATCCAGGTGCCCCTTCTATGTAATCTTCTGAATTAATCAGAGGACAAACTAAAGAAAGGACCTCACACCTTGATGACTTCTTTAGGAAAGTGAATGCATGTCATATGCCTAAAGCCAACCAATGAGATAAGATTGTGCGAAGAATATTCCTTCCTGACATTGTTTGTGCCTCACAACTCTTACTTATTTTTGTTTGTAGGTCCATGGAAAGTGTATGTGTAAGCACAACACAGCAGGTACCCACTGCCAACACTGTGCACCATTATACAACGACCGCCCTTGGGAGGCAGCTGATGGCAAAACGGGATCTCCTCATGAGTGCAGAAGTGAGTACCAAGCTGACAAGACTAAAAGCCTTCTTTGTAAAGTAAACTTATCTGTGGACTGCTTGTTGTCTCTAGAAACACAGTATAAAGCAGTGGGTGAAAGGCACTGTGACCTACACAAACATAGCTCATATCACTGCTCACTATGACCTCAACCATTGGAAGCAATCACTGCTTGCAAAGTTGCCAGTGTGCCTATTTTGCCAACAATGTGTTGGCCATTTTCTTGGACATTTTGCAAGACCTTCTTGAAAAGTTGACAAAATAAAAACATGGCTAGACACAAGAGCCCCTGAAAATTATGGCATACAATTGCCCTCGTAGCTGAGATACCAAATTATAATCATGAAAATGGCTATCTCAAATTCAGTTCTCAAAACAGCCCTATAAAGCAACCAGGTGGTGTTAATCCCATGTGAGAGATCAGGAAATTGAGGCTCAGTAAGATTAACTAACTTGTCGAAGATAATAAATGATAGTCAGGACTTGATCCCAGCTCTTCAGTCTCCAAATTAAATGTTTCTTCCATAATACCATGATGCCTTCACTTATGATACTTAAAATGAAAAGTCAGATTTGAAATTAAGCCAGTTCGTCAAGAATGAGACTGCATTACTAGGGCTAACTTCTGGTTTGAGGTTGGAGATTAGATAAGAGGGTAAAAAATATGGGAATACAAACCATTTTTTTTTCTTTGCGATTCAAAACATTCAGAGAAATACACATGCCCGTAACAATGTTTATACTTAAAAACTTCAGTTTTGCAAGAATTTAAAGGCAAGTTCTGTCAGTAACGTTGTGGGAAGTCTCTTCCCATACATAATTTGGAATCCTAGTTGATTTATTTAAGTTTCTCGGAAATGTAAGGGATTTCCTCTAAGCATAAATTTTAAATTATCTTATATTATGCTTTCTAAAGATTGTGAATCTCATCAAAAAATCATAACATGTCAAGGAAACAATGAAAAAAACAATAGCACAAACACAGTTGACCTCCAGGAAAAGTCTGGATTCTTCTTCTAAATCACTCATCAAGAGAATCTAAAGAATTTCTCCTAAATTCCTAGAGTGCCATTCTGGTCTTTCCACAGACACCAACTGTGTATCTAAATACATCTAGAACACAGAGACTTGTCACTTGGTGTTATTGATAATCTTATAAGTGCCTTTGCAAAATTATTACAAAAGAAATAATGCAGACCCCTTCTAAAAACAAAACCAAACCACCAAAAACCCAGGCTCTACAGGAGACTATCTTGTATTCCACCAAGTACATCAAATACTGAGGAATAGTGCCTCTTGAAAGACAAATCAGTCTACCTGCCAAGTTACTAACCCCTGTCCACTACAAGGTTCTTTCCAGGTTCATTAGTGAGCATGAATTTAGATCTGTGACTGCAATATGAATTTTCATTTTCAAATGAGGTCTGACAGTGTAGGGTTTTCTAAGCACGGTCAGGGGACTCCTAGTGATGACACTGGTGCTTGAGAAGAAGCAGGAATGGAAATGGTGAAGTGTTACTGTTAAAGAGGTAGAAAATGGATAACCACTCAAATAGTCTTTCCAAAACAAATGTCAACCCCAGCTGCTAAGGAAATAATAATATCTCTAAGAAGATACATCCATGCTTTGCTGACTTTCAAGCATATCCTACAACTTAATTTTTTTATTTAAAATTTTAAAACTAAATAAAAGTCTCTGCCTTTTTATAGGCTTTTTTGAATCTTGTACTGTGCAAATGTGCACTACTTAAAAAACCAAAAATAAAATTAAATACCAACACTGTATGTTAGTTATGCTTCAATTAAAAAAAAAAACTTAGCAATCATTACCTCATCTTTAACAGCCTGAATATTAGAGAATGTTATTTTAATTATTTGTTTTTCCTGCCATGACGTTTTTCCCCCCTCAGCCTGCAAGTGCAATGGGCATGCTGATGCCTGTCACTTTGACATTAGCGTGTGGGAGGCGTCAGGCAATCGCAGCGGTGGCGTCTGCATTGATTGTCAACACAATACGGAAGGTCAGCATTGCCAGCGATGTAAGCCAGGCTTCTACCGGGACCTCCGGAGACCCTTCTCTGCTCCAGATGCTTGCAAAAGTAAGTGAACTAGAGGTCCCTGGGGAAAAGCTTGACTTGTGCAAAAGAGATGGATCTTTCCATCCTTCATATGCTGGTCCATGGGAGAGAGGTCATGAAATTCTTAGTACACTCCAACACACTAGTTCCTTTCTTCATTGATAAGCGGCACAAATTTTTAACTTGTTAGGTGAAAAGAGTACCATATTCATAAAAGTAACCTCTTTAATCACCCTGCATGAAGTAAAATTGTTTCCTGTAGCACCACATTTTGGAAAACAAGGTGAGAAATAAAGGGAAAAAAGGATGATGAAGAGGGAGGGATGTTTAAAATGATCTTAAGGGGCAGCTGGCTGGCTTGGTAGAGCAGGTGACTCTTGATCTTAGGGTTGTGAGTTCAAACCCCACATTTGGTATAGAGCTTACTTTAGAAGAGGGTATGTAAAATTATTTTAAAGATTTTATTTATTTATTTGACAGAGAGAGAGAGATCACAAGTAAGCAGAGCAGCAGGCAGAGAGAAAGGGGGAAGCTAGCTCTCTGCTGAGCAGAGAGCCTGATGCAGGGCTTGATCCCAGGACCCTAAGATCATGACCCAAGCTGAAGGGAGGCTTAACCCACTGAGCCACCCAAGTGCCCCTGTAAAATTATCTTAAGACTAAATATATGAGTAGGACGTAGGCAATAAGCAGACTCAAACTGATAAAGAGTACTTGGGTCATTCGAACTTTCATCTATTTCCACGGCGAATTTGAACACCTGAAAAACCATGGGTTTGGGTGTCATTATGAATATACTTTGGCTGACACTGCCCTAATGTACCCCTGTATCATAAACTAAGTTAGAACATAGCAATAATCCCCTACTCTTTCCCCAAATACTAAATTTTTATCGAATAGATTTTTGCTTTTTTGTAGCATAATTCCAAGAGGAGATTTATATGAAAAAAGAGTAAAATTTTTTTTAAAAATAGGGGCTCAATTAATGAGACATTATCTGAAACATGACCGTGAAAGGTGCAGTCGGAGCTTCCGCAGATGTTCAATGTGTATTAAGAGTTCATCTAAATACATGAGTAGTTGCCGAAACGACATAACTCTTAACTTGACGACAAAAAATACTCAAGACTATTAATGGAGATTGATGATCATGTACTTCCTTTTCCCACCAAGGACTCCGTGTTCTAGCTCAGAAACAGTGACCAGAAGGTAGCAATATAATGGGAAATATCCATTTAATATTTGGGGTTTGTTTTTTAATTTAAAGGAAAATAATTCTATTGCTCTTAATAAATACATATTTTAAAACATCGGACAGGTGGTATCTACACGAAATTTGAGTGGGCTTGTTTGTTTTTCTCTCAGATTGTAAAAGACAGAAGGTGGCCCAGCTCACTTTTGACATTGAGCTCAAAATTTCTGTCTACATCTTACTATTTCTCTGAGAATACGGTTTCACTCTTGCTCTTTGTACTCAGAATTTCATTTTAATAGGTTTTGAACAGATCTAGAATAGAAGTTTCCCTGCTCCTTATGGCTATGTGACCCTGTGCCAGCTATTCAAGCTGTTTGGACTTTGATATTTTTTCTCCCCATAGGGCTGTAATGATAGCTATATAAGATAAAGTATATGAGGGGTGCCTGGGTGGCTCAGTTGGTTAAGCATCTGCCTTCAGCTCAGGTTATGATCCCAGGTCCTAGGATCGAGCCCCACCCACATGGTCAGGCTTCCTGCTCAGTGGGGAGTATGCTTCTCCCTCTCCCTGTCCCCCCTTCCTTGTGTATTCTCTTGCTAGCTCTCGCTCTCTCTCAAATAAATAAATAAATAAAATCTTAGGGGAAAAAAAGATGTGAAAAAAAAAGTATGTGAACTGTTTAGTGTACTGCCTATTATAGTACGCCTTCAAGAAATGAAAACTAGTATTATAATAACTATTATTGTCCTATATGATAGAAGATGGGAAATAATATTACAGCGCCCCTACTCTTTATTGATCAAAAATACCTATGTCAAAGATAATTACTTCTTTAAAACCTACAGGACCTTAGGGAATAAAATAAAAGCTCCTTAACCCCAAGTGCTGAATGAAGTGTCTGCCTATGAAATTGCTTAGATGCACAATATATTCAGTCTTAATACCATTTTCTACAGGATATATTTAAATAGATAGGGGGGTGACTGGTTGGCTCAGTCAGTAAAGCGTGTGACTCTTAATCTCAGGGTCATGTGTTCAAGCCCCATACTAGGCATGGAGCCTACCAAAATAATAATAATAAAATAAAATAAGATTAAAAAAAAAAAAAAAGTGGGCACCTGGCTGGCTCAGTTGATGAAGCATATGACTCCTGATCTCAGGGTTGTGAGTTCAAGTTTCATTTGGGAGTAGAGAATTACTTAAAAATGAGATCTTAAAAAAAAGGAAATACATAGATGATAGATAGATAGATAGATAGATAGATAATGTGCACTGCATATCTTCAGACCACTAGCAGAAATGTTTAAAAAATGAGAATGTACAAACTACCAAGCAGATGAAATAGGAAGGGAGATTAATTTATCATTAAGTGACTTAGATAAGGTAACTATCCTGTAGGACAACAGGCAACATTTTCAGAATACATTTTTCAAAGATACTATTAAATAACATTGACTTGAAACAGTAGGTTGTACAATGTACCTAACTTACATATTTGTTCTTTAAGTCATTCAATGAATATATTCTGAATGCCTGTTATATGCCAAGTGTTTGGGATACATCAGGGAACAAAACAAAGTTCTCTAACCATTAAAAACAGAAATAGAAAAAGGTTAGGGGTGCCTGGGTGGCCCAGTTGTTAAGCATCTGCCTTGGGCTCAGGTCATGATCCCAGAGTCCTAGGATCGAGCCCTACATCAGGCTCCAGGCTTAGCGGGAAGCCTGTTTCTCCCTCTCCCAATATCCCTGCTTGTATTCCCTCTCTCGCTGTCTCTCTCTGTCAAATAAATAAATAAAATCCTTAAGAAAAAGAAAGCAAAGGTTTATTGGCAAACTTGGAACCAAGATAAATACGTTTTTAAATTTTTGCTTTGTTTTCTTTTTGTTATTGTGCTATGGCTCATATTCTTACAAAATATAAAAAGGTTGCCAGCTCTAGCTTTTGAAACCCTAGAGAGCTCACCACTTCAGAATTTTATAAAAAGAATGTGAAAAAGGAGATTAGTTAAAAGTTGACTCTTTATTAATGGTCACTACTTACATAACTATTCTAGAGACTTGTACAAAGATTTTAAAGTTTTGCTCCCCAAACTACCAGTTCTATAAAACATAAGCAAAACGTGAAACTAGTTGAAACTAACACATTACAGTGTTTTCACAATGTTTATGTATGTGTGTGTGTAAATGTATTTATGTATGTATGTAGGCAAATGGTATATACGTGTGTACATGTATGTTAGATCACACAAGGTGATCAGTATTGTGTTAGAGAGTGTGGAGGAGAGCCCATGAGGAGCAATTAACCAGAGTTGAGTGTTTTGAGTTTTGATGTAAGACCTGAGACCTGAAGTTTAATAGGAATCAACATAACATGGCTATTCCTTCTGGAGAAAATAACCAGTGCCAAAAAGAAACAGAAGGAAGAAAGAATATGAAATATTATGAGAACTGAAAAAAAAAAATACAGAATGACCAGAGAGGCAAGAAAAAGGGAAGGAAGGCAAGAGAAGGTAAGGGAATGAGAGTAGTAGATAAGATGGGTGGTTGGCTGCGGCTGTCCTCATCTTGGACACAGTCAGTGAGAAGGACCTGATTGAACTACTTACAAGTAGTTGATAATCAGCCAATAAATATCATTTAGCATAATTTTCCTGGGTCCTGCCAAGTTGATATTTATAGGCATTATCTAATATTAGAAGACCAAAAGCACCAAAGCCATTTCAGTGAAAACTCCCATCAAGACTACATTAATTTATTTTTTAAAAATGGAAACATTGTAAGGTAATTATAACAATTTTTTCTGAATTTGTTCCTCAACACTTTAAGTTGTTGTGAGATTCTGAAACACTTGAAGATAGAAACTACTACTACTGGGGTGCCTGGGTGGCTCAGTTGGTTAAGCAACTGCCTTTGGCTCAGGTCATGATTCTATAGTCCCAGGATCGAGTTCCACATCGGGCTCTCAGCTCCGTGGGGAGTCTGCTTCTCCCTCTGACCTCTCCCTTCTCATGCTTGTGCTCTCTCTCTCTCTCATTCTCTCTCTCAAATAAATAAATAAATCTTTAAAAAGAAAAAAGAAATGACTCTACTGAGTCAAATTGCTAATCACTCCTGAACAAATATTTTCATGGTATTTAATGTACCAAGTAAGGAAGTTATGAAAATAATTGATACTAATTTAGCCCTTTTAGTATAATTTGTAGGAAGTACATGGATTAGCGGGGGAAGATCTGTATTTCCTTCTTTCGTACTCTAGATAGTTCCCTGGTCCACTGATTAGATGGCTGAGGAAGGCACATCTCCATTCATTTTATGGTTATTCCAGCATATGTTTGGGACAAGTTGTCTGTGTCAGCTTCCTCAGCATGGATTTCCTTACTGGAGCTTCTTCCAGAATATTACTCTTTTTGTTCTTCTCTTCCCTTTTCTGAGCGAGGGGTAACTGCCAACACTTATTAGCACATCCAATCCTTTCCCCTACTTTCACACTCTTCATAGTATATTATTTGAGTGACAATATATTTGGCAGAGTTTTCATTTTTATTTAGTAACATCTTCCTATCATTAACCACCTCCTTAACAGATGTGTCTACATATCACCTTCAGAGTTAGTAACTCTGATAATAAAGTGTATGATAAATAATGTACACATTTTATTTTTTTAAAAAGATTTATTTATTTATGAGAGAGAGAGAAAGAAAGAACATGCACAAGTGGGGGATCCCTGCTGAGTGCGAAGCCCAACGTGGGGCTTGATCCCAGGACTCTGTGAGACCATGACCTAAGCCAAAATCAAGAGTCGGATGCTTAACTGACTGATCACCCAGGGATCCCTGTACATAACATTTATGTTAGAGCGTACCAGATTTCATGCTAGATGCTGATAGAAATATTGCTGTAACTAGAACTTTTCTCCCAGTTAGTTCCCACCTTTCTTTTCTGAGAAAGGTAGTATGAGGAAAACAAGTCAATATTATGATATGATATTAAAAAATCCTAACTATCTCAGTATGTGTCTCTATCAACATGTACAATGTTATTCAAAATAACAATTTTATTTATTCTACTGTGCTTACCAAGGTGGAAAAGTAACCTGCTACTCAGTGTGTGGCCCATAGACCAGCCCCACTGGCATCATCCGGTTGCTGATTAGAAAATACAGAACTTCTTATTCCATCCCAGACCTACTGAATCAAACGTGCACTTTAAAAAATTTCCAGGTGACTGTATCATACTAAAGTTTAAGATTGCTTCAGTATGTTTTTCTTTTTTTTTTTTTTAAGATTTTATTTTTAAGTAATCTCTACACCCAATGTGGGGCTAAAACTCAAAAGCCTGGGAGCAAGAGTCACATGCTCTACCAAATGAGCCAGCCAACCATCCCCAGAATGCTTTTTAACAAAGGTTAAACACATCTTAGCACTTACTCTATGGTTAAGTTGGCTAGAACATCCTACTATTCCCTGAGCATCCAAATTAACCAAGATGTGCATTTCTATTTGTGTGCGTATGGACTTAGAATTTATAAAAATGAATTACAAAGAGATTTACTGAGAAAAAATGGATATCCAGATAAATATGTTTCCATAGTATGGTTTTTTCCTAAAGTTTGATTCATGGAACACTAACTTTATGAGATGTCAATTGGAATTAGATTAAGAAAATATCTTCTATGACCTTCAAATTTAAGAAATGGTGAATTAATCAAAGATTTTTTTCTTCAGGATTTTTCAGACCATTTAATATGCTAATGTTCCTTCTACACCTCCTATAAAGCTTTGAGGTGTCTCTCAAATTTAATCAGAGAACACTTTTCTTACTGGGACCTGTGTTCTACAGAATACACTGGAAAATACAGCTATTGTATCGTGACATATCTATATGATGACTTCACTTGGGGAGACATATCCCAGAAAATTCCTTCTGTATATTTGTATATTTGTTCCTCATTTCTAAGTGTTAGAGCCTATAACTATATATCAAGGAAATAATAAACTTTACATTCCTATCAGCAAAATAATCACAAACATAATATTAACTAAGGCTGGGCAGTCTAGTCTGCTGGACTGCCAGGGATGACTTATGAAAACATCTCTCCCTTATTTCCTACTTGATATCTTCTCAGGAATTTGGATCCATTGAAACTCTGAAGCAGCAGCCCAGACAAAATTTACTAGAAGTATAAATTATACCTCAGTTTAGCTAAGGAAACACTTACCGAGTACCTCCTCTCTGCGAGGCACTGTGGTAAAGCACTAGGTCTGTAAAGATGAAAAGCTCTTCCTTAAAAGATCTTTAATTCTAAATGGGGAGAAACGTCAGAAACAGATCATTTCAATATACTGTGGTGATGGTGATATAATAGATAATAGCAGACATTTGTTGAATGCCTACTAGTCTCTGTTCACTCTTCAAAAGGCTGTATATTTATTAACTCATTTAATTTTCACAAAAGCTCTTTGATATTGGTACCATTATCATTCCCACTGTATGATCAAAACAATGAAAGAGATACATTGAGCATCTTAGAGAAAGTGTAGGGTAGGGTGAAAGCAATTAAGGGAAGACTTCCCTAAAGAGATGCCTTTGATACTTCTTTGGGGATTATTTTTATTTTTTTTCTTCTAAAAGTACATAGTGTTTGTCTTACTTTCTCATCAATGATTGCCTTTGTTGACTTTTATGAGTTGATCTAGAAAGTGAAACGAACTGATGTTATTCTTCCTCATAGAACACATTTCATAGAATACTTACCTGGACACATTATTCCAGCCAAGAAATATCGGTGACATTCAACTTGGGACTGTGTTCACAGTTAGCTCTTTGCCAATAAGTCAAGGATTTATTGGCCCTATTGATGTTCCAGGCTATTTTTTTCCCTTCCACTCTCCTGACAAGCACTTCGCTAAATGTTATTGTCCCTATTATACATTTTTAGTTGAAGGTCATAAATTCATCAAGCCTGAATAAAAAGAGCTCTAAAACCTAATCTACTAGCCGAAAGATTTATTCCTGTGAATAATGAAATCAACTCTAGTCTCACTTCCTCTTTATTCCAGCCTTAAGCAGAACCAACTGTGGGACCCAAACAATCAACTACACTTTTCCATAGCCAAGAAAGTACTTCTGAGGATTCCAGAGCTGTTTGTTTTTTTAAGGCTAGTAGAGATCATTGAGACTAAATTTATTTCTACAACTCAGAAAAAAAAAATGTAAAGGACAGTGCATTTAAGGTCTGTAAACACAAGGGAAAATGTGAATCTTTCCAGCTGAATCTAGGGCTGAAGGCAGAATGGAGGCTCAACTTGGTTGGCTGCTAAGGTACAGAAGTAAAAAGGAAGATGTAATTATCACTGTGTACTAAGATACTTTGAGGAATACTGTCTTTCTGTTTTAAAAGAGCAGTCTCTTTTAGAGTAACTCACTTGAAATCTTGAATGTCCCTTAGGTACCTTTGGTAGCCTATCACCTAAGTAGATTTTCTTTTGGCAGACATTAAAAATATGAGAATAACCCACTGAACAGTAGTGTGCTAGCTTTCTCGTGAGGGGAAATGCCCTGATTTGTAGCACTGGCCAATTTTTGTGGCTTAAGTATTCCCCCCAATTTCAAGCTATCAGATCATTTTTCAAATCAAGAACTCAGACAGACTCAGACTCTACACCACAGGTGAAATGGTGCCTCTCCCTTGAATGAAGTCTTGCCTCAGCCTCTTTCTCTAATCTCAAGCACTGCCTCAATCTAATAATCATTAGTTCCCAAACCTGTCAATGGATCAGAGTCCATTGGAGCACTTATTGAAAATATGAACTCTCACAGCCCTTCCCTAGATCTTCTGAATCAGATTCTCCAACAGGAACTGAGGGCAGAAATCTGTATCTTTTTCTAAAAAGCATCATTGGTGATTCTGATTCAGTCTTTTGGTCCCCTGGCCAGCACTTGAGAACCATTGCATATACCATTATTTCCAGTGTGATCTCTATCACTTCCATCCTTGGATGAAAGATTTTGAGCTAATAATCATCTATAACTTAATCTACTCACTGAATTAACCATATCTTTGACAAAAAATCCTAAAGGATTACTAAAACTCTGGCTAGACATTTTTTCTGACTCAAAGATAAATGCTCATAAGCATTTATGTCACTTCTCTTTTCCTCTGAAGAATGTCTAACTTAGGACCTCTGCTTTTCTTAAAAAAAAAAAAAATTCTGGCAGAATTCGAAGATGTCTGTCTTTCGTGTAACAGTTTCAGAATAAATACCTAGTGATTCCATTCAGAAAACTCCTTCTTATTCATAATATATAAATTGATTTACCATGAGTACCTCATATTTTTTTTTTCTTTTTTGAGAGAGATCAGAAGTAGGCAGAGAGGCAGGCAGAGAGAGAGGAGGAAGCAGGCTCCCTGCCAAGCAGAGAGCCTGATGCGGGGCTTGATCCCAAGACCCTGGGATCATGACCTGAGCCCAAGGCAGAAGCTTTAACCCACTGAGCCACCCAGGCGCCCCATGAATATCTCATATTTTAAAGTGCATTACTGTGTAATGAGACTGGATTTATGATAAAATTAGCTTACCATTACACTGACAATTTATTTTTATTTCTGCATTCACATACTTCAGAACGTAGCACTAACCCACTATAGGATGTGATTGTGTATGATTAAATAATCACTGACTGTAGTTCTTCGTGAAGCTCCATTCTGGCCCCCCACCACATTTTGACACCAAAGAATAACTTAAATGTTAGATTCATTGAAAATTGGCTGTGGAATATTGACAGCTATTCTATGACATTTCTCTACAGAAAATTTCTCATGCTTCAATAGAACACATGGTCTGAAATAGATGTTGGAAGAAATGCTTTATAGAATAGAATTTACTTTCTTTTTTAGGAAAGAGCCAGTTAGCTCTTTACCATAAATTTATTGACTTTTGTGTTGTGACGTATTTTTAACTATTGCATAGTCTCTCTCCATATTTAAAGAAAAATCAGCAAATGGCAAAGAAAGCAGGATTTATTCCCTGTCAAAGTAAACAACTTCTTAAAAAACCGACATGCCCTTCCTTCCTCCCCGGTGGGCCAAAATAAATGTAGTCAATTGCCTTTCAGCAGGGAGTGAATAAAAATAAACTTGGTCCTTCTGCTCTAAAACCCAAACCAAGTGTTTACCAAGATACTGTTTTGTTACTTGGTTACATTACCCTGCCTAGTGAGCTATCTTTGTAAAGAACTTTATCATCCATCCAAATCTATCTCCTTTTTTTTCTTCTTGCTTTTCTTCTTCTTTTCTTCTTTCTATCTTAGGTGAAAACTGCTCAGCTGATGGAAACACGGTGCCTACAATGGGTGACTGTCTTGCTGCAGACTGTCTTTCCATCCTTCACAGTAAACACAAATATCACCTTCTCATCATGGTCCCAAGAAGAATCTCTGTGTTTCTCCACTTGTTTGTACCTCTAGCGAATAATTACTTCATTCTACTTTTAGGATGGTTATTCCTTCCCTTTAAATTCCCCCAGAAGTAAAATTTTGAAATTAATTAAATCCATAATACCTTACCACACAACAACACATTTAGGTAAAGCCATGATGCTTCCCACTTTTTACCTATGTTCCATGTACCTATGTTCCAGCCCATATCAGAAAAGGACGTTTTCCCAAGGGTCATTAAAATGTCTTCCTTATAGCAGCTTAGTGGGCTTTTTCTTTCAAAATATAGTTTCCACAAAGCACAAATCTGTTTTATGTCTTATAAACAACACAGACATCCTTGTTTTATGCTAAAAGCAATGATTGCAGCATAGAATCAGTATAAAGTAACAGTTTCTGAAAAGCAAACTGTAAATAGAACCAGTCACTTGGCAATAATAGCTGAGAAACTTTAATCTCAGCTTTTAAAAAATCTAGGGTGTAAAACCAGAGGATTAAGAACTGAGAGAGACAGAAAAAATTCGTATATCATAATGTAGTAATCATACTAGGACTGTCCTTTAAAAAGGTCAAATGATATAAATTAAAACCACCTCCCCCCAAAAGGAGAAATTTTATGAACTGATAAATAATAAAAGTCAGTCACATTTGGGAAGAGAAGTGGGAGAGGTCACAAAATTCTCTAACATCTCTCTAAAACAGAACGTGTAATTCATTGAATAAATAAATAATATGCCATTCTGCATTTGATGAGGACAAGCAATAAATAATCAATAAATAATTATAATATATCAAAACTCTCAGAAATTCTGGACAAAATTAAATAGGCTATAAAGAAGAGAAGTAACATTTATTGAATGACTACTATGGGCCAGACACTGTGGCTGGGCAATTTACATAAGCCATGTCATTTAGCAATCTTTAGGAGTTAGGCAGTATTTTTTATATTTTACAAATGAGGACACTGAGGCTTAAATTAACTATTTAATTTGCCCAGGTTCACACAGCTGGTCTGAAACAGGGCTGGAATTTGAACCCAGGTTTCTCTGACCCTGAAGACTGGTCCAAAGACATACAAAGATCTAAAAAACTTGATTCTACACTGTGTTCTGGCTGATGAAAACAAAATGAATCTTAAAATGCAGAAATAATCGGTTATGTGTATTAGAACAAAAAAGATTTTTTAAAGATTTTATTTATTTGACAGACAGATCACAAGTAGACAGAGAGGCAGGCAGAGAGAGAGAGAGAGTAGGAAGCAGGCTCCCCACTGAGCAGAGAGCCCGAGGGGCTGGTTTCCAGGACCCTGGGATCATGACCTGAGCCCAAGGCAGAGGCTTTAACCCACTGAGCCACCCAGGTGCCCCAGAACCAAAAATAATTTTTCAAAGGAACCTAGACTTGGGTTTTGAATAAGACCCTGCTTCCTGATGAGTAGCCATGTAAAGTTTGAACTTAAAAAGCTGCATTTATGGGGCACCTGGATGGCTCAGTGGGTTAAAGTCTCTGCCTTTGGCTCAGGTCGTGATCCCAGGGTCCTGGGATCCAGCCCCGCATCGGGCTCTCTGCTCAGCAGGGAGCCAGCTTCCTCCTCTCTCTCTTGTGATCTAGAGATCTACTTGTGATCTCTGTCTGCCAAATAAATAGATACAAATGTTAAAAAAAAAAAAAGCTGCATTTATCTTAAAGAATCTTAGTATAAGAAAGATGTAGACAACAGAGGAGGGTTCCACATAGGCCAACAAAACACGAAGAGAGACACTAATGAATAAATATGAAAGAGGCTGAATATTCTCAACTTAACTAGGAAACTGCTCAGGAAGAACACAACAACTTTCTTCACACAGTCAAAAGCTGTTAGGGGACATAGGGAGTGGCAAAACATAATTTACTTCCCTAGAACAAAGAGCTGTAATTAGATGTAATTGGGTGAAAGTGAGGGAAAAAGATTGATTAATGTGAAAAAAAAAATTGCACTGCCAGTGAAAAGCATTTGTGGGTGGGGAATGTCTCCTACAGAGTTAGAATAAAGAACTTTTATCACAAATAATAAATAATAAAACGACTGAGTGAAGCATTAAATGTAGGGAACAGTCTCGCATGGGGAAAACACAGGATAACATTCTATTTCACCATTTCAGTTTTCTGTTGTTTCTGTTGTGCGTGTGTTTGTTTGCTCTGTTTCTAATGTCTTGAGATTGCAATTCTGTGGTGCTAAAATGCTAAGAAGCTATAAAAGAAAGAATACAAGCCTTTCAGAAGGTTCATCAACACATATTTCATGCTTATCACTCATTCAGAGGAGCATTCATTCAACAAAGATTGAGAGAGTCCCTAAAATGGGTCAGCGTGGTCCTAGGTAGATGTGGTTTCTACCTTCTAGGCCTTCACAGTGTAGTATGGAGCCAGCAGGGAGGTAAAAATCATAAAGAGATTACACCGGGGGCCAGAAGACCATCAACCATTAAGAAATATTTATTAAGTGATAATAATTCATCCATTTTTTTTTCATTTTTTAAAACTCACCACAGCTTTACACTATTTACCTTGTAGCAGGCCTATTGTATTCACTGTGTATACAACAAAACAGAGTCCCTAACTCCATGGAAACAGACTGTAAATAAATTTTTCCACGTAAATACGTAATTAAAAACTGTAGGGGCAGCTGACTCAGTCAGTGGAGCATGTGACTCTTTTGAGTTTGGGGTTGTGAGTTCGAGCCCCACATTGGGTGTAGTGATTACTTGAAAACAAAATCTTTTAAAAAAAAAACAAAACAAAACTGAAATACTTGCTATGAAGAAAAAGGTACCATGATAGATTAGAAGCAGGGATGAACCACATCAGTTCCAAGAAGAGGATGGATGAGGTCAATAGGGATTCTTTATCCAAAGGAAGAAGGAGTTGGGGATGACCAGGGTCCTGACTAGGTGCCTGTGTAAATGATGCCTTGCATGGAACAGGAATTACAGGAGCCTTTCTTCAACAAAAAGATAAAGGTGTTTGATGTAACCAAATTCCCCCGAGCTAAATACAGTATCTAAAATTATACTTAAAAGTTTTCCTGTAACAGAATTTGCACACTCAAAAGTACAAATTCTTCTTCAGCTTTAAATGGAGTAGCAACCCAGGAATATGAAATTGGCTATTTAGCTATCTAAATTTTTTTAGATATACCCAGGAATAAATAGGAACTGGCTCAGTTACAATTTGTAAACAGGAAGAATACAGAAATCAAACGAAGGGTCTGAGCGGTGGTCATAGTAAAGCTTCAAAAATAAAGGGTATGGCTTTTGTATTCATTTGCATTACTCATTTAAGGTTCATAGGAAAGATAGGAAATATACTTAAATACATTTATTTTTAAAAGCATTTAATAGGGGCACAAATGACTAGACTTATGCATATACTGATCTCCTTCAGCATGGGATGTACAGTAACTCGAGACATTGTATTTCAGTAAGTGAAAGGCAAGTCTTCATTTAGTTTATTTTCTTATTAGATTTATTCTTGCATAATTTTATTTGAAATTAACATTTATCTTGAATATTGTGGCCCTATCTTTGAACATGATGTGATTATATTTAAAGGATGAATAAAAATGTTCCCTAGGAGAGTAAAGGGGTAAACCATATTGCCTTTGACAACTGCCTTTGTTTACAATTTTTTCTTTATTTTTCCATAGTTGTTCATCCACTAGCAGAGATAATCGATAGCAGAAGGAAAGGAGAAAATAGTATTAAAAAAGACAGAAGACTTTATTTTATCTAACATTTAACTTCACAATTGATACAGTAATAATAGATCATACTGTCTCTTTTCTGTTTAGAGCTGCATCTCAGTCATTGCCTTTAACTCCAATTTTAAGAACCTCAGGGGGAAGCTCTTGAAATGGCTTTGATATTTAAAATCCCCCATCAGAAATCTTATAGGGCCTTGGCCTTTTCAGGGGAATACAGTGGTGGGAGACTGGGAAGCTCTGCGGAAGGAGGGCAGCAGTGAAAGGCCTTGACAAGCTGCTGCTTTCCCAGCTAAAGGCCTTGAACTTTGAATTCTGTTTTTAGAAAGGCTAAATCAGGAGCAAATACTTCCAGGGTGTGTTGCTCCCAGTGTTGCCTTTACTAACAAAACAGCAAAAGCTACAGCCATCAGGTAATACTAAGGAGTCCTGGTGATTTTTAAAAGGAACAAGATGCTGAACTCAACTGGGTGTTTCAACAGTAGGCTCGGCATCGGCATCGCAGATCACTCTGAATGAAAGGTGTGCAAACGACTCAGAGTTTGGGTGAAGGTGAAGATAAAGAGAAAAGGCAGCAATGGTTTCCTTTGACTCCACCACCAAAAGCTTTAACAACCCCTCAGAATAAAGGAAGCCATAACTCTCCCATTATGTCCCTGACCATTCTGTATTCCTGTTTACATACTTACTATGTTCACGTAGGTTGACAGCTGTGACTCTTGTCCTAGATTATGTGGTGGGATATCTCCCTATAAACAACAGGATCATAGATCATACCCTACTTGTCTTCAGTATACTCTCATCCCCAAAAGGGGAGTAAGAGCAGATGGAATGTATTTGATCTAAAGAAAAGAACATGCAGTTAGGAGATTAACCTAATTCTCTAAGACAAAGTAGTCAAGAAAGCTGTTTGCCACCAAATTCCTCCCAGGGGCAAAGTGAAGAATTTCAGCCTATTTTGGAAACCAAATGGTTAAAATTGTTTAAAAAAAATAAATGAAAAGATAGAAATTAAAAGAATAAAGAATAAAAATAAATAAATAAGTAACAACTCATATCTGCAATAAGACAGTTATTCCTCTTTCCTCTGTGTCCCCATGCACCCTGGGCTATCTCGGTTATAACATTTACTGTCTGTAATTAAGTATTTCATATCTCTCTTCATTCACTGAAGAGTTAGTTATGACTCCACATTCTTCTTTATATCTTAAGCCTCTGGCGTAGTTCATGTTAACACTAAAGTTCAGAAACTCCTTGGCAAAGGTGTGACTGAATGAATGAATGAATGAATGGTGGACTTTTAAAAAATACGTTGGAGTGTCTGGCTGGCTCGGTCGGTAGAGTATGCAACTCTTGATCTCAGGGTCATGAGTTTGAGCCCCCATGTTGGGCATAGATATTACTTAATAAAACAAATTGTTTTAATTAATATGGGTCAGTCAGATAATAGTTACTCTCTGAGCTTTTGGTGCTACTAATTACTGATACATTGCTAACTATATACAATATCTTATTCAGTCCTCCCACAGGAACCCTAATGGCATAGGTATTATTACACTTAATCCATCAATAAGAAAAACTGAAATGAGGAGTTTAATTTCACAAACTCTTACAAAGACCAAGCTTCATAACCAGAATTTTAATTCACCTAGGCTGACTTTTAGGTTGGTGCCCTTCCTATGTTCTCTCTTTCTATTTTATTGCCTGTCTTACAGGCAATTTCTGAACAAGCCGTATTGTAATTGAAACAATTAATTTCAAAAAATGTCAATTAATTTTAGATAAACAAGGTTATTTAAAGATGTGTTCGACCATTATTTTACGAACGGTATGTTTCCTGGTAGAAGACACTCCAGAACAGCCCCACATCTTAACTCTTTTCTGTAAATGCCTATAGAGGGACAGTGTTTCACACAATATACAGATAGCTGAAAACATGTATCTGTAAATAAAATTTGAATATATGTAGCAATTATATACTTATTACGGAAGGGAATGTGTTGTGAAATCGTTTGTAAAAGTACCCATTTACTTTCCTTCATCTCACCTGTTTTGAATATTTTGTATTATTTTAGTGTTTCTTATAACAGGAGACATCAGTACACAATGTACCATTTAAAATTAGCTGTTTGTGTTGTTAAAGAAATCTTGTGATAATATTTAGGAATTTAAAGTGACATTTTCAAATAATTTTATTCTGCTAATTTGGTTGCGAGAACTACAATGGACAAATGGTTTCGGGCAGGGGCTTGGGACGGGTGATAATAATTCCAATAATGAATCACTTAATACCTAGGGAGGCCACATAGCTTTGAAATATATCTGGCTGCCACTCAAAGCATTTTGGCTTTTAAAGACAGTGCACCATAGCTTTACCAAAAATTAATAATAAAAAATAATTAAGTTCAGAATGATAGTATATGATAATAGTTCGATCTTTACTATTATCGTGCAACAAAAAGACAAAGTTATGTCAATGATTTATGTCATTCCACTGGGTTGCAACTTTGGCATTCATTGTAATGAATATGTAAAAAGCCAGGTGCTTAGGTTGCACTTTAGAATCAACAATCAGCTGGAACTAGAGGGTATCATGCTTAGTGAAATAAGTCAAGCGGAGAAAGACAACTATCATATGATCTCCCTGATATGAGGAAGTGGTGATGCAACATGGGGGGTTAAGGGGGTAGAAGAAGAATAAATGAAACAAGATGGGATTGGGAGGGAGACAAACCATAAGTGACTCATAATCTCACAAAACAAACTGAGGGTTGCTGGGAGGAGGGGGTGTAGGAGGGGGGTGGGGCTATGGACATTGGGGAGGGTATGTGCTAAGGTGAGTGCTGTGAAGTGTGTAAACATGGCAATTCACAGACCTTACCCCCGGGGATAAAAATATATGTTTATAAAAAATAAAAATAAAAAGAATCAACAATCAGCAAGAAGTATATATGTTGGAGAATCAGAACCTGAACCAGAATCTAGGCAGACCTTTTTTTCCCCCCAAGCAAGAAGAATATAAGAAATGCAGATTATGTGTGTCAGATATTGACTGTTCCACAAACTTAAGGAGAGAGGTATGCAAGGCAAGCCTTGGTGTGCAGTTTTAAAAAGTATGTCATGAAAAGTGTCAGTGCTGTCTGCTGGAGCTAGTTCTGCATAGTTTCCAAGTGGTATTTTTATCTTGTAATTATGTAAAAAGTCACACTGACAGAAATCCACCAGCACATGTGATAGAATCACATTCTTCTCTGGCCATTCCTGAGATGTGTGTAGGTTTTAAAGTATATGGTAGTACAGAGAGGTCAAATCCTAGAAAGGCTTGAATTTTCTATTAGAGTAAAAGATAATGGTGGCAATGGGAAACTATATATTACAATAGCGGGAAATCCAAGACCTCTTTCATCTGGCTCCCCTATCTGCTGTCAAGAACGAAGCTGACTTAGAACTGAATATTGCAGTAAATATTGATTTAGTCTTCTCAAAATGATGAAATGTTTGTGTTGGATTATGCGATTTCATTTAATGTCTCCACATAGCACTTTGATACATTTTGTGTGACATATTATATAATTCTCCAAATTATTTCCTAGTTAATTAATTAATTAAAAACAAATAACAAAGCAACAGTGCCTTGCTAGCTTAAGAGAAATATTCGTCATTCACTTTCATAAACTAGAAATGTGAAAATCTTCCTCAATTTGTTTGTCTCTTAACAGTGCCTTCTTCCTCCTCATCCTGATGTGCTCCAAGTCCTATCATTTCAACCTTTCCTTCTGTTCCAGATCTACTCTCTTAGTCCAGTTCCTTGTTTTCTCTGATTTCTTTTGTTTCCCTGCCATCAGTTTCTCCCTACTCTAGTCTGTTTCATGCAATGCCACAAAAGCATCTTCAAAATTAAGTTGTAACCATGTCATAATTCTGCTTTTTTTTTTTTTTTTGAAGTGTTATTTCCTATGGCTTTTTATTCCCTCAGCACAAAATTTAGCTTCTTGGGTTCAGCCCTTCTACAGTTTGGCTACAATCCTAATTCTATGCTTTTTTTTCCTGCCTCATCAACCTCAACAGTCTTCCACTCAATGTACATTCTAAAATTCTCACACTCCCCAAAGAGGCCATGCCCTTTCACACATGATCCCCACAGCCTAGAATGTCCTTCAGGTCAGTTTCACAAGTGATGACATGGGCATCTACTATCCACCAGACACTGTTCTGGAGACTGGAAAACAAAAATAATAAGATAAAGATCCTGTCAGTTAGTCCAGAGTCTCATAGTAAGGGCAACAGGCATCCAAACAAATAATAATAATGGACTATAATGCACACAAAATAGAAATAGACATTAAAAGCAGAGGCAGCATAGAGGGGAGAGTACTAAACTGTCTGGAGAGAGTGCAACAAAGAAGGATGTCAGGGTTCAGATGGACAAGAAGGGAAAGAAAACAGGAATGACAAGGGGCCCTGGGGCACGAAAGAGCTTCACATTTTCAGGGAGCAGGAAGATCTTCCACATATAATGCAGACACATAAAATGCAGTGATGATGAACTATTCAGTTAAAAGTGGTGAAGAAGCTACATTTTGTGGTATGTGTCTTTTACCACAATTAAATTTTGTTTTAATTATTTAAAATAAATGCAATGGGGAGCATATCTAAGACTGGAATACACAACCGCCTATCTTCTCCCTCCAAAGTCAGCTTCGTTCTTGACAGCAGATAGGGGAGCCAGATGAAAGAGGTCTTGGATTTCCCGCTATTGTAATATATAGTTTCCCATTGCCACCATTATTTTTTACTCTAATAGAAAATTCAAGCCTTTCTAGGATTTGACCTCTCTGTACTACCATATACTTTAAAATCTACACAGAGCTTGCCAACTCCTACTCATCTTTTAGGATCAGCTCAGGTATCTAAATAACCCCTTCCTTAGAATCCCCATGTGAAAAATAAACTCAAAAATGGATGAAAGACCTAAATGTGAGACAGGAATCCATCAAAATCCTAGAGGAGAACACGGGCAGCAGTATCTTCAATCTCAGCCACAGCAACTTCTTGCTAGACACATCTTCAAAGGCAAGGGAAACAAAGACAAAAATGAACTATTGGAACTTCATCAAGATAAAAATCTTATGCACAGCAGAGAAACAGTCAACAAAACCAAAAGACAACCGATAAAATGGGAGAAGATATTTGCAAATGTTTTATCAGAAAAAGGGCTAGTGTCCAAGATCTGTAAAGAACTTACCAAATGCAACACCCTTTGGGGACAAATAATCCAGCCAAGAAATGGACAGAAGACATGAACAGACATTTTCGCAAAGAGGACATCCAGATGGCCAACAGACACATGAAAAATGCTCAACATCACATGGTATCAGGGAAATACAAACCAAAACCACCATGCGATACCACCTCACACTAGTCAGAATGGCTAAAATTAACAAGTCAGGAAACAACAGATGCTGGGGAGGATGCAGAGAAAGGGGAACCCTCCTACACTGCTGGTGGGAATGTAAGCTGGTGCAGCCACTCTGGAAAACAGCATGGCGTTTCCTCAAAAAGTTGAAAATAGAGATACCCTATGACCCAGCAATTGCACTGCTAGATATTTGCCCCAAACATACAAATGTAGTGATCTGAAGTGGCACCTGCATCCCAATGTTTATAGCAGCCATGTCCACCATGGCAAACTATGGAAAGAGCCCAAATGTCCATCAGCAGATGAATGGGTAAAGGAGATGCCATATGTGTACACACACACATACACACACAGGAATATTATTCAGCCTTCAAAAACGAAATCTTGGCAATGAGATCTTGGCATTTGCAACAGTGTGGATGGCACATAATACCCTAGGATATTATGCTAAGCAAAATAAGTCCATCAGAGAAAGACAATTATCGTATGATCTCACTGATAGGTGGAATTTAAGAAACAAAACAGAGGATCGTAGGGGAAGAGAGGGAAAAATAAAACCATGAGGGACTCTTAACTATAGGAAACAAACTGAGGGCTGCTGGAAGGGAGGGAGGGAGGTGGTGAGATGGGAAAACTGGGTGAAGGGTCTTAAGGAGGGCATGTGATGTAATGAGCACTGGGTGTGATATAAGACTGATGGATCACTGACCTCTACCTCAAACTAATAGTACACTAAATGTTAATTAATTGAATTTAAATAAAATAAAATAAAAAGAACCCCCATGTGATTCCCTCAGCCTGTCATCTCTTTTCTGTGCTCCCTTAGAATGCACAGGCCTCCTTTAGAGTACCTAGTCAGAGTGTTTTATCAGAAAAAGGGCTAGTGTCCAAGATCTGTAAAGAACTTACCAAATGCAACACCCTTTGGGGACAAATAATCCAGCCAAGAAATGGACAGAAGACATGAACAGACATTTTCGCAAAGAGGACATCCAGACTCCTCTGTTTTCCCCAACAAGACCATGAATTCCTTAAGGGCTGGCACCATTACTTAAACAAGCATAGGTCCTATATCTCCATAAGAATTATTTATTGAATTAAGTTGTTGGTTCACTATTAATTAACCATGTGTCAGACACAACACTAATGTAGTGATACACTACAAGCATGATCTCCTTTTACCCGTATAGCAACTGCATAAGGATAGATACAGTTGTCATTTCTGTTCTAAAGACAAGGAACCTGGGCTAATGAGAAGCGAGGTATTGGCCAAAAGTCACACAGCCAGTAGAGATTTGAAGCCAGATTGAAGCCAAACTGTTTTTTTTTGGTTTTTTTTTTAAGTGATTATATGTTTTTTTCCCGTTTTTAAAAATATTTTATTTGTTTGATAGTGAGAAAGAGAGAGAGAGAGAGCACATACACAAATAGGGGGAGCAGCAGGCAGAGGGAGAAGCAGGCCTTCTGCTGAGCAGGGAGCCTGCTGCGGGGCTTGATCCCAGGACCCTGGAATCGTGACCTGAGCCAAAGGAAGACTCTTAACGACTGAGCCACCCAGACGCCCCAAGCCAAACTGTTATTTTAATGACAAAGGAATAGATCAATAGAAAATGTTTCCAAGGGGATAAAGAAGGAAGTGGAGATCTTTTCAGTTGAGAAGATTTAGCAGGAAGAACTGACCTAGTAGATATCAGATTGAACTACGTATTTTGCTGAAGTAATTTCATTTAAAACCATTTCAGCCTCAGGAAATCTCCATGAGATCTAGATACCCTTCAGGACAGTTGGGTCCTGTTGAGAGCTCTCTTCTGGGTTGTAGACTGCCAACCTCTCATCGTAGCGTCACGTCCTTCACAGAGAAGAGAGCACTGCGCTTTTCTTCCCCATAGAAGGGCATGAATCTTATCACCCCTGAGACCACATCCAAAGCTCCCAAAGCTCCCACTTCCAGATACCATCACAGTGGAGCGTAGGTTCAGCATATGAATCTGGAGGGCACATAGTCAGCCATAACACTGTGCCGAGTAAATCCAGCTTTCTTCCATCTCAAACCTGAACCGTCTCGGCTACACCCCTCTAAATTCATGACTACTGATCTCAAGTGTAGCCTTCATGTGCCTGGAAATGACACTTCATTTTCTGTGTCTCTCGTTCACTCTCCCACTGCCCCTCTTCATCTCTCTCGCCTGACGACTTTGCTTACTATTTCATCCAGAAACTACAAGGAACCAGAAGAAAAATTCCCCAGCTTGCACTCCTGCATGTATCCACTTTCCTGCATCTGAGTCCATAAGCTGTGCTCTGCATCCTGTTACTATGAACTGATCATGTTCCTACCCAAGGCCAGCACTTTCTCTTCTGCACCAGATCCTGTCTGTCTGCCTTACCCCAGTATGCTTAACTATCCCTCCAACAATGCTCCCAGCTTTCTTCAGGTGATCCATTTTTCCCTTTCTCTTGGATCATTCCCATCAACATCAAACCTGTTGCAATTTCTCTCATCTTAAACAAAACAAAACCTCAAACCATCACTTTCATTCATATCCCCCTTCAGTTTTCTGTGCCATTATAGAAAAGCTTCTCCAAAGAACTGTCTGTTCTCATGCTCAAATTCCTCTACTCCCATCTTCTGAGTTCTCTTCAGATAGGTTCACCACTCATCAGTAGAGTGAAACTTTTCCTATTAAGGTTACCAATGCTCTTCATTTTGTCCAATGCAAAAATATATTCCCAATCCCCATCTTTTGGGGACTGTCAGCATTTAAACAGTTGATGTGGCCTACCTGATGTTGAAACTTTGTTTGGCTTCCAGAACACCATACTCTCTTGATTTATCTTCCTTTCTGCCTAACTCCCTCTTTGTCTTCTTTGCTGATTCATTCTCAACACCCCAAGCAAAATCCATTCATATTTAACACCCTCTAATTTAGAATAAATAATGTAGTTCATTTTTTTAAAAGGATTTTATTTATTTATTTATCAGGCAGAGATCACAAGTAGGCAGAGAGGCAGGCAGAGAGAGAGAGGGGTGGGGGTAAGCAGGCTCCCCACCAAGCAGAGAGCCCGATGTGGGGCTCGATCCCAGGACCCCAGGACCATGACTTGAGCTGAAGGCAGAGGCTTAACCCACTGAGCCACCCAGGCGCCCCAACAATGTAGTTCATTTTGCAGCAAGTGTGCTTTCCTGATTTTATCTTCTCATCTGTAATTTAATTAGTTTTCATTCTCTGAGCATATACCAACTGTCTAACAGGGGAACCTCAGAGGTATGCTGGGTGGTGAAGGGAAACCAGGTCACGGATAACCAGTTACTCACTGATCCTTGTGTGTCCTCTCTGTTGTAGTGTGTTCCTGTCATCCAGTCGGATCAGCAGTCCTTCCTTTCAGCTCAGTAACCTTCTGTGACCCCAGCAATGGTGACTGCCCTTGCAAGCCTGGGGTGGCAGGACCACACTGTGACAGGTGTCTGGTGGGATACTGGGGCTTCGGAGACTATGGCTGCAGGCCCTGTGACTGCGCAGGGAGCTGTGACCCCCTCACAGGAGACTGCATCAGCAGGTGAATGCTCATGGCTCTTGCTCTGTCCGTGTGTCATTCAGATTCTTCTGACAATCTGATAGTGATCTGGAAAATCTTACATGCTGTCAGTGGAGCAAAAATGTATTTGCACCGTATTTTTAAGAATCTTTGTCAAATTGCAGAGTAACTTGTTCTCGCAGGATTCTAGAAATGGTCTGGTTCATTTTGCAGAATAAATTATTCTTAATAATAGGCTCTTAAAACACTCTTTCTGAAAACTAAAAGGATGGGAAGGTACCCAATTAGGTTTAAGTCTCCACATTTATGTTCATTTCATTCAAGTTCTAAGAAAGTCCTTAACTTCATCATTTTCTGTTTTATTAGCAGCACAGACATAGACTGGTATCATGAAATTCCTCACTTCCATCCCATGCACAATAAAAGCGAACCAACCTGGGAGTGGGAAGATGAGCAAGGATTTTCTGCACTTCGACACTCAGGTGAGACAATGGCTATAACCAGTTATCATATTTCCAGGTCTAGTCTCTAGTCACAGTGATTCATGACAAATTAGAAAATAACCCTTGGATCCTAGCAAGGGAACTCATTAGTTCTGAGGTTAATAAAGTAGTGACACCCCTGCCGACAAGCATAAAACCATTAGAGAGAGCCAAAGAGTATTTTAACAAGATTTTGTTTATTTTCTGATTATTAGAGTAACATTTCTTTTTTTTTTTTTTAAAGATTTTATTTATTTATTTGACAGACAGAGATCACAAGTAGGCAGAGAGGCAGGCAGAGAGAGAGGAGGAAGCAGGCTCCCCGCTGAGCAGAGAGCCCGATGTGGGACTCGATCCCAGGACCCTGAGATCATGACCTGAGCCGAAGGCAGAGGCTTTAACCCACTGAGCCACCCAGGCGTCCCTAGAGTAACATTTCTAACTAGTATAGAAAATCTGGAAAATGCAAAACACCACAGTAAAAAAATATCAAATCTCATTACCCAAACCATTAGATTTTTGGTTTGTTTCCCTCTCTACAACATACTGTTTTACTGGGGTGAGAGCTAATTGAATATATCAGGTTTGGAAGTGGAGAAATTCATTTAAAGGAAAAAGATTATTACAGACCTAGCATAACTTAATATACACAAAGCTAAGGCGAACTCCTTATGTTTTATCTTTTTTTGCAACTAGAAAACAAAAATAATTTTACAAACTAATTATAAGCCAAATAACAAAACCAATAAAATTCAGATAAAATTATTTGAATAAATAATATTATTAATAATATATAGTAAAATAAGTTATTATATATTATATATAATAATATTCAAGTAATAAAATTCATTACTTGAATATGAAAAGTGATTTTTACTGAAGCCAAGACACTCTTTCCTACATAAATATGGTTCTTTAAATCTAAAAAATCTCTATACTCTTTCCTCTGACTCGGTTTTCTTATGATGTTTATCTGTTTCTTTGTTGGATGAGCATGCTGTGATATTGGTGTGAATACATGGGTTCTGTGTTTATCCTGCCTCTATTCTTTTCTTGTAGAAAGGCAAGTCGTTCTATTCAGCACCAACTTGCTCCATAACACAAACACAAATGTGGGCATGAAATCTTGTATAAGCATTTGGTTATAAAGTGCTTCCCAAATGATCCAAAGGAAACTTAATAATAAATTTTTTAAAAACATTTTTAGTGGGTTGGCATATAACTTATTAGTTTAGGTGTACAACATAATAATGACCCCTTATTTGTATGTATTGTGAAATGTTCACCAAAAATTTTTTTATCAAACATCACAAATGCCAAATATGTATTGTGAACACCCACTTACACACCTGTTAATGTTACCAAATTTTAAGTTTTGCCATAATTGTTTCATATTTTTATTTAAATTTTAAAGTGTTATAGATACATTTGAAGACCTGCACCAATCTCCAAATTTACTAGCCTTCCTTACTCCACAGAAAAGCTACTAACCAGAATTTTGATATTTATCATGAACTTTCATGTTTTTACTATTTTGCTACTTCTATAAATAGAAAGTGTTTTTAAAATTGCATGTATGTAATAACCTACCTATGCCTTTAAAACTTTTCTTTGCTCTGAATATGTATTTTTTTAGATTTAAGCATTCTATTATTTGAATATGACATTTTTTATCCTCTCATTGTTTGCCATTTAGGATATTATTAATTTTCAATTTCCCACTGTTATATGTAATGCTACAATGAATGTTCTTTTTTTAAAATAATTTTTTAAAGGATTTTATTTATTTATTTGAGAGAAAGCGAGCCCCGGAGGGTGGGGGAGCAGCAGAGGGAGAGAGACAAGCAGACTCCCAACCCAGCAGGGAGCACAATCAACTGAGCCATCCTGGTGCCCCAACAAATGCTCTCTTAAATGTGATTTGGTGAATTTAAGGAGTTTCACTAGAGCAGGGGCTGGCAAACTAGCACTCAGACCAAATCTGGCCTGCTGACTGTTTGTCTACACTGCACAAGATACCTGCTCTAATGTTTATAGTTATCATTTAAATAGTTAATAATATTAATACCTGCATAGTATCTTTAACTTTGTCTCTTAACCTGTAAATCCCAACACATTTATTATCTATCCCTTTATAGAAAATGTTTGTTGACCCTTCTCCTAGGGTATAACCCAGCCGCTATTGGGTCACAAGTGTGCTTTTTTATCAAATTTACCAATATTGCCAAATAGATCTCCAAAGTGGTTATACAGATTTGCATTCTACCAGCAAAGTATGACATCCTGTTGCTTCATATCCTCACTGATACTTTGTATTTATTTAACAAAAATTTTTTTAAAGATTTTATTTATTTGACACAGAGAGATCACAAGTAGGCAGAGAGGCAGGCAGAGAGAGAGGAGGAAGCAGGCTCCCTGCTGAGCAGAGAGGCCGATGTGGGGCTCGATCCCAGGACTCTGGGATCATGACCCGAGCTGAAGGCAGAGGCTTAACCCACTGAGCACCCAGGCGCCCCTGTTTAACAAATTTTTATATAACACACACAAGGGACCAAGCACTATTCTACCTCACTAATGCTGACGCAATTCTCAACTCATTTAATATTTTTGGGCTTCTACAGTTAACATTACCAAATCTCTCAACTTTTGCCAATCTGATGATTATGGACTGGGGCCTCGCCATTTTAAATTGTATTTTTCTGATTACTAACAGTTTTAGTAATTTTTCACACTTTCTTCGTTATTTAGGTCTCTTTCTCTGTGTATTTCCAATTTTGTCATTTTCTCACTAATTAGTGATTCCTTATAAATTCATTCATCTACCCCACAAATATTTATCGAATACCCATAATGTATGCCAGTACTGTAAATACATTAAGAGAACAGAACAGATTAAAAAAAAAAAAAAACCCAGGCTCCAAGGAGCCTACATTCTTGTCTTCTTAGAAGAAAACTAATAAATAAGTAAAATATTTAGTGTCATGTTGTCTAATACAATAGAGAAATAAAGCAGGGAGGAGATGATAAGTGGCCAGGAGGGGCATACTTTTATAAAAAAACGTGATCGGGTAACTGAGTGGCTCAATGGGTTAAACCTCTGCCTTCAGCTCAGATCATGATCTCAGGGTCCTGGGAATGAGCCCCGCATCAGGCTCGCTGTTCATTGGGGGGGGCCTGCTTCCCCCACTCTCTCTGTGCCTGCTGCTCTGTCTGCTTGTGATCTCTCTCTCTGTGTCAAACAAATAAATACAAATCTTTTAAAAAAAAGTGATCAAGGGAAATCCTATGGAAGGTGACATATGAGGTTAAAAAACAAAACAAAACAAAACACTAAACTAAACTAAAAAAGAGAGAAAGAGAGGTATACAGATAAAAGAGGGAGGAGAGTTTAGGCAGAAGAAACAGCAAGTGCAAAAGCCCTGAGGTCAACAAGGAGACAAAGGGTCACTGGGGCAGAGTAAGAAACAACAATTTTAATACACTTTTATAGAAAACTTATGAACTCTTCAAGAATCAAGAACCCAAATTTGAGAAACACTGGTACTTACAATTCTGTGTCATGGTTTTTTTCACCTAACATAATCTTATGATCATTTTCCTAATGGTTTCATTTTAGGTTTAGAATGTGGGAAAGATGAAGGAATACAAAGTAGTCATATTTATCTTTTTTAGCATTTGAAAAAGAAAAATCTTTCCCATTTATTTTTGGCCTCAATGCTAAATAGTCCGAATTTTGTAATTTTAACTTTAACCATTTTTGAAACTTCTCTTCTGTTTTTCTAACACAATGGTTTTCATAATTATTCAACTTTGCCTGCCAAGCCAAATCTGTAAAAATCAAGTGTTTAGGACCATAGGACATACATTAAGCCAATCATGTTACTAGAGAGTTGGCAACACACCAACTCAGCACATAACATGCTGGCATCAGAATCACTCTAGACTCACATCCACAACAGCTGTTAGGTCTGTAATACCCCTAGAGAGTCTCTGAAATTTATCTGGAAGAGCTCCAGTTTGAGGAAGCCATTGTTCGGTTTCCTGCTAAATATCCGTATTCCCATTGGGTATAGAATAGTGCTGTGCTCGTGGCACCTTTTTTAAACAAAAGAAAAAGAAGGGTAATCAGTTTTTGAAGCAGCATGATTCATTCTCAAATATATGTGCCTCCCTACCTATTTACCTACCATAAGTTTCCCAAACTAGAAATATAATGCACTATACCAACAAGATACCCTTAACTTCTACTACTTCTTAGGAGACAGAGAACATTGGATGTAAAATTTTACCTCCTGTACAACAAATCTAGCTTGAATTAGTACCATTAGAGCTTGTACAACAAAACTGGCTTTAAATAGTTCTACAGAATTTATACAAGAAATCTGGTTTTAACCAGTACCACAGAACTGTAAATAGTATTCTTTTCTTCCCTTCCAGGTTTCCTTTAAGAAAACACATCTGGGTTAAAGCCTAATCAACAAAGATTCATTCAAAAACAAATTTTAGGGGCATCTGAGTGGCTCAGTTGGTTAAGCATCAGACTTTTGGTTTCAGCTCAGGTCATGCTCTCAGAATTATGAAATTGAGCCCCGCAAAAGGCTCTCTCCCCCTTCCACCCTGTCTGCCCCTCCCCGCCAATCTCTCTCACAATACGTAAATAAAATCTTTTTAAAAAATGATTACAGGGGCGCCTGGGTGGCTCAGAGGGTTAAAGCCTCTGCCTTCAGCTCAGGTCATGATCCCAGGGTCCTGGGATCGAGCCCCGCATCGGGCTCTCTCCTTGTTGGGGAGCCCGCTTCCTCTTCTCTCTCTCTCTGCCTGCCTCTCTGCCTACTTGTGATCTCTCTCTCTGTCGAATAAATAAAATCTTAAAAAAAAATGATTACAATGGTAATCTTTATGAAAAAAAATTTAATGTCTGATTTCTTAACATATGAAAAAGGAGTATTGGAAAACGACCACAAAAAGATCCTCAAATAACAGAACTTTGTATGTTCTAATTGGCTGAAGGACTACAAAGAAAACCATCAGTTGAGTAATAATATATACCATTTGGAGTTGCATCAGGTTTTTTAGCAAGGTAGTTACCATACTCTCCAGCTTTGGTGGAATTATCAAAGGCCACAGGCTATCCACTTAGGTTACTCCAATATCTGAATGAGTAACCCTCTCTGCCATGTTTAGATTATATGCAATATTATTTAACAAGTCACGGCAGATAATTTTAAGCACCTCAGGTTTCTCATTCCCACTATTTAATTCCACTGTGATTTTCCACTTGCATATCTCATTCTCTAGTTTCTAGAGCAGCTTTAGTTAGAGCCAATATGTCACTATTTGCCACATCACCATGTCTACCCAACCTCATCTCACCAGAATCATATTCTCATTTCCACGTGGATGTTTTGTCAGCAACTCTAATTCATTATATTCTCCCCATACTAGACGTCTGTTGTTTTTGCCTAACCAGATCCATTTCCTCTTTATTCCTGCTATTTCTGTGGTAGCTCAACCCAATTTTGCTCTGGGGAGCCACACTTCCCCACCCTCCATTTAATACAGTTTTGGCCCGGCTAATCAGATGTGCTCTCCCGGGAATTTAAATCTTAAGCTGAAAGGGACAAGATCTGAAAGTGATCCCAGTTCATGATTCCAAAGGCAAATCCACGAAAGGGGCTGCACAACAGCTCCTGCTACCTACATCTCTGCAGCTCTCCTGATTCATGCCTTTTCTAAGTTCTGGTTCTTCAGCTTTTTCTCCTCTCTGTGAGCTACTCCATATCCCTTCAACAATTAAGTTAAACCACGATTGCAACAAAAAGCCTTAACTTGTACACCCCTGCAGTGCTCTCCTCCTAACTTCCTTATTTCCATTAGTAATACTTCAATCTTCCGTCACCTTGGTTCCAAGGTAACAGGAAAACTCCAAGTTCAACCTTTGGCTTCCTCTTCCAATCCATTGACAGGATTTTTAGACCCTAAGTCTGCAGCCTCCCTTAAAATTTCTTCCTCTCTAGACCTACAGCCACCTCTTTAGTTCAACTGAGCCACATTTCATCTGACTTAAGACAGTACAGTGGAAAGATCAGGGGCTTCAGATTCTCCCAAACCCAGGCAAAAAATCTGGCTCTTCTACTTGTTAGTTATGTTGCCTTGGACAAACTAATTAACATCTCTGTTTATTTTTTCATTTGTTAATAATGTCTATCTCATTAGATTATTATAAATATTAAACAAGATCATAACGTTCCGTATATAATTTATGGCTTGTGGTTGGCGCTCAATTCAGTTACTGTTGCTATCATCAGTTTCATCAGCTTCTAACTAGTCTCTACTTCCATTTTCTCTCCATTTCAGTACTATTGATACAGTATATGTCTTATTTCATGTAATTTCTTCAATCTAATAAGCTTTGAAAATTTCCCTTTATCAATGGGCAAAATGGGTGGAGGGGAGTGGGAAATACAGGCTTCCATTTATGAAATTAGTAAGTCATGGGAATAAAGGCATAGCATAGGGAATATAGTCAATGGTATTTTAACAGCACTGCGTGGTGACAGATGATAGTTACACTTGTGCACTTGTGGAGACACAGTATAACATATAACTTGTTGAATCACCTGAAACTAATGTAACATTGTGTGTGAACTATACTCAAATCTTTTAAAAAATCCTCTTTCTCTAACAAATTAAGTTCAGGCCTTAACTGCCTATTAATCAAGGTCCTCCATGGTACCTACTACTATCCACAATTCAATCTGTATCCAGGGAAAACAGAACCACTGACTTTTCCATGAACACACTCAGCTCTTCTCTCTTTCATTTATTTCCTCACTCTCTTATCTCTACATTCTTGTCAAATCTCTACCTGTTAGAATCTTCGATGAGTAAATAAATATAAGACACTTAAAATAGTGCCTGGCACACAGTGACTGCTCCTTAGTAAGTGTTACCAACTTCCATGCCACTCGATGCCTACAAAATGCAATGCATGAGGGCAGAAGGAGAGGGATGATAAAATTATATCGAATTGTTAAGTAAGTAAGAAGGGAAATTCTACCCCTTCTGGGTTCTAGGAATATAAAGATAAATAAGTCATAACTGTCATCGTCAAGGATCACAGTTTAGAGAGGAAGCAGATAAATCAATGAGAATGCCATATATAGACTCTGTCAAAGGTATTTTGAAAGTCTTCTACAGGGCCTGGCAAATGTCTGACACAAAATAACTGTCATGCATTATTTAAACTGTTGGGAGAAAGCACCCGACCTATTCTTCAGAGTCCATTTCAAAACCTTCTTCGGCCATGTAGCCTTTTCCCACCTTCCCAAGATGTGACCCTCCCACCCAAGCATATCGAACCCCTCTTAGAACACTTAGCACTATGTGTACACTTGCTTTATTCATCTTGCTGAATTATAAGCCTTCAGACAAGAATTGTTTATTGTTCATCTTTATATATTCTTAAGTATATAGCATTATGTCCTGTACATAATAGGTGCTCAATAAATACTTTTAAGTTGGATGGTATTACTTTCAAAGGACTTGCTCAATTATTTCACTATATTTGACTTTTGCTGTGGTGAACATTAATTGTAAAAAGACAGTTGTCTTTCCTCTAGTTTATCTATTCAGTTGTTCTTTTCCATTAGCATGGAATCTTAATACTGGACTATACCTGTCATAACATCAATTATAAGCATTAAAATATACCCTTATTCCTACTTCTATTTTTTTTAAGTCAATACCTTATTGAATGGTAACTAATTCAATTTAGAAAGTGACTCTACTTTGTTTGAATGACTTTTTATGGTTTCTTAGTATTTATGGATTATGGTGTATGAATCACTCAAGCCTTAAAGAGTTCTACAACCTGATACCGAAAACTAAGATAACACTGTATGTTAATTATACTTCCGTTTAAAAAATGAGTTATGATACCTGGGTGTACTTGCTGGGTTTTTTTTTCTCTTCTTCATTTCTAAATAACTAACACCATTTTTCATTTATTTTCTGTAGGTAAATGTGAATGTAAAGAACAGGTGTTAGGAAACTCCAAGGCATTCTGTGGGATGAAATATTCATATGGTAAGTCTGAAGTCCTTGAATGCTTCTAAGAATCTATTCAAACCAGGTACAAAGAATATTTTTAGGAATTGGGAAGCTTAGTCTATGGCATTCTCAATATATTAAAGCATTAGTCTTATATAATAATACTTAATAAAGATGGTGTTGATTGTTCTGGTGAGGGCAGGAAGCTGGTTGAGCAAAGGCAAGCCCATCTTACTATAAGCAAAAGAGGCAAGTAACAAAAAATGAAAAACCATGATCCATAATCTTTTCTTGTGGATGCTTTTTGTGTTATAATCTAAAAGGGAAGTCTCTGGCCACTAAAATGATTCCTGTGCCAGTTTCATGTAGTAATACCAGTTTTGAGTAGTAATCTGTGCCAGTTATCATGTAGTAATACTAAGAAAAATCAGTTCAAACACTATTTCACAGTGATTAAGAGCTCGGATTTTGGATTCAGACCTGTATGGGTTTGATTTCTGGTCTATTGCATGGGTAACTTAACCTCTCCAGACTTCTTCATCTGTAAAATAGGGATGATGCCACCTGTCCCATAAGATGGGATTTTTGAAAAGCAGACAGGATAATATCTAGCACACACTATATCCTCAGTAACTGGTAGGGGGAAGAAAGAGGATATATATTTGGGGAGCACTGAGCTTAGCTGCCTATCCAAGCCTCTTCCCGGCCCTCTCTGTATATTCTAGACTCCTGTACCTTTCAAATACCAGGAAAATATAGATAAAGGAAAATGTCATTGCCCTAAGTAAAGACTGTTACTATCTTCAAATTCTAAATGGCTTTATGTTTACTATTAAAGCAAATTAGATGCCTTATCTTGCCAACATATTCCTGACTAGTATTTAAGGCTTTTTATTGTTCCATAATTCATACTGCCTGAAAGACACATTTCAATGAAGAGAAAATTTTAAGTCACGTTTTCTGAAACCAAGTGTTTAGGTTCTTGATAACATTGTATTTAATCTCATAAAAGATAAAAAAGTAAATGTTAAAAACCTCATAAATCTTATCTAAAATTACATATTTCCCTGCTTTCACCTGACAACTTGGCTAAATAATAGAAGAAAATTTTTGAAATGTATAGTGCTCAATAAAGAAAAGTTAGTTCAGAGAAAATGGTATTTGCTATCAAAAGCAAAAAAAAAATAACAATTTAGTTCAAATGTAGTCAGGTTAGTGGAAATATCAACTGGTTTTGACTATTACATATATTTATTAGCTCTCTAAATTTACAAACAACTTCACTGGCATCTTTTAATACAACTGTATTCTTTTCTGCTTAAGAAAACACTCAGGATGCCTGTATGGCTCAGTGGGTTAAGCCTCTGCCTTCAGCTCGGGTCATGATCTCAGGGTCCTGAAATTGAGCCCTACAATGGGCAGGCAGAGAAAGAGGAGGAAGCAGCCTCCCTGCTGAGCAGAGAGCCCAATCTTTATTTAAAAAAAGAAAGAAAGAAAGAAAACTTGGACACTCTTAATAATGTAATTAAATACCTTGTTCTTATTAGATGTAATATACCTACAGACTTGGAAAAAAATGGTTTCTCCCTCCCCATTCTACGAATGGGGGGAAAAAACTGATTCATTTGTTTATTCCTTTGGCAAATACTTATTAAGCTATAATAGTGAGTAGATGAGGTCCCAGTTCTCTTTGAGTATATAATCTAGTAGAAAAACAATAGTGAACATTCATTGAGCATTAGCCATGAGTGGGGCACTATGCTACATACCCTTCATTTATTTGTATATCTTATTGGGATTCCAGTCCAAATTCTACCTCTAACTGACTGGTCATGCAAATTTGGGAAGTTCAATTAATTTCTTAAAACTTGCTCCCTCAAACATAAAACAAGACTAGATGAACTTTTAAGACTCATTAAAAGTCTAAAATTTGGTGATTCTATTAAAAAAAGCTATTATCTGACCACCTTATTCTCAGGAATTGGGACCAACCAGTATAGGGTTCCCTCAATACACAAAATTTTCCATCAAGGTTTAGTTGAGAACGTAAAAACTCTTCTGACTATATAGAACACTACAACCAGTGTTCCTTAGGTGTACTTTCTTCCCCACCCCAAATTATTCCACTCCTTAATCCCCAGCCACATCCAATTCACAGATGGAAGAGCAGAGCATAATAGAATTATGAGTTTTAGAGAATACTGAAGCTCTGCCGTCATGTGGAAAGACAGCCACCCTAACCCCAGTCAGCTTGCATTTTACATCCAGGGAAGGAGATTAAATAATCAATATTTAATTATTTAATCTCTTTAGAATATATAAAATATATTCTGTAGTAACATTTTGTTTGTTCTTTGATGTAACTTAAATACACAATGAACCACAGAGTAAAATATAGTCAGAATCTAAATATAAAACATTCTACTTCCTATACATCTTCTTTCTATTTGGATTTGATAGCTAAATGTGTCTAGGACTATGTTTGAAGTAGGCAAATGGCTGATAATCTCTTAGCATAATGATATGGGAAACAGCAATTGAAAATGTCTAAGAAGGAAGAGTATAGTTAGTATAGATAAATAAGGTGAAACCAATGGAAAAGTTAGTGAGCCTAATGATTTTTTTCCTAATGATTTTTTGAGATTTTTAAAAATTCCAGTATAGTTAACATACAGTTTTATATTAGTTTCTGTTGTATAATACAGTGATTCAACAGTTCTACATATTACTCAGTGCTCGTCAAATTGAGCTTAATGATTTTTAAAGCAAATTTCCATCATCATTAATTAATTTTTTTATTATACTCTGAGATGCGTTCTTAAGTCATTACAAGTTCAAAAAGCAATATGAAATTCTATGCATTTTGATGTTATGAATTATGTTGTTACAGTTTTAAAAATAAAGATTTTATCAGCTCACGATAAAGGATCTCATGCTGAGGTCAATGTGAAGATAAAAAAAGTTTTAAAATCTACCAAATTGAAAATTTTACGAGGAAAACGAACATTATATCCAGAATCATGGACTAACAGAGGTTGCACTTGTCCAATCCTCAATCCTGGTAAGCATTAGACTCTTCTAGCTTGATAAATACTTTGACTCTGCTGATTTGCTCCTTGTCTTAACATTCGCTAAACCACAACTGAAATAAACTCACCAAAAGTATCTCTCCTTTTCACCATCTGAATTCTGGGCAAAATCCAAATGGAATTTTTTGAACTGACATCAAAAAATTATTCTCTTCCACATGTTCTATGAAAATAAAATATTTTAAAATCCAGCAGTATAGTATTTTCTGTCCTAAAAGAGAAGTCTCAGCTTGGTTCCAGGTGCCAGTAGCATAGAAAACACTTTCATAAATTTAGAGGCCACTAACAAACACTTCACCTGAAAGCAAGGTCCTATTATGGTGCCCTGGGTAGAACTTGCTCCCAGGGGAAATTCAAATGCAAAATTCCATCTGTGCAAATAATATTGAATTCATTTTTTACAATTGCATGAGAAGCATCTGTGTCTCCTGGATAGAAAACAACTCTCAAATTCTCATCATTTTGTTTTTCATTAAACGATCATTCTGGCTTCAAATTAGAAACAGCAGAAATTAAAACAACAACAATAAACCATTGTAGAATCTTAGAGAATCTTGAAATTAAGGGAATTTGCATCTTTAAATGTAATTATAGTGGAAGAGCCAGTGAGTTAGTGTGCGATTCTTAACCTTCACACTCTAGAAGTAAACTTTCATACTGTGTCATAAGCTGCTTATTTGTCTCCTTTATTAAATTTGAGGATGGGATTTAGATATTTGATCATAGCATCTCTAGGACTTACCACTAGTACCAAAATAATAACATAGTACCCAGATAATAAGTTCTATTAAAACAAGCATATTTGGGGGGACACCTGAGTGGCTTAGAGTCCATTAAGCATCTGCCTATGATCCTGGAGTCCAGAGACTGACCCCCCTGTGGAGCTCCCTGCTCAGTGGAGAGCCTGCTTCTCCCTCCACCTCCTTCTTCTGCTTGTGCTTGCATTTTCTTTCTCTCTTTCCCTCTCTCTCTCTCTGACAAATAAAGTCTTAAAAAAAACTATATTTTTAAAAATCCTCCATATTTCCCACTTCATGTAGTTGCCATTTGTGTCTTAATTGCATTGCTAATACAGGTGCATAATTTATGTTTTGTATCTAATTCCTTTTAAATAAAAGTCCAGGGAATCCCAGTTATGTTCATAAGAAGTCACTGTGGTCTTTTGATTAATAACTGAAAGAGATAACTGAGTGACAAAGAAAAAAACGAAACTATCAATGAAATATTCCCCCCAACCTAAACAACCTAAAATATAAAACTCATGGATTTTTGACTGTTGACTAATCTCTTACATCCCTTTATACCATTTTAATATTTTTAAAATTCATTTGAATTTTAATAAGGAAAAGGAAACCATGTTTTAAATAATAAATATGTTTCTGAAGAACAAATGAAGTAATCAGAATCTTAGATTTTGAACATAAGAAATGAAGATTCCTTAATTTAAGTTCTACTTCCCAATAATCTGTGTGTAGAGGCTCTTCTTATAAGCACTTTTTACTATCTTGAAAAAAGAAAAAATAATCTGCCCAGTTTTTAGTAAGACAGTGAAAAAAAACGAAAAAGCTTTGAGCATCTGAGCCACCCTCCAGGATGTGAACTATATTTCTGCTAGAGTCAAAGAATCAACTGAGTTCATCACAATTGAAAACATACGTGCAATTATTCAAAGAATCCTTAAAAACATGTTTACTCACTTTGAAGAAAAGACGGGAACCTGCCAAAGCAAAACCAGACACTCTTTCATTTCACTTTGTTTTCCCATTTTTACAAGTTCAATAGCTAGGGCCAAAGAAAGCTGATAAGAAAATTCGGAAACCTTACATGCCAACTAGCTTCCTCTGCTACTTTTTGAACAGGAACAATCTAATTGGCAACCCTGGAAATTCATTCATTCCTACATTCATACATACATTTACTCATTCATCAATCAATTTAGAATATCAAGACTAGCCCTAAACTAGTACATTTCCCTTTTCTATGGAAACAAACTTTGTGCCCTTAAACAGGTAGTAAAGTAGATGTCGAAAGCAAAAAAATAGGAAAGTAAAAAGTAAATGCTAGTAAGTGATACAACAGATAACATTGTTTCCCATGCTAATTTTTGGCATCATGCTGCTCCCTAATTAGTGGATTCACACAGTATCATTTCTATTAGTTCAATATATATTCACACTTTAAATTAGTGGCAAACTCCTATAGGATGTGTTCTTTTTATAGTTTCAAAGTAAATTCATTTAAAATACTAAACTTAACAATGAAGTTTCCTAAAAATTATTTGTTGTATTTTTATATGAGGATTTTATTACTTTGTATGCTACAAACAATATCAAGATCGTTATATTTAATTAGTCTATTAATTAAACATTGGGATTCTTTTTCATGCAGATGCTAAGGTTACTCTTCAAATAATTTAAATACCTTATGGTCCATCGTACATTTGTGCTCTCCGGTGTTAATTAAAATCTCTACCATTATTTTCCTTTTTTTTTTTTTTGAAAACACCATTATAGCTATTTCTTTCTTTTTTTTTTTTTAAGATTTTATTTATTTATTTGACAGAGAGAAATCACAAGTAGATGGAGAGGCAGGCAGAGAGAGAGAGAGAGGGAAGCAGGCTCTCCGCTGAGCAGAGAGCCCAATGCGGGACTCGATCCCAGGACTCTGAGATCATGACCTGAGCCGAAGGCAGCGGCTTAACCCACTGAGCCACCCAGGCGCCCTATAGCTATTTCTTTTAATAATACTCTTAAAAACCCTCTCACTATAGAAGCTATACACATGTACATTATAAAAATTTAGAGGAAAATTTAAAACTTCATATTTCTTACCTCCAGGGCTTCTCTCTGTTAATAGCTTAGTGAAAATCCTTCAAGGCCTTTCTCTGGGCATGTATATATTGTACTTTTTAACCAAAATAAAATGATAGTATGCTCCATTCTGTAGCCTACTTTATTTAGTTAGTGATCATTGCCTTCAATTATAGTTTATTTTCATATATCCTAATACTCAGACCATATTCCAATTTCCTAGCTGGTCTCAAATGTTCTTTAGAACTGGTTTGTCCTTGTCAGTGTTCAATCCAGCATCACACATTATATCTGGTTTTTAAGTCTCCTAAGTCTCTTTTATTCAAGCACAGTTCCTTTCTTAATTGTTGTTGAAGAAATGTTAGTGCTGAAGAATCCAGGCCAAGTGTTCTGTAGATTATTTTACCTTCTATATTTGTCTGGTTAGTTCCTCGTGGTGTCATTTAGCTTCTCCCTCTACCTCCTATGTTTCTTGTAATCTCTAAGGAAAATCTTGACAGATTCAAGATAAACATTTTGACTAGAATCCATTAGAGATACTGCTGGGTAGATACTTCATGTTAAATCATATCAGAAGATGAGATGCATAGGACCTGGATAATCCACCATCAGCGTTGCTAAACTTGACCCTGGGGTTAGAGTGATGACAGTCTGATCCCTCCATTGGGCAGTTTCGTTTTTTCCTTTTGAGACTAAAAAATAACAAGTGTGGTGTTACTTGGTCATGATACAAACATCCGGTTTCCCTGTGGCCATTGATTTAATGATGTTACCACCAACAGGTAATCCTTCCTAAATCAGTAATTTCATTAGAGCTTGAGAAACAATGTTTCCCTGATTCTCCTCATTCACTAGCTGACATTCTTCTGTAAGGGGACTTTCTTTTTCAAGCTGGGCTATAGGTTACCGTTCAATATGTTTTCTATTGTAAAGGCAAGATAAAAGCTAAATTCTTTCCTCATAATTCCCAAAATGCTTACCTTTCAAAGTAAGGGGTGATTTTAACAGTTGTTTCAAAAGATGACAAACTAGTTTTTCTCTGAATTAAGCTTTTTCAAGTATCATTTTGGAATTACGGATTTTTGTTGATTCGGTATGTTTTGATAGATACAATCATTATGTTCCTGGGTGCTCAAATTATCACAGCTTTAGCAAGTTGTAACCCTTTCTTGCTAGCTCCCTTGCCCTTTTACAATGATCCCAATTAATCTTTGAGAGCTTCCTTGATTTTTAGCACAGTAAGATGCCCCATGCTACCTTGTATCTTCCTGTCCTGGACCTGCAGTAGCATTTCTGCAAGAAGCCTTGTTCTGTTTTGTTTTGTTTTTAGTGAGCACTGTTTAATTAGATACCACAATATGTCTATTATAGGTGTTTATTGGTATTGGGATGCCTTTTTTCCAGGTCATTTCAGTGGATGAACAACAACAACAACAAATATATATATATATATATATACACATATTTATGTATAAATATATGTATACATATGTATACATATTTATGTATAAATATATACACATATTTATGTGTATATATATATATAATTTTTATTTTATTAATATATAGTAATTTATATATATACCTATAAAGCCATGAGTTTAAATTAATACTTTCAGTTTAATTTTAACATCTATTATTTTCTCTTAAGTTTTAAAGTTTATGTCTCTTTATCTTGGAAAGTTTTCTTTTATAAACATAATTACTTATTTGCTTATCCTATAACATTGAAGAAAATTGTCTCAAAATACCAATATTGATATTATAACAAACACCAACTGAAGGAGATTAATAAGTAATGAGACTGTCCTTTGATTATTCTGTACATTAGCCAAAAATTTTTATTTGAAGCCTTAAAATGAATTTTGAATTTAATATGACAAACAAACATCCCGTATTCCAAAAACTCATTGACTTTCTATAGGATGTATGTGTTACTTTGCATTATTCATAACTTTCTTCCAATATGTTTTCCCAAATGGTTGTTTCACTTTTATAAAATCCTCCTTAATATGCACTTCGACACATGGTGAGTTTCCAAGAAATACCACTTTATAGCAGTATGCTAAGTACCATAGAATCCTCACTTCTTTACCATAGAGAGTGGTAACAGTAGAGAGTAAAAATTCTACAGTTCAACAAACCTGAGCTTATGTCAGACTGCTACTATTCACTTGTAGACACTGAATAAGTTTTGAATCTTGCGGAGCCTTAGTTTCCCTATTTGTGAAACAAGAAAACAGTAATACCTACTTCATAGGGTTATTTTCAAGATTAAATGAAATAATACAGGGGCGCCTGGGTGGCTCAGTGGGTTAAAGCCTCTGCCTTCGGCTCAGGTCATGATCCCAGGGTCCTGGGATAGAGGCCCGCATTGGGCTCTGTGCTTGGCAGGGAGCCTGCTTCCCTCTCTCTCTCTCTCTGCCTGCCTCTCTGCCTACTTGTGATCTGTCAAATAAATAAATAAATAAATCTTTTTAATGAATAAATAAATGAAATAATACATGTAAGCCACTTATCACACTGTAAAAGTTTATCAAGAGCCAGCTGTCACTCCCTGTGATCCTATTTCAGTGCATATAAAGCCACCGAAGTCACATCTCTCCTCTTCCATAAATTTTGATACTATATGGCCCCTAACTTTGTTCTCTTTTAGGTTTGGAATACCTTGTGGCAGGACATGAAGATGTAAGAACAGGCAAACTAGTCGTGAATATGAAAAGTTTTGTCCAGCACTGGAAGCCATCCCTTGGAAGAAAAGTCATGGATATTTTAAAAAGAGAGTGCAAGTAGCAACAAAGGTATAGAGCTGGTATAGCGCACATAATGGCACTTCTCTACGTATGAAACACAAACTTAATGGAAAGGAGACCTCAAAAACAAAACTGGAACTTTTAAAGTGCCAAAATATATAGAAATATTCCAATGCATGGGCCTAGTCTAACCTGTCTCTTGGGGGGCCAGATTTAAATACAGTTTGCTTCATAAAGACAAATGAAAAATCCTCCACTGATACCTGCCTCTTATGGGACTGATTCTGTAATTCGTAACTATTAAGGGTATTTTTAATAGCAGTATGATATTTAGCAGTAATCCATTAAAAGCAGTACATCTAACAAGGACTCCTTCCAGCTTCAGATATGCTACTTATATTTGTGCTACTTAAAGTAATCAAGGATGTTTTAAGAACTCCCCAACCCTACTATCAAAAAAAAAAGGTTTTTCTTAAAAAAGAGCCTTTTGTGTGATGTGTGTGAACTTTGGTCTGCGGAGTGTTAAATGGAACCTCCCCACATGTATATAGTATTTCCTTGTATAAAGCACTTTACTACCTACCACTTGTGTTGAGAAAGTTTGAAGATCATGTTGGACAGAAAGAAAAATAGAGGGCGAGTAAGAAAACCTACTGAAACAGAAACACTGCCACTATGTGTGGACAAAAGGAAGTTGTATGTTATAGCTCTGAACACTTGGAAAAAACCTAAAAGGAGAACATGTTTGCATATGAAGTCTCAGCTATAGGTTAGACTCCACAGATACCAGCCGTGATGAAAAATTTTTTAAAAAACAAGATGAGACTTTAAAATAAGAGGAAGAAGAAATCTAAGTGTAGCAATATGCTTGCATGAAGAGGAAATGGACTTTACATTTTTAAAACTCATTTATTTGCAATGCACGTGTATACATGGCAAAAATTATTGTAGACACAGAATTTGTGTTTATTTTTGTGTTTAGTATTTAAACCTGAATGTTGAAACAGCTTCCTCCTTATCTTTATTAACAGTATATGGTCATTGTATTTACTCATTTTTTTGACACAATGTATGTGATAGTTCACCAAATAACAGTTATCTTTATTAGCCATCTTCTGTACCTGTGCACAACCACAATACATACAGTTTCTTCTGTACTTGAATATACAAAACTAAGCCACAGTGCCATAAGATTAACTTCACATACAGAACATATTTTTTTTCCCTGAGGTCCTGTGGACTTGCAAAAAATATATATATATATTGCTCTGTTAATTTTTTTATATTTCATATATGTAATAAAGGAATATGATTTCCTGATTTTTGTCTCATTTCCTGATCAACTCTGCTAAAGATTACTTTGTCTTAATAAGGGAACGCACACCTAAATCCTCAAATTAATAAAATCAATGAAGGGCCTAGTATTTCTGCTCTTTTACTCTGGGGTGTGGCAATAGAGTGAAAGCTAATTCAGACGGGATTAGTTTCTGTAGATTTTGGACATTAACTTTTATCAGATGCAGTGCATTTTAATACTACATTTACTTTTTAAAAAGCAATGGGAAGTTCATCATTGAAAATACAGAAAACCAGGCACCTGGGTGCACAGTTGTTTAGACATCTGACTCTTGGTTTCGGCCAGGTCATGATCTCAGGGTGGTGAGATCAAGCCCCACGTAGTTGGGACTCTGCTTGAGATTCTCTCCCTCTCCCTCTCCCTCTGCCCACCCAATCTTGAAAGAAGAAAGAAGAAAGATAGAAAGAGAGAAAGAGAGAAAGAAAGAAAGAAAGAAAGAAAGAAAGAAAGGGAAAGGAAAGGAAAGAAAAAAGAAAGAAGGAAGGAAGGAAGAAAAGGAAATGCAGAAAACTGTATCAGGGAAAAAAACCATCCTGTGATGACAGCTGTTAGCATTGTAGTGCCTAGGCTGCCAGACTGCTTTCCGTGCATGTACAAACCTTCTACAGAACTGGAATTATACTATACATAGTCTTGTGAAATCTGCTTTTATAACCTGTAGCATACCTTATCTTTTCCTATCTCATACTGGTAGGTAGAATGCCATCTAGCAGGGTATCATTTATAAGCAACTTATCAAACATGTTGATAATTATATCACATCAAGAAAAGTATTTTAAATACACCAAATATAGGATTTTCTTAAGTTGCAGAATTGCCAAGGAGCTTTGTTTCCCATTTCAATTTATTTAAAATAAGGACTGCCCATTAAAAAGAATACACTGTCTAATTTTTAAGAATAGAAAAATGTACAGAATATATTAAGTTTAAAAAATTGCAGAATAATACATATAGTAATAACACCTATCCAAAATGTACTAATAATATAAACAGTGATCTGTAAGCCCTGAAAGACAGACAAATCACAGTAGTAGTTACCCCTAGAAGGGAAAGAGGGAGGGAGATTTTCATTTTTTATTTTTCATTGTTCATATACTACACATGTAATTTGTTTTTTTAACAATTAAAATTTAATTAATTTGTAAAGTCTGCTCAAGCAAAGTTATAACTAAAAGTTTAATTTTAACAAGTTTGCCAAATTATTGGGTCCTTATATGTCTTCCCATTCCTTTTTAACTGGAATCTTTTTCCTTAGGTGCTCTTTCAACACCTTCTCTGGCATCATTAAAAAAAAAATTGTTATAACTGTTTCTTAATATCTTATTCTTAAATCACCTGCAACCCTTCATCTGCAGTTTTAATTCCTTATGAGCGTCATTTGGCTTCCAAAGTAGAAAAAGAAAAGAAGCCCTGAGTTCCTCACCCACTGAAGTGTGAGCAAGCCACCTCAAGGTCTGATTCCCATTCCATTATTTCATTTTTCTGCCACACTTTTCTCTTCCTTGGCGTCTTCCAAAATAACCATCACAGTACCAAGGCAACAGAGTCAAAGAAAATTTCCATCTATGGCTTCACCTCCTTCAAGAGCTACTAGGAAAGTCTCTGCCCCCAGAGCTTTTTTCCCAGTACCAGTGAGCTTTATTAGTCAGCAGATCCATTGCATAATGTCCACATACCTATCCGTATAATTTGCTTAAGGTCAACTAAGTCTACGCCCTCTTATTACATCACTTTCCCCATAGAGGAATTCTACTAATATTTAGTATGTGATGTAATGGAAATTCTCAATAATAGGATAATCTTTTAATAGTGTCCACCAAATGAGGTCAAATCTGTAGGGATGTGACCACAAGTCCAAAAAGCAGTGTCCTTCTGGCTATACTAAACAGAGAGCAAGGCTCATTATGGGTAAACATAGTTCTTCGGGATACTCTGGGTTCTTGCAGAACAAATCCTTTTCTAAAGGATCAGAGACTTATCAGCTCTGAAGGGTGGGGAAGGGGTTCTTGAAAATTCCTTGTGGGGGCTGTCCTGTGGCCACTCCCCTGGGATGCCTGAGAACAAGGAGCGTGAGCACTGCCTGGGTATTGAGGAGTTTTGTCAGAGGCCCCAGGACTGAATTGCTTTTGTGTTCATTGTTTCAATGATAAGCAGTTCCCTAACCTAATATCAAAGAGCCAAAGTTACTCATGACTTACTTCCCACAGTTTGGAAGGAAAATATTTATGAACAACCTCTTCAATTTTGCAAGGGAGATTGATACGATAAAAATGGGATAGAAGTAAAGGGGCGTGCCTTGCATGACTGATGTTATTTTAAGTCTCTCAGAGAATGATTTGTCTGAGAATACTTCTTGAAAAATGATGCCCTTTACTTTGCTTTCCTACACTTTTGCCACAGAGATTTAAACATTTCTCTACTTTTCCGAGCATTACTGGCTATGTTTGAGACCTACAATATTTTAAATGACAAATTCCCGGATTTACTATTAGTCAATTCACATATGCTAAATAACAAAAAAAAGTAGAATGTCATGAGAAAGAAAGATGCACTGGACCAAATAGATATTTCCAGAACTGAGATGCATGTTCTGTTAAGGGAAGGTTTTCATACATGCTGAATACATCTCTGGTTTTTTTAATATATAGTCACATTAATAGATTAGCAATGAATTAACTTATAAATCCAAAAATATCCCAAGATTTACTAGAAATGATCAAATCATAGTGCACTTAACTGAATAAAGGGGTAAACAGCAGCCAGGCAGCGAACCTTGCTTCTAAGACAGAAAAACAACAACCAGGCAAATTCTCAAAGGATGAGCAAACTGGTCTGCCCAGAAATTCCACAGACACCTTTTTCCCTGTCAGGATACCACCAAGAATTTCAAGCTTAGCACCTAAAAAATATCATGGATCATAACACCAATAGCAATTGATCATTGAGAGTTTACTTCAAGGTAGGTATTTTTCTAAGTGCTTTCTGTGTGTTATTCTCACTTGATCCTCCTAAGCGCCTCCGAAATGTGTGCTATTGTGATTTCTTTTTCCCAAATAAGGAAACTGAGGCATGGGGAGACTAACTAAATTGTCCAAGGACACTCAGCTGGTAATTGTGGAGCCTGGATTTGAACCCAAGAATTCTACTGTCCAGAGTTCGTATTTCCACCACTAAAAAGGGATTCTGGCCTTTAGAAAGGAATTCGTGGGAGGTGATACCAACTGCACCATTTTCCTCATTAACTGTTTCTTTGAGATTGTAGTAGAAGGGAGAACACTGCGAGTCAGCATCTTTCCCAGCTCTCCTTCTCCATACGCAAGCTTGTAATGTATCCTGTTAATCTATTCCGCGATTACGTAATTTTCTTCTGACTTCCTCATTTTTACATTGCCATTAGGACATACTGCTTCCTATAGTTTATACCAAGATGAACTAGTAAGAGTCCATATTTTTACCTTTGCTGTTCTCCTCTTGGTCTGGCATTCTGAGATCTATTTAGGCATAGGGTCTGCTTGTGCACTTATCCATACCAATGCTGAGCAAGCTGCTGTGAAAATCAATAGCGTTCCAAGTCAATTCTCTCAGCTCTGACTTTTGCTGTGTGGGGAAATTCTCCTTAAAAGATGAATGAGAAGAATCTACACCAAAGAGAGATGAGGAAACAGAAAAAAATAGAGAAAGTAGGCACTCTTGTCAACTAAGGAGAGAGCAAAGGGTGGGACACGAGGGATAAAGATGTGAGAGAACAGGGGCATGAGGCTGGCTTAGCTGGTGGAGCGTAGGACACTTGATCTTGGGGTTGTGGGTTCAAGTCCTAAATTGGGTGTAGAGATTACTTAAAAATAAGATCTTCTTAAAAATATATTTTTAAATATGTAAGAATAAAGGGAAGCAACACCTGGGACAGGAACCAGGGAGTCTGTTCTAGTAACAGTATGCAAAATATTTCAAAGTAGAACATACTACATTAACCAATTCTTCCATTGCTAGATACCATGATTTATGCGAGATAGTTCTGAATATTTATTACAAAATTTTTCCATCCAAGTCTCTTGCGGTTAGTTATGTTTGAGGAGACAGAAAAGCAAAAGATGATAAAGCAACAGGAAAACCTTAGGTAATTACAATTAGGAAATTAGGAAACCAACTACTTTTATCACACATTGAAACAGAATTTTAAGTTTATCTTTTACAAAGTAAATAGTCCACAAAATATTTAATGTCAGTAAGCACTGCCTAGGGGTCTTTTTCAATACACATACTCATAATAATGGCTACCATTTTTGCCCTTATTAGGTGTCAGGTGTTGTGCTAAACTTCACTTATCTTCTCAGACCTCACTCAATAACCTTGCAGAGCCACTATTATCATTATGGGGACGCTGAGAACTAGAGGATTAAACAGCTTGTCCAAGGTCATGAAATAAGCAGCAAAGCTAGCATGTGAACTTGAATTGTCCACCTCTATGATCTACTAATGCCTCTTAACTGGTGATTCTCAAATAATATTCATAAAAAGCAGCAGACATGTGACATGTTTGTTAGAAAGTAGAGTCCCAGGCCCCTACCTCAGAACATCTGTTTCAGAAGGTCTGGTTGGGGACGAGGGATAGACAATTTAATAAGTATCAGAAACACTGCTCTCAACACTTTTACAGAATAGTCTCAACAAAGTCATAGAATTAATCATTGGTTCTAGTTCTACAAATGTAACTCCCTCTGGTCATAAATCTACTTGGACTTCATCACAATGTTATTTTATGAATAAGGGAATCATTAGTCTTATTATGGTTACCCAAGAACTAAGATGGTAGAAAGGGGAAACTGAAAGGAGATGCCTCCAGCTATTATGGGCCCTACTTCCTAACCTGGTCTTAAACACAACTGTGAAACATCGAAACGTGTCTTTGCTACCTTAGCTCCTCAATCTGCTTTGGGGAATTTCCTCCCCAGGGCCCACTGGCTTCATACTGCTCAGAGTATACAAGAAGATCCTACACAAGATTCTAATTCCCAATTTCCCTCCAGCCTTAAACAGTATACTGATTTGTCAAGATGCTACCCTTGACCAAGAGACTGAGAGATTCAGAAGATGGAATCATTCTAATGAGATACTTTCTCATTTTCCCACTTCCCTCTTTCTCTCTAACACAATGCTTTATTGACCCAAATAAACCATGCGTGTCTGCAGAAAATTTTTAATGGGAGATTCTTATCATGGGAATTTCAGGCACTGATGGCAGGCGGGTGGAAGAGTTATTTTTGGTCAGATGTGCCTTTCAATGCCTCATAAATCAGGCTGCTTAGGCAGCTTCCTAATTTCCATTTAGGCAGTGCCAGTCCTGTTGACACACTCGATTGTACCCCAGGCAGAGGTTTAAGAAGTAAGGAGAAAGGTAAATAAGCAGTGACATTGGGAAAGGAAACATGGGGGACCGCCTAACTTACCCTCTCTCAGAAATGAGGAATCAAGCCACAAATAAAATAATAAACCACAAAGACTTCACATTTTTCATTCCCATTCCTGTAAACAGGAAATAAAAGCCAAGATTATCCTATCCTTAATAGGTATGGAGAGAAAAAATCAAGGAAATGTACACAACTTGCATCACAGCACACAGAATTTCTTAACCTCAAAAACACTCCCATTACGTAGCACTCTGACCTCTTATGCATGGAGACTTGCCCAGCAGTGACCTTCAGCAACCTAGAGAGCTTTTTATAAACATTTGAGAATGCACAACTGGATATTTTTATCAGCATGTGCTCTGCCTTTGATAAATGTTATACTAAGCAGTTTGAAGCAAAAACACAATGAATACATTTTTTAATGTAGTATCTACAAAAACACTTAATAAGCAACCTCCAAAATTGCGCAGGTTTCACCAATGTCTCAAGAAAAAGAACTAAGTTTAGAAAACACTGCCCCAAGTTTTCACTTGCCCCCAAATGTCATCTAGTAGGATTAGGTAAAAGCTATTTGAGAAGTGATGGTTAAAGCCTCCTATTGTCCATAGCTGATTGTTCAGGGTTCCAATTAAATATCTTTCTGAAATGTGTTTTCCTTTTTTAAACAGAAAATAAAATAGTTCATGTGTAAAAAAAAAGAAAGAAAGAAAAAGTAAATACCCTACAACATGAAGAGTTCCTTATAATCTGTTTTTATAACAATAAGTAGAAACATGCCTGTGTTATTCACCCATTGAGTAGGCAGTTTGTTATATAAATTCCTTACTGGAGCAATATGATTTATGGAAGGATAGGGAGAGAACCAACATTTTCAGAGTGCCCTATACCATCACAATCTTCATCTCAATTAATCCTCAGAACAACATTTTGAAGTCGGTGTTATTATTTCATTTTACAGATGCGGAATATGACCTTAAGAAGAGTAAAGTAACTTGCCCAGGGCCAGTAACTAGCAGAGACAAGTATTCAAAACAGATGTCTTATTCCAAATCCCGCGCCCCTTCAACAGCATCACAGTTTTTAAAGTTCTCAGTTTCTCTCCCAGCATCATTTGTTGGACTCTAGATCTTCATTTATTGATTTAGTAATTAAATTTATGTATTTCTTGGGGCGCCTGGGTGGCTCAGTTTGTTAAGCAACTGCCTCCAGCTCAGTTCATGATCTCAAGGTTCCAGGATCAAATCCTGCATTGGGCTCCCTGCTGAGCAAGGAGTCTGCTTCTCCCTCTGATCCTCCCCCCCGTCATGTTCTCTCTCTCAAAGAAATAAACAAAAATCTTTAAAAACAAACAAACAAATAAATAAATAATTCTGGTATTTCTCATGACCTTTCTATGCAGTACACACCGTTCTGGGCCCTGGGGATATAGCAGTGAACAAAACAAATTCCTTCCTCTCATAGAGCTCACATTCTAGTGGGGGACACCCCCAGAAGTGAGGCATAATAATCCCTCATCTCTATACACATTCTCAGACTTATTTATCAAGCACTCACCGCCCTGATTGACGAGAAATACTCTTTCTCCATCACTGAGGGAAAATTCAATGCCATAGACCCCCCCCCATCCTGATTGTATTGAATGTTGCTTTCCCCCAGATGAACTGAAAGCAAAAAATGACTAAATTCTTCCAAGTGAAAAGCTGTTATAATTGGATAATGACCACAAAGCAGGCTTTTTTTTTTTTTTTTCTGAGTTACACTAAGCGGCTGGAGGAAAGTAGAAGAATTCTTCTGCCCACCGCCCATTATGGAGCTGACAAGGTCCTGCTCTGGGCCATGCTCCTTAATTTTACCGCTGGCTTTAAACATTTACAACAGCTCTAACACCTTGCGTGAGAAACACAGGGATCCCCAAGGGCCCTAGCCATGGTGCACTGGCCAGCTTTGCTCCCCAAAAGCCTGCTGGGGACTCATCTACAGGAACCAGGGCAGCTCAGGAAGATTCACTTGCTTCTGTGAGAAATAACAGTCACCGTGATAGAAAAAGAAATTCTAGGCATTCTTTCAAGCTGTTGGGAAGTTCCTGTACATTCCAGTTGTAAAAGAATTCAAGTCCCTCCACTCATGTCAAAACTCCAGGGCCATCCTTATGTGCTTTGTACATTAACTGGACCAAGGCCTACAGATTCTCTCCCTGCCCCTTTTTTTTTTTTTTTTTAAATAATGAACCACAAACTGCTTCTATAGGAGGTCAATCTGGGATTTGGCTTTGAAAATCCTCAGGCAGTGACAGATTTTAGAAGTTTGAAGATTCTCAGCATAAAGCATTGCTATTCCAGAGTACTGAGCCCATTATTTGTGACCTAGAAATTCTGCAAAACCTTAAGGTTTGGAAATCTAACATCCATGATGACATACAACTGTTACTGGAGAAGTCTTCACTCCTTCCAAGGTCCAAAAACCCAAATGCTCTTGTGTTTTTTTCCAGGCCCAATTGATTCCCCCAGATCACTCCTGTTTGAATCTCCCCTGCAAATTTCATTCTCACCTATTTTTTTAATTTTAATCTTAATTAAATTTATTAAATTAATTTTTTAAAAAAATTAAATTTTAATTAAATTAATTTTAAAATTTTTAATTAAATTAATTTTTTTATTTTAATTTTTAAAAAAGATTTTATTTATTCATTTAAGAGAGAGAGAGAGTACATGAGCAGAGGAGAGAGGCAGAGGCAAAAGGGAAAGCAGACTTCCTACTGAGCAGGGAACTCGATGTGGGGTTCCATCCCAGGACCCTGAGATCATGACCTGAGCCGAAGGCATACATTTAACCATCTGAGCCATCCAGATGTCCCTATGATTCTGCTTAGAAGATAACTTACTCCTCACTTACCGCCTAACTCTTCTTTGCCTTTTTCTTCCTCTACAAGGTAAGGAAGAAAAATCAGCAGAAAAACAAAAGAAGTTGCTCCAATTATTCTTAAGGCAAAGGAAAAAAATTTTCTCCCATCATTAAGAAGTGTCCCTGAGGAACTTCAACTGCTACAATCTGGCTACTGTTACCGGGAGTCAATAACACTGACCTTGATAACACTGCAGAAATAATTATTATCCTCTGCAAGAGAAATCATTTCTTCACGGGGCTACAGATTCAGTATGTATTTCCTTCAATAGAGAAGGCACGTCCCTCCTTCCAATATTTGCAGGATGGAAGAGGGGAAAGACTAGTACAATTCAAACACCAGCAAAGAGAGGTCAATTGGGGAAATAATGTATTATATACGCACCTGGCATATAGTAAATACTAGATGTTTGCTATTATGACGATGATTATGTTCCCGGCTTCAAGACACTGGGGATACAACAGTGAAGAAGCCAGGTCTCTAGGGGCTTGTAACTTACATTCTAATAGGAGAAACAATCAACCTACCAATGATTTGAGAAAATAATTACAAATCATTTTATTTTTTCCTAAGATTTTATTTATTTATTTGACAGAGAGAGACACAGCCAGAGAGGGAACACAAGCAGGGGGAATGGGAGAGGAAGAAGCAGGCTTCCTGCTGAGCAGAGAGCCCAATGTAGGACTCAGTCCCGAGACCCTGGGACCATGACCTGAGTCAAAGGCAAGTGCCCAAGAACTGAGCCACGCCGGAACCGCTACAAATCATTTTAAACCCAGTGAAGAAAGGAGTGTCCTTAAAATCAGCACCTGTGGGAAAGAGGAGAAGGAACTAGAAGTGGGCAGAGAGAGAAGTTGGTGGCAACGCAGGCCCAACCACAGCCTCAACCCATCTTTTAGGGAACGCTGAAGTGGAATGACCCTTCACAGTTGTCCTGACCATTATACCCCCACAGGGTGTGGGCCACCCTGAGAAGGGGCGTTGGTCTTGTTCTCTGCCACTGAAGCAATCCCTAAAAGGGCTGACAGCTGAAGACTGTCTGCCAACAGCACTCACAGCGGCTGGGGCAGCAGAGCCTCTACTGCAGAGGTTAGGGCAACAGAGCACAGTGTGTATTCCACCCAGCAGACAGGGTGGTAAGGCTGAGGGGCCCCCTAAAACAAAGTGGTCAGGGAAGGCCTCTCTGAGGAGGTAATGTTTAAGCTGATAGAACTATATAGTGAGGAGGCAGCAGCCATATTAATAGATGGGCAAGAGCATTCTTTTTTTTTTTTTTTTAGATTTTTTTAGATTTTATTTATTTATTTGAGATCAGAGAGGGAGAAGCAGGCTCCCCACTGAGCAGGGAGCCTGACATGGGGCTCAATCCCAGGACCCTGGGATCATGACCTGAGCCAAAGGCAGACCCTTAACTGGCTGAGCAGCCCAGGTCCCCCAAGAGCATTCTTATTAAAGGAAACAGCCAATACCATGTCCCCTATGTCAGAATACGTGGACAGTTTGGAGTGCAAAAAAGAAAAGCTGTGAAACCAGAGAGTGGTATAAAGTGAGATCTGAAGAAGGAGGCAGGGGCCAAAACATGAGAAACTTCAGGAGTTTGGATTTTATTCTAAGTATTGATGAACAGAAATTAGAGGGGAGTGGAAGGGTCTGATTTACTCTTTTAAAATATCACTCTGGATGATAATGTGAGGAATGGGTAGAAGAAAGGAGAAAAGTGAAGGCAGAAAGACCAACCAAAAGTTTACCGAACTTCTCTAGACAAGAGATGGTATATTGATGAAGATGAGAAAACTGGCCGAATTTCCATGCAAAACTCTGTAGGAAATCGTGCAGGGCTTGACAGTGGGTTCAATGTGGAAAGCAAAAGAATGGAGAATCAAAAATTACTAGAAGATATTTGCAAACGACATATCAGATAAAGGACTAGTGTCCAAAATCTATAAAGAACTTAGCAAACTCAACACCCAAAGAACAAATAATCCAATCAAGAAATGGGCAGAGGACATGAACAGACATTTCTGCAAAGAAGACATCCAGATGGCCAACAGACACATGAAAAAGTGCTCCATATCACTGGGCATCAGGGAAATACAAATCAAAACCACAATGAGATATCACCTCACACCAGTCAGAATGGCTAAAATCAACAAGTCAGGAAATGACAGATGCTGGCGAGGATGCGGAGAAAGGGGAACCCTCCTACACTGTTGGTGGGAATGCAAGCTGGTGCAGCCACTCTGGAAAACAGCATGGAGGTTCCTCAAAATGTTGAAAATAGAACTGCCCTATGACCCAGCAATTGCACTACTGGGTATTTACCCTAAAGATACAAATGTAGTGATCCAAAGGGGCACGTGCACCCGAATGTTTATAGCAGCAATGTCCACAATAGCCAAACTATGGAAAGAACCTAGATGTCCATCAACAGATGAATGGATCAAGAAGATGTGGTATATATACACAATGGAATACTATGCAGCCATCAAAAGAAATGAAATCTTGCCATTTGCGACAACATGGATGGAACTAGAGCGTATCATGCTTAGCGAAATAAGTCAAGCAGAGAAAGACAACTATCATATGATCTCCCTGATATGAGGAAGTGGTGATGCAACATGGGGGCTTAAGTGGGTAGGAGAAGAATAAATGAAATAAGATGGGATTGGGAGGGAGACAAACCATAAGTGACTCTTAATGTGGGTTGCTGGGGGGAGGGGGTTTGGGAGAAGGGGGTGGGATTATGGACATTGGGGAGGGTATGTGCTTTGGTGAGTGCTGTGAAGTGTATAAACCTGGTGATTCACAGACCTGTACCCCTGGGGATAAAAATATATGTTTATAAAAAATAAAAAATTAATTTAAAAAAATTACTCCTAGGGGTACCTGGGTGGCTCAGTGGGTTAAAGCCTCTGCCTTCGGCTCAGGTCATGATCTCAGGGTCCTGGGATCGAGCCCCGCATCGGGCTCTCTGCTCCACGGAGAGCCTGCTTCCCCCTTTCTCTCTCTGCCTGCCTCTCTGTCTACTTGTGATCTCTTTCCGTCAAATAAATAAATAAAATCTTTAAAAAAAAATTACTCCTAGTCATAGAAGGGTGATGGTATAGTCTGAGATAGGAAAAGGCAAGTTTAGGGATGGCTATAAAGTCCCATCTTGGATTTCTTTTGGTTTGAGATACCTATTAAACATCAAGTAGAGATGCCAAGTAGTCAGTTGGTTACACAAGCACAGAGCACAGAAAAGAGGGGAAAGGCTGAATATTTATATTTGGAAATCATAGGCAAATAGATGATATGTTGATTTGCTACTGCTACATAACCATTACTACCATTCACTGGCAAAAAGCAACAATAATTTTATTTTATTTTTTTGAGTAGGCTCTATAACCAGCATGGAGAGCAACATGGGGCTTGAACTCACAACCCTGAGATCAAACCTGAGCTGAGATCAAAAGTCAGATGCTTAGCCAACTGGTCTACCCAGATGCCCCAACAATAATTTATTTTTGCTCACATCTGCAGATTGGCTGGGGGTTCAATCGAGACATCTCCTCTTCTATCTGTAGGGCTAAGGGAATGACTATACTCTATATGCCTCATCCTCCTGGGACCAGCAGACCAGATAGGCAATGGCAGAAGCTCAAATGAGGGAGAGGAAACATGCAAGGTGTTGGGAAAGTCCTAGGAAATTAAAACAGCTATCAAAGAGATATCTGTGCTCTCCTGTTCTCTGCAGCATTATTCACAATAGTCAAGATAGGGAAACAATGTAAGTGTCCATCAATAGATAACAAAGATGTGCTGAACATATATACACGCACTGGAACATTATTCAGCCATGAGAAAGAAGAACATCCTGCCATTTGTGATGACATGGATGAACTTGAGGGCATTGTGCTTAGTAAGTCAGAGAAACACAAACTCTGTATGATCACACTTATTTGTAGAATCTAAAAAAGCCAAACTCAAACTCATAAAAACAGAACCAAATGGTCATTAGCACGGGCCAGAGTGTGGGAGAGTTAGGGAGACATTGTTAGAGGGTAGAAACTTGCACCTAGAACAGCAAAAATTTAGGAGGAACAAGTACAGTTGGAGAATAATTAGGAGAACATGAGAGAAGAGAGAACAGTGTTTCAAGGAGATGGTCAGATGTTACTGAGACATCATATAGGATGTGAACAGAGAGAGGGCTAGATGACAACATGGTCCACTAATCAATGTTCTATAACAGGACACCAGGACAGATGAGGGCAAGATCCTGCTGTCTCATCCTGGGTTCTCCAGCAGCAGGAAAGCAAATTACATTTGAACGAAAACAAAAATGTACCACTCTGTCAGGAATGGTGGGATTAGGAAGGTGAGTGATAATGAGGTTAAGGCGAGATTGTCGAAATTCTTCGATACCTGCCCAGGGAGGTGGAACCTGGTCTTTAAACAACAGGGAGTCATTCAAAGCTTTTTTGAGCAGAGGAGTAATGCATACCAAGTTTGGGATCTAAATGCAGTAGGAGGTGGATTTGAGAGAGGGGAGACTGGTGGCAAAGAAGCAGATCTGTTACTCAGACCTCTTGCCCAGATCCTGACCTCTGAGAGAGATGTAGGTTCCTTAAATCAAGTTCCTAATGCTTGTTACTATTAAAATCTTTTTTGCCTGCTTCTCCCTGACCTGGCTGACCTTAGTTGACTTACAAGAACTTTCTAATCAAAATCTGGTCCTGACCCCCTGCCTCCACCTTCCATCTAGCGCTCACTCATTTACAAGTATCATCTTTCCTTTTGTGTCCACATAGAGAACTCCTCTGCCGGTGGGCTTCGATGGCAGCCTGAAACCACAGCCTGGCTTGTTCACCATTCCATGCTGCTGCTCTTCAGTCCTGTTCCCCCCAGTCCCTGCTGCTCTCCTTCCCCCAGCCCATCCCTGTCCATTCTGCCAGAGCATACCAGAAGTTCAAGGAGTTCAGAACATGGTGGTGGCCTCCAACTTACTAGCACAGGCTCTATTCCTTCCCTAGTCCTCCTTGATCTTTGAGGGATTTCTACCCTGTACAAATGCTCTTTCTACTTGAAGTCCCATTTGGCCCCTTAGTGACTCTTAGCAGTAGAATGAGGTAGGGATAGGGCATGAAGCAATGGTCCTAAAAGGCAACCACTTTGTCTACTATGTGGCTCAATATGCATCATTTTCCAAGAAGCCTAAAAGGCAAATACATCAACAAATGTCTCACACCGTGAAATATTACCATTGGTATTACATAGTAATTTGGCTTGGAAAATTTTTTCTACATTCTCATGCCTGGACTTCCAACAGATCTACAGAAAGATGAACAGGTGTTCTTTTTAGAACACAAGAATTACTTGGAATGAGCTATGGTTTAAAAATGAGAAGTCGTTATTGGATATATGCCAGGATTCTTCTTGTTAATTTTATAGGGCCATGATATTTTTCCCTCACACATACATCTTCAACTGCTATGCATGGTATTTTCCTGTTGTCTACCAGCCAAATATTCTTTAGCTGACTGATGCTAGCAGGAAATGGAGAAAGTCATAAAACTGGAAATTAGGAAGTAATGACCTCAGTGTTCAAATCACAAAAGGTGGAAACAAATATTCTCCTTTAACTCTGATTTACAACAATTAGACATTGCTACCTCTTCTCGGTCACTACCATTTAGTAAAAATGTGTTTCCCTGACCACAACAGTACTTCATTTGGCCATAGCGCTCACTGGGAAATTGGCAGCGACACATGAACTCTCTCAGCTTGCATCACTCCTGGGTTCTCGCTGCATCTCCTGGCCACAGAATCCGTTTGTGATCTCTGCCTCTTCCTTCAGTCTTTGCTCTGGCAATATGGCAAAGAGTAAAGGTGCTGCCCACCTGATGACAGAACTCAGAGCTGCCTTGTTCTCACATTACATCAGGCATCTTCAGAAGCAGCTTTAATTGGTCTCTGTTCTCAGACTGTTTCATTATGTGACCGACTTCAGAATTTGTGATACCTAGACTGAATCACTCTTGTCTGATAGGGACCAGAGAGGCGTACAAGGCTGAGGTTCCATGCTATTCCCTTCATCCATACAACCCTCTAGTGGCAAAAGTCTTATAAACTGGTGTCCTTTGTTGCCTCAGGAGTTACACTTCTTAGAGTGGCTCTGCACTACCTTTGTCAAAAGTGACCCATCGCATTTACTCCACTAAGGATCCAATATTGCTTACATAGATTGTATCTCATAGCTTTTCCAAACAATCTTTTTACATTTAACTTGCATAAGGCCCTAAAATATCATCTTAGAGAAGCTAGCTTAAAGGAACACAGCACAGTCACACTCAGGGCTGACACCTGACTCTGTTATTTGGGTCTCTGAGACAGGATGTGGGCCCACTGACCTTTTTTTAGCCTTGTGTCTTAAAATTTGTTCTTGGCTTTTCCTCATGACTTCCACCTGTCTGTATTATTATACCCTCATGAAACAGGAACATGCAAGTGAGAAAACCAGCCCTGAATATCTCTTAGCTTTTCCAACATAGACCTATAACACCATGGGTTACATTGGTAAAGAAACAGGGTCCATGACTTGAGCCTATGTCAGCGTTAAGTTGCTTCAAATATCTATTGAGCACCGTCTTTATGCCCAATACCAAGGAGATCTTGGCACCCTGCTATTATCATTAATCCCAACAGGTTTCCCTGAAAGCTTATTGATTATATCACATGCTTTTCACAGCCCTGACAGCCCTCCAGTAATTAAGAAGCAACACTGGGTAACTGTAGACTCTGGAATGGAGTGAGCCTGGGCCACAGATGAACCGAAGCAAATGCAGTAGAGCTAACTTCTCCATCCCTCTTAAACCCTCCACAAGCTGAGTAGACAGTACCTTTATGTTATGTCATTATTTTGTGCTTCCCTCCTTTGCTTCATTAGCTCCTCTCTGTTGCTTAGACTGTAAACACAGCCCAATGCCAAGACAGAGACAGTCACCAGGAAACCCAGCTCCAGGTGTCAGACCTACCTTTGTGCTTTTGGACTGTTGCTGTTTGTATAGAGATGGCAGGGGAAGTGCCACAGGCTCAGTGCTCCATTGCTTCCTGCTCTGTTAGGTATTAAACCCCAACAGCCTGCCCAAAGCTCAGTCTCCTTCCCCATAGCTAACTAACTAGAACACTAACCCCCAGCTTACTGCCCCATGAGCACAGTCCTCTCCTCTCTTCTTGCTTCTTCTCTTTTCTTCCCAAGATCCTGTGAGCTAAACAACACCAAATAATAAGCTAGAAATGTATAATGCAGAGGATTCTCTTCTTTATAGTCCTACCCATATGGAAAAGAAAAAGAATGGTTGATTATCTTAACCTACACATAACTTGTAGAAAGGAATGATTCCTGTCAAATAATCCTCCCTTAGTAGATTCCCTTCACTATTATTAAGTCAGACATGACCTTCAAGCATTAGTACCCAGACAATACAACATTTGTGTGTTATTTAATTAGCTTATTGTTTTTGTTAATGTACATTCCTGTGGTTCTACCACTTTCCACTCAAAGTTTTTAAAAAAAAAAAAGGCTACATGGTATTAAAATTTTTTTTATCAATGTATCCCTACTTTCGCTTCATTTAAAAAAATTTTTTTTTCACCAGCCAGGTTATCTCATAACAATGGCTAATTTATTAAGTCCTGGAAAATTAAAACAACAATAAGTCTTTGTGCAAAGTTGGCATGCTGGAGGTTCTTGGTTTAAAAAAAAAAAAAAAAGAATGTGATAGATCTACCAGAGACCACTGTCATTTCTGTACCATCTAATCCCCATTATGAAGTGATTCTTATCAAACTGGGAAGTGATCATGTGGCAGCCTAAACGACGCTGGAAAAACAAATTCAATAAATCAGAAGGGTTATTCCATGTCATCTACATGCTCAAACAAGAGGGAGAGCACATTGGCTTTAATAAATCCTCAGTTTCCAGCCAAAAGCCTTTTAGAGCTCTTGGCTGCCTGATCAGATGTCTGGAATTATGAAAGCAGAAAACGTTTTTAGAGCTTAAGGAGGAACTTCTGATTTACCATAAAAAGAAGATCTGAACTAGACAAATTGTATAGTATTCTATATAACTATCTAATAATCATGTAATTGTCTAATAATTATTATCTCATTTGACATATAAGGAAATTAAAACTAAAAAGAGTTAAGAAATTTGCTCAAAGGTAGCTAGGAAATGATGGATCTGCCAATGCTAATCTTTCTACAATGTTCACATCAGAATGCAGGACATGACAGGGGCCACTGGTTTTGTCAGTGATCCCATCAGTGACAGTGATCCCATCTGTGTCAGTGATCCCAGTTGGTCGCCCAGCCTGGGCGTGATGTCTGTGACCAGGTGACTCAGATCACTGAGTGATGAGGCTGAAAGTCATTTAGGGATTCAACAAATAATTGAGCAACTACTCTATGTCAGGCACTGGTCTAGGTGCTAGAGATAGAGCAGTGAATAAACAGACATAATCCCTTTTCTTCACTGATATGCATTCTACTGAAGGGAAACCAACAAATACGTACAGAATGTCAGGTAGTGATAAGCCCTGTGAGGAGAAAGAAGGGTAAGAGGAAAAGAGAAAACTTCAGTGGCGGTGCTCATCCATTAGATGGCCAGGGAAGCGTTCTCTGATAAGAAGACATTTGAGCAAAGACCGCAGGAAAGGAAGGAAAGGAGAAGAAAGTGAGCCACGTCCTATCTGGGGGAAGGAGATTTCAGGCAGAGTGAAGGCCCCCACGTAAAGGGACTAAGCAGGATGCTCAGTACCCTTCCAGAAAAGCACTGAACATGCCGTTGTGGGTGTGACAGAGTAAACAAAGAGTAGAGTTAAAAGTGATGAGGTAGAATGGATGGCAAGGAGGGAGACAACTATTGAAGGCCTTTTGGGGTGTATAAACATTTTGGGTTTTACTCTATGTGAGATGGGAAGTCCTTGGGAGGTTTGCAGCACGGTGACATATTGGTTTCTGTTTTAAGAGTTCTACTGATAATTAGTCAGTTGGCTTGGATGTCTCGAGGCAGCAAGGCCCCAAACTACAGACAGAATGGGTGGTAGGACAATAGTGAAAGAACATGGGCTTTGCAATTAGACAGATCTGTGTCCAGACCTCAGGCTCCATTTCCAGATCATTCTATTAACTTTGTACTACTTATATAACCTCTTGGAAACTCAGTTTCCCCAAGTGCAAAAGGAGAATAATAGAACCTGCTCTATAGTTATTAATTAAATATGTATAAAGCACCTGAAATATTATTTATTTTATTAGCACTAAAAAATAAAAATAAACAACCATTGTATTTAATTTAGTGATTAATAATTGAATGATTTTATCTTTATTAAAAATAATAAAGGCAAGACCTGGGCTGGATAATATTTCTTCTCTGCTTCTACAATAATAAAAATAACAAATTAAAAGAGGGGAAAATAAAGGATGTTCTCTTTCTCTTTAAAAAAAGCCTTTATATTTTTGGAAATTTTCAAAGATATACAAAATTAAAGCAAGTGCTCTATAGAGAGTTCTAATACAGTTCTAATAATAAACATTTATCCAATCTTATGTCATCTTATTTTTTCTGGAATATTTTAGAGCAAATCCCAAATATATTATCATTTCAACCATAAATACTTCAGTTTGCATCCCTAATAGAAAAGAATTTGGGGGGGCACCTGGCTGGCTCAGATGGTTAAACATCTGCCTTTGGCTTGGGTTATGATCCCAGGGTCCTGGGATGGAGTCCCACATTGGGTACTCTGCTCCTTGGGGAGCCTGGTTCTTCCTCTGCCTCTGCCTCTCTCTCTCTCTCCCTCTGTCTTTCATGAATAAATTTTTAAAATCTTGGGGAAAAAAAGAATTTTTTAACACAACCCAATACAATGAACATATCTAACAAAACTAACAATTATTTCTTAATATCATCTACTATGCAGTCCATGGTCAAATTTTTCAGCTGTCTCAAAAATACCTTAAAAAAAAAAGATTTTATTTATTTATTAGATAGAGATCACAAGTAGGCAGAGAGGCAGGCAGAGAGAGGAGGAAGCAGGCTTCCTGCTGAGCAAAGAGCCAATGTGGGGATCCATCCCAGGACCTTGGGATCATGACCTGGGCCAAAGGCAGAGGCTTAAACCCACTGAGCTACCCAGGCACCCCTCAAAAATATCTTTTTACAGTTGTTTTGCTCAAATCAGGATTGAAACCAAGCCCATAGATTGCACTTGGGTGATATGTGTCTCAAGTTCCATTTTATCTGCGACAGTTCCTCATTTTGTTTCTCCCATGACTTTTGTTTTGGAAGAAATTGTCATTTGAAGGGTATTAATGATAGGTTAGCAATGTCCTTTCTGCAGGCAGAGGACAACAAACCTACATATTACACTACAGACACTCCCAAGTGCTTTCAGAGCGGAATAAGGGGAATGTTTCTGCTTCCAAGAGAGGAAGTTAACACTATCAACTCTTGTAGAGAAAATACAACTTAATATGATAAGAATCTGGCCTTAGACTCTTTAAGATCAACATAAAGGACTGTCGGGAAATAGACCATAAGATCTAATAGCTTTCTTCCAGTCCTAGAATTCTCTGGGACCTATCATCAGATGCATATTTAGATGATCATCATGGGATAATGACCAACAGAATTTCCTGTTTTCTGTTAAAGAGCAATCAGAAATTCTTCCTTGTTTGTAAGCAATTACAAAAGTATTTGTCCTAGTAAAAGGGGACAGATCAGTTATTACTATAAGAGCCTATACTGCCCTTAAAACTGATGGCCCGATTGGCTCAGTTGAGATAAATTCAACTGTGGTGTCCTAACTAGAACTAGTTGGCTTTCATCAATTCTTTCAGGTAATTCATTAGAACAATACCCAAAAGAATTAAACAGATACTGATAAATTCTGAGTGAGCAGAAGAGATTTTTTTAAATAAGAGGGGGGAAAGCAAGATAAACGTAGCCCCTGTTGATTCTATATCATGGTGTGAGTAGGTTTTGTCAGAGTATCACTTGCAGAAGTAACTACCAAAGAGATAAACATTCAAGATCTCAACCAAGAACTGACTTCTGGAAGCAAGTCAAAACTTAAATTTAGATTTTGGTTCCCATACACATTATTTAACCATCAAATACAACATTCCTTTATAGACCTTAATAAAAGGCCAAAATTATAAATGAAGTGTTTGTATTCATTACAAATTATTTTGAACTTGGGGATTCTTTTGAAATGTCCATGTGAGTCAACATGGGGTGGGAGCTGGAAAAAGAAAGCATGGTCTCCCACTCATTGCTAATTCTGGCTCTGGTAATCAGGGAAACACAAGAAACAGCCAAGTATGGACTGGCAACCCCAACTAACTTGTTTTGTCATTTTGTCTTTCACTCAATAATCAACCTTCCTTGGGCATTCATTAGAGTGTGACCTAGCACTAGGTCCACTGTGTTCTGAGTATAATAATTCTTCATCAGAATATGAGGCCAGGAGTCTGGTTTAACACTGACATTCATTTTTAATTAAGATGGATAATTCAGAAAGATGTTATTGTTGGCAAACAAACCACAAAAGGAAATCAGCAGTCTATGGGACACATGGCAGGATGGTGGAGAGAAAAGAGAGAAAGGAGAAGAAAAGAGGAGAAAGAAAGAACATTTTTGTTTTGCCTTTGTTTTTCTTTGAAGTACCCCAAATATCTAGAAGACATGAAGGAAAAGAAATTATAGTGATAGATTGATGCTCAAAGATGTCTTTAAAAGTTGGCACATGTGGGGCGCCTGGGTGGTTCAGTCAGTTGAGTATCCAGCTCTTGATTTTGGCTCAGGTCATGATCTCAGGGTACTGGGGTTGAGCCCCAAGTACAGCCCTGCATCAGACTCTGCGCTCAGGTGGGAGTCTGCTAGATATTCTCTTTCTCCCTCTGACCCTCCATGCCCCCCCCCCAACTGCTTCTCACTCTCTCTCTTTCTCTCTCTCTCTCAAATAAATAAATCTTTAAAGAAATTTAAAAAAAAATGAAAGTTGGCACAAATGAAATGAAAGTTGGGTGTCTCAGTCAGCTGAATATCCAATTCTTGGTTTAGGCTCAGGTCATGATCTCATGGGTCATGGGATGGAGCCCAGCATCAGCTGCCATGCTCAGTGGAGAGTCTGCTTAAGGATTTTCTCTCTCTGAGCACAACCTCCCCCCCGCCACAAGCACATGCATGCGTGCTCTCTCTCTCTCTAAAATAAACAAATCTTTAAAAGTTGGCACATGTAAGACTGTGAGGGAAAGCTTCAAGTCTCCTATGTGCTGAGCTGATTGGAGGGAAGTGGGGAGAGGAGGAGGGTAGCCCAGTATTGCTTCATCAGTACTGACAGGAGGAGTGAAGGCGGCTCTGTCTTGGATCAGGCCTTTCCCACATAAGCACAAGGCTGAGCTGTTCCACTGGGCTTGGTCTTTGAGGTGTGGAAAAGACAAGCTCAATCCATTCAACCTGCAAATGCTGTTTATAGCTATTCATATTTGTTAAGGTCTAGAATTGATAGAGAGCAGCACAGTTTTTAATCCTTCAATTTCAGAGCTCAGTAGGAGGAATTTTGGTTCGATGTGACCAAGATTCTAGAAGGTGTTTTAAAAGGAAAAAAAAAAAAAACCTGGATATCTGGTAACTGATAAGGGCTGTTCCTTGGAAGAAGGCATAATGTATTGAGTCTGTTTCTTCAAACTAGAATCATGAACACCAATGGAAAAATACAAGAAGACAGATTTCATCTGTGTACTTAAGCAAGAACATTTTTAAATGCTTTTTAAAAAAGATTTTATTTATTTATCTGACAGAGAGAAAGAGAACACACGCAGGGGGAAGAGCAGAGGGAGAAGCAATCTCCCCACTGAGCAGAGAGACCAATGTGAGGCTCGATCCCAGGACCCTGGATTCATGACCCAAGCTGAAGGCAGATGCTTAACAGACTGAGTCACCCAGGCACCCCTTTAATGCTTTTATCAAACTAATCATGAAACTCTTTGAAGAGGTGAAATATAGGACACTGAATATTATCAAGAAGAGAGAACTTCCTGTCAGAAAAACTGAACATAAGTGGTTTCCAATCTTTGTAGGACTATGAAGATCACTGTGAAGTTTAGTTTTATGTCCATAGTATCGGTTAAGAAATCATGATGACTAATGCTACAGAACTGTCCATTTAAAAATCATTCAAGTGGTAAATTTTATGTTGTTTATAGTTTACCATAATAGAAAAACAAGAAACTATGATGATAAAATATTAATTTAGTAGTGCTTGTTAAATAAATTGACATTTTATTTATTATAACAGCACTCACATATATTAGAAAAATAATATTCATTATTTCCTTTATTCGTTTATTTATTTACAGAATGCCTAATGTGTCCTAGGCACTGAGGAAGGCACTGACGGACCAAAAATGAATAAAAACCCATGTGGTGCTTTACCTCATAAAGTGCATAAATATGTAAGACTTGATATTTATTGATCTACACGCAATGGCGTTTCACATGCCAATTAGAGAGAACCCTGTCTCTAATTCTCCAGTTTCTCAGGAATCCTGAGTCCACAGGTTGAAAACTACTGGTATAAAGCAATCTCTTCTTTTAACTTTCTTTAAACCTCTACTGTGATTATAAACAAAAATCCAGGGCAGGAATAATATTTGGCTACTGACAATATGGTAAAGTATAAAAAGTTCATTCCATGCTGACTTGATCACAAGAAGTCAGACTTAGGACCTTTTTCACATAACCCCGTATGCCCTTGACCAGAATAGGAAGGTGATTGATACATGTTGATTTTGTCATCAGACTTTTGCTCCTATTATACAAAAAGGATAAAAAGAAAAGAACACTTTTAAAAGTTCTTTGGAAGCACTATTTAGGAGCATCTAAAATGGGACTATGAACCACTAGTTTAAAATAAAGAGGTTTTGCTTTAATATCCCACTCAATTTTGCTCTTGTAAAAGAATAGTCAAATAGTTAACAATTTACCCGATATCTTGGGTGCCTGCCAAGGTACTTGCTGATTTCATTCTAAAATGTTTCCTTCCAGGGGGTACAAAATGAGAGTGATTCCTCTGTTTTGCTTCTGTATTTGATAACACTTTTTTTTTTTAAAGGACAGAGTCAGGGGAAAAGGAGGCTCTTTCATATTTATCTATGCTATTTGACAACAAAGAGACTCTGAATAATCAGGATTTTTTTATTGTTGTTTTTTTTTTTTTCTCCTCTATTTGGCCCCTAACTGAGCAGGCTGAAATCCTTTCCTACCTGGAGCGCTGCAGGGGGTGTGACAAGTAGAGATATTACTAGACATTTGCATTTAAAGAATTAATAAAAATTCCTCATTTGCATGAAAGCCCCATGAAGTTTATAACCTTGACGTTTTATAACCCCCCACACTGGTTTCCCTCCTGGCATGGTCAAACAAACCAACATAAATCTGTATCTTAAAGAATGCAATTAGTAATGTGCTACTGGACCGCATACTGGAACTATGCAGTTCCCTGGCCACAGAATTTCACAAAAGGGAAACAAACAATACAGAACAATGAAAAGCATTTCCTAAGCTATATTAACCTTTAGGTCACCCATATTAATGACAACTATTCCATGTGAACATTTCTTAACTCAAGCAAACAATCTATCGAGAACAAAAGGTCAAAACCGCCTTTCTTTGACGTTAACGTAGAAAAGCTTCTTTTCACTTATTCTTGCCTAGAAATTGATATTATTAGTGCTTCCTGAGGATGCTTTTCAAAGTTTAGTTAGTAAATCTACCTTAAGTTTCCCTTAGATCCATCCCTACAACAGTACCTGTGCCTGAGTCTGCCTCTATGGTCCTGTACTTAGGGCAACACAGAAAGAGCTAATTCGAGCCATTGCCAAGCACATTAGACCCCTGAGAATGGACCTTGCCAGGGGAAAGTTCTACTACCAACCACCTGCAGCGTGAGAGGAACACTGGGAAGGGGTACCCATGGAAAATTTAAGAATGTTTTTTGAGCCAAGAGAGAGATAGGGAAGCTGGCCCTGAGTGTGGTCCTAAAGAAGAGAGAGAACACAGGACACTGATTAGGACTCCACAATCCTGATCCCCTTGCATAATCTCAAAAAGGTAATTTCTTGAAAGACAAATGGAGTCCCAACTGGTGAGGCCATTCAGGACTTTGGTAGAGACCCCATACACTCTTCAGAGGTGACTAACATTTCTACTCACTGTGTTGCTTGAGGAGTTTGGGGAAGAGGGCTGAGAGGTGGTTACCAAACATTAAAACCTGAGAAAGTCCCCAAGACCAGCAGCATGACTAGGAGCTGCCAGGGAAGTCCTGGCTGATGGGAATGATTCCCAAGAGCAGCAGTGTCCTACTGTCTTGAAGGATACTGAAGTCAGTCTTTACTGACTATTTAATATCTGGGTGTGGAGTAGGGAGGGAAAAGAATGGTCTTTTCTTCTTCTGGGAACCACTCTATGCTCTCAAACCCCTTTACCCTAAACCAGGTAGATCCTTGACTCCAAAATTATTTCCTATTATTTTTCTCCCTGATAAATCCTTGCAGACTTCAACCTTGCCACCTCCTTAGCAGCCTAAGTCCACGGCCTCTCATGATGTCCCTCATGAGACAGCATTCTATAAACATGGTTTTCATCATCCTGGTCATCACCACTACTCCTACTTCTCTGGTCTGGGGGTAAGGCATCACCCTCCCTTTTGCCACATCTTTTTAAGCATGTAACAGGCTCTTGCAGTATTTCATCACAGCACACTACCACTTCTAATGAGACTTCAACCAAGATTCGAAAGTAGCCAACTGGAGACAGCCTACGATTATCTCCTAAAATGTGAACTAAATGCATTAGAATTGTCTGGAGTATTTGTATAAACAAGATTAAGGGCCCTACTTCACACTTACTCAATTAGAATTTTTAGAAGTGGGTCTCAGATATCTTCACCAATAAAATGCTCCCCAAGAGATATATGCACACCAATATTACATGAGAAGCAATTTACAATTGCTATAAAATATGGCTTCTCCCAGAGCCTATGGGACAAAGAGCCAACATTCAGGGAACCATGCCTAGATTTCAATCTGCCTTCATGTGGAAAGCTCTGACTCACCCCCACCACTAGTAGTGTACTGATTATGTCCATGTAGCAAAGCCCAAGCAAAATGCCAAAAAGTCCAGTTAAGAGAAGAGTTCTCTCTCTTGCCTTCAGTCTAAGGCTTACCCAAGTCCTGCCTTATTTCCAGTCCCAGGAACTGCCTCTTCTGAGATGAATGACAACAGACTTTCCACTGTCATCATGGAAACCACTACCCCCCACTCACAAATGTATAAACTTACTCCGGGAGTCTCAAGGATAATCACTTCAATATATTTTCCTTTCCCAAATAACATCACAAATAACACTCAAATAACATTCCTTTCCCAAATAACATCACAGCTCAGGCATTAACAGTCCAAACTCAGCTTACCAAGTCCACCCCAGTTCTTTTTATAGTCTCTCCACTGTTGTAAGATAAAGATAAGGCTTACATCCCCTTTCCTGTAGTTCTCTTGGTCCTAACTCAGACAATGTAGTGAATCTTAAGTAGAACACAACAGCTCTCCCCAAGGAAAAAAACAAGAGGTAGCAGACAGAGGAGTCTTGATCCATACCTGCATCTCAAATAGTTTGATTCTAAAATTCTAAAACAATATATTGAATGTATACAAAAATGTTTTACTTAATAATAGCATATACTTACCATAAAATAACATTCCACTTTATTATGCAATATTACAACTAAAGTTAAAGACTTTTCCTATTTCTAAACTTCCAAATCACTTTTTACAGACAACATGATATGTGGCATCAGCAACCTTGATTTGGTCTAATTGCTGATCCTCTTTACTACCTTCAGGTTTGACAGAATAATTTCAAAGCAGATTAATTAAAGAATACCCAGATTTATTCTGCACTCTGCATTTGTTTTTATTTTATTAGTTGAATTGCATATGACTGGAAGTCAGACAGCTTCCCTTGAATATTATCCAGAAAATTTTGACATACTTATTGCCTGAGTCTGTCATGATATCTGAATCTGCCATACTAATTTTTCCTTTATTTAGCAATTTTCATTGGCTTTAATTGCATTGCCAGGCCCATGATACATAATTCTTTTGCTCACATCACGGACAAAATGAAACAAAGTATTTGTGGGTGGCTCCCTTTTTGTAACCTGGAAAGCATATGATTTTTGCTAACCAAGAAAATATGGACAGCAAATCAATCTTAGAACGATAAACTTTTATTCCCTGAGAAAAAATATATATCCTATTGATCTATTTTCATTCCCTTCAAATACACAGTAACTTTTCACTGCTACATGAAAGTGTAATCTTTTTTTTTTTTTAAAGATTTGATGTATTTACTTTACAGAGAAAGAGAGAGAGCACAAGCAGGGCGCAGAAGGAGAAGCAGGCTCCCCACTGAGCAGGGAGCCCAACATGGGGCTCGATCCCAGGACCCTAGGATCATGACCTGAGCTGAAGGCAAATGGTTAACTGACTGAGCCACCCAGCTGCCCCCCAAAGTGTAATCTTTTTGAAATTATTTTAAGTAACGATAAGGAACCCAAATTTAAATTTAAATATTTATAGTATTATGCAAATAACCTAAGAAAAGTGACAATCAGATTATAGAAACTTCTACACATGGCTTAAGTAACTATGTAAAAAATGGTTTTGATGCACAGCTCTGATGGACAGTTGGCAATTTCAGAATTATTAAAATGTAAAACGTAAGGCAGTGCAAAGATACAACACTACATGCACTATAAAGGATCTACTTTTTAACACAAGGAACATGTACAAGTAGTTTACATTTAGAAAAAATACACCATGCACATCCATGTGCAAACACACATACACACAAATCAGCTCTAGGAAGTGTAAAGTTTTAAATATGAAAAATAAAACCTTACCACTCTACCTAGTTGTCTTTTGCCTCTTTAGTTAGGTTTATTCCTAGGTATCCTATGGTTTTGGTGCACTTACAAATGGGGTCAATTCCTTAATTTCTCTTTCTTCTGTGTCATTGTTAGTGTGTAGAAATGCAACTGATTTCTGTGCATGAACTTTATATCCTGTCACTTCACTGAATTCTTATATGAGGTCTAGCAATTTGGGGGTGGAGTCTTTTGGGTTTTCCATATAAGACTATCATGTCATCATTCACAAAGAGTGAGAGTCTGACTTCTTCTTTGCCAATTTGGATACATTTTATTTCTTTTTGTTGTCTGATTACTGAAGCTAGGACTTCTAGTACTATGCTGAACAACAGTGGTGAGAGTAAACATCTCTGCTGTGTTTCTGACCTTAGAAGAAAAACTCTGTTTTTCCCAATTGAGAATTATATTTGCTGTGGGCTTTTCGTATATGGCTTTTATGATATTGAGGTCTATTTCCTCTATCCCTACACTGTGAAGAGTTTTAATCAAGAACATGCTGTATTTTGTGAAATGACTTTTCTGCATTTATTGAGAGGATTATATGGTTCTTGTCCTTTCTTTTCTTAATGTAGTGTATCACATTGATTGATACTGAACCACCTTTGTAGCCCAGGAATAAATCCTACTTTGTCAAGGTGAATAATCCTTTTAATGTGCTATTGGATCCTACTGGCTAGTATCTTGGTGAGAATTTTGGCATCCATGTTCATAAGGGATATTGGTCTACAAGTCCCCTTTTTAGCAGGGTCTTTGGTTTTGGGACCAAGTAATGCTGGCCTCATGAAATGAGTTTGGAAGTTTTCCCTCCATTTATATTTTTTGAAACAGCTTCAGAAGAAGATGTATTAATTTTTCTTTAAATATTTGGTAGATGGGACACCTGGGTGGCTCAGTCATTTAAGCATCAGCTCGGGTCATGATCCCCCACATTGAACTCCTTGCTCAGCAGGGAGTCTGCTTGTCCCTCTGCCTACAGCTTCCCTTGCTTGTGTTCTCTCTCTCTAATAAATAAAATTTTTAAATCTTAAAAAAAATTATTTATTTATTTGACAGACAGAGCTCACAAGTAGACAGAGAGGCAGATAGAGAGAGAGAGGAGGAAGCAGGCTCCCCACGGAGCAGAGAACCCCATGAGGGGCTCGATCCCAGGACTCTGGGATCATGACCTGAGTCAAAGGCAGAGGCCCTAACCCACTGAGCCACCCAGGCGCCCCTAATGAATAAAATCTTTAAAAAATAAATGTTTGGCAGAATTCTCCTAGAAAGCCACCTGGCCCTGGACTTTTGTTTTTTAAGAAATTTTTTATTACTGGTTCAATTTTCTTGCTGGTTATGGGTCTGCTCACATTTTCTATGTTTTCCTGTTTCAGTTTTGGAAGTTGATATATTTCTAGGAAGGCATCCATTTCTTCCAGATAGCCTCATTTTGGGGGTACATAGTGGCTCATAATATCTTCTTATAATTGCATTTCTTTGGAGATGGTTGTTATCTCTCCTCTTCCAGTCATTATTTTATTAATTTGGGTCCTTTCTCTTTTCTTTTTGATAAGTTTGACCAGGGATTTATTGATCTTATTAACTCTTTCAAAGAACCAGCTCCTAGTTTATTTGATCTGTTCTACTGCTCTTTTGGTTTCTATTTCATTGATTTCTACTCTAAACTTTATTAATTCTCTTCTGCTGGGTTTAGGCTTTATTTGCTGTTCTTTCTCCAGCTCCTTTTGGTGTAAGGTTAGCTTAGTATTTGAGACCTTTCTTGTTTCTTGAGAAATGTTTGTATTGTTATATACTTCCCTCTTAGGACTCCCTTTGTATAACCCAAAGATTTTGAACAGTTGTATTTTCATTTTCATTTGTTTCCATGAATTTTTTAATTTCTTCTTTAATTTCCTGATTGACCCATTCATTCTTTAGTAGGATACTCTTTAGCTTCTGTCTATTTATTTCCAAATTTCCTCTTTTTTTTTTTTTTAAGATTTTATTTATTTAGTTGGCAGAGACCGAGAGATCACAAGTAGTCAGAGAGGCAAGCAGAGAGAGAAGGAAGCAGGCTCCCTGGTGAGCAGAGAACCTGATGCAGGGCTCAATCCCAGGACCCTGGGATCATGACCCGAGCTGAAGGCAGAGGCTTTAACCCACTGAGCCACCCAGGGGCCCCTCCAAATTTCCTCTTGTGATTGAGTTTTAGTTTCAAAACATTGTGATCCAAAAATATGCAGGAAATGATCCCAATCTTTGGGTACTAGTTGAGACCTGATTTGTGACCCAGAATGTGATCTATTCTGGAGAATGTTCCATGTGCAATAGAGAAGAATAAGTATTCTGTTGCTTTAGGGAAGAATGCTCTGAACATATCTGTGAAGTCCATCTGGTCTGGTGTGTCATTCAAAGCCCTTATTTTCTGGTTGATCTTCTGCTTAGATGATCTGTCCATTGCACTGGGTGGGTGTTATAAAGTTCCCTATCCCTACTATTACTGTATTATTATTGAAGTGTTTAATTTATTATTTAATTATGATATAGTGTCCTTCCTCATCTCTTATTACAGTCTTTGGTTTAAAATCTAATTTGTCTGATATAAGGATTGCCACTCCAGTTTTCTTTTGATCTATTAGCATGATAAATGGTTTTCTATCCTCTCATTGTCAATTTGGAAGCGTCTTTGGATCTAAAATGAGTCTCTTGCAGACAGCATATCAAGGGATATTGCTTTTTTATTTAATCTGATACCCTCTTTTGATTGAAGCATTTAGTCCATTTATATTTAGAGTAATTATTAAAAGATATGACCTCAGAGCCATTGTATGACCTGTAAATTCACTTTTCTGTAGCTTGTCTCTGTTCCTTTCTGGTGTATGTTACTTTTGGGCCCTCTCTTCACTTAAAGCATCCCCTTTAATATTTCTTCCAGGGCTGGTTCAGTGATCACAAATTCTTTTAGTTTCTGTTTGTCCTGGAAGCTCTTTACCTCTCCTTCAATTCTGAATGATAATCTTGCTGGATGAAGTATTCTTGGCTGCATATTTTCTCATTTAGCACACTGAAAATATCATGCCAGTCCTTTCTCACCTGCCAGGTCTCTGTGGACAAGTCTACTGCCAACCTCATATTTCTACCTTTGTAGGTTAAGGACCTCTTGTTCCAAGCTACTTTCAGGATTTTCTCTTTGTCTCTGAAATATGCAAGCTTGACTATTGTATGTTGAGGTGTTGATCTCTTTTTACTGATTTTGATGGGGATATTTTCTGTGCCTCCTGGACATGAATGCCTGTTTCTTTCCCCAGATTAGGGAAGTTCTCAGCTATAATTTGTTCAAATAAACCTTCTGCTCCCTCTTTCCTCTTCCTCTGGAACCCCAATTATTCTAATATTGTTTTGCTTTATGGTATCACTTATATCTCAGAGTATCCCCTTGTGATCCTGTAGCTATCTCTCTTTTTCTCAGTTTCCTTAATCTTTATCAGTTTGTCCTCTATATCATTGACTCTCTCTTCTGCCCCTTTACCCTAGTAGTTAGAGCCTCCATTTTTTACTGCATCTCATTAATAGCCTTTTTTATTTCAACCTGATTAGAGGTTAGTTCTTTTATTTCTTTAGAAAGGGATTCTCTAGGGTCATCTATGCTTTTTTCATGCCCAGCTAGTAACTTTACAATCATCATTCTGAATTCTAGTTCTAACATCTTACTTGTATCTATATTCATTAAGTCCCTGGCAGTGAGTACTATTACTTGTTTTCTTTTTTGGGGTGAGTTCTTTCATCTTGTCATTATGCCCAGAGAAGAATAGATGAAAGAAGGAACAAAATACAAAACAGCAACAATGACTCCAGGAAAATATACACTAGACAAATCAGAAGAGATCAGAAACCAAAAAGGATAAAAAGGGGGGGGGTGTACCTGGATGACTCAGTCATTAAGCATCTGCCTTCAACTCAAGCCATGATCTCAGGGTTCTGGGATTGAACCCCACATCAGGCTCCCTGCTCGGTGGGAAGCCTCACTCTCCCTGCTTGTGTTCCCTCTCTTGCTGTGTCCCTCTCTATTAAATAAATAAAATATTTAAAAAAAAAAAAAAAAGAAAAGAAAAAGGTGAAAAGAGAATAAAATAAAACAAGTGAGCAGAACAGAACAATAAAAGATCCTGGGTGTCTTTTGATCCATTTTTTAGAAAAAACTAGATCCCAAAGTTGTAAAGAAAGATATATATATATATATATATATATATATATATACACACAAAATGGAATAAAATGAAGCAAAGAATGATATATACACACCAATGTGAAAGTAAAAATGAAAATTAAAAAAGACTTTAAAAAAGAGTTGATAAAATAAGAAATTAGTTGAAAAGGAAAAAATTTAACAAAAAGACTATAGAATCATAAGAAAAAAACCACAAGGGGCGCATGGGTGGCTCAGCGGGTTAAAGTGTCTGCCTTCGGCCCGGTCATGATCCCAGGACCCTGGGATCGAGCCCCGCATCAGGCTCTCTGCTCAGTGCAGAGCCTGCTTCTCTCTCTCTCTCTCTCTGCCTGCCTCTCTGCTACTTGTGTTCTCTGTCAAATAAATAAATAAAATCTTTAAAAAAAAAAAAAAAGAAAAGAAAAAAATACACAAATTCTATATACTATTTTCCTTTAGCGCTGGAGTTTTGCAGTTCTGTATAATTGGTAAACTTGGTATAAGCCGGATATTCCTGCTGATCTTCTAGGGGAGGAGCCTCTTGCACTGATTCTCAAATATCTTCAGCCAGGAGGTATTACACCTGGTCTTGCCAGTGGGCTGGGCTCAGTGTATGTGGCTCCAGACTGCTCTATATGACTTTTGTTTCCTGAAGGCTTTCAACTCCACTTTGGGAGATGAAAATGGTGGTACCCTGATCCCTAGCCCTGGAGCTGAAATTTTGTGCCCCCATTCTTCAATGAGCCCTCACAGAAAAGGAGTCAATCACTCATCTCCCTGGTTTCCATCCACGCTCTGTGTTCACCCAGCCTGTGACCTAGCATTTTTATCTCAGCCACACAACCCCCTTTCAAGTTTCTAAACTTGACAGACTCCTGCAGCTCACACCCACACCACTCCTCCCGGGGAAGGGAAGGGGATCTCCACTCAGTTCTGCCTCTTGGTGGGTGCCTGCTCAGAGAGTGGTCACCCAAACATGGAGCAGTTCCCAGTTTATGAAAACACCAAGCAGAAGACCTACTCCTGGGCTTGCTAATTACAGTCAGCTTACCCATTATATTTGGGAACTCAAAATATTGGGAGTAGCATGTTGTAACAAAAAAACCACAAAGCCAGAAATCAAGAAACTGAATTTTAGCTGATTTTGCTACTAATTAGACATAGGGTAAAGTATAGCTTCTCAATAAAGTTTGGAGATTGGATTAGTTAGTCCTTAAATTCTCCTTCAGTCCTGATTAAGAATAGTTTCATTTAGGGGCGCCTGGGTGGCTCAGTGGGTTAAAGCCTCTGCCTTTGGCTCAGGTCATGATCCCAGGGTCCTGGGATCGAGCCCCACATCAGGCTCTCTGCTCAGCAGGGAGCCTGTTCCCCCCACCTCTCACCACCTCCTGGTCTGCCTCTGCCTACTCTTTTGATCAAGTAAATAAATAAAATCTTTAAAAAAAAAAAAGAATAGTTTCATTTATATCAAACAGTAAAGTAAGATGGTGGTTTAGTGAAAATAAAAAGCAAAATGTTATCTCCTAAAGAAAGGCAAGCATTTTAAAACCCCAAACCAGTAGCTTAATAGTCTAAATCTAGAATACAGTTTGCTAGGCACCAAATAATAATCAGATAGTCAAGTGGATCATGGAGGCATTTCTAATTTAGCACTACCTGAATGATTTCCTTGAGATTTGAGGAAATTTGAAGTAACTGAAGAAAACTAAAACTGCCAGAGAACATTATCATCAGTGGTTCTCAGGATCACTCACATGTCCTGTGGAAAATACAACTGCCTGGCTCCATCATAAAAATTCTGATCCAGGAAAACTAAAGAGGGGACTCAGGAGGGCCTGGGTGGCTCAGTCAGTTAAGCATTTGCCTTCAGCTCAGGTCATGATCCCAGGGTCTTGGGATCAAGCCCTGCATTAAGCTTTCTGCTCAGCGCACAGTCTGCTTCTCCCTCTGCCTCTGCCTGCCACTCTGCCTAGTTGTGCTCTCTCTCTGTCAAAGAAATAAAATCTTAAAATAAAGTTGGACTCAACTATATTCTTCATAAGCCCCACAGATTTTAGTGTATACAACCATCTAAGAATCACTGTTACATGAACCATACCTGCAGATTTATTGGTCAGTTTACTTAGTTATTAATTACAGAATTGCAACTACATGGCTATACTTGTTTAATTTATCACATAACTTCTCACTTAAAAAAAAAAAAGCTGGTGATGGGGATGATGATGATGATAGTGATGACCATGACAATGACAATGATAACAGTTAACATTGATTAAGCATATATTATTAGCCAGACATCAAGCTACATGCTCTCTCTATATAATCTCTTTAAAACAGCACAATAACAATAACTCCTCACAATAACCCCAGGAGACAGGTATCATTATTATTACTGTTGTTGTTGTTATTATTATTACTGTCATCAGCCGGCCCAATATAACACAGTTAATGGGTGGGAATGCCAGGATTCCAACTCAAGCAAATTTACTTCAGAGCCCAAACTATCAGCTGCTACCTTAAAGGGCCTCAATAAATGGTACATTCCCAACTAGAGCTGTTAATAACAATAACCATCATTTCATAGTACACCTACTATGTGCTAACCTCTGTTAAACATGTAATCTCACTGAATTCTCAAAGCATTTGTGTCAGTTAAGTATGTCTATCTCTGTCTCACAGATGGAGAAACCAGATGGGATCACATAGCTGTGATGTGGCAGAACTCAAAGTTTGCTGACTCCTAAGCCTATTCTCTTTTGGCTACGTCATATTGCCTCTCAAGTTATCAGTGGCCAGAACCCCAATTCCTATCCATTTTCTCCTTTTCCTGGGATTTTAACCTTATCCTGTCTGGATTGGTCATTTTCCAAGATACCAGTGACTCTAGAAGTGTATTGTCCATTATATCTGCTTCTGAAGACCAAACATTGTAAGGCTAAGTTTTAATTTTCCCAGCCTTCTACAGCAGTGGTTTCCAAATTTTCTTTTCACTACTCAACCTTATCAGTAAAACATTTTGAACAGAAGACCCACCATACAAGTATTAATTCATAAATTATATAATATGTATTAATATATACTGATGTATTATGTATTTAATCAAACATGAAGAAGTAGGGGCACCTGGGTGGCTCAGTGGGTTAAGCCTCTGCCTTCAGCTCAGGTCATGACCTCAGGGTCCTCGAATCAAGCCCCTCATCAGGCTCTCTGCTCAGCAGGGAGCCTGTTTCCCACCCCCCCTCACCACCTCCTGGTCTGCCTCTGCCTACTCTTTTGATCTCTCTTTCTCTGTCAAATAGATAAATAAAATCTTAAAAAAAAAAGAAAAGAAAGAAAGAAAGAAAGGAAAGAAAAGGTAGAACTTATTTTCTTTTTTCTTTTCTTTTTTTTTCTTTTTTTTTTTTTTTTTAAGTAGGCTCCACACTGGGCCTCATCACCCTGAGATCAAGACCTGAGCTGAGAGCAAAAGTCAGACACTAACCAACTGAGCCAACCAGGTGCCCCACAAATACAACATTTTTTAAATGAGATTTTTAAAGCCTAAACATACAAGTATTTCTAATATTTTCTTCTGACATCCTACTTTGGGGACCATTACTTTAAGAAACTCTCACTAGGTCTAATGACCAGAGTCAGCAATCACAATTTAAAAGTTATAAAGCTCATCATCAAGACAGCATGGTACTGGCACAAAAACAGACACATAGATCAATGGAACAGAATAGAGAGCCCAGAAATAGACCCTCAACTCTATGGTCAACTAATCTTCGACAAAGCAGGAAAGAATGTCCAATGGAAAAAAGACAGCCTCTTCAATAAATGGTGCTGGGAAAATTGGACAGCCACATGCGGAAAAATGAAATTGGACCATTTCTTTATACCACACACGAAAATAGACTCAAAATGGATGAAGGACCTCAATGTGCGAAAGGAATCCATCAAAATCCTTGAGGAGAACACAGGCAGCAACCTCTTCGACCTCAGCCGCAGCAACATCTTCCTAGAAATATCGCCAAAGGCAAGGGAAGCAAGGGCAAAAATGAACTCTTGGGATTTCATCAAGATCAAAAGCTTTTGCACAGCAAAGGAAACAGTTCACAAAATCAAAAGACAACTGACAGAATGGGAGAAAATATTTGCAAACGACATATCAGATAAAGGACTAGTGTCCAAAATATATAAAGAACTTAGCAAACTCAACACCCAAAGAACAAATAATCCAGTCAAGAAATGGGCAGAGGACATGAACAGACATTTCTGCAAAGAAGACATCAGATAGCCAACAGACACATGAAAAAGTGTTCCATATCACTTGGCATCAGGGAAATACAAATCAAAACCACAATGAGGTATCACCTCACACCAGTCAGAATGGCTAAAATCAACAAGTCAGGAAATGACAGATGCTGGTGAGGTTGCGGAGAAAGGGGAACCCTCCTACACTGTTGATGGGAATGCAAGCTGGTGCAGCCACTCTGGAAAACAGAATGGAGGTTCCTCAAAATGTTGAAAATAGAACTGCCCTATGACCCAGCAATTGCACTACTGGGTATTTACCCTAAAGATACAAACGTAGTGATCCAAAGGGGCACGTGCACCCGAATGTTTATAGCAGCAATGTCCACAATAGCCAAACTATGGAAAGAACCTAGATGTCCATCAACAGATGAATGGATAAAGAAGATGTGGTATATATACACAATGGAATACTATGCAGCCATCAAAAGAAATGAAATCTTGCTATTTGCATAGAGCATATCATGCTTAGCGAAATAAGTCAAGCAGAGAAAGACAACTATCATATGATCTCCCTGATATGAGGAAGTGGTGATGCAACATGGGGGCTTAAGTGGGTAGAAGAAGAATCAATGAAACAGGATGGAATTGGGAGGGAGACAAACCATAAGTGACTCTTAATCTCACAAAACAAACTGAGGGTTGCTGGGGGCAGGGGGGTTGGGAGAAGGGGGTGGGATTATGGACATTGGGGAGGGTGTGTGCTTTGGTGAGTGTTGTGAAGTGTGCATACCTGGTGATTCACAGACCTGTACCCCTGGGGATAAAAATATATGTTTATAAAACAAAAGTTATAAAGCTCTAAGGCAGCAGCTCCTAACTTGCCTGAGTTGAAAAACTGTTTAAAAGATAGAATCTCAAGCCCCACTCCCAAAATCTTAGAACATGTGAACACGCCAGTTGAGACTGACGCTACATATGGAATCACCACACTAAGAGACCCAAGCCCCAGCCAGAGGACCACAGGATCAGTGATAACAGTGATTACATCTGTAGGGTCATAATATTATCACCTCTCCCTCCCTGGGTTCATCCCTGACAATCTCCTCTGTGATAAACTCTGACACATAAGATTTCATTTATCCTTCTGATCTCTGTTTTAATTAGAGAGGAGAAATTACTTATGCCTACTCTTTGGTTTTTAGATGGAAAAGAAGAGTTTCCAAGGATTTTTCCCACTAGGAAGACTATCCCAGGTAACAACAGACAACTTTCCTGGGTGGGTTGGTTCTCTATCCCTTAAAAGAAAGCTCCCCATTCTTCCTAAAGTAGCAATGCATGCAGAAAATATCTTTTTTTTTTTTAAGATTTTATTTATTTATTTGACAGAGAGAGACCCAGCGAGAGAAGAAACACAGGCAGGGGGAGTGGGAGAAGAATCAGATCCCTCACTGAGCAGGGAGCCCGATATGGGGCTTGATCCCAAGGCCCTGAGATCATGACCTGGGCTGAAGGTAGAGGCTTAACTGACTGAGCCACCCAGGAGCTCCAGAAAATAGCTTTTAGACCCATCTGGCTAGGATCAATTTAGAATGCCTTTAATTATTTCTTGCCTAGTACCTTTGGGTTACATTTGTGTTCAAAATATTATTACCACTTCTAAAATAAATGGTTTCTTTTAAGATTTTCTTTATTTAGTTGTGTGTGTGTGTGAGAGAGAGAGAGAGAGCAAGCCCATGAGTGGGGAGGAGACAGAGAGGGAGGGAGAAGCAGGCTCCCGGCTGAGCAGGGAACCCCAAGTGGGGCTCAGTTCCAGGACCCTGGGATCATGACCTGAGCCAAAGGCAGATGCTTAACTAACTGAGCCATCCAGGTGCCCCAATCAAATTAATTAATAAAAAATTTATTTTAGGGGTACCTGGGTGGTTCAGTTAGTTAAGTATCTGCCTTTGGCTCAGGTTATGATCCCAGGGTCCTAGGATCAAGACCCACACGGGGGGGCTCCCTGCTCAGCGGAGAGCCTGCTTCTCCCTCTCCTGCTCCCTCTGCTTGTGCTCTCTCTCTGTCAACAAATAAATGAAATCTTTAAAACAAAAAACAAAAAATAGTAATAATTAATTTAATTCACACAGCTATATGTGTGTGTGTGTGTGTGTGTGTGTGTGCATGTGCATTCACACTGTAAACGACTAAGGAAGAATACAACCATGCTATCTCTTCCCAGGGCCATGTCTTAATAAATAGACTGTATCCACTTGAAAATGGTTTATCAAATGTTTGCATAAGCCATTGTGTTTTAGCATATCATGAGGAGATTTTCACTAAACCAGCTGATTAGCATTCATTAAAATAGATTAAAGGATCTACTCTGCTTCTCAGACCCCCTCTGACCAACCTCAATTAACACCTTTTACTTCCATCTTTCTTGCCTGACTTGGTATTAATTCCTAGTCTACCTTTGGTCACAAGTCTCTGTCTCTTTCTCCACCTTCTAAACCCCTGCCCAAATGACATGAGTGATCATATCAGGTCAACAGCTACAAGTGGAGAGTTGCAAATGGAGCAATGGTGGCTTCATGGCAGTGGGACAGGACTCCAAGCCAGTTTATTCCCCAAATATATGCCTATGTCCATTTCTTTAAAAAGACTAGAAAGATAAATTTTAAAATATTTGTAATGATCTGTAATAAAATTTCAGGTAAAAATTTTCCACATTTTCTACAATAAGCATTCTTTTACTTGTATATCAATATACACATATATTTTGGTTTGTTGAAAGACTGAGAAATGATTTTATTGTGAAAGTATGTTTTGGTCCCTAAATCACTTTAATTTGAAAACCCATGTAAATGGAACTTTCAACATTTTATTACAGAGACTACTCAGTGTATATTTATATTATTATTCATAGTACTAAATTATCAAGTTTATTTAAGCCATGTTCATTTACATAGACACAAACAATATTCCTATGTTGTTTTTATTCCATCTGATTTTCTTATTATTAGAGTATATGTGAGAATAATGAAGAAGAAAATATTCTCTGACATCGAGTACTGAAGAGTAATAATAGTAAGCATTCAAAGGAACCACTAATAATAATATTGTTTCTTCTATAGGAAAAGATAAATTTTAAGACAGTAAATCATAACAAATAGGTGTTCTTTGCTATGTAGTGATACACCTTGGGTTTCCCATGATCCTGTATTAACTGTCTTTATATTAAACAGTATCAGCTCATATAATTCTTTGGGCTATAAATTAGCAGCTCTAAAAATTATGAAAAGGATAGTTACAGCTTTTTATATATGACACCTCAAGTTTCTAAGTTTTTTAGAAGCAGCAAAGAGGAAATAGAAATTTTCAAACAGATATATTAAAGTGTTGATTTTTAGAATTCTGAATGGCCCATCTCTTCATGGGATTTATGCCGTTGAAAACACAGATAAACCACAGAAGAAAAGCACCATCCGTCTAATTATTCCAGTGAGGGTGAGACAGAGAAAGGGAGGGGAGAGCTTCCACACAACAACTCAGCTTCAAGCCTTCATGTGTTGTTGGGATATAACAGCATGAACATTTTTAACACACCCACAAAAGATATTCCTCTGACAAGTTATTTAAAAGATTAGTGCCAGATACTGCAGGGTGGGTATGAAAGTGAAGCCTGAGCTTATTTGGTTTAGTGTGGGTCTTTAAATTGAGCTATCACATATAATAATATATTTTTTTCCTAACTATGCAACATGGACAAAAAGGGCAGGGAAGCTTAAAAGAGCTATTCATGAGAACAGAATCTGAGCTCTGAGTCAACTGTTTACACATTGCAAATGTATTTCATGCACTTTAATACAACACCACCCCTGGTGGTGATGTCTGCCAAGCTCCAGACTGTCTTAAGTTAAGGACCCAAAGAAGTTGACCGCGAGCTTTAAAATGTCCCCAAATGCACTGTTCTCCCAGGTGAAAAGGAAACACCTGGATTTGGGACTAACCCTTCTCATAAATCTGCAGCTTATGCACTTTGAACTTGGAATCTCTTCCTTCTCCTTATACAGATGGTATCATAACTGGAAAGGGTTTCCCAGATAAAAAGCAAACATGATTCAAGGTTGAGACCTTATTAGCATTTCCAAAGGGCTATGAAAAGCCTCTATTCTCTCTCCCCTGCCAAGTAAATTTTGTTTTGCTGAGCTTTGGCACTGCTCCTCTGTTGTCATGGTGGGGCATTATTGTCACAGCTGTCTCAGGGGGCGCTGCCTTGAATATGTTTAGAAAATAACACACAAATAAGAAACATGACATTTGCTATACAACCACACCTACTACTGCAAGACTCCAAGTTGGCAATATATGCATCACTTTGTACTTGTAAAACAGTGAATCCAAGAAGGTGAAATTAAGCAAATGAATGAATGTATTTACTACAAAGAACATAAAGAGAGTACAGATTCCTTCACTAAAGAGATAAAGCAAAACAGAGAAAGAGCACTTTGAAGATCTACTTTTTAACATGAACAATTAATGCAAACTCAAAAATCTCAAAAATAATTATATACCATTCCTCCCAATTGCCTGTTTCACTTAGTGATTTTCTTTCAAAATGACAAGTTCTTTTGTCTTAATTACCTTGCTCTTCAGAAAACAGTGGGCTGTAAGCAGCATGAAAGGAATTATTGCACTATTTGCAATTTCATATTGATCATGAATTTTTTAAAAAGGTACTTAGGAAAATAGATAATAGTACATACAATTGAGTAAAATGAGATGAGTAAAACAGGAGTATGTTATGCAACATACTGGAATTTCCTTTACAAGTATGCTGCCTTTAGGATATTTATGTGTAACCAGAACTGCAGGTAGGAGCCTGCAGCTACCTAACGCGCATTTAATGAAATGTTGTTCATTAAATCTTTCCTAGTAAATAACTTGCTCAGAGTTATTTAACATCTCCTAACATTAACAAATTTAACATCTCCTAACTACTTCCATAATGATTTCGGGTTTAAAAATAAAAACAAAGAAACTTTAGTTGCCACTTCTGACATCTTCAGAATCAAGGGAAATGAGAGCATTTCCCCATATCATCACAGATTTGCCATGGGATTTTGAAAGTTATTTTCCCAATCATCCCTTCTTTCTGTAGAAATAATTGTGATTAAAATAAAGTAACAATGCTTCCAGTGTATCATGATCAGAAGTATTTAGGGAATTCTTACAGTAAGATACAGGTACATTAAGATACTGATTTGAGGGGTACCTGGGTAGCTCAGTCGGTTAAGTGGCAGCCTTCAGCTGGGGTCATGATCCCAGGGTCCTGGAATCAAGACCCATGTCAGCCTCCCTGCTCAGAGGAGAGCATGCTTTTCCCTCTCCCTCTGTCTGCCTCTCTGCCTACTTGTGGTCCCTAACTCTTCATCAGATAAGTAAATAAAATCTTAAAAAAGAAAAAAGATATTTGTTTGAACACCAAAATCCAACATAACAGTGACTTAAATAAGAATAAAGACTTAATGCTCCACATGAAAGTCTGAGCTAGTAGATGAAGAGAAATTTAGGGTGGTTTTCTTCCATGAAGTCATCCAGGGGCCTAGATTTCATCTGTCTCATTGTTCTATTAGATCCGGGATAGAGACGTGATAGCTGGTTGTAAATAAAACTTTATTGGAACACAACCGTGGCCAATTGAATAAGTATTTTTTGTAGCTGCTTTTAAACTATGATGGCAGATTTGAGTAGTTATGATAGAAACTCTATGCCATGTAAGTCAAAGTATTTCTTATCACGTCCTTTAAGGAAATTTGCCAATTCCTGCAAAGAAAATTTACTAAATGCAGTTCCCAACCACACAGTCAAACGATTAACTACCACACCGCAGCCTGTGTGAAAGGGCAAAAAAGAGGAGTGAAGATATCTCCCGAAGAGCACAGAACTTCTCCTTTCACATCCCGCTGACCAGGACATAGCTCTATGGCCCACCCACCTATGTGCAGCTGAAAAATGTTATTTCTCGCTTGATAACCATGTGCCCAACTAAAATTTAGAGATTCTATTCCTAAAAGGAAGATTGAGAGAATGGCTATGAGGGACCAGTGAGCAGGATTTTCTACAAACCACCTCGCTGGCTGCCCAAGTGTTGCTATACACCCTTCTGATACATAAGAACACATTCAACTCCTCCTCAAGAGAACCAACACAACACCCCAGCCAGTTACCACACCCATTTCGGAGTCTCAGGTCTCTGAGCGTTAGGCAGTCCTAAGTCAGGTTTGGATGTGGTTCCTTTTGGAACAGTAACTCATAAATTGAGACATCCAGTATGCAGTGGTATGGCAAAGACATGATAGCCACAATAAAACTCCAGGTCAGAGAAGGGAAGGATGGGAAATACATAGTCATTATGGTCAATAGCAACTGTCAAATCCTTATGAGTAGGAACTACAAAGATTCCCTGCCCTGGCAGAGAATAAGTGTTCCGGCCCATCTGATCAGCCTGGTTCTGCTATCTGAGGGATTCTTTCACACTCATTGTCCTCTGTAGCCACATCTGAAGTCAGTTGTGGAGACTAGGTCCTTCTTGGAGAAAAATTTTCCCAGCCTGTTTCCTACTGATGTGGGCTTGGAGACTAGGGGTTATAACATCATAGTTTCACAGCTTCTTGCAGACATTGAAGAGGTTTCTCTGAGTGCTGCCTCTGGAATTCTACAGTGCACAAACTGTGGGCTGTATGTGATGACCCTAATTCCAATCGAAGTCAAATCAGAGCAGGGCAAGAGACCCACTGGAAGACAGGTAGAAACAGTTTAGTCTAGTGAGCCCAGCTTCCTAAGAAGAATTGAAAGTCAGAGTGCTGGCTCCAAGTGCTTTGCAGCTGATGTCAGAATTCATCCCGAACTAGCCACAACAGAGCTGTGAGTGCACCTGTGGGGGAAATGGCTGGGGGCTTGTAAGTTAAGTAGAGCTCTACTTTGGAGATCCAGAGAATTTTTACTAGAGTCCAGCCCTAACTGAACACTACCCAGAGAGAGAGAGAACACTTTCTCCTCTCTGTTCCTCACCTTTAATACAATGATATGTCATCAATATAAAAATTCTACCCTTCCCTCCAAGCAAAGTAAAAATGCCCCTTTTCTATGGGATCTTCTCATATTCAGGTCAGAATTAATCAATTCCTCCTCAGGACTCCAGGAGCACTTAAAAAGTATGACCATTTAGTGGCTGATTACTATTACTTAATTTCCCTATGACTTATTTCCTTCTGGAAATAATAGTAAAGATTTCATAGAATTATTCTGAGAATTAGATCAATTAACATTTGAGAAACACTTGAACAACTCCTGTTAACAGGGGGAAGCACTGGATAAATTTTGGCTATGATTTATCAACATGAGCTAGCGAATTCCACTTTTTTTTTTTTTTAAGATTTTATTTATTTATTTGACAGACAGAGATCACAAGTAGGCAGAGAGGCAGGCAGAGAGAGAGAGAGAAAGAGGGAAGCAGGCTTCCTGCGGAGCAGAGAGCCCGATGCGGAGCAGAGAGCCCGATGCGGGGCTCGATCCCAGGACCCTGAGATCACGACCCGAGCCGAAGGCAGCAGCCCAAACCACTGAGCCACCCAGGCGCCCCTCCACTTTTCATATAAGCAGTTTGGATTGGGTTTCTGTAATTTCCTACTTAAAGGGGCCTGATTCCGTTTTACTTTGTAAGATAAATCCCTCAACATAAGCTCATTTTTTAACTTCTAATTTCACCGAACTGTCCAGAAATTTGTTTTGAAGACGGAGGAAAACTAAAATTTTAAATTACATACTGATCCCGTTATGCCTTTATGTTTAACATGCAATGTGTTTGAACAAGGTATTGTTAGCTACCCAGCGGGATCCATTACCTTCCTTCAGAACCTTGATTGGTTCAAGTATATATCCCCATTTGCATTGTACAAACCTGAGTCACTTTCAGATAATCTTAAATTATTTAAAGCAATGGTTTTCAGTCAGGATGATTTTGCCTCCCAGGGGACATTTTGCAATGTCCAGGGACATTTTGGTTTTCACAACTGGTGGGAGGGTGCTACTGGATAAAAAAAACAGAGATGCCATTGAACATCCTATAATGCACAGCATAGCCCTTCACAACAATTACTCGGTACAAAATGCTACTACTGCCAAGATTAAGAAACCTTGTTCCTCTTATGAGGGGGATTAATATGTAATCATGTAATCCAATTCTAATCAATGAAATATGAGAAAGGTTCGTCAAAAAATGAAAAATAGAACTACTATAGGAGAGCCAGCAATCCCACTTCTGGATATATATCCAGAGTAGATAAAATCACTATCCTGAAAAGACATCCACATTCCCATGTCCATTGCAGAGTTACTCATAATAGCCAATGTATAGAAATCTAAGTGTTCTTTGACAGATGAAGAAATTTAAAAAGTGATAGAAATATAGGTATCATGGAGGTACCTGGATGGCTCAGTCAGTCAGGTGTCCAACTCTTGATCTCAGCTGAGGTCTTGATCTCAAGGTCATGAATAAGCTCTGCATTGGGCTCCACACTGGGCATGGAATCTATTTCAAAAAAAAAGAGAAAGAGAAAGAAAGAAAAAAGGAAGGAAAGACGGTATCATGAAATATTGTATATATATTTAATATATAGCATATATATAAAATATTGTATATATATTTTTTATATGCAAATAGAACTCATAGAAACAAAGAAAAGTTGTTGCCAGCACTTTCTTTTTCAAAATGTAAGAGACAGTTGTTAATATTTTAGAATAGAATTTTCATGTAAACTCATAATTTTTCAGAAGGCAAGAGTACCAGAGCTAGAAGTGATTTCCTTAATCCAGACAGGTAGAGCCTTGTTTGACAAGAATCTCCATCTTAATCTTTTTCCAAAAAAATTTACTGGTACCTACAGGGAGACGTTAGCCCAAGGAATAGCTTGTAGCTTCACTTTAGCCTAAGATATTAGGAATATAAAACCCAGAGAAATAAAAGGAATTAAGGAACTCTAGCCAATGTACCTCCTTAGGAATGACTGTGGGGACAGATGATACTGACTTTGAGACGTGCTGATGATGTCATGACTGCACTGAGCATGAGCTACTTTCTGATGGGTGTGTCAGGAGCAGCGAAAAGGACATTTATAACCACAGATCAGTAAACTTGTTTTTAATGCACTTAATACCTCTGCCAGCTTTGACATTACATATTTTTATGCTTAAAATGAAAACTAGAATAATCTTTCAAGACTTTCCAAGCTTAAGACTGTCTTCTCCTTCCTTTTATTACTTCCCTTCCTCCTTTTTGGACTTGAATTTTGTCCGTTCACTTTGATTAGTGATTTTCAGTTTAAGCTCTGTATTTCATTCATTAATTCTTTCATTTATTTTTTTATAAAAATTGTATATGTTTAGCGGCACCTGGCTGGCACAGTGGGTTAAGTGGCACATGACCTGCCTTCGGCTCAGGTCATGATCTCAGGGTCCTGGGATCGAGCCCCAAATCTCTGCTCAGCAGGGAGCCTGCTTCCCCCTTCTCTCTGCCTGCCTGTCTCTCTCGGTCAAATAAATAAATAAAATCTTTTAAAAATTGTATATGTTGGGGCGCTTGGGTGGCTCAGGGGGTTAAAGCCTCTGCCTTTGGCTCAGGTCATGATCCCAGGGTCCTGGGATAGAGCTCCACATCAGGCTCTCTGCTCAGCAGGGAGCCTGCTTCCTCCTCTCTCTCTGCCTGCCTCTCTGCCTACTTGTGATCTCTCTCTGTCAAATAAATAAATAAAATCTTTTTTAAAAATTGTATATGTTGAAATGAGGAACATGATGTTTTAAGTATACATTATGAATATGAAATGATTATCACAATCAAGCTAATTAACATATCCATTACCTCCCATAGTTGTGTGTGTGGGTGGGTAAAAACACTTAAGATATACTCTCCACAAATTTCATGCACATAATACATGATTATTAGCCACAATCACCATACTGTACTGATCTCCAGTACAGTTATCTCCAGTTATTCATTTTATAACTGAAAGTTTGTACCCTTTGATCAATAGCTCCCCTTTTCCCCTACCTCTAGCCTCTGGTAACCACCCTTCTACGCCATTGCTTACACTTACATGTAAGTAATACCAGGCAATATTTGTCTTTTTCTGTCTGGCTTATTTCACTTAGCATAATATCCCCAGGTTCTTTTGTATTGTCGCAAGTAACTGGATTTCCTTCTTCTTCAGGTTGAATAATAAGTAGATGTGTGTGTGTTTATGTATAAAAATATGTGTGTATAGCTTTCTTGATCCATTCATTTGCTGATGGACACTGATGTTGTTTCCATACATTGGCTATTGTGAATAACGCTGCAGTGAACATAGGAGTACAGACATCTCTTCAAGATAATGGTTTCCTTTCTTTTAGGTACATATCCAGAAGTAGGATTACTGGATAAGAAAGTTATTTTTATAGTTGCATACATTTTCCTTAAAGAATACATTGCTATTAATTAGGAATCTTGATGGCAAGTAAGACAAATGCAATTTAAATGAGTTTAAGTGAAAGAGCAGATAAGCAACTTGTCTGAAAAGTTCGAATACAGCTATATCCTTAGGCCACACCAATACTGGCAAATTTTATTTTCTCTGTGTCCATACCCTACTCCTATTTGTTAGTTTTCTTCTAATATAAGATAGCCCCCATGAAGTTTGAGAAAATTTCTGTGTGTGGCTCCATGCTATTTATTAATTATTAATATTTATTAATTATTTATTAATCTAGCTATTTCTGCAGAAGGAATCCTCTCTTCTGTCATCCAGCTATGGCCAAATGAGTGAGGCCCTAGGAACTGTAGCCCATCAGAATCCCAGGAAGTAGAGAAGTAGCTGCTGCAAAGACGAGAGGCTGGATTTAAAAAAAAAAAAAAATGTTTAGTGTCCAGTACAGTAGGAAAGCATAACACCAGGTAAATCATATTGCCCCAGAAAGATTTTAGGCCCGTACACAGGGACCTGTGACAATTAGTGTTCTTCCAAGGTTGAGGAGGTTGGTGGGCAGGGGAAACAGTGGCCTTCTGTCCTACAACTAGTAACCTTGCATCACGAGAATTTATTTGTGTTGTACTAACCTTACAGGCTACCTGCTGCATAGATCAAATCTTCTATTTTGCTGTTACCTCAGATAACATGCTTAGCTCTTATTCTGAGTACATCATGTATGAGACAGGATAAATAGACCCTAATATGGCATGCAGTTCTTTTCTAAAGCACTTTGAAATCCTGGGAAGACTGGGGTTATAGCATATGCTCCAGTGAGTCTGTTAAGATTACTCATGATGACTCTAGGCTATGTTTGGAACTCTTTCTGAAGTGAATAAACAGATGGCCAGCAGTGGCTAAAATTGAAAGTAGTTTTTAAAATGTTGAGAATCAATTACTTTAATATTCTCCAAGCTTAAATATCTTCAAAAATAACTGGGCAATGCTTACTAAGAAACATGTTCTTTCTGGAATGAATTCAGCTCAAGGAGAGCAAATGTGCTGTAATATCCTAAGACATGAATTCAAAGTGATGTGAAAAAAATTACTGGTTTCATATCCCTATCACGGAAGTCTTGAGGCATAATTAATTGATGATGATTGCTTCAGAAATATTCTGAGCCAAAACTCCACGAAAAAAGAGAAGTATTTCTCATCAGCTTTCTAATAGGACATAGTATTCACAAGAAATTCACAGGAACGGGCATGTGGTATCTTAGAAAAGTGACCCATTTAGGGTACTTGAGCTAGGAACAGCAAAATGGTGGGAAAGGCAAGTTTCTGAATCCTAGAAACTATGCCAGGAGGATTTTCTGAGGGCCAAAAAAAAGATAGTGAATCAGCCAGTCCAGCTGTGAGAAAGCAGCTGTGAGATTGCTGAGGGAAATGAGGAAGAAGAAGGCAAGCTCATCACATGACATGCCACCAAGCTGAGAGCATATTAGCACACTGGAGGACAAAATAAGTATTTCCAATGACTCTGGCAATTTAGAGATTTAGATCTAAGAAAAAAAATTCAATGAGACCAGCCACAAACTAACATCAAGTAAGAATCTAGAGCAGCAGCACAGGGCTGTAGGCAGAACTTAAGGAGCCATGGAACAAGGTATACCACACTCTAATAGAGAATTTATAGTAGGTACAGAGTATCTTGTGCAACTAATTCACAGATTACAAGTCAAACAAAGGGTCTTGCCCAGAGAGAATGTTTCAATTGTCTCTTGCTACAAATTGCCCCCACATATAGTGGCTTAAAAATGGTTTATTTGCTCACAGCTCTGTAAGTTGGGCAAGGCTTGTCACCACTCCACATGCTGTCAGCTGGGGTAGTGCAACTCGGACTAGAGAATCTACTTCCGCCGATGGCCTTACTCACAGGCAGGCAAGTTGGTGTGGCTGTCAGTTAGAAGATCAGCTGGGGCTATTGGCCAGAGTCTGGTTCTCCTCCCCATGGCCTCTCCATGTGGCTAGGTCGGCCTTATGGTGAGGCCATGTGTTGGACAACTGCTCACAGATGGCAGTCTCAGGGTAAACATATTACACAGCAGCTGGCTTTCCCCAGAAAAGCAAGGTCTCCTTAAGGCTTAAGCCTGGAACAAGCACAGTGTCACATCCTCTGAATTCTACTGGCTAAAGTGTGGCCAGCCCAGATCCAGCAGAATTGCACACAGGTGCATGAATATAGGAGGCAGTGTTCCGTGTACCAGAGGAGATGTGACTTGTACAAAGTTAACGATATCCCACAATTAGAGGAAAACTTGGTGCTAATAAACCTGTAAAATAAAGCATAAGGAAAAAAAAAGAGAGAGAGACAATTGTTTTGTATGGCCAACAAAGAAAAAAAAAAAAAACAAAGAGACAAAGACAAAGGAAAATAGCCATAAATAGGAAAATAATGATTCTATTATAAGGACCATGGTCAAATCTCAGCTTCACAATGTAAACCCGAAATTTGTAGAGACAAGTCAGAGGAGAGCACTAATTAGAACTGGAAGATAGGAAAATGAAATTTATGGTGAAAACTTTTAAAAATGAGGTCAGATAGCCTGGAGAAAAGAAAACTGGCAAGTGACTAGATAATGACTCTCAAAGCAGAATATCAACATTCACCACCAATCCGCATGTTCCAAAAACAGAAAAAGGTCTATTTAAATTGATCATATAAGGTTAAGTTGAAAGAATTACCCAGAATAGATGATAGATTAGAAAAATGAGAGATAAAGTTTCTAAAAATTCTTGAGAGAGGCTGCAGTTAAATATATGCAAGTTTTTTCTGCCCTGATAAAAAGGAACCCTCCATGCTGACCCTCTCCTATGAAGCTAAGTTACTAGGGAATAATGAAGCTCCCTATAGACCACTATAGACTGTCTATACCTTTCCATCTGCATAACCCTTTAATGTCCCTGTCCTTGCTCCCTGCCCTACATCCATCTAGACTGCAAGTTCCTTGAGGGCAAGGATTATGTCTTGATCTTTTCTTAGAGTCTACAAAGTGCTCTTAACAGAATATGTGTTCAATATGGAAAAGTGTTTACTTTTGCCCATGCTAATTGATTGGGTACTCGCCACAATGATTAAATAATTGTTCATTTATTCAATTCACTTGACACTGACTTTCTGTCAGACACTACAGATCATTTGCTGTAATCAACAAAACAAACATAACTTTTGTCCTTAAAGCATAGTAAGAAGAGATATATATGTATAGCTTTTGAAGAAAAACTATAGGATGATATGAGAGATTAAAATTGGAGGACCACTGGGCCCCTAAGTAGCATAGTCTCTGGGTCATAGGGTCAAGCCCTGTGTGGGGCTCCATGCTCAACACAGAGCCTGCTAAGGTTTCTCTTTCTCCCTTCTCCCCCTCCCTGCACTTGCTCACTCACGCTCTAGGATAAGTAAATAGGGGTGCCTGGGTGGCTCAGTTGGTTAAGCATCTGCCTTTAGCTTGGGTCATGATCCCAGGGTCCTAGGATTGAGCCCCACATCAGGCTCTCTGCTCAGCAGGAGCCTGCTTGTAGGATGCAGGCTCCTACCTCTCCCTTTGCCCCTCTCTCACTATCGGGTACTCTGTCTCTCAAATAAATAAATAAAATCTAAAATAAATAAATAAATATAAATTATGGGATCTTAGTGATCTTATTTCTCTTGTATCTTGGAATATTTTGCTATTTCATCAACCTTGGAATAAGTTCATCATTACCAAATAATTATTCTCAACTGTGACTTTTAAAAAGACTAAAATAATCAAACAATAAAATATTAAATAACCTAGAGGCATGTGCAATAGTAAAACAAAATAACATTCTTCAGCTTCTTTTTCTTCAGTGTCTTATTGTACTGACCAAAGTACAGAATCATCTTTCAAGAAGGTATAAAAGATACAGGAAAAACCATCTTTAAGCCTTTGTTTGTTTGTTTTTTAAGTTTCCACTTATTTGACAGAGAGAAAGAGAACAAGCAGGGGGAGTGGCAGGGAGAGGAAGAAGCAGGGCCCCACTGAGCAGAGGGCTCTATGTGGGGCTTGACCCCAGGATCATGACGCTTAACTGACTTAGCCACCCAGGCACCCCTCTTTGTGTTTGTTTTGGTTTTGGTTTTGGTTTTTTTGCTTTTTTTTTTTTTTTTTTTAATGCACTTGAGAGATTTCAGTGTACAAATTCAGGAGGTAAGAAAGTTCAGAGAAGGGAAAGTAATACTTCACGTGGCAAACACGACAACAAAGAAAAATGGTAAATAAATAATTACAGTTTAGGAAGCAATCCCCCTTGAATATCCTGAAACCCCTCCACTAGATTGTAAACACACAGAGAAGGCTTTTATAATTTTTTATTTTCTCCAAGCTGGGCAGTACTGGGCTCATAGTATGTTTTCAATAAATGATTGATTAATTGAGAGAGATGGACTCAAATCAGTCCTGCATGTCAGTAAAGTAGAATGGCCAGAAGTGTGAGGCTTCTAGTCCAATTATCCTGGGTTTTAATTCCTGCTCTGCCACTTAACTTACCCCCTCTGAGCCTCAATTTCATGCTCTATAAAAGAGAGACAGTAACAGTATCTACCTCATAAAACTGATACGATGCTAAGTGAATACAGGTGAAATACTTAATGAGTAAGTGTTAGCCTCTATTATTTTTTCCATTAACAGATACTTTTCACTAGAACAGCAGTTAAATGCACAAAACCAAATGTCAGCAGCATTAAAACAATACTCTCATATGACTATTTTTTTCTAGAGCAGAAGCCAACTTTTCACTTATTGTTATGACTTACAATGGGATTACATTTATCAAGGGAATGAATTTAAAATCTGGACCTGGCTTTTCCCTTAATAAACCAGAAAAGAGAATTTCTTAGGAACCATCAAATGACAGTGAATTACATCTTTTAAAAGCAAAAGGAAGAATAAAATTCCCTTTATCATGTGAAAAGGGACTAGCACTCATACCTCAGGAAGACAACCTAAACTTTGAACCTATTTCAAGATCAACTTGATATGCACAACATAATAGTATTCTTTTCCACTTCTACCAGCCCTTTTCCATGCTTAATAAAAATGTAATTTAGAAAATAATAATAATGTTTTTTATTATTAGAAAATAATAATAATGTATTTTTCAAGATATCTCTCTGCAACTAGGTGAGAATAATATTGATAATAGTATTAATAATAATGATAATAATGACACTTAATAAGCACCATAAGTATCCTACATGAATTACCTCAATGAATTATATTAATTCATATTATATTCTTAAAAAAAAAAGACACATGAACAGTTTTGAGAAGTTGATCCCCAGAATAAGAAGGGTGAATGAGACAGGTATTGTGATGTGCCACCCAAATCCCTCGTCACTGAAGGACTTGTTGCACCAGCTGCTAGCAGAACTGTTGGCAGGCAGCCCTACCCTGCGTTAACACCTTTTAGAAACTGCCTCAATCAGCTGTCAGCTGTCAGCCAGCCCCTTCCAGGATAGTCTGAGAAGCAGAAAGTAGCTTTGCAGGAAACCACACCCAGTTCCAGGGTGGCCCACATCCAATGACTGGCTGTTGCAGGAGTAGAAAGACTTGGCCATCTAGGGCCAACGAAAAGGCAACCCTGAAAGGCTAGTCTAGCTTCAGAACTCTTTGTGGGGTCAGCTGAGATTGTGGTTGGTGCGTATCACAGCTGGACTTACCCTTCTGCTTCCTTCCCCATGTTTTGACAAGTTTTGATCCCAAGAGCTCTGCTTAATAAACATCCTTCTTGCTCAGCTCTGTCTCAGAGTCTGTGGCCTGGGAAACCCAACTTGCAACACTGCAAGTACACTACTAATAAAATCTACTTTTACTCACACAAAATATCTTCTAGCTTTAATAATATGTTACTAAATTTACTTATTATTAAATATGGAATCTCAAGCAAGTTGTATCATTCTCAGTCTTATTCTGCACACTTCTATAGCCTGCAGGTTGGGGTGCCTGTATTACTCAGTGGGTTAAAGCCTCTGCTTTCGGCTCAGGTCATGATCTCAAGGTCCTGGGACCGAGCCCCACATTGGGCTCTCTGCTCAGCGGGGAGCCTGCTTCTCTCTCACTCTCTGCCTGCCTCTCTGCCTACTTGCGATCTCTGTCAAATAAATAAATAAATAAATAAATCTTTTTAAAAAAATACATTTTATAGCCTGCAGGTTGGAGGGAAGATGGCCATAGGATAGCTATGCTCTGACATACATAGCAAGAGCTAGTTGCTCCATACAGTGTAGGTGAGTATTGGGAACCAAATCTTGTCAGACTAAAGGTGGTAACTGATCCTTTAGCCAAAATAAAATCAAAATAAAGAAAAGTATGATCTTCCTCTGGAATCAAGGACAAATGTAAGTAATATATTCTGATTGGGAAAATTTTATAAAATTAAAAAGGAAAGATACAGTCTTTCCTCACCTCAGTCCTTGTCCCATTTCCCAGAGGTAATCAGTGTTGGTTTGGTGTGCATTATTTCCAGACATTTTTCCATGAGTATTTAATACATTTGAATATGAATTTTTAATAAGAATGTAACTTGTGGTATGCATTGCTCAGCAGCTGACATTATGGAAAGTAATCTGCTTTCTTCAAACTACTGATTTAAATGTTAATCACATCTAAAAAATATCACAGCAACATCTAGTTTGGTGTTTGACCAAACATCTGGACACCACAGCCTAGCCAAGTTGATACATGAAATTAATCATCACAAGACCTCCTCTTGTCAACTTGGCACTCTTTAAACCATACTTAATATCTAAATAAAGATAATGAATACCTTAGGGGCACCTGGCTGGCTCAGCTGGTAGATCATGTGACTCCTGATCTCGGGGTTACTATCCCCATGTTTGCAATACAGCTTACTTTAAATTTTTTTTAATTTTTTCTTAAAGATAACAAGTACCTTAGTTTAGGTTACTATACCAAAGTACCATAAACTGAATGGCTTATAAACAACAAAAATTTATTTCTCACTGTACAGTTCTGAAGTTTGGAAATTTTAGAACAAGTTGCCAGCATGGTTGAGTTCTAGTGATAATCCTTTCCTGGTTGCTGACTTTTTTTTTTTTTTTAAGATTTTATTTATTTATTTGACAGGCAGAGATCACAAGTAGGCAGAGAGGCAGGCAGAGAGAGAGAGGAGGAAGCAGGCTTCCCACTAAGCAGAGAGCCCGATGTGGGGCTCGATCCCGGGACCCTGGGATCATGACCTGAGCCGAAGGCAGAGGCTTTAACCCACTGAGCCACCCAGGTGCCCCTGACTTTTTTTTCTTAAGTAAGTTATACACCCAGTGTGGGACTTGAATTCACAAGCCCAATATCAAGAGTCATATGCTCTACTGACCGAGTCAGCCGGGTGTCCCAGACTGCTGACTTCTTGTATCCTCACATGGCAGAGAGCAGAGAGAAGAAGGAAGCTCTCTCATGACTTTTATAAGGGCACTAGCGCCATTCACAAGGTCTTCACCCTCATGACCTCATCTAATCCTAATTACCTCCCAAAGGCCCCATCTCTTAATACCTTCACATTAGAGGGATGAGGTTTCAACATATGAATTTGGGGAGGAAACAAACATTCAGTCCATAATGACATGGTTATATTTCCACCTAACATGATACAACTAACCTTTATACAACTGAAAAAACATTAACCCTTTCCCCAGAAGAAGATGCAAAGTTCTTGAGTCTTTTATTAATATCATGTAACTTAAATATTATGATATAAAGTCAAAATGTTTTATATGATATGAGGATAAGAAAGGGAAGAAAACAAAGATACTTGCTATACACACACAGTAACATATTCATAATAAAGAAAAAGTACTCATGATAATTATAGACCTCGTTATTACTGATCACATGGTCATAACTAGTGTTTAAAACTATTCTATTCTGTATTCCCTTTGTCCTCAGAAAGTACCTCAACTGAAGTGGGGTAAGTTAAACCTTCATTCCTAAAGAGTCTGGGTCATCTCTGGTTCTGCCTGAATTGGGTTGTTGTAGTTTTCTACTACTTTAACTGTATGGTAATAATGTTTATTTTAACTGCATCTTTAACTGCATGGTAATAATAAGAGATAGCCAGGGGTGCCTGGCTGGCTCAGCCAGGAGAGCATGCAACTCTTGATCTTGGGGTTGTGAGATCAAGCCCCATGTTGGGTGTAGTGGTTGATAATAATAATAATAATAATAATAATTTTTTAAAAAACAACATACATTTCCTCCCTTCCACTGTGAAGTAACAGTCCAATTTCACCTTGGTAATCAGGATCATTCACCCCAGCCAGCAGAGTAACTTCTTTCTTTGCCTGTTTAGAGGCATGGGGAACGCAAAGTGGCCAGGTGACAGTGTTAACCTCTAATTCAGTAGAGTAATTGATGTGTCTCCTGGTAAAGGCATTATTCCATTTGAAACCGAGAACTCTAGCCCAGGAGTACATGAGGTCATAGGGACAGGAAAGAAAAATAAATGGTGCCACTCCCATTTCTACCCCTTGATTCCTGGACCCATGAATCCTGGCTATGAGAGAACACCAGAATATACAGAGCATATAGAACTTCCCAGAGAATCTTGTCCTAACCCTGTAAGATACAGCCACTTAGCTGGCTCTCTATAACTGAGTCTTCAAAAGATCATTCCAGCATTTTGTGAAGCCAGCTGCCTCAGGATGGTGAGGAACATACTAAGACCAGTGAATTCCATGAGCATGTCACACTTCATTTGGTGTGAAGCAAGTTCCTTGACCAGAAGCAATGCTGTGTGAAATACCATGATACCTGGGATCGAGCCCTGCATCGGGCTCCCTGTTCCATGGGAAGCTTGCTTCCCCATCTCCCACTCTCCCTGCTTGTGTTCCCTCGCTCACTGTGTCTCTCTCTGTCAAATAAATAAAATCTTAAAAAAAAAAGAAAAAAATAAGTCCATGTCCTTGAGCCCATGAATAACCTCTGTCCCTGCCACCAATGGCCACCTTGTTCATGAGCCCACTGGGCAATGACAGGGGTGGTTTGGGAAAGAGAAGGACTGGAATCCTATTCATTTGGTTATTAAAGCCCTCCTCTACTAAGGACAAACTTTGGTGAACATTCACATGAGACACAAATAATCTTCACGTTTTTCACCCAGTCAGGAAGGTCTACCCACATACCTCTTCCCCAAACTTCTTTGTTACCAGTTTTCCAATCATCTTCCTTCCAAGTCTCTTACCAGCTAGCCAAAACGCAACCCATGAATTAGTGTATATTCACTAATCTGGCTGTTTTTACTTCGAAGCAAACATGAACAACCAGGTACACTGCTTCACATTTTGAGGATTTCCCTTCATCATTGTCCTTCATATCCCAGAAAGGGACTGTAGTACTATAGCTGTTCATGTTCAAGTGGTGCCTACATATGGCACAGACTGCCTAAAAACCAGCCTGCGATGTCTCTTCCTCTGTCAACTGACTGTAGGGAACTCCGCATGAGGCCAGAGGCACGGACTGGGAAAAACAAGGTAATGTAATAGGAATGAGGATAATTCTTATCTGTACTATAAACCTAGCTCATTCATTTTAATGTTCCATTTTATCCTTCATTTATTCCATTTTATCTTTCATCTTGTACTATATACAACTATATATATATATATATATCTATATACATAGATATATATATATATATTATTTACAACTATCCCATTATAGTGGGTTTTTAGCCAGCCTCCAATTCTTTTTTCTTTTAAAATGTTCCTGAGAACAAATGAATATGTCTATCTTTATGTACTTGTGATATTTCCATAAAAATTGGATAAGAGAAACCAAAAATAAGGTATTAACTATAACAAGATTGGCTACCCTAGAACAAAGATCCATCAAGAAGCTCAAAGAACCATTTTGAAATCTATTGCAAATAATCCCAACCCCTCAGAAAAGAAACTAATCAAACTCTCAAGAGAATGTGTATCTACATATTTTGCCACTTGATATTGTCACACTACATTTAGACCAATATAGGAGCAATTATTTTTATCCACAGTTTCGAGTTGGCTTAGCAGTTATTGTCACTGCATGAATTTTGGGTATTCAACAGTCAAAATATAGTCCAAGTTATTTAAAAGTCTTCTGTTGGCTGCTTCCACAAATGACCAAGTGTATCAGTTAGCTATTTGGTATTTTCTGATGATTGTTTCTATCCCAAGAGATGGTCCAATCTTAGGGTTAATTACTTAAGGGCCATGCTTCAAATTCAATGAATTACTTATTCTTATATTTCCACCTAATAATATATTTTTTCTAACTTTGCTAAACTAGTGATCTTAACAATTTATAATTTCTAAGTCAAAAAATTCATTCCATTCTAGTCAAGAGTATAATTTTTTTCCCAGTTTCTTTTATGAAGGACTTCTAAGTTCCATATTTTAGTGGTTACTTATATTTCAATTGAAGCTAAGAACAGTCCTCTCATACATGGGCCCTAAAATGTGTGTCTCTACAGTTCACTGACTTAACAGAGATTTTACCTCTAAATCATATAAAAAACTACAGGAAAAGTACTTAAGTCTTTGTCAGTTTCAAAAGAAACAAATTTTCAAGCAAAAAGGGGTCTCTTCTTCAGTGGATCATCTATAAGCAGCCACAAAATGTTACAAGTGAACCACCTTGTGAAAATAGCTTAAATTCCATCATCCGAGATTTTATTTAGAGTCTTTAAAGCTTTTCAGTCTTTTCTAAAAAATCTCTTAAAATGCAAATTCTTGGGAGTATTAATCCCTTAAGCCAAGGAGCTGCTACCATCTTTGTTAAACAAAATTAGAAATGAGACATGGGATTTGGGCAAAGAGATAAAATCAAAAGAGAAGCCTTGAGTCATGGAGGCAAAATTTCTTTTTCCTATTTTACAATTTTACCAATAGTCTACTCTCATAACATTTATAAATGAATCAGAAATATAAATTCATACTGACTTAGGCTTGTATTATTAATTTATCTTCTAAAACATTTCAAAAGTTCAATCTGGTATTTCTAGAGAATGCCTTACTTATAGGTATCTCTTCTTCTAGACACACTTTGTTTTCTTTTTCTTTTTTTTTTTTTAAGATTTTATTTTGGTACCAGTTCCCAAGTACCAAAGATCATAAGTAGGCAGAGAGGCAGGCAGAGAGAGAGGAGGAAGCAGACTCCCCACTGCCTAGAGAGTCCGATGCGAGGCTCGATCCCAGAACCCTGGGATCACGACCCAAGCCAAAGGCAGAGGCTTTAACCCACTCAGCCACCCAGGCACTCCCACACTTTGCTTTCAATTCCTGAACTTTCTATATACCTCTTTCCTTCTAGAAATCACCAATAATTGCTAACTCTGGAGAATGGACCTCTTTTTATTCTTCCATCCCTCTGGAGCTAATCATTATCTTAACTTTTATTATGATCATGTCTTTGCTTTCCTTTAGTTTTACCATCCATGTGTGTATCCTTAAATAAAAGAATTTAGTTTTGCCTATTTTTGAACTTTATAGAAATGGAATTATACTGTATGTACTCTCTTTTGTTCCATATTGTTACTTATTGCTGCATTTTGCTCACTTTCATTTCTGAATAATTTTACAAGTATACATCAATTTATTCATCCATTGTACAAGTATACATCAATTTTACAAGTATACATCAATTTATTCATCCATTGTACAGTTAATGGATATTTATGATGTTTCCATGTAGGGGCTATTATGAACAGTGTTATCATTATAAACACTGTTAAACATGAACTTAAACATTAGCACATAGTATATTTCCAGAGTGGAATTGTTGTGTCATTGGATAAGGGTGTCTCAACTTTCCTTGATAATGTAAACTAATTTCCAAAGTGGTTGTGCCAACTTAGACTGCTACTAGAAGTGTATCAGAGCTACTACTGCCTCTTATCCTGACCAAACCCCAATTTTTCTAATTTTCAAAAATCTAGTCAGTATAAAAGGTATCCCACTAATCTTCATAGACCTGATTAGAAATGAAGTTGAATACTTTTTTCATGTATTTTATCAGTGATTTAGATATCCCTTAGTATGAAATGGTGAAATGCCCTTCACCTGTTTTGTCCTTTTTTAATATAATGTAGTCTTTTTTTTTTTTTAAGAGGTTCTTTATTCTAAATACTAGTATGTACTTCATTGGTGTTACAGGTTGCAGAAGTCTTCTTCCATTCTGTGTCTTTTCTTTTTATATTGTCTTTTGACAATTAAAAAAAAATTAGGATAATCTCCCAATCAGACAGGAGCCTAAAGGCCCACCCCTGGAGAGTAAGACCATCATGAAGGGTAAGGCCCCCAAGTAGAGAGGGAACAGCATGGGAACTGGTACCAAGAATGGTGGTACTCACCAAAATTTGACTGATCCCTCTTTTGTCCATTCACTGAACAAAATTCAGTTTGGAGGACTCATCCAGAAGCAACCTTCTTCTTCCTCCTCTTGACTTTTCCAGTCTTGCCTTCTTCAGACTAAACAACACAAAGATTCTTTCATTCTTCTTCATAGCCCCTCATCATCCTAACTGACCAGCAGAAGGTAGAATAAACAATCACCTGCTTTACTTCGAATATAATACCTCCAATAATGCATTCACTTTTTTAGAAGACACTTTCTGTTGCTATTTTTGTATGCCATCTATAACTAATCATAATAATGACATAAAATTAAATTCTATTTGTTAACACTACCAAAAAGCATTTTGTTCCCATTTTAAAAGTGACTGAGTTTATTATTTCTATATTTCTTTCATTCTTAAAAATAAGCTCAATTATGCTGCTTATGTACTTACAGATGATTTCAAATGTTTAAAATACACGTGTACACACACACATTTCTTGAGAAAAAATAAAATCATTTCTAACAAAACATGTATTTAAGTGAGTTCTGTATTTCACTCTTTAACATGTAAAGGTAGAGATTTTTTTTTTGGTCACTTTGTTTTCTTCACTATTCTTTTCTTTTCTTGTGAACCAAGGAAAATTCTATTTCTCTGCTTAGTCAAATTCTGAGTGTATGAATGGGACTACACCTTTTCCCCTTTCAGATAGAATTTTTTTCTAGCATGGCCAGTTATAATTATGAAATCTTTCCTTTATTTGATTGTAGAAGTTTCTTTTCCTTTTTGAAGAATGACGATTTATGGTTAAAAAAAAAAAAACACAACTCAATTATGCCTAGCAAAATTCCATTATCTCATTTCCCAAGGGGTACTAGTGAGCCTTGCCCCACCAGCCAGGATACACAAGAATTCTGTTTTAAAGCAGTTCCACATGAATGCCTGTTTCTCCCTTGTGTTCTCCATGGCTGGGAATCACCTCTTTGAAAAGCACAATGCCATGCTGAATGTGCATTTTTCATTAAAATGTGACCTGTTTCCAGGCTGGTATCTGTGCTCCACATTCAACTAACCCTTTGGCCAAATTCACACCCACATATTTTGGACATTCTTCTGGCCTAAAACTGCACCCAGAGCATCTGTTCTGTGCAAAGGATTAATTGAAAAAAAAAAAAGTGTGTGTAGGTCAGAAGCCAGTCTAGTGACTGCACATCCCCCTTCAGGTTCACAAAATAGGAGACAACCATCTAGAAAATCAGTAAGTTTCTGGCTTACTTTAAATTTTAAAACTTTGTAACTTATAGATGAGCAGCCATGAGAAAAACAGAAAACAAAAACAAATCTTAGAGAACATTTTCTTTCTGTTTTAGTTATCGGCCACTTGATAATCTGCTATGGTTTCTAATAAAGAAAATCTTTTTTTAGGATGTTCTACTATAATCAAAGAGTCTAAGAAAGGTTTGGGTTTTTTTTTTTTTTTTATGGGCAGAAAGAACAAGAAAAATGTAATTGTAAATATCAAAATTAAGCGGGAGGGAAAGTTTGTGTACATTTTTCTTTACCCAGAACTCTTTTGTTTCCTTTTTCTCCGTATCATCTCTAGAAAGAAAAGCCATAAAGGTAAAATGTAAAAGCCAATTTGGGAAGTAGAACCTAAAACATATTTAAGAAAAATGTATTTTTGGCATTATATTCATGGCATCTATATTCATGGCATGAATATATGTTTTTTTTAAATTAATGCAGTGCATAAAGAGTACGCTAAAAACTGATGTCTAGACATTATTCTCAAATAAAATCTCCCAAATTACATTATATAAATCCTCAACTCAATTTCCTTTTTGCATAGAGGAAGTTAAATGATCAACTTTTGATCATTTAAAAATGGAAGGCTTACCTCTTTTTGCCCAAGGGGATGAGTTGAGGGACTATATAATCTTCCATTATCGAAGAGGTAACATTTCCCTCTATCTTTCTGCTATATATCAAGGTCATTTCCACCCAGGCTGGAAGGAGCCAACATCAACAGATATTTGCAGTAAAATCCTATGAGTAATTTAGACCAAAACAGTGAGGACCCTCTGTTCTGGCCACCAGATGTTGTAGCCATCTCTGTAAATGTCATTTTGGTGACATTGACTAGTTAGCATTCTGTGCTTGGCATAGCTACTGTGATCACGTCTGATTCTCCCTCCCAGTCCATGAAAACAGAATTGAGTTTCCTCCCCACTGCCTCAATCCCCACCTCACCAACCCTAGAGAGGCAAAAATAGAACCTAAGAACTGGTCAATAAATGTGGCAGGGGCGGCAGTGGAACTATTGTGGAATTCTTAGTTCCTAACCCCCTGCCTTAAGAATAAGTTAATTACAGAAACATCGATACAACTTTGGAAGAGAGCAATTTCAACTATAATATAGCCTTATAGCATTGGCCAAAGACATAGTGAAAGTAATGCTACAAAAAAGAACTAAAATAAAAGAGCAAATGCTAATCCCCGAGATATGGTTTTCATTTTCCAACTCAGTAAAATTCAGGTGCAGCTTTGACTTACTGTGATTTAAATCCCTTCAGAAAGGAAACAAAATCCTCAAAAAAATATCTTCCAGTGTTTGTCTTTTCCTTAGGAGCCAGACACTGGCTATTTACATTTGAAACAGTTCTCAATATTCTTTTCACCTTTTTAATTTAAACTGACACTTTCTGAGGGTTAGTGAATCTGGATACAAAATAGAATTAACAAAGATAAACGTTTGCTTTTTTTCAGGTCGCAGAGCAGAAAAGATAGCTATTTTGCTGAAAAGTATTATCCCAGAGCACCCCCTGATGGCAAAATGCACTAATGGAAGTGTTTCTCTGGGAAAAGTAAAAAAGTGCTTCAAATCTTCAATATAAAGAGGTAAATATTGCTTTACTCGACTCTTAAGATCTTTTCTTCATTTTTCTTTTTACCTTTTTTAATTTTTTTTTAAGATTTTATTTATTTATTTGACAGAGAGAGATCACAAGTAGGCAGAGAGGCAGGCAGAGAGAGAGAGAGGAGGAAGGAGGCTCCCCACTGAGCAGAGAGCCCGATGCGGGACTCGATCCTGGGACCCCAAGATCATGACCTGAGCCGAAGGCAGCGGCTTATCCCACTGAGCCACACAGGTGCCCTTATTTTTACCTTTTTTTAAACGTAAATTCTGCACCTATCATGAGGCTTGAACTCACAACCCCAAGTTCAACTCATATGTTCCACCAACTGAGCTAGCAGGTCCTCTTTTCTTTATTTTTGATGGGAAATTAGAAATCATCTTGACACTCAAAAAAACAGTTGCAGTTCACTTTGTACGTAAATTTATTTACTACTTTAAGAATAATTTCTTTCGGGATGCCTTATAAATAAAGTCAGTTAGGGGCGCCTGTGTGACTCAGTGGGTTAAAGCCTCTGCCTTCGGCTCAGGTTATAATCCCATGGTTCATGAGCCCAGCATTGGGCTCTCCGCTGGGCAGGGAGCCTGCTTCTTCCTCTCTCTCTGCCTGCCTGTGATCTCTGTCTGACAAATACATAAATAAAATCTTAAAAAAAAAAAAAAAAAAAAAAGAATAAAGTCAGTTAAAACTCTGCCTTCACTCAGGTCATGATCTCAAAGTCCTGGGTTGAGCCCTACATCAAGTTCCCTGCTGGGTGGGGAGCCTGCCTCCCCCTTCTCGTGCTTTCCCTCTCTCTTTCTCAAATAAACAAAAATCTTCATTAAAAAAATAGTTTCTTTCATGCTAGAAGAACATGGAATCCTATACTTTAGATTCACCCAATCATGGCAAACCTAAACACAGTTTTTATACTCCTGTTGAACTTAATTCTCAAATGGCTTTCTTCTACTACCAGCTAAACTTGAAGTATTTTGTCAATTGTCATCCTTCATTAAACCATGCATACCACTAACCTCTGAATTCTTCTCAGATTGCAACTTTATAGCCCATATATGTTATGAGGACCATATGAGTTGCTATTTACGAAAAAGAAGCATTAAGCCTTATTGTTAAGATCATGAATGGTCACAGATGTAAACATGGTTCATTGGGAGGGTTTTAATGCAACTAGAAAGATTAGCAATGAGATGATAATTCTGTAGGCAGGCAAATGTTTATAATAATTTAGCACAACCAGAAATTCACACACAGGGTGCCTGGGTGGCTCTGTCATGTGATCCCAGGCTCCTGGGATTGAGCATTGAGCTCCCTACTCAGCAAGGAGCCTGGTTCTCCATCTCCCTCTGCCTGCTGCTCCCCCTGCTTGTGCTCTCTCTCTTTGTCAATAAATAAATAAAATCTTAAAAAAAAGAAATTCACATATAACTTATTTTTTCTAACCATTATTTAGGTTTTTCAAATTTTCTATATGTATTGAGTATACACCTCTGTATTCTTGATTTAAACTTTAGAAAAAGGCATTCAAATTTAAATGTATGATAGAATTTGGTTTAACAGAATTTTTAAATGCTAATCAAAAGAATATTACATATTGACTTTCCCTATTCCTTTGAAAAAAATTCTCATTATTAATATACAATTACTTTATCCTGAGGGCATTATATAAACCCCATTGTAACAGTGTCCCCAAAAGGGCAGACCTAACTAAGGGAGCCTGAGTCCTATAGAGTTAGATGAGACCTGGAACCAAAGCCAGGGGGTAGTGACTTGAGAAATAGGCTCACAGGTACAAGACTAAGTACCAGGTTAGAAAGGTCAAGGGAAGGAGGGGTTATTATTATTAGACAAAAGGCCCAAACCAAATGTCCAAATCAGCTATTTCCTAGTATAAGAGTGGCCAGCTGCTGCCATGGTTTGGGTCTTTGTGGACAGAATTGGGGTAGGGTATCTTCCTTAAAACATCCAAGAGTGGGTACTTGCTAAAAAAACAACAACAACAAAAAAAGTGGGTACTTGCTGAGAGTTAAGTCCAAGTAAATGTTCCTGAAGAGCTCCAAGTAGCAAGTCGGGTAACAGGCATCAGTGCAGGTCCAGTGGGCAGGAAGCATAATCCAGGGCCAGTAAAGGAGCCAGGTTAGATCCTGGGCAATGACTGTGCATGGGACTTGGCCTTTTTTTGGTTGTTGAGAAGGGCTAGTTAAAAGGTATAGCATGACAGTGAGAGAGTCAGAGACGAGAGGATGTTTTGCTCTAAGCTAGAACTTTTTTTTTTTTAAGATTTTATTTATTTATTTGAGAGAGAGACAGGGAGAGAGAGCATGAGTGAGGAGAAGGGCAGAGAGAGAAGCAGACTCCCCATGGAGCTGGGAGCCTGATGCGGGACTCAATCTTGGGACTCCGGGATCATGACCTGAGCCGAAGACAGTCGTCCAACCAACTGAGCCACCCAGGCATCCCTAAGCTAGCACTTTTAAAAAATGTTCACTTCCTTTTCTTCCTCCCAATAAAAATTCCCAGGACTCAAAACAGAACATAAAGCTTTCTGCCCATGGACACCCCTGAGTAAGCATCATTGAATTCTCCCCTCCAACCAGGGCCATGTCTAAGTCAGAGTGTCCCATGTGGTCATGAGAGATCCAAACACCAAGCATTCCAGAGGCTTTGGAGTTGTCACATATGCCACTGTGGAGGAGGTGGATGAAGCCATGAATGCAAGGCCACCCAAGGCATATGGAAGATCTATGGAACCAAAGACGGCTGCCTCATGAGAAGATTCTCAAAGGGTGCCCACTTGGCTGTGAAAAAGATTTTTGTCAGTGGCATTAAAGAAAACACTGAAGAACATCATCTAAGAGATGATTTTGAACAATATAGGAAAACCGAAGTGACTGACATCATGACTGACTGAGGCAGTGGCGACAAGAGAGGCTTTGCTTTTATAACATTTGATGACCATGACTCTATACACAAGACTGTCATTCAGAAATACCACACTGTGAATGTCCACAACTGTGAAGTAAGGAGAGCACTATCTAAGCAAAAGGTGGAAAGTGCCAAAGAAGTCGAAGTAGTTCTGGCAACTTTGGTGGTGGTCGTGCAGGTGGTTTTGGTGGGAATGACTACTTTGGTCATAGAGGACACTTCAGTGGTGAGGGGGCTTTGCTGGGAGTCGAGGTGGTGGTGGAAATGGTGGCAGTGGGGATGGCTATAATGGATTTGGTAATGTTAGACGCAACTCTGGAGGTGGTGGATGCTAGAATGATTTTGGCAGTTGCAATAATCGATCTTCAAAATCTGGACCCATGAGAGGAGGATATTTTGGAGGCTAAAGCTCCGGTCGCTAGGGTGGTGGAGGCCAACATGTGTCAGACCATGAAACCAAGGTGGCTACGGTGGTTCCAGCAGCAGCAGCAGTAGCAACAGCAGTGGCAGAAGGTTTTAACGACTGCCAGGAAACAAAGCTGAGCAGGAAAAGAGAGCCAGAGACGTGACAGGGAAGCTACAGGTTACAACAGGTTTATGATCTCAGCCAAACACAGTGGTGGCAGAGCCAAGCTGCCACAAAGAAGACATGTTTTAGACAATACTCACGCATGTGGACAAAAAACTTGAGGACTATTTGTGATTGATTATATAACAGGTTATTTTAGTTTCCATTCCGTGGAAGATGTAAAGCACTCCAAGAAATGGTTTTAATGTAATTTTTTGGTTTTGGGGTTTACTTTTTTGCTCCCCTGCTGCCAATTGCTAAATGTAATAGTCTGGTCATGGTGCTTAATAAATATATCTTTAAAAAGAAGAAGAAGAAGGAGGAGGAGGAGGAGGAAGAGGAGAAGAACATAAAATGTGGAATATGTCTTCCCTCACTTTGCCTAAAGGTCTATCGTGACTTCCTATCATTCTTACTCTGTGTTATTCAAAGACACAACATTCTTTTTTCTAAAATCAATCCAGTGAGTTGGTCTTAATTCATTGTTCATAATCTGATCCAGGGAATTTTTGCAGCCACTTTTATGAATGATAAATCTTGCTTCATCTGTAAGTATCTCCCTCACCTGTCCCAGCCTTGGCATTGAAGCTTACCCAGCACTGACCCAACTTCCTGGCAATAGGCAGCTGAATAGCTCATCTAATTTAAATGGCCTATCCCTCCAACAGCTGTTATTTCCAGAATTTCCTGGAAACTACTAGGAAAGTCCACTAGAGGTCACTTTACTGCCACATGCAATGAATGGGGACTCTCAGAGCTTCATTTCCCCTAAAAACGTTATGAAACTACAGTGTTGATGATGTTCAAAGTTCTAAGAAAATATGATAGCAACTTGGGAATTAATATGTCATAGTACAAAGTGCTCCCAGAATTTCAAACACATGAGGCTAAAAGTGCTTAATGGAAATGATGAAAACTTGAGAGATCAGTCCCTTGCCGCATTCTCCACTTCCTCCTTCACACGGGACCAGAACCCCTATGACTCCAGAAGGACACTAGAGCAGGCAGGGTTCCTAATTTGGAGACTTTACCTTCATGGGTATCAGGTCTGTGAAACTCTGAAAAGTGTGTGCTTTGAAGACAGAAAGATCTTCAAAAGAGGTTTAAGAGATGAGAGACTCAGAAACACGGGAATGGCTGTTTTTTGGTTTTTGTTCCCCCCACCCACCCAAATCTTTCCTGTCACCAAAGAGAAATTTAGACTCCAAAACCCTCTCCAACACTAAGATTTTTCTCAGCCAGCCAGAGACAGATCAAGGAATTGATGTTTCAGCCCCTGTTCTTTAGAAAGGGCCTGAATGACAGCAACTGAAAGGCTAGCAAAACCTCAGCATTCACCACCAAACTAAAAGGTACAGAATAAATGATAATTGTCGCTAAGGCAGAATTCAGCCTAAAAACAAAAGGAAGATAACATGAGAATGGCTCACCAGGACCTGAAACCCCAGGCACTAGGGACAAATGGGGATCATTGACATAGAAAAAGGGGTGGAAACCCCAGTGTGATGCAGATTTGTTTGAAGTGGAGTGACCAGCTCCTCGATAGGGGAGTCCCCACAGGCCAGCTCACCCCTCCCCCACAGCCCTGCGTGAGCTCATAATACCTAGCCTTCTGATGGCAGCTGCCTCTTTAGGAACTTAAACTGACCAAAATGGAAAGCTTTGGATGAGTAGAGCTGGAGTCTGCCATCGGTGTAAAGTCGGAGCATTCAGAAAGTTCTGAAGTGTGGACAGGTGAGCCTGAGAAAAAAGAGAATTTGGAGAACTGTGATTGATTTCTGTCCTGTTAGGGTAGAAGATTTGGGATTTGATGTATATTTAAACCATCTCTGCGGAGTTTGGAGTTTGGAGTGTTTTGGAAAACAAAAGGCTTTCATTTTGACTATTATTCCTGATCATACCCATCAATTAACTTTGGCTTTATTGTTAAAATATCTAGCAAAAAGCCTGCCCATTTGAGGATGGTGCTAGGTATCCCTGTACCTACATTCACTCCCTAATCCTCTGGGGAAATGACTGTATTTTCTTGTCTCAGCACTGGGTTCCATCAGAACTGGCCAGTCTTATGGAAAGAACTGGGTTCTATACTATGTCTTAAAAGCAATCAAACTGGAAATCTTAGAGTGGAATCATCTCACAGTAGAGGCACAGTCCAATTTTGGAGCAAGTTGCCATTCATACAGTCCTAAAAACATCAACAGGTTCTTTCTTTTTTTATTTTTTTTTCTTCAACAGGTTCTTTTTAAATCCAAGGATCAAACAGGCACCCCTGTCTGCAAGCACACGGGGGGGGGGGATTTATACTTTCAAGCCAATAACATCCACTATACTACACAAGCAAGTAGAAACAAAACCAAAAGACTGACTCCAGCTCCAAAACAAGTTCTGTGACCTCAGGTCTCTTACCTTCTTGCTACCACAAGATACTCCATTTGATCAGACAGCATATTGCAGTGAAAAGTCCAAGGATTCTTGTGAAAAGGCCGGGAATTAATCTCTTGGAGCCTCTGAGATCTAAATGCCAATGTAGTTTTCTATTTGGGTCATTTTGAAGTTGTCTAACTTAAGTTTCCTTATCTGTAAAATGGAAATAATATCTACCTCATAAGGATTAGGCTGTGTGTGTGTGTGTGTGTGTGTGTGTGTGTGTAATTATCCCGGCCTCCTCTCAGATGACAGACTAAGACAAAATACAATGTACTATACAGAACGTACTTTGAAACAAAAGTATTGCATAAAGAATGGTAATTTCATAAATCCTTAATGAGATAGAGCACATTGAGGATTCACTTCTGTCAACCACACAATAAAAATAGACTAAACTTGTTTCCGATCTATGAAAATTGCTCTTTCAATCATTTGTAGGACAAATAAGAAGCTACCAGAAGCCTAGTTTCTACTCGACATCAGGAAAAGTTACCAACAGCAGTCCTAAAACAGAAGGGCTGCTTCTGGAAACTGTGAGTTCCTTGTGACTAGGATCACAAGACAGGGGAGGATGATGGGAGAGAAATGAAGAAGGGACCCAAGGATGTCCAGATCAACCACTGGCCTGGACTTTATCAGGTCTCTTCCAAACCTAAAAACTCTTTGCTCTAGAATTACAGAAGCATATTCTATATCAAAACTATCTTCATAGGGCACCTGGATAGTTCAGCAGGTAGAGCAGGTGACTCTTGAGCTCTGAGCAGTGTGTTCAAGCCCCACACTGGGTTTAGAGCTCACTTAGAAACCAAAACCAAAAGCCAACAAAACTAAATAAACCTAAACAACAACAACAACAACAAAAAACTACACTCTTGATCTACTTTCCAATAAGCATCTTTCCCACACTGGTTGCACTAACTGACGAAAAAATGGTCATCCACATTTCCTGCTTCTTTGCAATTGTTCCTAAAAACACTCAGTCACGAGAGTTAGAAACCTAGCTCCAGGACACAGTACCTTGAAAAGCAAAAGCTGCAGGAACCGCCTACCTCAGTAGGTGGAGCGTGCAACCCTTGATCTCTTGTTCAAGCCCCAGGTTAGGTGTAGAGATTACTAACAATAAGTAAACTTTTAAAAAAATAAATATATATATATTTTTTAAAGCAAAAGTTATGGGGCGCCTAGGTGACTCACAGTAGAGTGTCTTTAGATACTTTTAGAGTGTCTTTGGTTCAGGTCATGATCCCACATGAAACTCTCTGCTCAGCAGGGAATCTGCTTCTCCCTCTGCTCCTATCCCTATTTATGGTATCTCTTTCTCTCAAATAATTAAATAAAATCTTTTTTTTTTTTAACTCAACTCTTCCATTTTTTTTATAAGATTTTTATTTATTTATTTGATAGAGATCACAAGTAGGCAGAGAAGCAGGCAAAGAGAGAGGAAGGGAAGCAGGCTCCCCGATGAGAGGAGAGCAGGACGACGTGGAGCTCAATCCCAAGAGCCTGAGATCATGCCCTGGGCCGAACACAGAGGCTTTAACCCACTGAGCCACCCAGGGGCCCCAAATAAAATCTTTTTAAAAAAATAAAGAAGCCAGGGATCACAGGGCTATGTCCTTACTAGGTCGATAGTAAATTACTGGAGAAAAAAGATAATGAAGAAAAGAAAAATACAGTCGTCGTTGTTTTTTAAGATTTTATCAATTTATTTGACAGAGAGTGATCACAAATAGGCAGAGAGGCAGGCAGAGAGAGGGGTAAGCAGACTCCCTGCTGAGCACAGAAACCCAATGTGGGACTCCATCCCAGGACCCTGAGATCATGACCTGAGCCGAAGGCAGAGGCTTTAACCCACTGAGCCACCCAGGCGCCCCCATTTGTCCTCATAGTAGATGTATGGCAAACAGGGACTTCTGGCTGCCTCAGTCAGAAGAGTATACAATTCTTGATCTCGAGGTTGTGAGTTCATACCCCATGTTCGGTGTAGAGTCTACTAAAAAAATTAATAAACTTCTAAAAATTTAAAAACAAATCAGTAAATATGTATACCAACATAACTTTAAACTGAATAGTCCAGAAATTGATTGTTCCCTACTCTATAATAAAGTACAGTGGCTATCAGAGTTGGAAATCATCAATTGGGGGTGCCTGGGTGGCTCAGTCATTAGGCATCTGCCCTCAGCTCAGGTCCTGAGATAGAATCCCATGTAGGGCTCCCTGCTGGGTAGGAGGCCGGCTTCTCCCACTCCCCCTGCTTGTATTCTCTCTCTGTGTCAAATAAAATCTTTACAAAAAGAAAGAAAGAAAGAAAGAAAACAAGAAAGCAAGCAAGCAAGAAAGAAATCATCAACTGCTACCACCCAATCTAGTACTTTTTTAAAAATATTTATTTATTTATTTAGATTGTATTTATTTATTTGAGAGAGAGAGTGCAAGTGAGAGAGCACTAGCAGGGGGAGCAACAGAGAGGGACATGGAGAAGCAGACTCCCTGCTCAGCAGGGACCCCCACACAGAGCTTGATCCTCCAGGACCCTGGGATCATAACCCAAGCTGAAGGCAGATGTTTAACTGACTGAGTCACCTAGGCTCCCCTAGTACTTTTTTCTTTTTTTAAGGTTTTGTTTTTAAGTAATCTCTATACCCAATGTAGGGCTCAAATTTACAATCCTGAGATAACTTACAATCCTGAAATTAAGAGTGGCATACTCTACTGACTAAGCCAGTCAGGCACCCCTCTAACCTAGTACTTCCAACTGTGTAGTTCATTCTTACTATAGCTATTGCTATCTGCAGCAATAAAATATGTCACCATAATAATATACTATTACCACATCAGCAAATACTTACCATTTATCATGTGCCTAAGTAATTGGCCATGCCTATTTTACATATATTAATTCATTCAATCCTTAAAACAACTCTGTGAGAATACCTACTATGCAGGGGAAGAAAAAAGAATTTTCATCAAGGTCTGTTTTGATTGCAAAATCACTGAAATTTTATTATAATCCATACCCTGAAAATCTTACCTAGTCACACCTACTTTCAGAGTTTTGACACAATAGCATTTCATCGTACTCTAATATCATCTTTTAGATTCATGCTAGATTAGACTTTCAGAAAGACAAAGACTTAAAAAATACAGCTTCGGGCACCTGGGTGGCTCAGTGGGTTAAGCCGCTGCCTTCGGCTCAGGTCATGATCTCAGGGTCCGGGGATCGAGGTCCGCATCGGGCTCTCTGCTCAGCAGAGAGCCTGCTTCCCTCTCTCTCTCTCTGCCTGCCTCTCCGTCTACTTGTGATTTCTGTCTGTCAAATAAATAAATAAAATCTTTAAAAAAAAAAATACAGCTTCATTTGGGAAGGTAGTCCTCTTTGAAAGAGCATAGCTTCTGGCAGAAGGAAACATCAAGTGGGAAGAAATAGAGAAGATGCCTGTCCAACCAGCCCAAATGGCTAAATCACACCCAGTACAAGCACAGCTTCACAAAAACAGGCTGGTAATAAAATACCTCCAATAAGCAAACCAGAGGAAGTCCAAGGCAGCTCAGTATGCCATCAAGTACTACTGCTCTTCAGCTGACAGAATGATAGAGGGGTCCTTCTTAGATGACAGTTTTGCATATGAGAACTATCCTTATCATTTAGTAAAATCATCATTTGGTGAAACATTTTCTAGTCCAAACCTCATAATCTGGGATAGAACCGTATAACCTGTATATTTCCTTCTGAGGGCTAAAAAGAAAATAAAAGTTCAATTTTCCAAAATGTTCCAGGAAAAGATACCTTTTAATCTCTTTCCTTATCATAATGGCTCCTATACGTGACTTATAACCGTGAGTTCAAGCCCCAAATTAGGGATAGAGTTTACTTAAAAGTAAATAAATAGGGGCACCTGGGTGGCTCAGTTGGTCAAGCCTCTGCCTTCAGTTCAGGTCATGATCCCAGGGTCCTGGGATCAAGCCCCGAATTGGGCTCCCTGCTCAGTGGGAAGCCTGCTTCTCCCTCTACTACTCCCCTAGCTTGTATTCCCTCACTGTCTCTCTCTTTCTGTCAAATAAATAAGTAGAATCTTCAAAAAGAAAGTAAATAAATAAATAAATAAATAAATAAAATAAGATAATAAAAAGTGGGGAAAAGAGAAAGATTCTGCAAAAAAGCTTGAGAAGGAACAACCAATGAGGGAGGAAGAAAACTAGGAAAGTGTAGTATTCCTGGGACACAAAAGAAAGTAAATATTTCTAGAAAGAGAAAGTGACCAATTGCATTAATGCCCCTAATGATGAAAACTAAGAATTGACCTCTGCTTATCACAATTCAGAAGTTGGTATTCCTAGGTAGTTCTACAAGAGCTACTTCTATGGAATGATAGAGATGAAAGCCTAACTGGGTTAACTTTTACAGATTATGGGACTACAAAGTGCCTGGGTGGCTCAGTAAGTTAGGGGGCCAACTAGTTTTGGCTCAGGTCATGATGAGAGTCCTGGGATCAAACTCAGGTAGGGTACTGCCCTCAGCAAGGGAGTCTGGTTGTGGGTTCTCTCTCTCCCTCTGTCCCTCCTGCCACTTGGACATTCTCTTTCTCTCTAAAATAAATAAATCTTTTTAAAAAATTAATTAAGGGGTACCTGAGTGGTTTAGTCATTAAGTGGCTGCCTTTGGCTCAGGTCATGATCCCAGGGCCCTGGGATCAAGCGCTGCATTGGGCTCCCTGCTCACTGGGGAGCCTGCTTCTCCCTCTCCCCCTGCCTGCTGCTTCCCCTATTTGTGCTGTCTCTGTCAAATAAATAAATAAAATCTTTTAAAAAATTAATCAAAAATTTTTTAAAAAAATAAAATGGGAAGAGAAGGATTAAAGACAGCAAGTTTAGAACATTTTCTCCTTTTTTAAGATTTACTTATTTGAGAGAGAGAGAGCGCACAGCACATGGGAGAGAGAGAGAGAGAGAGAGAGAGAATCTCAAGCCGACTCCCCACCGAGTGAGGAGGTTGACACAGGGTTTGATCTCACAACCTGAGATCATGACCTGAGTCGAAATCAAGAGTTGGACTCTTAAACCACTGAGTCACCCCAGTCATCCCCCCAACTTGCTTTAGCAAGTTCCTTCTCAGTCTTCAAGAGTCTTTGTTAATGTCCATTCCTTGTCAAGTCTTCCCCCTCACCATCTTCATCATTCTCCCACCCTACACCCTGTCCATTGTACTCCACAGCACTTTGTAAATGCCTCTCTTGGGACACTACATTAAATTTACCTCCAAGTAATAATGACAATCTGTAAGGGAAGGGGTTACCGTAGCTTATGTTTGTGTTCCCAGCGTACCACAAAGCACCTGGAACATAGAAAATACTCAATAAATCTCAGTGGACGGAAGGAATGATAATAAGTCAGCGAATGAATGAAATGGAAAAGCAAAAATAGAACTAAAGGTTTGGAATAAAAATAATAATGAGGGAGTACCTGGCTGGCTCAGACCAAAGAGCATGTGACTCTTGATCTCAGGGTAATGAGTTTGAACCTCACGTTGAGTACAGAGATGACTAAAATAACAAAAAAATAAAAAATACTTTTTTAAAAAGGCAATGAATTTTCAATAAGAAATTCCCTTATTTAGTCGTACCTCTTCATTTTACAGAAGAGAAAAAACAAACTTCTGTTTGTTTTTTTTAGACAATGACTAGTCTAAACAAGTTACTATCAGGGCACCTGGCTGGCTCAGTTGGTAAAGTATATGATTCTTGATGTTGTGGTCCTGACTTTGAGCCCCATGTTGGGCATGGAAACTACTTTATTTTTTAAAATTCTGATTTATTTATTTAAAAAAATTTTTTTTATTTATTTGACAGAGATCACAAGTAGGCAGAGACACAGGCAGAGAGAGAGAGGGGAAAGCAGGCTCCCTGCTGAGCAGAGAGCCTGATGCGGGGCTCGATCCCAGGACCCTGAGATCATGACCTGAGCCAAAAGCAGAGGCTTAATCCACTGAGCCACCTAGATGCCCCCATGGAACCTACTTTAAAAAAGAAACAACTAGTTACTGTCAGAAGCAGGGCTATAAAGTAACGGGTTTTTTTAGCCTTAACCACATCCCTGATCTTTTCTCATTATTATAACTTTGATCACATTGTATTGCCTGTCTTCCCCATCACACTGAACTCCTGGAAGGCAGTAATGATGTCTTATCTCTAATCTATCCCTTGATTATAAATGATGAAAATAATGGACATAGCGCATGGTGCCAAAGAAATAACCTCAAAAATCAGATATATGAGCTTGCAATCTTCTTTAACACCATTTGTCTGTACTAATTTCTACACTGCCAGAGATAAGTGAATGAGTTTTAGTGAAACAGTGAAACAACCCTGAGCTTTAAAAACCAAACACACATGAGTTTAAGTCCCAGTTCTGAAATTTACTGTGATATTAGGCAAACTATTTCAAAATTTCAGAGCTCAGTAACCTTATCTGCAGCCCAGATCAGAAAGGCCAGGAAGACAGGCAATAAAGTCCATCCTGCAAACTAACATAATACAAGTGTTCAACTAGATGGTAGTCATTTTATTTTTTTTCAAATTTTTGAAAGTTTTATTTTCAAGAACAATTTTTTAAATTAGCATATAATGTATTATTAGCCCAAGGGGTACATTGGTTTACACACTTCACAGCACTCACCATAGCACATACCTTCCCCAATGTCCATAGGTAGTTATTTTATTGTTGTCATTATTAATTAACAAATTATCTAATTAATTCATTAAAAAATGGGGCATTTTTTAAAACTCCCCCCTCTGCATATCAGTATCTCACCTGTCCCTTACACCATTTCCAGACAGATTTCTCCAGAAATTTTCAGGATGATAAGCACCTTTAACTGACTTTATATGAAACTAAGTGGCCCATGCACAACTTGAATCATTGGATTATAAAATTCTATCTTGTGCTATTCTCTAATTTTCATTATATGCATATCTCATTTTTCTCAACAAATTGTCAACTTTTGACCATGCAGTAGGGTAGCACAGAGAGAAAAGCAGCAGGAACACCAGCACAGAGGCTAATTATAATGGCTCTAACAAGGGATGAGAATGAGAGCTGGGGCAGTAGCAACGGAAAAAGAAATGCGTCTCAGAGACACTTTCATCATAGAACGGGCAAGACTGGGCCCCGATTCAGTGTGATGGATAATACTAGCGTAGAGAGTAAAAAAAATCATCCTAAGGTACCTAAAATAAATGATTGACTAAACGATGGTTCTATTATCTAAAATAAGGAGTAAAAATAAAAAAGAAGAGATTGGAGACAAGGGGCGGTAGGAGGAAGGACAAAATGTATTAAAGGTATGTTAAATCCTCTGCAAGTAGGCAAAAGTGGGCAATGAAAAAAGAGAAAAAAATGTTAAATACTGAAAACTCTTGGTTGGGGATATTTCCTCAGGAAACCAAACAACTTCTGAAATTAAGCTACACAAGACATAAGAGACTGAGGTGGGCTAGGGAGGGTGCAGGAGTTTGGAGAAAGCAGTACAAGCAGTGAGGTCCTGGGAGGCAGAATTAGGCCCAGAGGGTAAATGTTACAAGAAAACAAATTTCTGTTTCCCTTAAGGGAGAATTTTCTAATAACATGAGGTTACTGAATTACCAAGTCTTAGACGGAACAGCTCTGCTTTGGGATCCAGGAAGCTAAGTATCCCTGTATGATTTTGGACCAGTCATTTCACCCCCACACTGTCCCACTTATTATTTGGATGCCAGTGCTTATTAGGATATTTTCTATATCACTGAGTGTGACAGAAGAAACAGATTTGTGACCATCAATGCATTTCACATAAAATACAGATGGAGTAAATAAAGTTACAGCTCAGGGGCGCCTGGGTGGCTCAGTGGGTTAAAGCCTCTGCCTTCGGCTCAGGTCATGATCCTGGGGTCCTGGGATCGAGACCCGCATTGGGCTCTCCGCTTGGCAGGGAGTCTGCTTCCTCCTCTCTCTGCTGGCCTCTCTACCTACTTGTGATCTCTGTCAAATAAATAAATAAAATATTTTTTAAAAATAAAGTTATAGCTCAGATAAGGAAGATGAGTAAAGCCTTAATTATGAACCGGCTGATCCCCCACCCATTCTTACAATGAGTAGTTTAGAAAGCACATGCATTTCTGTTTCTTCTTTGAGACAGTCCTTTCTTACCTGTTTTTCATTCCATTCCAATGAGTTTACCTATGAGTGAATAAATTATAGTGCAAGCACTTCTATAACTTATGATAGAACAACATCTCAATCAATTTGGACACCTTGAAATATATGTCAAATTAGCTTAGCAAGGCAGGAAACTAACGAGATAAACTGTAGGTAAAGTTCTCTAAACCAATTTTTCTCATTATGCCTACGCAAATTCTGCTTGGAGATTCTAACACACTACATTCTGTCTGATTTAGGCAGTCAGGCTTAAGTACATTTTTTTCACAAGCAGACAAGTTTGAGGGGTTGGAGGTGTCTTAGTAACTATTTCTCAAAAGAAATCATTTCCATGTTATCTATAAGGTACACTGTAAAGAACAATGGTTGGTCATAAGAAAACTTGGTTTTGCTCTTTTTAAAAAATATTTTATTTCTTTATTTGAGAGAGAGAGAAAGAGAGAGCAAGCACAAGCAGGGTGAAGGGGAGAGGGAGAAGCAGACTCCCTACTGAACAGGGAGCCCAACGTGGGACTTGATCCCAGACTCTGGATCATGAGCCAAAGACAGATACTTAACTGACTAAGCTACCCAGACACCCAAGAAGAACTGTTTTCTAATCCCAGGTCTGATGAATTCTGTGTGGCTTCAAACAAGTCACTTAATACCTTAATTTCCTAAGCTATGTATTAATAAGGATGAATAAAGATAATGTATGTGAAAATATTTTAAGGTATAAATTGTTCTGCAGTGAAAGGCTTTATAACTAATTTATACCTTCTCCTTTCCTCAGTCTATATATATAGAAAAGAGGTCCTTTTTTTTTTTTTTAAGATTTTATTTATTTGACAGAGAGAGCAAGACAGCAAGAGAGGGAACACAAGCAGGGGAAGTGGGAGAGGGAGAAGCAGGCTTCCCGTTGAGCAGGGAGCCTGCAGGGCTCTATGCCAGGGAACTGGGATCATGACCTGAGCCAAAGGCAGACATTTAACCGACTGAGCTACCCACACGCCCCTAGAAATGAGATCCTTATATATCTTTGAGGTAACTCATAATCCTCTCTTCCCTCCATCAGATTTGCTAATCAAGTTACTGAAAGTATGTTGGTAGATTTAGTGACAAAACCTGCTAAAAGAAGAAAGCCAAATGCCTCTGAAAAGGGCAAAGGTATCTTAACTGACAAAATCAAAGACTATACATACATTTAATGTATTTGTAAGACAGATACTCTGTCTTTATTATTTTTCAAATCTGTCAGTTGAATAACAAAAGTAGTGGTATAATATACTCAAGAGGTTTAATATTACATTAATCAAAGATGACAGCCATGAAAACCATTTATTGTTGTATCTGAACCACTAATTTCAGATGAAATCTAAAACACTCAAGTCCCAATTGTTAACACTGACATGCCAACAAAAACAATTAAGGAAATCTTTTTAGCTAGTTTATACTGTTAGGCATTTACTTGAGAAAACAAAATATGTATGAACTAATGCATCTAAATCCTACCGTATCACTATAAAGGTTTCAATAAAATCTACTCGGTCAAAAGTTGAACAAATTATACTACATGGCTTAGTTTAAAATCTATGTTGTCATCCATCAAATTCTGGTAACTATACAATTTAGAGTATGTGGTTAAAACACTGCCTAGACAAAGTGACTCCAAAGTTGCATTTCCATTCCTAAAGGAGTCAGTTCACCTGAAAAGAAGGGGGAAAAAAAATAGCCTGTCACAACTTGCTATGTATCCAACTTCTCTCATTTTGGTGAAAACTGAGTTCAAAGGACCCTGAGATCACAATCTGAGCCAAAGGCAGAGGCCCAACCCACTGAGCCACCCAGGCACCCCTAACCCATAAAATGTTCTATTAGTGGCTGACAATACATAAAATCATTGAGGTTATAATGGTACAAAGAATACTAATGATGAATTAAGAAATGGTAAGTAAGAAAAAAAAAAGAAACTAAGTAAAGTGGGCAGGGGGAGGCAAGACATATGTCTAAATAGGAGACTGAAGGAAAATGAGTTTTTAAATGATTGTGATGAAACATGGTTTCATGGCAACTATTTCTATGCCACTGAGATCTACTGATCCAAGCTTTTTGATGTTATAAGGGAGAAGAGAAATAAAGTCGTTGAGACAAGGCAATTTCTTTCAGGATGTGGAAAACTGCATGTTTAAAAGCAGAGGTTTAGGAGTCAGTGAAAAGGAAGAGAACAAAGAAATGGAAGAAGCAGAAAAGCTTAGCAACCAAGTACCTTATGTAGTAAGATACGATTCAACAATAATAACAGCAGCTAACATTTACTGGGAACTATTATCATTTAAAAATTTTGTCACATCTCTGTGTTACATACAGTAGCATCTAAAAGGAATAACACAATTCTGATTTTTACTGGTGTCAGTAAAATAATTTGTAAATTACATAGAAAGAGTATCCACTTTTTTTAAAAAAAGGTATACTTTATTCCTTTTGTTATTTTAAAGATATTTATTTATTTGAGAGAGAGAGAGAGAATGAGCAGGGGGAAAGACGGAGAAGCGACCCCCTGCTGAGCAGGGAGACTTCCATGGGCTCCATCCCAGGATTCCGGAATCATGACCTGAGATGAAAACAGCCGCTTAACTGACGAGCCAACCACGCACCCCTCCACCTTTTGTACTTAAGTTTTACTTTGAATTCATGTAGTACTTCTCAGTTTACAATAGCATTCACATAATCCTCAAAACAACAATGTGAATTCTGCTGAGTCAGTTTTGTAATTTTCAGAGAAAGTAATTGAGATGCATGAAGGTTAAATGACTTGCAAAAAAGGTTCTTTTTATTCTTAGGCCCAGAGCTGACTATGAAGAAATAATTCTTAACATTTTGAGAGATATTTAAAGTGTTGGACTTCTTAACTAGCGCTCATCTTAAGATAAAATGTTTTTCGTTCATTCAGAGTCCCTCTATTTCCCCCAAACACCCAGTGAGTACCCTGATGCTGTTCTACTCTTGATCAGACCTCTGAGGCAACATAATATCTATGAGTGTTTCTCATTTTCCCCTGCTAGTCCCCAAGTTTAAAAAGCTATTTCCCATTATCTTCAGAACACTATTCATTTATCTAATCCACGGATTTGCATTAAGATAGTAAAACTGATCAGAGCTTGGAGTGCCTAGCTAGCTCAGTCAGGGAGCATGCAACTCTTGATCTTGGGGTTGTGGTTTCAGGCCCCATGTTTGATATGGATCTTGCTTAGAAAAAAAAAAACTGATATAAGCTGAATAAACTGATATAAGCTGAACAAAATCTCAGGTTTGCATTTTAACCTTAATTGTTAAATTATGTTAATAAAATGGGTATTTCTGACCCTCAAAATAGAGCCAAGGAAGTTTGGTTTTCCCTGGCATCCCATTATACCAACACATCAAACGCATATTTTATAGGACTTTTTTGTAGGAATAACCCTAATCTTCATTACAGGTACATCAGTAGTAAGCAAAAAGGGAGAAAATTATTCACAATGACACTAGTCAAATTATAATTCTTTTGCCCAGTTTAATTTGGTGATTAGCTAATGACAATATTAAGCCAATTTTGGCTTAATTCAGTAAAATGTTATAAGCATAAGCAAAAAAGTTAAATGTTTAAGTTGTTCTTTAATACTATCATTCATTTTCATGAAAAGAAGAAACAATTTCCTAAGTGTTAAGTAGTAAAGTTATACGAGTTTCCTTCTGTGATCCATTCTGAGACATTGATGCAAAGAGATGAAAGAAAACCTCATTGTTGCTAAGAAGACCTCTTTTATGTCAGCTTTTGTTTTCTACTGATTGACTGATTCTTCATTATTTTTCTAAAGATCAGGAGCCATATATCTCATTTAGAAATTAAGAAACCTGTATAAAGCATATGTTGTGCTTAGTTCTATAAACACAAGTTTTAGGACCAGAGATAAAATGAAATAGATGAAGACTATCTACCTTTCCCTTGAGGAATCTCCTCTGGAAATGTTGTTTCCTAGAATTTCATTAAGCTCTGGTTAACTGAACAAGGAGAAGCCTACATACAATAGATGGTTGAAGCAATGATGTCACCAAGTGGGCCCTCTGGCCTGAAAGAAGTCACCTTAAGATGGCAGAGAAAAGCAAGGTGATCATCCTAGCTCCTGCACATGAAGAACTGTTAGCTCTTTTTTTTTTTTTTAAGATTTTATATTTTCAGTAACCCCTACACCCAAGGTGGGGCTCAAATTTACAATCCCAAAATCTAGAATCAAATGCTCTATCTTCTGAGACAGGCAGGTGCCCCAGAAGTGCTGCTTTTTTTTTTTTTTTTTTTTTTTTTTTTTATGGCATACATATATCTTGAAACTACAATATGAGGTTTCCTTTAATTGATGTAGTACTTTGCTGCATTGATTGCTGCTTTATAGTCAGCTTTCTGGCTTTTTGCAACTCTGAAGTATTTCAATTTCTAAATGGTTTGGGAAGATGTAAGATACATATATATATATATATATATATATATATAATTTATTTGAGAGAGAGAGAGACAGAGTGCATGAGTCAGGAGAAGGACAGAGAGAGGGAGAAGCAGACTCTCCACTACGCAGGAAACCTGATGAGACGCTTGATCCCAGGACCCCAGAATCATGACCTGAGCCAAAGGCAGTTACTTAACAAATTGAGCCACCCAGGTGCCCCCCGCCCCCGGGCTTAAAAACATGTACAAAGTATAAAATAAAATTTAAATACCTCAATAATCTTTCCTCATGAAAGATCACTGTCTGCTCAGTTGGAAAAAGAAGCCACTCTTGATCTCAGAGCCATGAATCCGAGTCCCACATTGGGTATAGAGATAAATTAATTAACTAAAAAGAAGAAGAAGAAGAAAAAGAAAAAGGAGAAAAGAAAGAGTACTTTCCTTCATGAAAGGTACTTTTAGGGGGTGCCTGGGTGTTGCATTCATTGAGCATCTACCTTCAGCTCAGGTCATGATCCCAAGGGTCCTGGGATCCAGCCCCACATCAGACACCCTGTTCACCAGGAAGCCTGCTTCTCCCTCTCCCTCTCCCCCAGCCTTTGTTCCACCTGGCTGTCTCTCTCTCTCTGTCAAATAAATAATCTTTAAGAAAAAGAAAAAGGTATTCTTAATATCTTCTTGGCATGGTTTACTAAAGCTTTATAAGTTAAAATTTCAACTCTAACCCCTGTCCTCTCTCTATATACTTTTCCAGATCCTTTCTTTGCTTTCTATGAGAAAGGGAGTCTAAAACTTTGTTCAACATGTTTCTCACAGTACTGTAACTAATTTTAATGTCTACAGTGTTTATCCTCTAGTGAACTATTCCTTTAGTACAGAAATGAAACTCAATTTAAAGGATTATAAATATGAACAAAACTCAGTTCCTGACCTCAAAGAACTTTACAAGATAGCAATAATCCTGAGAGAAATAATAATGATAAATACATATACTTTTTTCTCTTTACAGTTTCAGAAGGGTTTACACATGCAAAAGTTCATTTGATCTTTAAAACATCCTTGTAAGAAAATCAGGACACTATTTTCCTAACTTTACAAAGGAGACAGAAGTAAAACATGCAACACGTTTAAAGAACTAGATAAACTGTCATACATTGTGATAATAATTAGATAAACATGTTATATCATTATACACACACCCATCCTTAGGTTAACCTTAGAAAGGCTTCAAGGCTTAAGAAAATAGCTATCCCAAATATTTTAATCTTTTAAAATTAAGTCAGTTTTGGTATCTTCTACTTCTTAATCTGCATTTGCCTCCCCCTACCTGATAAGAGCCCTCATGCATTCTTTCTTAGAATTAAAAACGGTGTCTGATTGGCTCAATCAGTAGAGCATGGGATTCTCCATCTCAAGGTAGTGAGTTTAAGCCTCACACCAGGCATGGAGTCTACTTAAAAAAGAGAGAATTAAAAAGGCTAATTCTAAAGCCATTTCTTTCTGCTCACTTTCTTCTATCTATATTCATTTACTAAGACCATATCTTGTCATCTGCCATTCTAGTTCAGTATTACTCTCTCAACTTCTTTCTTGTATATTTTCCTCAAATTAAAGGTTTTGTGGCTCACTCTCTTTTTAAAAAATCAACTGCAGGGTGTTGCTACACCTTAATCAAACTTTAGGTCTGAGTCCTGTAGTATTTTCTTTTCCTATTTCCTCCATTAAACTCTTTATCTCTTTCTACCATTGAAATGAAGGTCATGGACATCTCAGTGCCTATATGGTGCCAGGCACATAGGTGTCCAAAAAATATTTGTCAAGTGAACCTTTCATAACTTTAAAACTACTGATAGGAACATTTAGTCTAACAAACTGGAAATTCTTGTAGCTTCCTCAAAGTTAACAAGCTCCTAAATTCTTTGTCAATTAGGATTCCTAAGACATTTTTCATTTTCATGAATGACTGGAATAGAAAATTCTAAAAAAGTGAGCCCACAGACTGAAAAGCAGCTGTAAGGTTAAACAAAAATTGCAGGATTTTGTCTTCCTTTAATTCATTCACACTCTCAGGATCCAAGAAACAACAGGTTTATGTTCTACCCACTTCACAAGTTGTGGACATGGCCTCAGAACTGAGGTACCAGAATCATTAAAATTTTATCTTGTTAGGAAACTGTCTACTTACCTTAGAAAAAGGGCAAATTGCCATTTCTCCCAGTGGGAGGACTGTGGAAACAAGTAAAACCCCTCCACACATCATTTCCACAGTCCCATATTATGCGAGGGAGCATCTAATGCCATCAATTCATTAAGCATTTTTAAGAGAATTTTTGGCCAGCACCATACAAAGAGCTGTAGAGGGACACCCAAGCAGAGCAAGTGCACATTCCTTGTCCCCAAAGAGGTTACAATGCAAAGAGAGAACCAGGCGCGGAACTCAGAACAAAAGCTGTGACTGCATAATAATGTATTGGGGGTTGGGGGATGGGGATCTGAAAGCCTAGTTACTAGGAAAGCAATTTCCAGGAGGTGAGAGCTTAGGCCAGCTCGGAAAGAAGTTGATTGTAATGATCTGCAGGAGTGAAAGTTGGAGGGCCTTCTACTTAGGAGATAAACATCTGCCCTGATTTAAAGGTGGGAAGTGCCCAAAGTGTGTGAGACCGTAAGGAGACTGACCTAGCAGTCAAAGGCTGATAAGGAGAAAGACTGATTTTGAAGTTATAATGGGTAAGTTTGGGGAAGACTTTTGATGACATGTGAAGGGAAGAAGACTTTTGTTGTTGTTGTTACAGTAAAAAGCGTAAATTTCATGAGATGAGTGTAAAACAAATAGGAAAATTACATGAGAAAAACCTCGCGATTACCCCCAGAGAGTTTCCGGAGGGGTGTCAGGAAACAAGATAGACATGCCATAATTTAGGCCTAGGTTAAGACCCAGAATAAAATGGTAGCGGAAGAAATTTTCAAAGCTGAATGAATAGTAAGTACAATCAATATATACAGGCTAAGCTACTATCTAGCTCATTACTTATCTTTAATTATTAACACAATTGACAATAACCTCCAGATGATTTCTTATCCCCAGCTCATCCTTCCCATCCAGCACCTCTCCCTAGCTTACACCTTTGTACTCAAGACGTTTTATTGAAAACAACTGTCTACTCAGTACCTCCTCCTTTGCCTTACTCAGCCTGCCCTTGTTTTGTTGTGCTCCCATTTCCCTTCTCTTCGTTTAGTCAAATCATCTTAGTCCTTAAAAGACCAGCTTAAGTACCACCTTTTCTTTGAAATCTGATCTCAGGAAATTCTTTGAACTACTGCTATCACTTTGGCCACATGCAACTTATTTTCTGATTACCATTTTTTACTAATGATCGTTATTCTATTTAACTCTTTAAAAATGTTTTTTTTTTAATTTAAAAAATTTTAAAAATTATGATCATTGCAGAAGATTTAGAAAATAATCACTTGAGGGGCATCTGCTGGTTCAGTCAGTGGAACATGCAACTCTTGACCTTGGGATTCTAAGTTCAAGAATCAAGGGTGGAGAGATTACCTAAAAATAATATCTTTTAAAAAGTCACTTGTAATCTTGCCACCATTATTAAAATGTTGATGTATCACAAGTGTTGTACAATGTGAGTAGTATACATTTTTGCTGCATGGTGTCTAGTTTGCCTTCTCAACATGCCTTTAAATCATTATTCAGTTAACCTCAACCCCTTTCACCTTGTACAGATTGACAAGTGCTTTTATTTATTTAGCTAGCTATTTTTTAAGATTTTTGTTTTTAACTAATCTCTATAGTTAGCATGGGGTTTGAACTCACAACCCCAAGATCAAGAGCCTCAAGCTCCACTGTCCCAAGGAGCGCTTTGAAAGAGTTTCCTACAGATCTACTGGTTTTGGGTCTTGTATTCGTCCCACTCTAAAAACTCTTGAAAAGAGAGAGAAGGGGCCATATACTCCAACAAGATAATTTATTAAGAAGTACTCTCCGAAGAATAGGAATGGCAGATATAGTTGGCTTGACCTGTGTATCCTTCATTTAATATTTTTTTAAGTAAGATTTTTTTTTTTTTTAAGTAATCTCTCTGCTGAATGTGGAACCTTACTTGCCCAACTGCTAACTGAGGAAACCGAATTCAAGGGGGATAACCTGGATCTCACACCTAGGTTGCACCTCGGAAAGGAAACTTTTTCTCGAGGAATTTCTACGCCAGTTAATTTGCACTCCTTTTGAAAATAACGGAATTGGCGCGCGTCTCTGCCAAACAATTCGACGCTGTGTGAGTCGCAGGGATGCTGTGGCAGAGTACCAAAGTCCGTGGACTATTCTGCATCTTACAGAAAAGTGCTGAACAGTGTCTGCTCCGTCCCAGGCCGCGACGGTGAGGGCAGGTGCGAAGCCTGCCTTGGGAAGAAGCCGCGACCGTCTACGCAGAGCCACACGCAGGCCAGGAAAAGCATCCCCTGACGCGGACGGGAAGCCCGGGTGCCTCCCGCCCTCCAGGCCTGCTCCTGCAGCGGGTAGACGGCCGCCGAGTGGAGCTGCACCCCCAACACTCCGAAGGCCCGGGGCGGGGGAGGGCGCGGGGGGGGCGCGGGGGGCGGGGCGTCGTCACTAGTGACGTAGCCGCTCCCCCGGACCACCGCCGCCGCCGTCGCCGCCGCCGCGGCCCCCACCGAACCCGGGGGCGGGGGTCCCGGGGTGAGCGCAAAGATGGCCGCTCGGGCTCGGGCTGGTGAGTGTGCGTGACCGGCGCGCGGCTGCGGCGGTTGCCCGAACGGGGTCTCTGCGGGAGCGGAGGTTCCACTGGAGTCCCCGGGGCTGGGAGGCACCTGGCGGCGTTTCCCCGCCGCGGAGGACGTAGGGGGGATCCCTAAGGGAGGGACAGGGGAGCTGCGGACCGACTGAGGGGAGCGCGCTCAGGGGCGCGAGGAGGCGGCGGTGGCAGCGGCGGCGGGTCCGGCGAATTTAGAATTGGCGCCTCTGGGAAGCTTCGAGGGGTTGTGCGATGCCCGGGCCGGGGTCCCGGCGCCCGACCGCCTCAAGAGTGCCCAGAGATGCTGCGAGGAGCCGCGTCCCTGTGGCCCCGGTCATCGCGTAGCCACCCCGCGCTGGGCTGGAGGGGGACGAGTTGGGAGAAGGGGTGAAATAGCAAGACTTTCGGGGATGCGGAGGGGAAGATGGGCACTGACCGGCGTTCGGGAGCGTTGAGGAGCTGTGATCGCGAATCTGATGCGCGCTGGGGCGCTCTGCAGAGCTGGTTCTCTGGAGATAAAACCGAATCCTACCCCTGCTCTGATTGCCGCCAAGTGATGCTCCAAGCCCCCTGGGAGGCGTTGGAAGGGCACTTTCTAGCCCTCCGTTTGCGAGGAAAGGCTTGCTTTCCCTCCATGGATTGAGTCCCTGTATGAACAGCACCTGCTGCCACTTGGAGACACTTGGGATTTTTGAATACCAGCTTCCTAAACCATCCCCGCTGGCCTTCGGGGAAGGAATGCTAATAGGCTAAACCCATTTTTGAGGCATAAGAAATGTGTCAGCATTCGAAGAAAGAAATGCTCAAGTTTAAGAGGTGGTAGGACACCCTCCTCCTGCTCCCCCTTCCCAATTTAAAAAAAAAAAAAAAAAGTGAAACGTGGTAATTGTTTCAACCAAGTTTGACCTGTTGTAAATTCATTTGGTAACTGGGTAATTTCTTGCTGTTTTAATTTTGGAAGTAAACAATTTAGCAAGTCTTAGGAGAGTCGCTTTGTCTTTAAGCCCTCCCGAGTTCCCCCACTCTTAAACTCTAATGGTCATATCTTGCAAGTAACGGGATTGTGAAATTAGCATGGAAATAGGACCTTCAGGCCCTGCACTTGAATTCCTTATTATCTGTGAAGTAGCTGCCTGTGGGGAAAAAGTAGGGGGGTTGGTAACATTGGGCCTGGAATTCCATTTTGAGTTGTCCTTAAAACCAGTATTCAGTGTAAACAAGGAAAAAGAATTGGCTATTCACTCTGATCAAATTCAGAAAGCCAACAGGAGTTAAGCACATGTTTATAGAATATTTCATAATCATCAGTGAGATTCAATATTTAGTTGTCTTGAAAGAGGAAAACTTCATATTCTCAGAACCTTAATCTTTTTATCCTTAATTTAGCATCTTGGGACTTGAAAGGGATTTTTATTTTTGTTTAATTCCCCCCCTCACCCCCGGGACTTAAAGAGATTTTTAACGTTTTGACTTGTTTAGTTTCTCTCCTTCCTGCTCTGATTTCTCTAACTTTTGGGGTACTAGCTATTAATTTTTCAATGGATGGCAGATTTTTCAGTCTAGGATTTTTCATTGTAGACTGTCCGTATTGAAATTTAGAGATATTCTAATATTGAACAGAGTTCGATGAGTACATTGTAGAAAGCTGAACTTTTTAAAAAAACTTTTTTGATTGAACATTTATCTTGTTTTTCTTTCAAAATATTAATTGTCCAAGATCTTTTAGCTTACAAACATTTAAGTGCTAAGTGGATCTGTGTTGAGCATACAATGATACACTTTTTATAATTCCTAAAATGGAAAATCCCTTGAAGATTCGGATTAAATATTTGACATATATTGTTTTTACTTAATTGTCTCTACCCACCATTGTCACAGATTTTTCGTTTTCTACTACAGAAAGGAATAAATTCTCATATGTACCCGCTACCAAAAAACTTTTCCTCTACGTACTTGAATCTTACTGGGTATTATAGCATTGGTGGTATATAAGAGGATTTTCTGCTCACTGGGTTGAGGGCTGAGTCTGATTGTATTTTGTTTGTATCCTCAGTACCTGACTATTTGCTTAACGTAGAGGAAAACCCCCTGTTAATGTTCATGTTTTTGAATGGTACAGAGATACAGAGAAAGGCAACACCTTGGCTTCTTGGTGGCCAAAAAAGGATGCTTGGAAGTTTTTCTCCTTCCTGTAATGTTAGGCAGAACAAACAGGGTTGCCGGATTCTTTTGGAATTGTCTGGTTGAGGGGGATTAGAGAGACTAGGACACAGGTTGAAGAGTCTAATCAAGGCAGGAAATGTGGGAAATTGTTCTGCCCTTAGGCCCAACCTTAATAGGTGACAAGTAACTAAAATATAGGAGGATTTTATAATACTGGCTTTCTGGCAGTGATAAAGATTATTTAAGTCTGGTGGTTTTTCACAGCACCTTCAGATACCATAAAACTTTATTATAAAGAATTTCACTTTTAGTGGAGTTCTACATAACATAGGAAAAGCTAATTTATGCATGATAGGCCAAGTCATGAATGTGCTAGAATGATGGTCTAGGCATTTTACACAAAGTATTTGAATTCTGTTTTCTAGACCCATATTACAATGCTCAAATTTTTTGTGAACGTTTCCCCCACTGTTATGAAATTAGCACCAGATTGATGTAGAAGTATGGTGGCATGACACTAATGATAAATATTTTGGAACAAAATTGCCCATGATTGAAATACTTAAAAAAAATAGTGATGGGTGAGGAAATCAAATAACCTGGTGGTAGAACTTGCTTTCCACGAGCTTTTCCTTAGAACATCATCAACTAGATTCAATCTCTGTGCTTCTGGGGAGGAAGTGTTAGAGACACGAAGAAGGTCCAGGGTAAAAGGGTACCTTTTTTGTTTAATGAGTTTCAAGCGAGATCAGAGTAATTATAGATTCTAGGTCTCTAGAGGAAGAAAGAATAACCAGGGCCTTTCTAGGGATAAAGGAAAAGAAATACATCATGATTGACAAGAGGTGCCAAAGCACATAATAGGCATCATAGCATACCTAAGAGGGAAAAAGGAGTTCATTGTGTTCGTTCAATAATTTCTAACTTCAAAATTTTGAAGCCCTTTGTACCAGGCACTATGCTTGACCCTTGGCATTTTGCAAACATCTCTTCAGAGTACTGGGTACTAATGAAATAAATGGAAATTTGGAAACTGCTCATAAGGACTGGGTAGGGTTTGCCCTAATTACCATGGATAAGGTTATTTTTATTCTCATCCAAATACATGCAAAGATTGAGGTGGCTAGCAATTCACAAGACCTACTTCCTATTGAAATTGCCATTTCCTTCTATCTTTTATTATGGAAAATAACACATCTTCCTATTTTTAATAGCTTTTAGAGGATCTTTTTAGGTTATTTGGTACTGTTGAAAGAAAATTAAGTTTTATGGCGCGCCTTGGTGGCTTAGTTGGTAGCTGCTAACTTTTTGATTTTGGCTCTAGTCGTGATCTCTGAGTGAAATCAGCCCTTATGGGGCTCCTGCTCAGCACGGAGTTTGCTTGGGTTTCTGTCTCCCTCTGTCCCTCCCACCTCAAATAAATAAATAAATCTTTAAAAAAAAATAGTTAAGTTTTATTGTAAAAATTATCTTTGTTAAAATTCAACATATGCCAACTCTTTAATATCTATCCTTCTGGGAGGTTCTCTAATGAGATAAATTTAAATATTCTTTTTTTAAAGATTTTTCAAAATTTATTTTTAAATATTTTATTTATTTATTTGACAAAGAGAAACAAGAGAGGGAACAAAAGCAGGGGGAGTGGGAGAAGGAGAAGCAGGCTTCTCACTGAGTAGGGAGCCCAATGTGGAGCTCCATCGCAGGACCCTGGGATCATGACCTAAGCTGAAGGCAGAAGCTTAACAACTGAACCACCCAGGTGCCCCTTTTAAGATTTATTTTAGAGAGACAGCAAGCACATGCACACACAGACAAGGACATAGGGAGAGAGTCTTAAGCAGACCCCATGCGGAGCACAGAGCCCAAGGTGGAGCTGGATCCCATTACCCAGAGATGACCTGAGCTGAAACTGAGTCCTTCGCTCGACCCACTGTGCCACCCAGGCATCCATAAATATTTATTCTTTATGCCCAGTGGTACATATGTTTTTCCTTAATTGAAGTAGAATGTATATAAAATGTACACACCCATTTCCTGAAGCAGTAGTAAATATCCCGGTTATGAAAAAATTTAAAAATTGAAATTATTGGGGCACCTGGGTGGCTCAGTGGGTTAAAGCCTCTGCCTTTGGCTCAGGTCATGATCTCAGGGTCCTGGGATCGAGCCCTGTGTCGGGCTCTCTGCTCAGCTTCCCCTCTGTCTATGCCTGCTGCTCTGCCTACTTGTGATCTCTCTCTCTGTCAAATAAATAAATAAAATCTTTAAAAAAAAATGAAATTATTCACAAAGTGGTCATCTGTGTATAAAAACATTTTAACAAAAGATGTGTGGAAAGTGGCTGGTTATAGATGAGAGTAGAAAAGTATATATTGTGCAACAATTCGAAGGCTCATATAGGCCATTTTGAGGAGTTTAGATTGATCTAGTGGTCTTTCAAGACTTTTAAACAATTTTTTAAAAAATGTATGAAACTGTGCTATGAGACAGTAGGAACTATATAAAATGCAAATGTCATGATTATTTGACAAAGTATGAGCTCTGAAAAGGGAGAAACTTCTTAATAAAGCATAATGTTTAACATCTATTCAGATTTTAAAATAATTTTTAGGTATGTATATTGGCCAGATCCCTTATTCTGTGTTACTTTTTAAAATAGTAATTAGTTTGGCTATTTTTCATATGTTTATTTTTCCAGTAACTTCCTGTCTTTCTTAAAAACATAGTTTATAGGGGTGCCTGGGTGGCCCAGTACGTTAAAGCCTCTGCTTTCAGCTCAGGTCATGATCTCAGGGTCCTAGGGTCGAGCCCCGCATTGGGCACTCTGCTTAGAGTGCCTGCCTCTCTCTGCCTGCCTCTCTGCCTGCTTGTGGTATCTCTCTTTCTCTGACAAATAAATAAAATCTTTAACAAAAACATATTTTTTAAAGCAAAGAATCCAAAAATTGTGTTACCAATTGCAATGACTAGAGGATTGAGGTGACTTTTATGTGACTGACCTCCTGTAGGAATTTCCAAAGCTTGCTAATGATATTGTAGCTTTCCATGTTTTCTAAGTGTCTTAAGATAAAATAGGTGGAAAGGGAGTGGTCAGCTGAAAGGATCATTTTGTTGAGGATAACAAATTTAATAGTGGAATGTTAATTTTTTTTTAATTGTTATTTATTTGACAGAGATGGCAGCGTGGCAGGCAGAGAAGAGAGAGAGAGGGAAGCAGGCTCCCCGCTGAGCAGAGAGCCTGATGCGGGACTGGATCCCAGGACCATGAGATCAGGACCATGAGATCATGACCCGAGCCGAAGGCAGAGGCTTAACCCACTGAGCCACCCAGGCGCCCCTGGAATGTTAATTTTTTTTGTTTAAAAGATTTTATTTATTTATTTGACAGAGAGAGAGATCACAAATAGGCAGAGAGACAGACAGAGAGAGAGATGAGGAGAAGCAGGCTCCCTGCTTAGCAGAGAGCCCGATGCGGGGCTCGATCCCAGGCCCCTGGGATCATGACCTGAGCCGAAGGTAGAGGCTTCACCCACTGAGCCACCCAGGCGCCCCTGGAATGTTAATTTTTAAAAAACATTTTATTTATTTATTAGAAAACACAAGAAGGGAGTGGTGGGGAGGGGGGGCAGAGGGAGAGGAAGAAGCAGACCCCTCGGCTGAGCAGGGAGCCACACATGGGGCTCTATCCTAGGTCCCTGAGATCATGACTTGACCTGAAGGCAAATGCTCAACCTACTGAGCCACCCAGGTGCCCCTGAATATTAATTTTTGAAGAAAAAATTAGCTCCTCTTCTAATTTTTATAGTTCTTACTAATATTTGTATTTGAAGCACAAATATTTATTTAAAGGGTCCCTACATACCCTACTAAAACTTAAATAATCTTTTTAAAACTTTTTTATTTTATTATTTTTATTTATTTGTTTATTAAAGATTTTATTTATTTATTTGACAGACAGAAATCACAAGTAGGCAGAGAGGCAGGTAGAGAGAGAGGAGGAAGCAGGCTCCCTGCTGAGCAGAGAGCCCGATGCGAGCGAGGCTCGATCCCAGGACCCTGGGATCATGACCTGAGCCGAAGGCAGAGGCTTTAACCCATTGTGCCACCCAGGCGCCTCTATTTTTATATTTTTAAAGATTTTTCTTTGGGGGTGTCTGGCTGGCTCAGTCGGTTAAGCCTCTGACTCTTGGTATCAGCTCAGGACTTGATCTTAAAAGTCATGTGTTCAAGCGCTGGGTTGGGCCTCACACTGGGTTTGGAGCCTACTTTAAAAAAAAAAAAAAAGACTTGATTTTTTTTTTTTTTTTAAGATTTTATTTATTTATTTGACAGACAGAGATCACAAGTAGAGAGGCAGGCAGAGGAGGGGGGGAAGCAGGCTCCCCGCTGAACAGAGAGCCCGTGGCTCGATCCCAGGACCCTGGGACCATGACCTGAGCCGAAGGCAGAGGCTTCAACCCACTGAGCCACCCAGGCACACCGAAGACTTGATTTTTTTTTTTTAAAGTAATCTCTACACACATCATGGGGCTTGAACTCACAACCCAAGGTCAAGGGTTGTACACTCCACTAACTGAGCCAGCCAGGTGCCCCTGTTTATTTTTTTATTTTTTATTTTTTAAAATATTTTATTTTTAAGTAATCTCTACTAGCATGGAGCTCAAATTCATGATACCATGATTGAGCTGAATGCTCTAGGGGCTCCTGGGTGGCCCAGGTCAGTGGGATAAGCCTCCTGACTCCTGATTTCAGCTCAAGTAATGATCTCAGAGTTGTGAGATCAAACCCTGCGTGTTTGGCTCCCTGCTGTGTGGAGCCTGCTTAAGATTCTCTCTCCATCCCCCTCTACATTTCCCTGTACTCCCCCCCTCCCCCCAAAAAGCTGAATCCTCTTAATAAAGAGTTGCATCCTGGGGACACCTGGGTGGCCAAGTTGGTTAAGCATCTGCCTTCAGCTCTGGAGGTGATCCTAAGGTCCTGGGATCGAGTCTGCAATTGGACTCCTTGCTCAGCTTGTTGTCCCCCCTGCTTGTGCTTTTGCACTCTCTTTGACAAATAAATAAAATGTTAAAAAAAAAAAAGTTGCATTCTGTACCAACTAAGACAATTAGGTGCCTAAAACAATTTTAATCAGGGGTCAGAAAGTTATGTCTCAGTTAATATTTGTATAAAATCTTTTTGGGGTACCTGAAAGTACACAAAATGGGACAAGACATGTGGTAGGCTGTGGTTAAGGATGGAGAAAGGATATTATAAATATCAGGAAACTGCTTTGACTGTTCTGAGGGAAAAATGGCCACTTGGTTGAGGGTGGGGAGCAGTTTTAGTGATCCATAATTTCCTATTCTTTTATGTTTTTTTAAGATTTTATTTATTTGACAAAGCTATCACAAGTAGACAGAGAGGCAGGCAGAGAGAGAGAGGAGGAAGCAGGCTCCCCACCAAACAGACAGCCAGAAGCAGGGCTTGATCCTAAGACCCTGAGATCACAACCCGAGCCAAAGGCAGAGGCTCAACCCACTGAGCCCCCATAATTTCCTATTCTTTTTCTCTTTCTTTCTCTCTCTCTTTCAAGTATACTTTTTTTTTTTTTAAAGATTTCATTTATTTGTCAGAGAACATGGGCACAAGCACAGGGAGTGGCAGACAGGGGGAGAAGCAGGCTCCCTGCCAAGCAAGGAGCCTGATGTGGGACTGGATCCCAGGACCCCATGATCACAGCCCAAGCAGAAGGCAGATGCTAAACCCACTGAGCCTCCAGGACATCCCTAGACTTCCTATTTTTTTTTTAAGATTTTATTTATTTGAGAGAGCACAAGCACTGGGGAGGGGTCGGGGGGCAGGGGGACTGTGCACATGGGAAGCAGGTTAAATGCTCAAAGCAAACTTGAAGATTGATTCACCAGGATAATATCATAGAGGTGAGTGAGAGTCTGGATAAGACTGGAAGGTTACTGCTGTACCTCAGGAATGATAAAGTGCATAATGAGAATGATAACTGCAAATGAGAAGACTTGGGGAGTGATGAATATATATATCTATGATAAATTGAGTGTTCGTATGGAAAAAATGAGAGGGACGAGTGAAAAAAAAAAAAAACAGCCTAGCCTGGGTACTTAAATGATACTATACTATCTTTAATAAGAGGATATTGGAAAAGGGAACCAATTCTCTGAAGACAAGATATATAGGTAAACTGAGTTTGCAGTGTGCCTAAGACTGGTTCAGAAAGGTTTGGTGGTCAGCTCTCTAGATCTGATCATTGAAACTGTGCCAGTAGGAGGAGCTATTGAAATGTCAGAAAAGTATTACTACATGCTTAAAGTCTGGACGGTTATGTTGCAAAGGGCCATAATTTGAGTAAGTGAAAATTAATTTGAGATAGTTTTCACTAGGTGGTAAGTATAAGCAATTTTGTGCTATTGAACTGTACAAGTTAAATATTTTACCCATGAGATTTGATTTTTTTTGCGATGTAAATTTTTAATTAAAAATACTATATATAATAAGATCAAATGTTTTATTTCTCTTCTAGTCATTTTAGTTTTCTATTCTATAATTGCTTTAATTAAATGTTAAACCTATGTAAAATAGTAAGCTTTCAATAAGTAAAATATGTTTTTTTCTTTTTTTTAAGATTTTGTTTATTTATTTATTTGACAGAGGAGAGACCCAGCGAGAGAGGGAACACATAGAGGGAGTGGCAGGGAGAGGGAGAAACAGGCTTCCAGATGATGCAGGTACCATCCCAGGACCCTGAGATCATGACCTGAGCTGAAGGCAGACGCTTAACCATATGAGCCACCCAGGCACCCCGCATACTTGATTTTATAGAAAGCATTTTATAGGTATTACTTGGAATTTTTTTTTAAGATTTTGTATTTATTTACTTGACAGACAGAGATCACAAGTAGGCGGAGAGGCAGGCAGAGAGAGGGAGAAGGAGTCTCCCTGCTGAGCAGAGAGCCTGATGAGGGGCTCCATCCCAGGACCCTGAGATCATGACCTGAACCAAAGGCAGAGGCTTTAACTCACTGAGCCACCCAGGTGCCCCAATATTACTTGGAATTTTAAGTGTGAAACATTTTTAAATGTCTGAGAAAATGGTAGTATAGATCATTTTAATCATTATTTATAGATTTCATTCAAAACATCATGACTGTGTGTTGCTATTATATATAGGCACAGGTAATATTTTATCAGACTCTACATGGAGGATGCAGAAATATTGTCATCTCTTTGTAAAGTGAATATACTGCTAAAAATTACATAGCCAATCTGCAAGCTAAACAGGCAATACATAGCTTCTCTGCAGTTAATTAGCAAATGAAAAGAAGCGCTCTTAACCCAGTGGAGGAAAATAGGAAGTGCCAAGAAAATACACCCATCCCCCTTTTCTTTTCTTCCAAGCTTTTAGATCTTTGTGTGATGAGGCAGGCCCCTTTGGGGGATACCTTAGTGTCTTCCAGCTTTAGGTCTAGGCAGCAGAGGGAACTGGAAATCTCAGGTGGCAACAACCTGGTTTGCTAGTGCTTGTTTACTTCCCTGCCCTTCTCTTGGTTGTCTGCCCTCTCCTGGTTTCTTTCATAAGTAGACAGGGTAAGTGGGCCCCTGGTCTAAAATATCAATCCCCTGATCTGTCATTCCACCATTCTGGTTTCATGTCTTTGTGGGTGGGTTTTTTTTTTTTTTTTTTTTGGTTTTGTTTTTGCTTTAAAAAAAATTTTTTTTTAATTTATTTTTAAGTAATATCTACACCCAACATGCCACTCAAACTCACAAACCTGAGATCGAGAGTCTCATGCTCTACCAGAGCTGGCAACCCTGGTTTCACTTCTTTGGGTTTTTTTTTTTTTTTTTTTTAATTTTATCTTTGAAAGCTCTTTTAAAATGCAAATACCCTGGGAGAGGTCAGACCTTAGTTCTCAGCCAACATCTTAATTATCAGTTAGCACCCTAGTTGGGCTTAGTACATATATGGCTGGGAAGATTGAATCCCTGGCTAGAAGTGATGAAACTAGAAGGAAATTAGTAGTAGTTGTAGCAGTAGCATTGTCAGTTAACATGTACTAAGAGCCACGTTAAGTGTCAGGATTTATTCTAGGTGCTTTATAAATTTCTCTAATTCCCTCCACAACTGTATTAGTTTTCTTACCATTGTTTTGTTTGTTTGTTTGTTTGTTTGTTTAAATAAGAAAACTGAGGTGAGTGGAGCATAAGTGATTTGTCTAGGTCACATAGTAAATACAATCAAGTGTTAAACTCAGGCTTTTGGATTCCGGAGTGTGCTTTCTAACCATTTTGCTGTGATACCTCTCCACTGCTGTATAGCCTCCCTGAGAGATGGCATCTCATCACATTTTACACTTTTCGTGATTTTTCACTGTTGAAGGGTAGTGAGGAACTTACAATCATCTAAATAGATTTTTTAGTAATAACTGGGAACTATTTGCAGAATATAGAGAAAGGAGTAAAGAGGCTATATTGAGCACATACATAGCTAAATATACACTAGCATGTATATATTTTTGCATAAAACTTACACAAATAACCCATGCTCATAATATTTAGGTACTTGAAAATATGGATAACCCCAGAATAAACTATGTGTATTCTTTCTAGGTATTTTTTATTTTGCGTCGTCTTTTCTGAATGTTGTGCAAGGTGTTAACTCATACCACCTCTAAAATTTTAGAATGAGGGGCACCTGGATGGCCTAGTCAAGTGCCTGCCTTCAGCTCAGGTCATGATCTTGGAGTCCTGGGATCAAGCCCAGCACTGGGAATCCCTTGCTCAGTGGGGACTCTGCTTCTCCCTCTCCCTCTGCCCCTCCCCCTGCTTGTACACAGACTTCTCTCTCTCTCTCTATACTCTTTTTCACTCAAATACATAACTCTTTTTAAAAAAAAACATTTTTTAGAATGAAATAATTTCCCTTGAGTGCAAGTAAACGGCATTTCCCTCCTCTCAAGAAGCTGAACTAATAATTACTATCAGACTTGCCAGAAATGAACGTTTAATTATCTCTGTATTCTTTATATGATCCTTTCATTTTATTTTTTACAATCTTTTAAAAATAAAAGTAGATAGGATACCTTGGTGGTTCAGTGGGTTAAGTGTCTGCCCTTGGCTCAGGTCATGATCTCAGGGTCCTGGGATCGAGCCCACACCCGTTGAGCCCCAAGTTGGCCTCTCTGCTCTCTCATTCTTACTCTCATAAATAAAATCTTTAAAAATAAATAAATAGGGACGCCTGGGTGGCTCAGTTGGTTGGATGACTGCCTTCGGCTCAGGTCATGATCCTGGAGTCCCAGGATCGAGTCCCGCATAGGACTCCCAGCTCCATGGGGAGTCTGCTTCTCTCTCTGACCTTCTCCTCGTTCATGCTCTCTCTCACTGTCTCTCTCTCAAGTAAATAAATAAAATCTTTAAAAATAAATAAATAAATAAAAGTAGAACAGGGCCCTAGATTTTTCTCTTAATCTCCATATTGAACCAGTTCTTTCAGCCAATGTTTGCTTTAACACTAATCTACCTCTGCTCCTGTCCTTGCTTTAACACTGCTACAGCTAGAATTTTCTTATAATACTTGGAGGAATATCTTGTAATCAGTCATCCTTTCTCTAGATCTGTCATTTCAGATCCATCTGTAACCTATGTATCTGATCATATCATTCTTCTCTACAGAATTCATCCATGGCTTTTTTTTCTTGCCTGTAAGCCCTGGAAGCAGGCTTGGTGATGACTGGGGCAGGAATTTCCAAGGTCCCAGGTACTGGTGAATGGGTCCAAAAGGGGAGTTGGAGATGTTTGCAGGCTCCAGGTGACGACATCCCCTTGACTCTGCTGACTCCACATAATGGGACCCTCTAAAGCCTCAGGTCTGGGCCTTGGTGGTCTGGGTTTAAAAGCAGTGCGTGCTGTTGCTGTGTGAACTTTTGGTGGCAGCAAGAATCAAAGCAGGGAGAACATTTAAGAAGCCTTATTGCAGTCATCCCGGTGAGACTTAATGGAGCTTGGATCAGAGTGAGAGCAGCAGAGGTAATACGTAGTCAGTTTCTAGATCTATTTTGAAGATAAAGCCAACCAATTTTCTTGAAGGACTGATGTGGCGAGAGAGAAAGAGGAGTCAAGAATGAGATATTTAGCTTCAGTACCTGCAAGGATTTGTTATAATGGAGCATATCATTCACTGATGTCTTAATTTTGCCATTAGCAACTATTGTTGAATGCCAGCAGTTCTAATAAAATACTGTATTTGAACAGGTTTTGGACCACAGGAAATTTTGGAGGATGAGAAATAAATTTAAAATGTGTGCTTGAAATATGTGTACATGTGAGGGTTAAGACTGGTCAGCCTTACGTCCCTACAGATACAGCCTACATCTGAAAAAGTTAAGAAGTGGAGGGAGAGGCGCTGTCTGACTGCTAGGAAATTGTACCCAAAAAAGAGGTGGGAAGGAACCAAATATCAGCTTTACCTTTGCAGCTTTCTTAGGGCCCAGGAGGTGGCACCTGCAAGTACCATTGAAATTCATATTGTCTTGTTGCCCTAAAAAATTTAGAGCATCAGTCATGCTCCGTAAAATGTTCTGAGTGTTTTATAACTATGTCCCCACTTGTGACCTGAAACCTGTGTTCAATTTGTGTTAAATCAATGAAGAAAAAATTTTTTAAAAATATTTTATTTATTTATTTGAGAGAGAGCACATATGCAGGAGCATGAGTGCGGGGAGGGGCAGAGGGAGGAGAAGCAGACACCCTGCTGAGCAGACAGCCTGACAGGGGCTTATCATCACCTGAGCTGAAGACAGACGCTTAACCAATTAAGGCACCCAGGCACCCCAGTATAGTATTTTGTGATCCCTACTTTTAACTAGATTACTATTTTTATTTTTATTTATTTTTAAAGATTTTATTTGAAGTGATCTTTTAACCCAGCATGGGCCTCAAATTCACAACGCAGAGATTGAGTTGCATGCTCCATCCACTGAGCCAGCAGGGTGCCCCTATTTTTAGATAGTTGTAGCAAAAAGTATTTGTGACTCTATTATGATAAAGAAGCACGTTTCTGGGTCAAAGCCATATAGGTTTTGTTCATTTTGTTTTATTTTGTTGGGGTGGGGTTTTGTTTTTGTTTTTAGAATACACTTCTAACTTCAGATAGTGTGTAGACCCACCAGAATATAAAAATTTATTATATTGCCATCCAGTTCATATTCTTCCTTTTATCTTTTTTTCTTTTGCTTACTTATCCTTGCACAGTCCTGAGATGCTATTCAAACACAAAAGCATTCTCCTATCTCTCTGCCTGCCTCAGGTAAACTGTCAAGTCTGTCAAATTCAAAGTATGTTATAGAGCCATTAATTGAAGGTCATTATTGATTTACTGGTGGAAAGCTAAATTTAAAATGGTAATTAGGTAGAATACTGGGATTTATTTAAATAAATAGATGTTCACTATAGCTACCATTTATTGGGTGTTTACTCTGTTAGACAAATATTTTATATTATCTCTGTTCTTCATTGAAGTTGGTATGATTTTTCCCTGTTTTACAGAAGAATTTTAAAGACGTTAAAATATTTGCTCAAATCAGACATATAAACAGCATGTAGCAGAGGTAGAATTCTTACCTCTTAAGTTTTTGTTTCAGATCTCATGCTTTTAACTATGGTTATGCTTTAATAACTATGTGGATAGGGCTCTCAGAATGTAGATATTGTTGAGATATATTTGGGTCTTGCCAGCCCCAATTTTTAAGAAACAGAATGTAGTTTTGTAAACAGCCCTTGGCTGTTGGGTAAAAGGATAGATCTTATTCTAGTTCATTGAAAAGGGGTCATTATCCATTCTTTACCAGTAGATGGTGGCAGAAAATTCTTTAAAAATTATAAAGTTTTTTTTTTTTTTTAAGATTATTTATTTATTTATTTGACAGGGGTGGGGCACAAGCAGTGGGGAGTGGGAAAGGGAGAAGCAGGTTTCCCGCCCAGCAGGGAGTCCAACACAAGAACTCAATCCCAGGACCCTGGGACCACGACCCGAGCCAAAGACAGACACCTAACAACTAAGCCCCCAGACACTCCAGTTTTTATTTTTTTTAAAAATATTTTATTTATTTATTTGACAGACAGAGATCACAAGCAGGCAGAGGCAGGAGGGGGGCAGGCAAGCAGGCTCCCCGCCGAGCAGAGAGCCCCATGCGGGGCTTGATCCCAGGACCCTGGGATCATGACCTGAGCTGAAGGAAGAGGCTTAACCCACTGAGCCACCCAGGCGCCCCTATAAAATTATTCTTGAAGGGTACCTGGGTGACTCAGATGATTAAGCCTCTGCCTTTGGCTCTGGTCATGATCTCCGGGTCCTGGGATCAGGACCCCCCGGCTCAGTGGGGTGTCTGCTTCTCCCTCTGCTTCTCCCCTGCACTTGTGTAAAAAAAATATTGTGTAAAAAATATTTTATAGAGAGAGTGCCCGTGCACACGAGTGGGGGGAGAGGCAAAGGAAAAAGCAGACTCCTTGCCATACAGGGAGCCCTATTTTGAGGGACTCAATCCCAGGACCCTAGGATCATGACCTGAGCCTAAGGCAAATGCTTAATGGACTGAACCACCCAGGCGCCCCCTTTCCTCTCTCTCTGAGATGAATAATGAACAAATCAAATCTTAAAAAATAGATAAAATAAATCTTGGTAAAATACCTTATGAGAAATATTGGCTCTTTTATTTAAAACATGGTATTATTCTGCTTAGTTTTCAGATGCTTCAGGTATCGTGAACAGAGACTTGTTTGGATTATGCGTTTCTCAGCTAGACTAAATAAATGTTAACAATGGATAAGTGCAAACATATTGGGCAGTTGCGGCTTGCTCAAGACCATTCCATCCTCAACCCTCAGAAGTGGCATTGTGTGGACTGCAATACAACTGAGTCGATTTGGGCTTGCCTTAGCTGTTCTCATGTTGCCTGTGGAAGATACATTGAAGAACATGCACTCAAGCACTTTCAAGATAGCAGTCATCCTGTCGCTCTGGAAGTGAATGAGATGTATGTTTTTTGTTACCTTTGTGATGATTATGTTCTTAATGATAATGCAACTGGAGACATGAAGTTACTACGAAGTATGTTAAGTGCAATCAAAAGTCAAAATTATCAGGGCACCACTCGTAGTGGAAGGGTTTTGCGGTCTGTGGGTACGAGTGATGAGAATTATTACTTACAGGATGGCACCCAATCTCTGCTTCAAAATGAAGATCAAATGTATACTGCTCTTTGGCACAGGAGAAGGATATTAATGAGTAAAATCTTTCGAACTTGGTTTGAGCAATCACCCATTGGAAGAAAACGGCAAGAGGAACAATTTCAGGAAAAAATAGCAAAAAGAGAAGTAAGGAAAAGACGACAAGAATTAGAGTTTCAAGTTAAAGCAGAACTGGAAACTACACCTCCTAGAAAGAGTTTACGTTTGCAAGGTCCAGCTCAGTCTACCACAGTAGAAATCGTTCCTGTTCAAGTTCCACCACAAACCCCAGCATCACCAGCAAAAGTTGAAATAGTATCTACCTCAGAAGATATAAGATTAAAAAAAGCCAGTGACTCCTCAGGTAAACGAAGACCAATAGTAACCCCTGGTGTAACAGGATTGAGAAATTTGGGAAATACTTGCTATATGAATTCTGTTCTTCAAGTGTTGAGTCATTTACTTATTTTTCGGCAATGTTTTTTAAAACTTGATCTGAACCGATGGCTGGCTGTGACAGCTAGTGATAAGACAAGATCACCTTATAAGCACCCACCAATCACAGATACAGTATATCAAATGAATGAATGCCAAGAAAAAGATACGGGCAGTGCTCCCTCCAGACACCCAAGTTTGTCATTAGGACTAAGTGGTGGAGCGTCAAAGAGTAGAAAGATGGAACTTATTCAGCCAAGGGAGCCAAGTTCACAGTACATTTCTCTCTGTCATGAACTGCATACTTTGTTCCAAGTCATGTGGTCTGGAAAGTGGGCCTTGGTCTCACCATTTGCCATGCTGCACTCCGTGTGGAGGCTAATTCCAGCTTTTCGTGGTTATGCCCAACAGGATGCTCAGGAATTTCTTTGTGAACTTTTGGATAAAGTACAACATGAACTAGAGACAACTGGTACTAGGTTACCAGCTCTTCTCCCTACTTCTCAAAGGAAACTTATCAAACAGGTTCTGAATGTTGTGAATAATATTTTTCATGGACAACTTCTTAGTCAGGTATGTTTTTTTTTTTTAAATCTTATTTTCATCTTGGGAATTCATAAAATGAAGCCTAAAAATGCATTTTCTCTGTATTTCTAGTGTGTTAGAGTTAATACTATTTTCACATCAAAATAGATTGCTTTTACAGAAGTCAGCTCACTCATTTACAGTGTTTCACTGATTTACATGTTTTCTTCATGAATCACTGGAAGTAGTTTTTCACCTATGGTATCAATGATTTTTTTTGTGGGGAGAGGGAATCAGGAAAGAGCTTCTTAGGTTGATAATATTAAATTCATTTTCTGAGGGATTGAGAAGAGAGGGTTTAACCCCACAAGGAATAGATTTGAAGATGCTGCTGCCCTGAGAATGGATTTTAGTAATTTCAGGAATAAAGAAGTAGCCCTGGAGGACTTTCTGTAAAACCAAAGGGGAAAAAGCCTGAAAGCTTTAACAAATAGGTAGGGAAGTTTTAAAGTAAATAGACGTGATTTCATTGAGAATAATCCTAAATGGTTTTCCCTTATTTTAATTACAGCTATAAAAGTTTCCCTTGTGAAAAGGAATCATGAAACCAGAATCTTCCATCTAATTAATAGCTCTCTATAATGAGTGGACTTATTGGTAAACTATTACTAGACATAAGGCTCTCTACTTTTCCATCACACGGAGCTTAAAAATCTTTTGTTTTAGGCAGTTGGGCTGTACAGGTCCTTTCTTTCCCCTTGTACACCTACCTCTGCTCCTCTGTTTTACTTTCACAGTAATGATACAATCTGTTGTCCTTATAGCATACTTTTCTGGAATGTAGCTTAAATTTATTTATTTAAAAAAATTTTTAAAGCTCTATGCCTGATGTGGGGCTTCAACTCACAACCCTGAAATCAAGAGTTGCATGCTCTACCGACTGAGCCAGCCAGGCATCTTAAGTATTTCATATGTAATTATTAGGGTTTATCTTTGATGTTTATCCCACTTAATGTTTCAGAAATGCAAAGTTCTACATTGTGCCATTTATCAAGTAAGACTTGTTTCTTGTGTTGCATGCAATTTTATTTTTCCACCACTTTTATCTAAAAGCTTAAAAAGCACCATTAATAGGAGATCCTGGCTGGCTCAGTTGGTAGAGCATGCAGCTCTTGATACTTGAGGTGGTGAGTTCAAGCCCTACGTTGGGCCCAGAGCTTACTTTTAAAAAAAAGTTAAAATGCACTATTATAAACAGAAGTAATATATAGTCATAAAAACCTGAATGATATGGTAAATCTATGTAGCAAAAGAAAAATCATCCCCTTATCTCATAACCCCACAACCCAAACATAAAACTATTAATATTTTGGTATACTTTCTTCTAGGTTTTTTTTTTCTTCTATACATTAAAATTTTTATTTTTATTTTTATTTAAAGTTTTGTTTTTGTCTTTGTTTTTTAAGTAGGCTCCATGTGGAGCCCAACACGGGGCTTGAACTTATTGACCCTGCGATCAAGATCTGATCAAGAGTCAGGCACTTTATGGGGCACCTGGGTGGCTCAATGGGTTAAGTTTCTGCCTTCAACTCAGGTCATGATCTCAGGGTCCTGGGATCAAACCCTGCACCGGGCTCTCTGCTCAGCAGGGAGCCTTCTTACCCCTCTCTCTCTCTGCCTGCCTCTGCCTACTTGTGATCTCTATCTTATAAATAAATAATCTTTAAAAAAAAGGGGGGGGCATTTTAACTGATTAAGCAACCCACGCACCCTTTCTTTTGCACATTTTTAAAAAAAATTTGTTTATTTAAGAGAGGGAGAGAGAAAGAACATAAGCAGGGGGAGTGGCAGAGGGAAAGGGAAAAGCAGAACCCCAATTAGCAGGGAGCCCAAGAGAGGGCTCTATCTCAGGACCCTGGGATCATGACCTGAGCCAAAGGCAGATGCTAACTGACTGAGCCACCCACGCGCCCCTCTTCTGTACATTTTATATTTTCTCCTACTTGTGTAATAATGCTGAATTTACCTGCTTTTTTTTTTTTCCAAAGATTTTATTTATTTATTTGAGAGGGAGAGGATCAGAAAGAGAGAGAGCATGGGAAGGGGGTGGGTCAGAGGGAGAAGCAGACTCCCTGCCAAGCAGGGAGCCCCATGTGAGACTCATCCAGGCACTCCAGGATCATGACCTGAGCTGAAGGCAGTCACTTAACCAAGTATGCCACCCAGGTACCCCAAATTTATCTACTTTTTTCATTATTAAGGTAAAGATTTTTCATAGTCATTAAGATATTTGATCATTTTTTTTAACAACATGTCAATGTTCATTATATGTATATACCATCATTTATTTACCCATTCCTGTATTGTTGACTTGTAAACTATTTCCAATTTTTCTATTATTATAATGTCTCAATACATTTTCTTCTAATGATTTCACTAAGACAGAGTCCTAGAATTACTTTGTCAAAGGATAGGACTTTTGATCCTTGGCTACAAATTTCTTTCCAGAAAGTTACAACTTTATATTTTGAATAGAGCAAGGATGCCTGTGAGAGTATGGCATCATTTATATTAAATGTATTGTCTTTTGAAGTTATCAGTTGGTAAGGCTATATATAAAAATATACAAATAGTATTTTATTTGTATCACTGTTAAAAAGTTACAGGGATTTGGGGAGAGAAAATTAATGAAAGATAAGTGAGGAAAGGGGCACCTGGATGGCTCAGTGGGTTAAAGCCTCTGCCTTCCGCTCAGGTCATGATCCCGGGTTCCTGGGATCAAGCCCCACATTGGCCTCCCTGCTCAGCAGGGAGCCTGCTTTCCCCTTTCCCTTTGCCTGCTGCTCCCCCTACTTGTTATCTCCTCTCTCTCATTGGCAAATATATCTTTAAAAATAAATAAATAAATAAAATAAACCCCACCAGTACGTAGTGGGTTTAATGACAGTTATTGAAAGGAAAAATTATAATAATGAAAAAAAAATCCCTGAAAATAATATGAAGCAGATTACTCAGAATTCTGACAGTGCATTTTCAGAAGAAAAGCTAATTTACAGCAGTGACTTCTATAGTGAAGGGAGTAAATGTTTTGATAGGATTGTAATCTGAGAAACTAATAATATTTTTTTAATTTCTTATTTTTTATAAACTTATATTTTTATCCCCAGGGGTACAGGTCCATGAATCGCCAGGTCCACACACCCCATAGCACTCACCAAAGCACATCCCCCCCAATGTCCATAACCCGAACCCCCCTTCTCCCAAACCCCCTCCCCCCAGCAACCCTCAGTTTGTTTTGTGAGATTAAGAGTCACTTATGGTTTGTCTCCCTCCCAATCCCATTTTGTTTCATTTATTCTGAGAAACTAATATTTTTATTTGCAGGTTACATGTCTTGCATGTGACAACAAATCAAATACCATAGAACCTTTCTGGGACTTATCACTGGAATTTCCAGAAAGATACCAATGCAGTGGAAGAGAGATTACTTCCCAGCCATGTCTGGTTACTGAAATGCTGGCCAAATTCACAGAAACTGAAGCTTTAGAAGGAAAAATCTACGTATGTGACCACTGTAACTGTAAGTAGAGACTGTATATTCTCTTCGCTTTTCTAAGATTAAAAAGGATAACACAAATGAGAGGAAGCTGAAAGAAATTCCTGAAGTAGCAGTTCTGGAAATAAACTTTGTTAGTTCATCAAAAGAAACTGGGATAGATATTTCTACTTTATAACTGGGATCTGTGAACTATGTGTTTTGCATTATTGGTGACGTTAAATTTTTTTTGATCTCATAGTCAAATATGGTGAGAAAGGATTCATGAAATAAGAAATTTGAACTTAATATGTGAGGTAGAATAAAGTAGCGATGAGGACTAGTAAAAGGAAAACGCATTATTTAGTACTAAGTAAAATGCTTTAAGAGTCTTTCTGCTACATATCAGAACACTGATGTATAGATAATATATGTATGTAAGTGGGTATGCATACCTATACAATAGGAAATACATAGCTGGACTACTGCTATAGAGAGGCTTCATAAAAACAAAGATTTAGTCAAAAACCATCTACTGACTATCTCTTCTATATTACTCATTGTTCTAATTGCTTTGGATAGAAGTAAAACACTTTCAAGGAGCTCACATATGTAATGGAAGAAACCAACAATTAAGATCTATTATGAGAAATTCTCTCTACTAGAGAGAGCCCCTCCCCCCTAGCACTGGGGAATGAAATAATCCTTTCGGTTAAAGGGAAGCATCATTCTTCAGGGAAATTGTGTATAAAACATCACAGAGCTGCTGTATCTTTTTCTGGTGTCCTTATCTTCTCTATCAGTGTGTGTGTGGTATCTTAGTGTTTATGCTATACATTTTTAGGTATTCTAATTTCCATGTTTGAAAAAGATGATCTTAGGGTTTAGATACTAAACTTCTAAGATAATATAAAAGATGTATTGGATAGTCCAGCATTGAAGAAATGTCACATCAGTTGATGATTTTTTAAGAATAACTTATATGAACATTTTCTGAGTGCTATCTAATATGAACTCTGTGATAAATAGCCTAGGATTTATAAGGTTTGAAAAAAAGTGAACCTTTATCAAATTCAAATGGTGACGTACTTTTTTGCTTGGACATAAATGTGAATGGTCCTAGATGCTTTCATCCACCAAATCTGGGAATAGAAAGATACCATGAACAAATGCAGAATACCGTTCTATAACATTTTTGTGTGTGTTTACTGGGTCTCTCAAAGTCCTAAAAGAGCTGCTGTAATTTAATATATAAAGGCAGATGTTTAAAATTATAAGTCAGGGAGTTGATACCACTTTTTAAAAAATTTTTATTTATTTATTCATGAGAGACTGAGAGAGAGGCAGAGGGAGAAGCAGGCTCCCCACTGAGCATGGAGCCTGACGTGGGCTCAACCCCAGGACCAAAGGATCGTGACCTGAGCCGAAGGCAGACACTTAACCATCTGAGCCACTCTGGCGCCCTGGTATTACTTAGCTAGCTATACGTGGGCCGTGTATTCAGGGAGATGATCCAAAAGTAGGTACAGGACATTCAGCAGCACTGGATAGCTGGATCTCAGGGATAGAGACCTAGAGGACAGGCCACCTGTAGCAAATGTAGACAGCTTATGGGACAGCCTCACGGGGGCTGGTTCCACCACCTGTGTGAGAAGCAGCTGGTGCTGTGGCTTGAGTCAGAGCTGTTGTATCAGTTGAAGGACAGCTCCTGGGCATCCGGAGCAAACTCTAGTGGATAGTGGTGCAGCCAGAAGCTGCAGGCACAATTCATGGGTGGACCTCCAGAGAAGCAGAAGAGACAGCAAAAAGAATCCTAAGTGCCGCTTGTTTAAGATCTGGTACCAAAATAGCAAAAGCAAGACACTGATGGAGGCCTTAGGCTCAGAGCTGGAAAAGGACCGCTTTGTCAGAAAGTGGGGAAGAATGTTCTGAACTAGTAAGAACCCCACCCCGGCATTCCAGTTAGCCTCAGTAGATGAACTATGATGCTTTTTTAAATTAAGAATTTGAGAAGAGTATATTAAAGCATGTTTAGGGACAGTTTTAACATCTTATTAAATGGCATAGCCAAATCCATTTTTAAATATTATAGCACTAGATCATTCTTTTGCCTTATTTGTGAGAGTATATTAAATCAGGTGCTTAATTGTTTACATGTCTGTCTGCCTGACTAGCTCTTATATTGTGTGCCTCTAAGTTTTTTGTGAGGCCATGTCTTTATCTGTACCACAATACAATACCTGTACCAGAGAAAATGTTTAATAATACATGTCTAAAGTGCTTAAAGTTTACTCAGCATTTCCTTGTATCTTTAAATTTGATTCTCATTCTGTCTTTGATATCACAGCAAAGCGTAGAAGGTTTTCTTCAAAATCAGTTATACTCACAGAAGCACAAAAACAGCTTATGATTTGCCACCTACCTCAAGTTCTCAGACTACATCTCAAACGATTCAGGTTAGTAGTAGTAGTAGTCCAACTACACACTTTTTTTGTATGTTGGTTTGTTTGCTTTAAATATTTTTTTGTTTTTAAGTAATCTCTATACTCAGTGTGGGGCTTGAACTTAAAGCCCCAAGATAAAATCTTTTGCTCTACTAACTGAGCCAGCCACTCAGTCACCCCTCCAAATACACACTCGAAGTTAATCATTCCTTGTGCTTATAGTACTTCAAAATTTAACACGTGTGATGAATCAGATGTTAATAGTATATACTTGGCTAGTAGATGACTTCACATCTATCTACTTTTATGTTTTTTTAAAAGATAAAAAAAATGTTGTCATTATCTCTAGCCTTAATCAATAGACACCATTTTCAGTAACTAAGCGTCTGGTTAGCTTCCTTTGTAGATTGCATTGCCAATGAGTAGACCCTTCACATTTTGGTCTGTAATATTATTCTTGTAAGCTCCTGCTTACAGAGTTTAATATTCAACATATTTTAGGTATAAAAGTTTTAAATTCATAACTTAAGAGTATTTGACCCAATTGCCTCATTCTTGGAAAATACCTAAGGTATAGCAGTTCAATTCAGAGCAGTTAACAAAAACAAAAACAAAAAAGTTCATAAATACATTTAGTCAGACAAATTACTTTGCAAAACTGTTGGTTAAGCAAAGTATATGGTTTCATACCTGGCAATAACCATGTTAACCTTAAGGCTTTGTTCTTAAGTTACTTTATGTGTGATGATTTGAAAACTTTCGAGACTGTGTTTTTCATACATACTGGTTTTTGGCTTGTTTAAAGTTGTGTATGTGTGTGTGTGTGTGTGTGTGTGTTTTTAAGACTTTATCTATTTTTTGAGAGACTGAGTGAGCAAGAGAGAGCACACATGAGCCAGGGCAGAGGGAGAGGGAGAAGCAGGCTCCCCTGCTGAGAAGGGAGCCTGATGGCTTGACCCCAGAACTCTAAAATCATGACCTGAGCCCAAGGCAGGCACTTAACTGAACCACCCAGGCTCCACTGCTCCACTTAAAGTTTTTCTTTTTTTTAAATAATTAAAATAATACATGTGTTTTAAAACAATCCAAACTTGGGGCACCTGGGTGGATCAGTGGGTTAAAGCCTCTGTCCTGGGATCGAGTCCCCTGAGATCAAGGCCCACATCAGGCTCTCTGCTTAGCAGAGAGCCTGCTTCCCCCCCATCTCTGCCTGCCTCCCTGCCTGCTTGTTATCTCTACCCCTGCCAAATAAATAAATAAAATATTTAAAAACAATCCAAACTTTGCAGAAGGTAAAGTAAAAGTCCAGTACCTCTTTCTTCTCAACCCCACTTCCCAGTTATTTCAGTTACTTATGGAAGCTGTTAAAGGTATAGTCAACAAGTAACACGTGAGTGCTGTTAAATGCAAGATGTTGTTCTATATTCCTATGGAATATAAAGTAGGACTCTTTCCTCAAGATTATAGTCAGGCATGCACGGAAATAGTAGTGAAATAGAAATACTGTGGGGGCACCTGGCTGGCTCAATTGGTAGAGTATACGACTCATAATCTCAGGGTTGAGAGTTCAAGCCCCATGCTGTGCATGGAGCCTTGTTAAAATTTTTTAAAAATTCAAAGGGAAAAAAAAACGCTAAGTATCACAAGTTATATACAAATTGATTTATCAGAGATTTGGAAGAGGGAGTTAGCTGATGTCTAAATGTTCCCAAAGTCTGATGGCATAGGGAGGTCTTTGTGTCATTTAAGTCTCAGTTCATATGTCCATTCTTAAGAGCACACTTCCCCAACCGTCCTATTTAAAAGTAGCACCACCCAACCCTCAATATCACATTACCCCATTTTTGCATAAATGGCAAAACCCACTGTCTGCAATCTGTAGTTTATTTACGTACTCCTCTCCCTCTGGCAGTGGAACAAGAGCTCAATAATGACAGGGACCTTGTCTATGCCTATGTCTCAAGGCCCAGAACCGAGTTCTGTGCATAGTAGTTGCCCCAAAATATTTATTAAGTGAATTAATGTGGTATATGCAGAAGGAGGCGCACTTTAGCCTAAGGGAGTGACATGAAGTATGGAGGAGGAACCTGGAAGAGTATACAAAAAAGGTTTAGTGAAATCAGGTGAGACCTGCCACTGTGCATTAAATCAAGTGGAATAAAAACAAGAAGATTAGTTAGGAGGTTAATATTGTAGTCCATGACCAGGTAAGAAGGGCCAGGGAGCATGGAGAAGTAAGAGCATAAACGAGATTCTGTAAAGACAGAACTGAAAGGACTTCAATTTTGGTTACTTAAAATTTGTGCTGAATTGGCTATGATACTGTTGAAGAACGTCCTGTTCTTCCTAATTGCAGCTTTAATCTGGTATTTCAAGCTCTCATTTGAGTTAAACCTATTTGACCCTATCTCTTTCTGTCTTTTGCCCAAAACATTTTTGACCCTTCATGCCATGTTTATTTCTGATTCAGAGATCTTGTTTATGCTGCCTTTACCACATTTCTCTTTCTCCTTTTTCTTCATCTGTTCAAAAGCACTATTGTATTTGCCAATGTATACAATATATAGGATATATAAAATATAAAAGGGAAAATGGGATAGAGGAGGGGTATAGAGGAGCCTCTGAAAAAGCGTTAAGAAATGGAACATTTCTGGCACCTTAGACACTCCCCATGTGTGCCTCCCAGTTCAAAGCTCTCTCTTCTCTTTGAAGCAAACTACTATGAACTTGGGGTATAGTGTTATCTTGTTATCATTTTACTGTATTTCCATCAGCAGAAAAAAACCTGGGTACCCAATTTAATCAATAGGAATGAGTATTGTCTATTTAGATAGATTATGAGTGTTTATTTAGCATTAAATAATGTAAGGTTTGAATGATATGGTAAACTAAAAGAATCTTTTGAATGATAGGAATTATAGGAACTTGTGTTAAGCAAGTCCCATTTTTTTTATATGCTTGGTCTTCCATGTTGACTACTTAACAGGTGCATTGAATATAGGATCTCTTACACATTTCATGAGAGAAGTTTTGGGATATGACTCTCCCCAACAGATAATTTAATTTGCAAGTCGCATCTTTAGTTCCACACAATTTTATAGTGTGCTAATAACCTTTTCACATATTTCTGCTTCACAAAACCTATCTTCCTTTCTCCTTCTTTGCTTACTATTATTTGTCATAACCTCATGTTTTAGTTCTTTAATGCTATCATGTTTTCATCTGTGTCTGTCTTTTGTCTCTGTACCACTGTAAACCAAGCTTCATTATAGTTTCTTGAATAACACATTATTTGCCCTTGTATCACCAGCTCATACTGTGTGCATGATAAAAACATTGCTTGTTGTGCTTTGGTTCAATAAGAGGAAGCATGACCAACAGACTGAGAAAATGACAGTACAGAGGCATTATTTGAGTTCTATCCCTAATGAGTGTTGTGCTGACTTATAGGGAAGGGTTACAGTTCCTATTTTTTTCTTAGAAGAGCTTTAAAGTGTTCCAAAGAATTAGAGGTGCCTTTTTTTTGGTCCTGCTTTTTCCATATACCTGGCCAAGAAAGGTCCAGGTTGTCTCCCAAGAACAAATTCTAGATTCTGGAGTATCTTCCACATGGTGTGACAAGGCAAGAGAGAATTAAAAACCCTTTGGTACCCTGAATTAATCTAGGCCATAATTTCCTTTGCTGAAAGTTGATTTACTTCCACTATCAATTAACTGCAGAAGACAAATATTTTAAAACCTGTTAAATGAACGTAAATTTTCCATTTATAGCCAACTTCAGCATTGGAAGGATTTTACATTTACATTATTTTACATATGACACTTTGTATTCTATATTGAGGCCTTTTATTATGACTGTCTGAACCTAGTACATGGTTATATTCCCTTGACTTTTTTTTATTCTACCCTGGTTTGTTCACAGGTGGTCAGGACGTAATAACCGAGAGAAAATTGGTGTTCATGTTGGCTTTGAAGAAATCTTAAACATGGAGCCTTATTGCTGCAGGGAATCCCTGAAATCCCTCAGACCAGAATGTTTTATCTATGATTTATCTGCGGTAGTAATGCACCATGGGAAAGGATTTGGCTCAGGACACTACACTGCCTACTGCTATAATTCTGAAGGAGGTATATAGATGGGGAAAGTATTTTATTTGGGGTCACACCTGGAAACTGGTATTCAGGCTTTACAATTTCTAAATTGGCCACTAATCATCTTAAGTGAAGCCACTTGACCTTTTTTTTTTTAACAATACTTTTTGTTTTGTTTTCTTTTATTGATTTATTTGACAGAGATCACAAGTAGGCAGAGAGGCAGGCAGAGAGAGAGGAAGAGAAGCAGGCTCCCTGCTGAGCAGAGAGCCCAATGTGGGGCTCGATCCCAGGACCCAGGGATCATGACTGAGCTGAAGGCAGAGGCTTTCACCCACTGAGCCACCCAGGCGCCCCTGACCCTTTTTTTTTCAATAATACTTCTGTAGTTCTTAAAAAACAAAAAGAAATCAAGGATTTGTGCAGAAAATGGAATATTTTCTGCATGATTATAGGAGTTTTGACTTTCAGAGGCTGTAGCAATAGGATAATAAGGATGGTCACATTAGTTAAAAGTCATTTTGCTATCTTATAAGCGTATTTGTAAGGACAAGTCCTCTGTCTACTGGTTCCATCTTGTCAATTTTGTTAGAGAACAGAGCATTAATGAACTGGGGATCACAGATATTTAGAACAAACTCTGAGTTCAGGTTTTCTTTTTTATCTTTTAAAGATTTTATTTATTTGAGGGAGAGAGAGAAGGAGGGGGCAGAAAGGATGGGGAAGGGGCAGAGGAAGAGAGAGAGAAGCAGACTCCCCATTGAGCAAGGAGCCTGACACGGGGCTGGATCCCAAGACCCTGGCATCATGACATGAGCCAGAGGCAGACGCTTCACCACCTGAGCCACCCAGGCACCCGAGTTCAGGTTTTAAAACTCACTTTCACTTACTGCCTCCATGGACCCTCAAGGATAGTCTTCATAGGTGGCAAAATTGACTTAGGTTTCACTTTTATTTCCCCTTCCTTCAACTACTACTGAGGACTAAGCCTCCCCATTCATACCATTCCCCCTCACCCAGAAAAAAGATGGAGAGAAAGCCCACATAATCCACGAATGCAATTAATTTAACAATAAACTACCAAGAGTGAGTTGCACACTGCTTGCTTTACAGTATGATTAGCAGCAAAAGCATTAACTGGTTGGATTATACCTAGAATTAAAGATAGGGTCGAATGAACTAGTAAGATTTTTTAATTTCAGATTACTTCTAGAATAGAGGTAGATGATTCCAGAATAACATACTGCCAAGCTGTATTTCTCATTAATAGAAATGGATTGGCTCATTATTTTCCCTTCAAAGAAACGTAACTCTCATTGAGACTATAATGCTTTTAAATCCATTTTAATTTATATTAGAAACTTCTGAAGTTATTTTATAAACATTAAGGTATATTTCTGTGCTTCACTCTAGGGTTCTGGGTACACTGCAATGATTCCAAGCTAAGCATGTGCACTATGGATGAAGTATGCAAGGCCCAAGCTTATATCTTGTTTTATACCCAGCGAGTTACTGAGAATGGACATTCTAAACTCTTGCCTCCAGAATTCCTGTCTGGTAGCCAACATCCCAATGAAGAAGCTGATACCTCTTCTAATGAAATCCTTAGCTGATCCAAAGACAGTGGGGCTTTCTTCTTGCGATTTTATATATACTTTTTAAAAGGGCTTACAATTTTGAGTTTCATTGTTTTTTTACTTAGGAATCAGTGCACTGTTTATACATTTTGTATCTACAACAAAATTCCTTTTACAGAAATAAGATTAGCATAAATATGTGTATCAATGACAGCAAGCAGGTAACTAAACTTTTTTCAAGTACTTGGGAGTTTTAAACTTTTAGTATTTACTTCAGACTAGCATTACCTCTTTTTTATTTTGATGTCTTAATTGGCTCAGATCATGAATTTGTGCAATCTTTTACCGAAATTCAGGTGGCATCATTTTATACATTTATTTATCTTTTGTAGGCATTTTCTATACAAATTCTTATTAGATGGAAAATTAGATACTTTCTTTACTAATAGTCATACCAAAAACAAAAATTTCTTTCAGGCCATTTGTATGCTGAAGTTATCTTTGCCCTTTGAAGGGAGTTAAACTACTACTGTGAAATATCAAGGTATCACCTAAATAATCATCAATCACACTAATTTATATTCCTGAGGCTTTGTGTGTTACAGGGCTCAGAATAGACATTACTTTGGTTAACGGAACTTCCATTTTTCCAAAAATTTATTAAGTTTTAAGAATTGTTCTTTATTTGGCATAGTCCAAAATGAAAACGACAGCTTTATAAATAGTGTATTTAAATTACTTCAGTACTGAGGACATGAAAACAATGATGGCTGGGACTTACAATGATGGTTTGGCAGCAAACAGGTTTGTCCAGATTCTAAATAAACAGTCTTATCAAAAATCTGAATTCAGCAGTGTATTATGATATACAAGTACAGTTTAAGTTGAATAAGTTCATTTTATATGTTTAACATTAGATCTCTTAAAAGCTTTGCACCATATCATATCTTGAGATTTTTGAAGGAAAAAAATTGTCTTCTTGAAGAGTAAAAAAAAATTTGCAACTGAGCAACATATTCAGCATCTTCCATTTCTAAATAGCTAAAGGCCTGGATAAGTTTTGCTCCAATTATGTGAAGATTAGGAGCCTCAGATACTTAAACACTGGGCCCTTACTTTTTTAATTAAAAAATTATCTAAACTTGCATCTTATTAAGAAGTACATATGAAATACTCTGCTCTTCCTTAATAATCTTACTTCTTCAAAATTCAACTGCTGGTAACTATTCACTAACCTCTATAGATCAGCTATTTAACATCTTAGCTCAGGGTTAACAAACTGGAAGATCATTTTTTCCTTTTTTGAAATCTTAATGAAAGAGAATATCCTGTGGAATGCTGTTCTTGGCTACTGATCATCTATTAAGTATAAGCTTGAAAAGGACCTCTATTAGCAAATTTTACTTAAATTTCAGAGAACAAGTCATTGGGGCAGCTGATCATGAAGTGCAATGAGAATTTATCTCTGAACAGACCAATCATTTATGCCAAAAATACAGCTTCAGTATTAAATGGCTAAAGTTTAAAATCGTTCATTTAAATACCTATGCAAGTTGTTACCTCAACTGTTAATATAATTATACCTCATTAAAAATTTATGTGGTCAAGATACTAGAGTCTAGCCTCTCTTAATTTCAAGGATTACTTTGTATTTGGGTTAGCTGCTGTACACTTTTGCACCTAATTTTAGGGAGATTATTTTAAAAACCACTCTGGAAGCTTTGCTGTTTCTAATAGTATAGGTTGCTTGTTTCAGTACTTAACTTCACTGTAAAAATATATGAGAGAAAGTGACTTAGCCTTTTACTTTAATCCCTCAAAACCAAAACCTTTGAGAGGAGGCTGTGGGGTATATGGGAACTCTGTACTTTATGCTCAATTTTGGTACAAATGTAAAACTGATATAAAAAAATAAGTCTCTTAAATTTACAACAAAACTAAAACCTAGCCAATGAACAGAAACTTAAGATTTCTTGTTCTATATCTCATTGTAGACTTTACATTCAGCTAAGTTGATCTAACAAAAAACAACATGTTTTGGTTGTAAAATAATTTACTAAAGGCACTATTTGTTAAACATCAAACTAATTTGTTACCAGTAAGGTACATCATTGTAAACATGACAAAATGATTTCAAGAGATACATGGCTAGTAGGTAAACAATACAATTTTTTTTAAGTGACAGCTTTCCTATTTACAAGATCATATTCCTTCCAGCTATTCCAGGGGCTTGCAGTGATGCTACTGCTCCCAACAGTTACACCAGAGAGGGGGAGCTCATAACGGGTTTGAGATAACTGCTAAAGAGGTCTTACAAAACTCCAAAATTCTTCACTCATAAGGTCAATTGTAAAACTCTCTGAGCTTAGAAATCAAGGTACTTTCTGTCTCCCACCAAAACACATGAAGGTGTGGACTCAGAACCCCAAAAGAACTAGCTGGAGGCCCCAAGACCTGTAACATGCCCAAGCATGAATTGGTGAGCTCTGCCACTAGGCACATCACAGAAAATGGAGGAAATAATCCAAAAGTAGCTCTTGAACATTAGCACCATAATAAACATGGCTCATATAGCTAAAAACTAGATTATTTATCCCATAAGATAACATTCACTTATAGCTCTAATGCTGAAAGAGCAGCTTTTTAATGTATAATAGATCTAAGTACAGAAGTCTGGTTTTTCTTCCTATGAGAAAAACATTAAACAAAATACAAACTAAACAGCATCCCAGAGGCAGTGAATCTTATTGTGCTAAAGCATATACAAATTAAGGCTTTACCTTGGTACATAAACAATTTTAAAATTATGTTGGAACATTGCCAAAAATTCAGTTACAAAGAATTCAAGCAATTTGTTCAAGAATCTGTAGTGGGACTCAGTTCAAGCAAGTATTCAGCGTCTTACATTCAACTTATGCACTTAGCTGCCATGTTACTGTAACCTCACTCCCTGAAATGCCACCATAGTTTTGAATTCAAGCCAGTCCAGAGGGCAGGGTGTTAAAGTAATTTGGCTCACTAATGAAAAAGCCTAATGATGCAATTAAACTTTTCTAACTAGAGCACAATCCAAGTACAGGAAGTTTCCCTGTCTTAGTATTTGTAGTTATAAATGCCCTTTTGGTTTACTGAGTAAGCTGAATACGTTTCCTGGTAAGTACTACCACTGGACAGCGGATCTATATGTTGAGATTTTACTAAATCAAGGTTTCGAGCTGGTATAATGTTCCTACTAGCATGTTTCAATTAACAGATCTTTCCAATGTCAGGGAAAAAAATGAAAGACAAAGATTAAAATGGTTCTAAAAAAAAACAAAGGCAAACTATTCCCAAAGCTCTATATTAATTTCTGAAGATTCTCCCACTTTATGCATGTACAGAACTTGTTTCAGCCACTATATCAGAAGAAGTTTCAGTGTAGAGGTCTACAATCAAGATAAAAGTCTCTACATTTCCCTACATGTTCAGCTATTTATGTTTAGCTAATTCCTGTGCAGAATTATAACCACAGACATTGAAATATAGCTCTCAGATCTGAAAATGTCTTTATTTTTTAGAAAATGGATTCCAGGAAGGTTAAAAAGCAATACCAGAGGGTATAGGTGCAGAATTGGATGTAGTCATTCAAAGCATTCAATTAAGAATATGGCAATATAAATATCTGAAAAGCATCTCTTAGGTGTTCAAACAAAAAATGTATAAGTCATTCCTAACTAATTTGAGCTTTATAGCATTTCCTAGATGGGAAAAAGCAGTTAACATTTGAAAGTCTTGAAAGCTTTTTCCTTGGCTAATTACATTGGATGGTTTGCCTTCGATCAAATTCCTTCCTTTTTAAACATGGATAAAAGCATTACATAGGTCCACTGTTAAACAGACAACATGTTGCAAATTACTTCTGGTATAATGTATTCCAACAAAGCTTAGAAAATAAAAGATGTTGAGGCGGCTTTGGACTAAGTTTAATAGTCATCTCCTCTGCTGACAACTTCTTTACACGTTGGACGCAACAGTATGGTATGTTCAAACTGTGCTGTGTATGATCCTTTAATGTCACATAATGGTGGATATGGATCTACAATGCCCAAGTCACACAGATTCTTCAAAGCCATCAAGTATTTACTTTCTCCCAAGCGATCCAGCCATCTGCGGCAGAAGGCAAGGGTGCCAAAGTTTTCATTGATGACATTCAATAAGTGTTTTGTTCTTGGAAGCCTAAGAAGAGAAAATCCAGAATTAAAGGTAGCTAAAAAGTTACCCATTAAGGAAAAAAAAGTTTCTCCATTAAGGGAAACTTATACAGTAGATGTGGCTTTACTCAGTAATTAAAAAAACTTTTTGTTGCCTCTTTAAACATTCAAAAGTCAGAATGTGTAACAGCCCATAACTAATTATACAAGGCAGCTGAATGGGAGACCAGCTGAAGGCTGTCTTATCATATTTATGTGTCTATGTGCACGTGTGTTAATTTCCCCATAGAGACTCGTCAACAGTACTATGATGGCAATTTCCTTTTCTGTGCATCAAGCTGAAAAGACCTGCACATAAAGGAGGTATAAATCCATCTTTCAACCATCTTCAAAAAGGTTAAGGGGGGGAAAAAAGGTAAAAAACAAAAGTTTAACAATAAGAAAATATTAAGAACAAAAACCTAGAAATGCTAGGGGTGCCTGGGTGGCTCAGTGGGTTAAGCCTCTGCCTTCAGCTAAGGTCATGATCTCAGGGTCCTGGGATCGAGCCCCACATCGGGCTCTCTGCTCAGTGGGGAGCCTGCTTCCCCCCCCCCCCGCCTTCCTCTCTGCCTACTTGTGATCTCTCTCCCTCTTTCTCTCTCTGTCAAATAAATAAATAAATAATCTATGAACAACAACAACAAAAAACCAACCTAGAAATGCTAGCAAAATTATGACCCCTCAAATTACCATTGGAAACCGGATCTTAAGAGAATACCTGCCTATGTTGTTTTTATTGCAGTTACGATTTTTAACAGGCTAGTTTCTTTGCTGTATTATAAAAATCCACAAAACATAATCATAGGCTATAGAACTGTACACTTATGGAATGTACCACTGTGGATATGTCAAATTTTTAAAAATGCTGCTAACTGGGAAAAGAAACATATTAAAAACAACGGTCTCTCACCTGATTGGCACATGTCCAACATCGAAGTTTTTCATGTAGTGTGAACATTCCATATCATCATGAACAACGCCTTTTCCTGTGCTTCCAAAGGTTTCAATGGCATACACTTCTCCTTCCTAAAGAATATGTAAGAGTCCAGGGAGAAAAGAAAAAGCAAGAACTAATTAAATTGCCATCTATTAACTTCAGCCTGAGGTATTATTTACTCCATGTTAAGAAACCTGAAATAACCTCTGGTAGTCATTATCCAACCCTTCCTGCTTTATCTCCTTAGCACTCTTTGGTCTTTCTGTGTCCTCCTATTAGAATGTAGCCTTTATGGGGCACCCGGTGGCTCAGCTGGTGAAGTGTCTGACTCTTGATCTTGGCTCAGGTCTTGATCTCAGGGCTATGAATGCAAGCCCTGGACTGGGCTCCACACTGGGCATGGAGCCTACTTAAGAAAAAAGAATGTAGCCTTTACATGGGCAGGAATTTTATTTTGTTCACTATTGCATCCTTAGTGACTACTAAAGGGACTGGCACCTAAGAGATGCTTAATAAGTGGTGAAAAAACAATCCTTTGGCTAGCCAACTTCCACATCTAACTAAGCCATGGTTTGACCAGACACGATCTGCACATTCACATAGACCAATTCCTATTGGAGTACAGACGGCAAGTTAATTTTGTTCAAGTTAACTACCACCAACTTTAGTTTGGAAAAAAATTAAAATGCTTCATAAAAAACACTATTAATGGCACACATACCTCCATTCTTGTTGCCTCTCCTCCTTTCACAATGGGCACTGTTTTCCCAGCATGTATTCTATATGGCCCAATTGAATGTCCGTTTAGGTTACGGATTGGTTTCACTGGCGTAACAGGAAAAGACAGTTATTCAGGGCCTTCAAGCGCACAAACAGATCTCTTAGCTTTTTGGCACAGACTTCAAGTATTGACTTAAAAATAAGACATGGCTCTACTAAACAACCCCACATTGGCACAGTTACATACAAACTGGAAAACTAGTGGAATATGAAAAGAGGTTTACAGTGTTATCAATTAAAAACTAGAAGGGAGGAAGGGAGATACTGGGAAAAGAACAAATTATGTGATGACAGAATGGGGGTCCACCTAAGGAGGTATCATTAATAAAAGTTATAAAATGCCATGTATACTGTGATTACAAACAAAAAATACAGTTACGGACCAAAAGGTAATGTGAAAATGAGAATTCTGTGTCAAAATGACAGAATTACAAAATGAAATTTTATTATTATAGCACAGCTCGTGTGTTAGTGAGGAAAATTTAAATTCCATGGTCCCGAGACCAATGACAAAATGAATTGTGGTATATTCACACAATGGAACACTATACAATAATAAAAACAAAAAGTTGGGATACAGTGAACAACTGAAATAAAACCTAAAGAAAAAAGAACAGAGGAAGGCACAGTTGTATGCATACTGTTTTATTTATTATACATATCAAAATTAAGCACAATATTATTATTTAGGGATACATAATTAGGTGATAAAGACATTAAGAAAAGCAAATGCAAATATTTCAGCACTCCAGGAAGTGGTTTGCTAGAGGAAGGCTGCTATAATTCAAAAGGGTACACAAAACTGAAGGGCTTTTGAAGTGCTGGGAATATTCTATTCCACAAGGGATTATAGTTTTCACAATTGCTTAACTGAATTTTTATGTTGCATGTATCTCTTCACACATGACACAATTTCACAATAAAAAAGTTTTTAAAAAATCTAGCTTTACCAGTGCTAGAATTCTCAGAACAAGCCACCTTTCTTTCAGGGCAGAAGTAGGTAGCAAGGTTTTTTCAATTCAATGACAATGAAAAAATGACAATTATATTTAGGGGATGGCACAGAAAAAACTCTGTTAGCTCTTCAAAAAAATTCACCTTCTTTTACAAATGGTAAGCTAAATTTATTTTAAAATTCAGTAAGCATCATTATTTCTCCAAGACCTGGCAAACTTACCCCAAAGGCCAATCAAAAATACATTTACTTAAGATTTCTTAACTATACCAACCTCACATCAAAACCAAGTTACACAGAAGGAGCAGGGCATAGGAGTATCCATTTGTGTATTATACAGGTTGTGACTAAAGCAGGCTAATTCTGGGACCAATAATTATCGATAAAGGTAACTTTCCAATTCTATAGCTTCCTGATCAAGGTAAATAAAACCACTCCCTTGATGGCTCATTCTGTTACATGGTTTTTGGAAACTGCTGCTGGGAATACAGCCTACTATCCATTTTTTTATCTTCCCAACATTATGATTTGACTATATACTTTCTACTCAAATTAGTAAAAATTAATTATGCCACTCCACTAAAAACCGTGATCAACACAATAACTGGTATCAAAAAAGGGGTGCTTAAACAAAATGAACCTAAAATGTTGCACTGGGTTAATGTAAAGTGTAAGAAGGCAGATATTGATTCCAATATTTCAGGCTGGCAATGTTATGCGGTAACTAAATATTAAGTCAAACTGTCACTTAATATATCCTGAAAGGCAGAACACAAGCCAACCAAAATTATAGAATTAGAAAACAAGAGAAGGAAAGATGGTTTGAGAGGGACTTGAGTAAGCATTGTTCGTTGTCACACCAATCCCAAATCTGGGGGAACGAAATCACAAATTTGTTGCATACTAGTAAATCCCAGGCATTGTCATAAAATTTACAGTTCTTTAAAAAAAAGAAAGAAAACATGATATCCTTAATCCTATTATAGTCAAAGAAACTTGGGTTCTGTTTATAGGATTTATCTAAGTTCAGATAGACCTGTCTGACCCTACAGTATGACTAAGTTTATCTAAGTCAAACTTCGACCTAAGTTTATCTAAGCCAGGTCTAAGTTTATCTAAGTCAGACAGACCTGTCTCACCTCACAATATGTTTTCTTCATTATCCCATAATACCTCCCATCCAAGTGTGAACAGCCTTAAGAGAGTATTTTGATTTGTACTGGTGTTCACAGGATCTGACAGAGAGCAACAAGGACAGATAACATCAGGTTCCAGAGGAAGAACCCCTTCTGTAGTTGGAAGAAACATAACACCCTATCACTATCAGCAAGGTTATGCAAAAAATGCTAAATGATGTGAATTTACTGAGGGCAAGGAAGCATGAGCGTCTCTGCAAAGAGAAATATAAAGAAGAGACAGGATTTGGTTAAAGGAAATGTAGGAAATATTCTGTGAGAAAGTTATTAGAATAGTGGTTAAAGAAAACAGTGAGCAGAGATTAGAAAGGGGGATAGTGGTCAGACCCGGAGACTGGAGAAAGGTTGGAATGATGGGAAAGCAGCAGAAAGCATAGGTGACTCTGGGACTATGTACCTAAGACAGTAGCTAAGAGGGCGCCTGGGTGGCTCAGTGGGTTAAGCCGCTGCCTTCGGCTCAGGTCATGATCTCAGAGTCCTGGGATCGAGTCCCGCATCGGGCTCTCTGCTCGGCAGGGAGCCTGCTTCCTCCTCTCTCTCTGCCTTCCTCTCTGCCTACTTGTGATCTCCCTCTGTCAAATAAATAAATAAAATCTTTAAAAAAAAAAAAAAAAAAAAAAAAAAAAAAAAAAAAAAAAGACAGTAGCTAAGAAAGACTAAGAGGCAAAGGGAATAAAGATTAAAGGAAAGACATAGAAGAAATTAACTGGACTCTAAATTCTGGATTCAAAGCAAAAAAAGTGGGGGATGGTGGTGGAGGCATTAATGGAAAGAGTCTCTGGCTTGTCTCTGAGCCTCAATCTGACTAGTCACAGAAAACCAAGTCTTCATTTTGGCCAATCTGGGATAAATCCCTTGGTGTCCCATCACCTATACCAGAGTAGCTTGACAATAGTTCCCACCTAGTGAGGCATTAGTGGAAAGAGTCTCTGGCTTGTCTCTGAGCCTCAATCTGACTAGTCACAGAAAACCAAGTCTGCATTTTGGCCAATCTGGGATAAATCCCTTGGTGTCCCATCACCTATACCACAGTAGCTTGACAATAGTTCCCACCTAGTGACCACAGTTTTCCTAATATGAGGAGGTCATTCATTTCCTCTCTCCCCAATTTTTCCTCTTTGTATTCCCAGGAGATGGAGATAAAGCAGCTGACCCAAAAAAAGCACTCAACACGATTCTGCAAAATTAATTCTGTAAGAGGTCACATGCATTTCAAAATAAGATATAGTTTTTAAAAGTATACCTTGATATGTCTTCCCATCTATTTCAACCTCATAGGATTCCATAACTTCTTGGATGGCCTCACCAACATCACACAGACGGACATCAATTCCAGCACACTAAAAACAAAATGATGTATACATTTTTACTCAAAATGAAGAATTTTATAGCAATTTATTAGTATTTTAAAATAAAGGATGATTAAATAAACTGCTTTGCACATTGTAACTTCCTCTGTAAGTCTTTGGTACAGTGTACTAGAATTACCCACTTTAAAACCCTAAGGGCAGCAGACCGGTCTTACATAATCCAGAGACCTTAAACAGGCTAGAAGAGGTTCAAAATACATTGAATGAAATTGTGCTTCTAGTTCACATACCTTTATTCCAGTGTTAGTGGCATCTTTTACAGCTTTTAATAATGTATCATATTTGGGATTAAAAGTAACAGTAAAAGCACAGTCAATAATCCTACCTGAAAGAGAAAATTCTTCTTTAAGTTGACTTATCCACTAGTCAATTTGTCTACTTCATATCATCTACTCTATTAAACTTACTAGTTAAAAGGAAAATAAAATGATGGGTTCAGATGAAGTACCCAGACAGTATTCACAATCCAAGTGGAAAAAAGCATACATTTTACATAAAGGTTTTAGAATAAAAAGACTATTTCCAGTGTTAGTATATATTACTTCAAGATAGTACCAATTCAGTGCTACCCCAGGTGGATAGGCAAAATTATAAACAGAAACAAATCAAAGAGAAAAACCTGGGGAACTAAAGAATAACAATGTGGGCAGAGAAAATGTATAGTTCCACAGACACTGGTCAATCATCAGTTCAGTTTCTCCAATTTAGCAAAACCTCAGGTTAAATACTTTATCTGAGCTTTATTTTCTCACCTAAAGTGAGACTTTTAAAAAGATACTAACCTGAGGAGGTTTGAGAGAGAATTTAGAAAAGCCACCAAGTATATAAAGGTTGAGACTTAAAGGATCTAAGTAAATGTTTGTTGTTATACGGATAAATGTCTGAAACAACAACATGAAGAAATGCATGATTAAATTCTTCACACTTTGATACAAAAAATAATAAACCTCAACTACCCAACAGTTTTCATTATATTCCATTTAGCAGGATGCTTAAAAAATCTCAAAATTTACCTCAACACAGCTCTACTGAAAAGTAAGGAATAAAGAAGAAAACTGGAGAGTTCAAAACCTGTAGCCCCATCCAGCAGAAAGCAGACTAGATTTTTTTGGCAAGGGGAGGCTTATTTCCAAGAACTTACCACTTATATGTGTTCCAAAGTCTATCTTACAGATGTCATCATACTGTAATACTGTTGTGTCACCAGCATTTGGAGTATAATGGGCAGCACAGTTATTCAGAGAGCATCCGGTAGGAAATGCCAGGCCTGCATTTAATCCATTCTCTTTAATTAGCTTTCGTGAACAGTCTTCCAACTTTTCACTATGAAAAAAAAAATTGTTTACTTTTACAATTTTATCCTTATATACCCTATAGGTCATCAGGTCCAGAGAGTTTACTAAAAACTCTTAAATTACTTTCTGGGAGTGATCTGAGCACTTCCTAGATATGAATAAGTAGTTCTCTAATGCTATGAAAATAGTAGCTCATCTCTAAAATATAAAAAGAATTTGTTTCCATTAGAAGTCTGAAGAAACAGAACCACAAGATCCACTTTTTACTTAGTTTTCTAGGAAATGAGATTCTTGACTTAGACTAATTTAAATGTTGACTATGTTTTATTTGTTCAATGTTGCATACCTAAAAATTGTCTGAATTAGAGGACTGTTGCCTTTTACAACTAATTACTTCTCAGGGAAAACTAGAGAAATAACTACTTTTATTGGTTTCTTCATTGCATTATAACTATGTTTTATGACCAATAATTTTAATATTAATTGATAGCAAAATAACAGATTTTCAAGCAGAACATAAGAATCATAATAATGTGTGCACTTCCATATGTAAGGGTACAAAATAGAGTGGTTGAGGTATAAATGTCCTCTTACAATTTCCTCATTATATCTACAGTACAAAAACTCAGAGATATTTCTAGGAGCTTCACTTCAGGTTTTAGCAAAGTAATAATGAAAGCCAAACATTACAATTGGAGTTAGCACTAAAGAAAAAAAAAAAGACATCATGTTCTTACAAAAACATATTTCTTTTTTTTTTTTTTTAAAGATTTTTTATTATTTATTTATTTGACAGAGAGAGATCACAAGTAGGCAGAGGGGCAGGCAGAGAGAGAGAGAGAGAGAGGAGGAAGCAGGCTCTCTGCTGAGCAGAGAGCCCGATGCAGGTCTCGATCCCAGGACCCTGGGATCATGACCTGAGCTGAAGGCCGAGGCTTTAACCCACTGAGCCACTCAGGCGCCCCCAAAAACACATTTCTTTTACCAGATTTCTATCATTGTCATCCCCGGCTTGATCCAGCTCATAACATATTTTCTAACTTGTCGATGTGCTTCTGCAGCTTCTCGAAAATCATTCCATATCTCTTCACTAGCTTGATCTAATGCTTTCTTTTCTTCACTCGTGGTTCTCCAAGCAGCTGTTCGCCTTTATAGTATGTACAGCATAGTATTAGTCATTAAGAAACAGCAGATGAACATAAAAGCGGAGAGATAAAAATATATTAATATAAGACATTTTAGATAAAATGCTACATATTCAGTTTCTCTTATTAAATGTTAGCAAAATTTCTGAAAAACAAGTAGTCACACATTTGCAATCCAGCCAAATCAAGTTAAACCTTCTTTAGGACTCAAAAGAAACAAAACAAAACAAAATCTCAAGTGAGATTTCATTCATAGAGACTAAAACTCTGCCACACAAAAAGACAAAATCCTAAGTCAAAAAAGAGTCCTAGAAACCAAGGAATGGGAGAAAACAGTAATCCTTCCACTCAAGGTTATAGTCTAAGAGACTTCAAAAGACCACACCAAAATTAGCATTTAACTTCATACACAGGGTAAGTACTAATACAAAAACTTGACCTGGAAATCTTTATACACCTCCCTCAAAACATAAAATATTGTGTGTTTTTGAAGGATTTTTCTAATTGTATGTATGTACATCTGTATATATTTGTATATCTATATCTATATATGAAGTGATCTTCCTTGAAGGATATGGCTCATATTTTAACTGCCAGGAGTACGGGGCGCCTGTGTGGCTCAGTTAAGTGTCTGACCTTTGGCTCCAATCATGATCTCAGGGTCCTGGGATCAACCATGCACAGGGCTCTCTGCTCAAGCAGAGAGTCCGCTTCTCCTTCTCCCACTCCCCCTGCTTGTGTTCCCTCTCTCACTGTGTCTCTGTCAAATAAATAAAAAAAATCTTAAAAAAAAAAAAAAAAAAAGCTGTCAGGAGTAACAAACATTTCTTATCCAGTTTCTGGGAATGAGGAGATCCACTGACTTCCTTTAAGCAGCATTATTTCAAAAACAGTAACTGTTTTCAAATGAACACCTTTTAAAAAGTCTTAACTTTCACACATTAAGCAATATTGAATATACAGCTCACAAACTCAGTGATCACCGATATAGAAGTTGTATTCACTTACAAAAGTGATGCCTTCAAGGAATTACTATTTGTCTCAAAGTATAGTCTACAGGCAAATCCAGCCAGCACCTGTTTTGTCAATAAAATTGTTGCAATACAATTATGCCCATTTGTTTACATGCTGTCTTTAGCTACTTGCATGCTACAAAGGCAGAAATGAGTAACACCCAAGGCCTGAAATATTTCCTATATGGGCCTTTAAAGAAGAAGCTTATACAACTGCTCTACACCAAGTCCCTAAGTTAATGGCCCCAAATGCTGTTTTTCTGTCACTGTCAAGTTCATTATGATTACTTTCTACTGCAGCAGCTACCTGTGTGCCAACATCTAACACCTCTAATTTGCTACAAAGACTCAAAGGGGCTGTCCTATGTTTATTTAAGGATACTTAAGCATCACAGAGGCTTCTTTGGTTTCTTTTGTTTAGAAATGTATTTTTTAATTAATTGTTTTTATTAACATATAATGTGTTATTTGCCCCAGGGATACAGGTCTGTGACTCGTCAGGCTTACACACTTCACAGCACTCACCCTTTCACATACCCTCCCCAATGTCCATAACCCAACCACCCTCTCCTTACCCCCCCAGAAATGTATTTTGAATCTGTATACTGATGTTATCAGAAAACTGAAATATTGCAACACCATCTGTTAAGGTCAGTTTTAAACTCCACGAATATATAAATGCATATAAACTACTTTTATCAGAATAGTGAAGACTCAACAAGCAATTCCTAATAAAAGTATTCAAACGAACATCCTTGGACTAGAAGGTAACAGGAACTAGAAGGTAACTCTTGACATGCAGCTCAATCTTTTTCAGCTGCAATATAGTTGCCCACTCCATAATGGGACAGACAAACTGTATCTCCTGACCTCCAGATATAACTCTAGTCCATTCTCTCCCATGAATCTAAAAATCTTTCCTGGGAACCAAGAACCCAAATATTCTAAGAAAACATCATTTTTAGGCTTAAGAGTACTGGATAAAGTCTCAAATCAATTTTTAAACTAAACATATCACAATTCTTCATATCACATCTCTTACATGGGCCATAACTCCAGCACATATACTACAGCCAAACCTATATGGACAGCCCTGTCCCCAAAGCCAAACATTTTGTGAAAAACAAAAATATCCTCAAACGTTTTCTCCAGAATGATAAGATGATAAGACTATTTTCACAGGGAACTGATGGGTATCAGCCATGAAAATGAAATCGGTTACTATCAATTCACATTTCTTTTCAATTCCTCAAATTCACTTCCTGTAGGTTAAAATGTTAAGTATAATTAAAATCCAAATGCTATTTGACTACATTTTAGAATCACGACATAATACAATAAAGATCGCCAATACTGAAATCAATAAGCCTCACGCGATCTTATACTTCTGAAGTTGCATAGCTGATTCTTAGAAGCAGTGAATTCTTTGAAAGAATGTTTATGGAATGTTATGGAATGTTCTGCCTTCTTGGTAAAGAGTTACCACTTAAAAAATGGATTAAAGAAATTATTTTTCTAAGTCTTGAGTTCAAATCAAAAGTCAATAGAGTAATATTCAAGCTCTAACATCATAATTCCAAGCTCGTACTATTTCTAATAAAATATGATGAAGGAGCCTCTCCCCTTTTCCTAAATATAACATTTTGACCATCAGTTTATTTAGCAAAAATAGAGAAATTAATAAGATGGGAAAAAAACCTTCTGAGCTCATAATAAATCTCTGAAAGGGCAATTAATTCATCCAACTGACAGAGGTGGGTTAGAAATGTTTAAAATATATCTATGCAACAAAACTATCAGAATAACTGCTTGAATGAATCTTTACAGAAGTGTTTACAGAGTATATAAATTCACACCTCTTTCATAGTGCTGAGTCTTTTCAATATTTCATCATTTTTATTAGATTAAGAGCATAAAATATATAAGTCAAACCAAAAGACACAAAGGAATCCAATTAATTTCAGTTAAAACATTTCTGAACTCATTGCATACATAATTTAAAAAATAGTTATATTTGTATTTTTAAATCACTAAATGCCACATTTATAAAAAGCCATTTAAAAATGCATGTCTTTCGGGGTGCCTGGGTGGCTCAGTGGGTTAAGCCTCTCCCTTCAGCTCAGGTCATGATCCCAGGTTCCTGGGATCGAGCCCCACATGGGGCTCTCCGCTCAGCAGGGAACCTGCTTCGCCCCCTCTCTCTGCCTGTCTCTCTGCCTACTTGTATCTCTGTCAAATAAATAAATAAACTCTTTAAAAAATAAATAAAAACAAAAATGCATGTCTTTAAAAAAATAAAAACAAATAAATAAAAGTGCATGTTTTTAACCCACACACACACAGACATGATACCAATTCTTTCCTCTGAAAACTGATCCTTAAAAGGGGAAAAATAAAGCATATTTTAACTTGGTCTATAAGAAACTGTAGTTAACTGATAAAGTTAATTGATACCCAGTGGTTAGGGAAAATTCTTCTTACAGGTCAGCCAAAAAATGTAGAAAGAAGAACAGAATTAGAAATCCACCATTTTGCAGTCCCCAAGGAAATAACTGATAAAGCATGGATAGATACTGAAATAATTAAAAAGTCGTTGAAAAAAAGGATATTCCAATCGTACCAAACTACCCCCACAGATTATTTGAAAACTACAAGAAGAAAAAAGTACCTTTAAAAAAGAAACAGCTGGCTATTACCACATTAACCAAGTGATCAATACAGTAAAACTAGTAAGAGAAAAACCTGACCTTATACCTGATGCAACAGACTATGATACAATATAAAGAATATAGTATCACTTTTACGTTCCTGCCAAAGTGCTTAATCTAACCCTTTACAACTAAATCCAGTTTACAGAAAATAAAGACATAGAGAAAAAAGCTTAATGACACCACAAGGAAACAGTAAAAGAAATCCCAAAATATAAGACTTTCTAAACTACCTGGTCTCTTCAAAAAGTCAGTGCAATAGAGAAGAAGGTAGAGATTCTAACTATATGCACCATATGCACCTTGACTAGATCATGGTTTAGAGGGCAAAAATAGCTAAAGACATGTCTCAGGGATAACAGGGAAAAAAATTCTAAATATGAACTAGGTACTTACATTATACTGGAAAATTACTGCTAACTTATGTTAAGTGTGATATTTGAAGAATATCTAATTCTTGGGAGATGCTTGAAGTTTGTTTTTTTAAGTAGGCTCCACAACCAGCATGCAGCTCAACTTGGCGCTCAAACTCACCACCCTGAGATTAAGACTTGAACTGAGGAGCACCTGAGCAACTCAGTTGATTAAGCTTCTAACTCTTGATTTCAGCTCAGGTCATATCTCAGGGTTGTGAGATCCATCCTCAACAGGCTCAGCTCTCAGAGTGGGAGTCTGCTTAGTCTGCTTCTTTCCTTCTCCCTTTCCATATGTCCCCACCAACTCCCTCTGAAATGATTAAATAATCTAAAACAACAACAACAACAAAACAAAACCTGAGCTGAGATCAAGAGTTGGACACCTAACAATTGAGCTACCCAGGCACCCCATTGCTTGAAGTTTTTAGAATTGAAGACTCAAAAGAGACTTGGGGTACCTGGCTGGCTCTGTTAGTAGAACATGCAACTCTAGATCTCAGGGTCATGAGTTCAAAACCCATGCTGGGCTTGGAGATCTAACTTTAAAAAAAAAGGGGGGGGGAAGCACTTGGGAAGCACTTGGGTGTCTCAGAGGGTTAAGCCTCTGCTTTCCGCTCAGGTCATAAGCTCAGGGTCCTGGGATAGAGTCCCGCAACTGGCTCTCTGCTCAGCTAGGAGCCTGCTTCCCCCCTCTCTCTCTGCCTGCCTCTCTGCCTACTTGTGATCTCTCTATGTGTACCAAATAAAATTATAAAAACAAAAACAAAACCCCAAAACTTATTTTTTAAATGCTCTAGCAAAAAAAGAAAAATCAGTAGAAAACACATACATATACAGAGACATATAAAAATACTGCTGATTTCTTTACTAACATGAAAACAAATTTAAAAATGGGTTATAAAGCTGTTTGCAGAATAGTTCTATCTTGAAAAACATTCCCAGGTATTTATAATACACATCTGTATACCTCTGTATACAGGAAGAAAAAGCATGTCAACAGTGGTTTTAAAATTGGCAGAATTTAGATTTTCTTCTTTTTGCTTATCTGTATTTCCTCTCTCTTCTAAAATGAATATGTACTGCTTATAGAACAAATGCCTACTAAATTTAGAAACAGATACCAAGAATTTCAAAATAATTCTTCATTCTACTTCTAGAGACCCAGAATAAGAGAAAAAATCAGATCTGATTAATATACAAGGATGTTCATCACAAAATTTTTCCTAATGGTAAAAATCTGAAAGTTCAAAACTAGGGAAATATTAAATAGGGAAATCACTAATAAAATTGTGTTAGGTACAAAACAGAATACCATTATAATCATTCAAAACTGGCATAAAAATTTTTAATGACACAGGAAATACATAGAGAATGTCAATTTTTTTAAAGGAAAAATTACTAATTACAAGAGGAAAAATATTAATGACACACTAGAGAAACTGAATAATACCTTATCATGGTGATAAAATCTGGCATCATCTGCCTCCAGATATGACAACCCTGAATTATCTACTTGTCTAGTATTCCATCCAAAAATACACAAACTACTGGGGCGCCTGGGTGGCTCAGTTGGTTAAGCCTCTGACTTTGGCTCAGGTAGTGATCTAGGCAGGCTGGCCCTGTGCTCAGCAGGAATCTGCTTTTCCCTTTTCCTCTTTCTTTGCCCCTACCCCTGCCTGTGCTCTCTCTCAAATAAATAAATAAAATCTTTTTAAATAATACACAAACTACCCTCAAATTAATTCAGAAAAAGTAGTATGTATACAGATTCACCAATATATTATTTTCCACATTTACCTTCCATCTTGCAAGGAGATAATGTTATCGCATTGGTAATTATACAGTACATGTATAACTGTCATATTCCATCAGGAAAGAGAACAAAGGCGGCAAATGTTAAAGAGAACCTGAATGAAAGGTATGCAGGAGTTCTTTGTACAATTCTCTTAAAATGGAATTATTTCAAAATAAAAAGTTAAATAAAATATTGTACTCAACCTGGGTGGTAGTTACACAGGCGAGTTCTTTGTGATAATTTATGCAATTTTTAGTAAGTTTATGAAAAAAAGAAAAGAAGGGAAAAAAGAGAGGCAAACCAAGAAACAGACTCTTAACTATAAAAAACAAATTGATGGTTAACAGAGGGGAGGACATACAAAAGACAGGTCAAACAGGTGATGGGGATAAAGGAGTGTACTTGCATTATGACATACACATGAAACTATATGTTAACTAATTGGAATGTAAATGTAAACTTAAAAAACAACTGAAGGGAGATACAAAACTATATTTAATACTTTACCAAGTCTATAGGAATACTGATTCTGATCTATTTGCAAATAATCAAAACTGATTATATGAATGTCAAAAAATATCAAAACTTACTGAAGAGCAACATAATCACAGTAATTTTTTATTTTTTCACAGCATACAATATTGCTTTTCAATATTCAAGTATTACTAAAAAAAATTACAACATATAATTAATATCTTCATTTGTTTTTTTAAAAAGATTTTATTTATTAATTTGACGGAGAGAGAGAGATCACAAGTAAGCAGAGAGAGAAGCAGAGGGAGAGGGGGAAGCAGGCTTCCCACTGAGCAGAGAACTCCATGAGGGGCTTTATCCCAGGACCCAGAGACCATGACCTGAGCCTAAGGCCGAGGCTTAACCCACTGAGCCACCCAGCTGCCCCTTCTCTACTGTTTCAAAAAAAAGAAGTTATTCTATCTCTATATTTAATTTGCAATAGAAAATGATGGTAAGAAGGAAAGGGTAATTTCTAAGGTTTATCAAATCTCAATTTTTCTTGTATTAAACATTACTTCAAGTCTTCCACCACATTCACATGGTTAAAAATTTTAAAAATCTTGACCACATCAGTAACAAAACCATAAAACATTTAAGAATAAATTTAACAAAATTTAACAAAAAATGAACATACCCACCTGAAAATAAATCAGATAAGTGAAAAAACATACTAGGACAATGGGTAAGACAATGTGACACAATTGTCAATTTTCTAAACAAATACATAAATGCAATTCTGACTAGAATTCTAAAGAAAGCTATTTCTATGGGTATGTGTGTTAAGACTATAAGACAGAATAGCTAAATATAAAAAGGAATTGTATTTGTTGTGTGGGGCAGAGAAAGACTTGCCTTATCAAATTATCCATATATATTATAAAGTTGTTGATAATCAGATCCAAATAGTACTAGCGTAAGAATATACAAATAGATCAGAATAATTGAAATTGGTTGATTATGAAAATATAGTTCCATTATATGAAAATATAGTATATGGCAAAGGTGGTCATTCAATTCAGGAGAATAAATTATTTAATAAACTATTTTAGCACAATTGGCTATTTGAAAGAAAATAAAATTGGCACTCCCAATCCTACCCAAAAAAACTCTAGACTAACTGAAGATGTAATAAAACAGAGATTAAGAGTTTGAAAAAAAAAATCTAAGAGACCGCTACAAACCCAGGAATATAAAATATAAACATGCACTGTATACAAAAATTTTAAGACTTTTAGAACAGCAAAAGAACAAAGCCAACAATAAAAAAATGCTCAAAATTATTAGTCTGGGAATCATAAACTAAAGTATTAATATATTCTTTGATACAGCAATTCCACTCCTGGAAAACTATTCCATAATAAAACTGCCATAACATAAGGAGGTAATACACACATACACGTGTATATTCTTAGAAATATTTATTACAGAATGGTTTGTAGTATTGCAAAAAACAGAGACAGAATGAAGGCTGATCAATTAGAAAACGGTGGAATAAAGTATGGCACAGCCACACTACGGAATATTATGAAGCCATTCAAAGGAATACCTGCTATTCTGACTGAGTTGGAGGGCTTTCTAAGAGATAGTCCTGAAGGAGAAAAGGTGAGGAAAGTGTGCCTATGATTCCATTTTGGAAAACAAGACCAAAAGAGCCCCTTTACATAAATGGACATAGATGTACACATATGTAAGTGTATAAGAATATGGAGGGTTACCTGCTAGGTGGTTACAGGGGTCTGGAAAGAAGGGAAGGAAGAGGGAACAAGCAAAAATAAATGAATAAAACAAAAAGACTGTCTTTAAAAATAAATGTGATTATGTGTACTGTGAAAATTTAATTAATGTGAAATTATATGTCTGTGACATTTCAAAAACGGACACTTTAAGACAGGAATAGTGACTGATGAATTCGAATTCAAAGAAAAGATGCTCATGACACAAAATTTCAACTTTATACTTATTCACTGAAAGTACTAGGAATGAAGGAGGGGGATTAAAATGTAACATCATGTTCTTTCCTGAAGTTTAAAGAAAAACAATGATGTCTTTACAGGTCAATGAAACAAGGCTACAGTAGAAGCTTTCTTAACCAACTATTGCAACCACTGAATTAACTGATGCTCTTGATTCTCTCTGTAAAAGTATACTAACCAATGCCCACTGTATGCTGAATATGAGGGGCTGACAGGTTCCTGTTCTGAATAATAATAACAGCAGCTAACACGTCATATTTACTATGTGTCTGTTACTCTCCTAAGTGCTTTACATATATTATTATTCCTCACAATCCTATGAAGTGCTCATTTTATAGACGAAGAAATAAAAGGAAAGACATGATAAATTACTTGCCCAAGTCACAAAGCTAATAAGTGTTAGAGCTGGGATTCAAATGAATCCCAGCTTCTATGTTCTTAACCAGTCAGCGTAATGCCACTGAGTGTCTGCTGACCAGGTGAAATGTATCCTTTCAAAAACACTTTCAACCATCAGGTGATGCATCTGCAAACTAGTGTAAGTTATCTGTACTTGTTACTATAATTATGTAATTCAGTTATATAGTACATAAAAGGAATTTTTCCAATGAAACTAAATTGACTACTCAGAAAAATCTCAATAAAGGGAAGTCACCAAAAAATACCTCTGTCAAATTAAGCGCAGCTGCAAATGGTTTGAGGAAAAAAATGTACATATCCAGTATCAGCCCTCAGATTACTCAGCTTGTATTCCTCAGGGAAGCTCAAAATGGATTACATTTACAGACAATATATTATGGATATAGCTTATGGGAAGAAAAAAGAGGAGTACAATACAAATCCATGTTCTAATACTGAGATTGATGAAAAACAAATGTTTAAGTTAACTTTTATCAATAAAAATTTTTTAGTTTTGCGATCCCCACCTTAACATACTTTTTTGATTAACTGAACTACTACTGGTCCCAATCATTTTGGATAAGACGGCTTCTACTGTATTTTCTATAACAATTCACAAAGCTTTTTCTGAAAAAAATCAAATCTGCTTTATTGCTAAACTACACCTTTCAAAAGTCAAACTGGAAGTTATCTTATGATTCTTACCCATCTTGTGTGGGTGGGTACTCGCATTCTTGTCCTTTGGGAAATACACCGTTAGGATACAGGTCACATATTGGAACTGAGGGAGGGTCTGTTTGAACTTTTGCTGTGAGATACAAATAAAACATTAACTTCTGTAGTTAAAAATAAAATTAAGCAGTTATCATTACATTTTTTCTCAGTTCCTAATGGCTGCTGTATGTCCTAATTTTAAGGAACCTTCTTGCTATCATAGCCTTATAGTTAAAAACAGAAGATATTTCACCATGCTGGCCACCTCCTCTCCAATTTACTGTTGCTTGGGAATAGAAATATTCAACTCCTTAGAATTCCACTATGTATTTAAACAGTACATGTCTTGGCAGAAAGTACGTTTCTAGTATTTTTGTCTTCATTTACTACACCAAAAGTAGAATAGCACATAGAGGCTGGTTTTCACAAATAAAAATCAAAGAGGAAACAAGAAAGTATGAAAGAAACCCTACAACAATGAGGTAAAAATATAACGCTATTACATATTAATAAGTGAAGAACTTATTTCAAGGGTATATTAGGTATAAAAGTTAAGAGTATACATACCCAGTGCTAAAAAGAATTTAGGTATCCATATACAAAATTTCCAGATACTTAAAAAAAGTTATAGTCCTTAGCATACATTTTAAGGACATTATTTCCCAAACTATATTCTAAAAGACACCAGTGTTCCAAGATGATTTTTAAAAATATCTGGAGATTTGTCTTAAAAATTTTTTAAATACACAGAACCAGTTATAGAATTCCTACTATATAAAGAACTGCCTTTTAGTAATGAATGCTGTTCCCAAAAAATGCCAGGAAGTCTATTAATTTATGCAGTGATATTGGACACTTGATGCATTTCTGTAGCACTTCAACTACTGAGGTGAAATATGTGGTGTCCTTTTGATTGTAACTGGCCTTATGGATTTTGTGTGTCTTAAAGTTTAACACCATTTTGCTCTCTTTTTTCTGCAATGGGGGAAAAAGAACTATATAAATAAAAGTATAACCATTTATTGAGTCACATCATTTACCCATGGAACCATATTTTGGTCTGTTCTTTTAATTCAAACACTCAGTACCTCATGAGCACCAAATGTTTTTGACTTTACATAATGTTTAAAAGTGTTCTATGGGCACATAAACTTGGGAAACACTTTAAGGTTCCTCCTAAGAGGAAACATTAGAATTTAAAATAAAAAAAGATCTTAGAGCTCACCTAATTTTGCTTTACACTTAAATCCGGGAATCGCATAATACTCCTGATATATGGCAGTGTGCTCCCAACAATGCAGACAATCTATCTCTGAAGTGAAAATCCATTCATTTTGAAAGAACTCTATTAGAAAGCTCTTCCTACACTTCTCTCTCCCTGTTACTTTCATCTGTTAGTTCTAGCTTTATTCTTCACAGTTGAAAAAATTTTATTTTTAATTTCTACTGATTCCTTCCTCTGTATGATGAGAAATCACTTTAAGGGATATGGTTCTTAACACTTTCACCTCTATTTGCCAACCCCGAAACTGTCAATGTTCCTTTTAAGTTGGTATTAGAATTGACTAAAATGGCCCAAATAAGGTATAATTAATATAAGGCTATACTACTGATTCTAAAAATCCTATACCTATTAAATAGTTACGACTCCCTGCTTTTTGGCTCACATTATACTAACACTCAAAATCCTTAGACCTTATTACCCTGTACTAACTTTATATAGGTCTATTAAATTTCAGCTTGTTAATACCTGCCTATTTCTCAGTTTTCCTGATCTTTTGAAAGCTTGAGTTTTATCAACAAAGTACTACTGCACTGCCCTCAGCTTTATCTCAGCTACAATTCTGATAAAGATGCCTTTTATATGTCCATAAATTATTAACACAGAATAAAAAACTCAAAATGATCATTAGAGAAAAAAATCTGTAATCAAAATATGAGAGCTGAAGTCTAGCCTCAACCACTTATTAACTGTGACTTGGACAAATGGCTAGATGTGCCAAGCCTCAGTTTCCTCATCTACAAAATGAAGAACCAAATGAAATGCTGGGTAACCTGTGAAAACTGTAATATACTATGTCCAAGGTATTATCTAAAACTATGTATAACAATCTGTACTGCAGTTACCATTAACTATCACGTATAATTCTCTCACTTTAGAGATGAGGAAATTGAGGGCAGTGAAGTCTATAATTACATTACTTGGTTTATTCCACAAGTGATTTATGACAGCCTACAAGGATATATAAAATACACAAATAAGACACAGTAAATTAGAGAACAAAAATCAAAACATGGAAAGAACATAAAATAGTACCTGAAATACCACCAATACAAAACCACAGATTTGACTCTAAGCCCTCTAGGAGCCAATACTTAAACATATGCATGGGTCATGTTTATGAGATAAAGCACATTACTCAGGAAAAGCACAATTATTCTTGATACCAAGATCAGACAAAAGGCTGTCTCTTGAGAGTACTCATAAAGAAATAAAATGAAAAGTAAGTTCAACATCCTCAGAGGAAGCACAATAAAAAATGATGGCATCATACTAAAACATCTGTCAGTGGAGGAATTTTACCAAGGGCAAATACAAAATAGCCCCTTATTTACCTTCATTAGGGAGTAATATAAGAGTATTGGGAGAAACAGTTCTCTCTCAAGCCTATCTCAGGTAATACCATGTCTCACAAGCACACTTTTAACAATTTTTGAACGGAAGGAATATGACATTACAATCACTGGAAGATTCCTAAAACACGGGTAACCCGTGCTCATTAAGTACAGACTATGCTAGGGACAGAACTGACATCCTATGACTAGAAGGAGATGCCTGAATAAAAAGAAGGCTATCCCATCCTCATCTGGTGACACAGTTGGAAAATTCCTGGTAGAGCCAAAAGCTTTCTTAAAAAACATTTAAATATTTCTCTTAACATAGATATAAAAATGAGTCAAGCCTCCAATATTCTGATTCATAAAATTTTAGCCTGGAAGATTTAAAAGAAGGTATAACCAGATACTCAGTGGTCCCTATACCCCAAAGGGCACAAGATTAGAACTTGTTCTGATTCTCAACCCAACCTTTATTCCCCAAGACTATACAATCTCCCCTTGGTCTCCCTAATAGAATATCAGGTCCCTGAAGAGGTTTGGTTTGCCATTTATAGAAACAAAACACAAGCAGGATCATATTTTAAATGAATACAAAATAGTATAATGTTATTAATAAAATTCAACCATATATACAAATTTTAAATAATGGTACTCTTCATTAAATATTTATCAAGAATCTAATAATTTCAAAGCTGGCAGGTGAACTGCATACTATGTTTATCCTATTATGCACAGTAGTATGACTTTACTCATCCCTGACAGAATTGCTACTTGTATTATTCAAGTTTTAAATTATAAATTTCATTCCTAAATTGTAGTAAAATGCAACCAACTTATTATTAATATCCCTTAGCTCAATAAGGGAATAAGATAAAGAAAATGCCAACAGATTGTTAAATGAAAAAACAGTTGTGAGTTTCACTAAATTCCACCTCTAATAAGCCTAAATTTAGTTCCTTGACACACAATGGGATCTAATGCAATTTCAAACCTATTCAAACCTGCTGGTTAATAGATACTTTTTATTTGTCAGGTAAGATCAACTTAAGACACTAACGTCCTCTCTTCTTCTTCTTCTTTTTCTTCTTCTTTCCAGCTGCTCCATCTCCATCCCCATCTCCATCTAGGAAAAAAGCATTACAAGTACATATTTATTTAAACCTCATAAGCAGAGGAACAAAGCAAGCGCAAGCAGACAAGTACACACACACACACACAAAGCATCTTAAACAAGATATAATAAAACTGACCCAATATTCTTAGAAAAGAATTCTGAATACTGCTAATGTATAAGAATTTTTTTTTTTTAAAGATTTTATTTATTTATTTGACAGAGAGAAATCACAAGTAGGCAGAGAGGCAGGCAGAGAGAGAGAGAGAGGAGGAAGCAGGCTCCCCGCAGAGCAGAGAGCCCGATGCGGGACTCGATCCCAGGACCCTGAGATCATGACCCGAGCCGAAGGCAGCGGCCCAACCACTGAGCCACCCAGGCACCCTAATGTATAAGAATTGGACTTGTGTAACCAAAAGCACTAAGGAAACTTTACTTGACTTAATCTAATTAAAGAACTTTGAATAAGATACTCTTAAGAATAAAAAATGCATTAGCAGTCTTTTTCAAAAGCTAGGAGAAGAGCTAGTCTTAGTTTAATACCAATAATAATGACTATGTGACTTTACCTAAAATACTAGTTTGCCTACATACACTTCGTGGTTCAACACTTGTATTTCATGACCTCATGTGATTCTCAAATCAATTTTATGAAATAAAACAAGGAATGTTTAAGGGACATGTCCAAGAAAATCCCAATTAGTAAATGGCAGAACCAGACCAAGAATATATCACCTGATACTAATCCAGGGAGGAGTATTTGAGGTGTCATATTTTAAAATACCTTTTCCTGCATAGCTACTATTAGAGAAAGAAAGTTCTCCTTCTGGATCATATTATATGAAAAAATCAGAGGGCATATATACTTTTCCTAGGTTCATAGTAGAACCTGATGCCCCAAAATGGGGATTATTAAGAACTATTTCAAAAAATTGCTTGCAAGGGGCACCTGGGTGACTCAATCGGTTAAGTGTCCAACTCTTGATCTCAGCTCAGGTCTTGATCTCAGGGTCATGAATTCAAGCCAAAGCTGACAAAAGAGCATCCCAAACTGCCAGTATCTGCCTGTAAGGGTTTTTTGGTTGCTTTTTAAAGATTCTATTTATTTATTTGAGTGAGAAAAGAGAGCATGAGTGGGGGAAGGACAGAGGGTGAAGGACAGACCCCCCACTGAGCATGGAGCCAGACGTGGGGATCGATCCCAGGACCCTGAGACCATGACCTGAACCGAAGTCAGATGCTTAACTGAGCCACTCAGGTGCCCCTGTCAGTTTTCTTTTCTTTCTTTTTTTTTTTTTTCTTAAGATTTTTAAAATTTATTTGACAGAGATCACAAGTAGGCAGAGAGGTAGGCAGAGAGAGAGGGAAGCGGGCTCCCTGCTGAGCAGAGAGCCTGATGCGGGTCTCGATCCCAGGGCCCTGGGACCATGACCTGAGCCAAAGGCAGAGACGTTAACCCACTGAGCCACCCAGGAACCCCCACCCCCCCGGCATTTTTTTTGTAACTATCTTTTAAGAAGTCCATACCATACTCCTGAACTTGTGGAAAAGATCAAGAATGGTATTATGCTGGGGCGCCTGGGTGGCTCAGTGGGTTAAGCTGCTGCCTTCGGCTCGGGTCATGATCTCAGGGTCCTGGGATCGAGCCCCGCATCGGGCTCTCTGCTCAGCAGGGAGCCTGCTTCCTTCTCTCTCTCTCTGCCTGCCTCTCTGCCTGCTTGTGATCTCTCTCTGTCAAATAAATAAATAAAATCTTAAAAAAAAAAAAAAAAAGAATGGTATTATGGCCAAGATTAATAGTGACTTAAAACATTTTAAATAAAGGTATCAAAACACTGAAGTGTCTGAATTTCTAAAAACACTGCTCAATAAATTTCATCATGAAGCACACCAACCTATCCACAAATCATACTGCTATGAAATAAGGATGAAAAGGAAGCTGTGGCAGACAATTAGACGTTGACAGTTTAATAGGATGTTCACCATATAGCATTTTAAATGTTTCACATTGTGCCAGTAACTCATGGCTAGCATCAGCAATTTTAAATCATGAAATCCACACCCATAAAACAATGTCAAATGACTGCTTACATTTTCTGCTCCAAGAGCTCCTCCCTTTTTACTCCCAGATAAGCAGGAGCCATAAAAGAAATCTTCTCACCACTATATTCTATTATAATTATCACACAAAACTGCAACCTTTTTTTTCTTTTTGAAAAATGATTAGGGGCTTACTATGACCCCTACTTGTCTGTGAGCTCCTTAAAGATTACATACCATTTCCTAAATTAAGACACAGGGCTAACTAAGCATGTGATAAATACTCTTCTCAACAAATGTTCTTTTAGTTTATTTTATCCTGGTTTTTTTCACCTAAATGATAAATAGGAAACAGCAATTTAGCAAAGATGGAGGTAACATGAGATAGGGCTTTAATGGACTGATAGAAAATTGCCAATATTTGACAATTTCTTACTTATGAAATTGCAATTTCTTTTATTATTATTATTATTTTGAGAGAGACGGAGAGAATCCCAAGCAGGCTCCACATTCAGCACAGAGCCCAATGCAGGGCTCCATCTCCCGACCCTAAGATTTTGACCTGAGCCAAAATAAATAGCTGGTAACTCAACCCACTGTGCTACCCAGACACCTTTTTTTTTTTTTATTCAAAGATTTTCTTTTTTATTTTTAAGTAATCTCTACATCCAATGTGGAGGTGAACTCACAATCCTGATATAAGAGTTGCATGCTCTATCAACTGAGCCAGCCAGATAAATCACAAAGTTGCAATTTATGGTCAGTCTTATGGAATTGGGTACAGGAAACATAGGAACACAGCAGAAACACAAATATGGCTGACTTACTCATTATTGGTTTCTAGATTCAAAAGCCCAAAACACAACTTGCAATTTCCTCATGTGTCATATAATCTAATTCACATATTCTACACTGCAATTTTAAAATAACCTTCATTCATTTGGGGCACCTGGGTAGCTCAGTGGGTTAAGCCTCTGCCTTTGGCTCAGGTTGTGATCTCAGGGTCCTGGGATCAAGCCCCACATCGGGCTCTCTGCTCAGCAGAGAGCCTGCTTCATCCTCTCTCTCTGCCTGCCTCTCTGCCTTATTGTGATCTCTCTGTCAAATAAATAAATAAAATCTTTTAAAAAAATAAATAAATAAAATAACCTTCATTCATTCAATAAATGTTTACAGAGTTCTTAAGTGCCAAGTAATAGGACAGAAAAGCAAAACAAGATAGTCTTTATTCTAGAAGAATATTCAGTGCCTAGCATACTGCTACATACATTAGACTCAACCTGAAACAAATGCTTCAGGATGTATAACCAGTTTTAGGGGTCCCTGGGTGACTCAGTTAAGCATCTGCCTTTGGTTCAGGTTATGAACTCAGGGTCCTGGGATCAAGCCCCACATCGGGCTCTCTGCTCAGCGGGTAACCTGCTCCCCCTGCATCCTCCACCCTGCCAGCCTCTCTGCCTACTTGTGATCTCTATCAAATAAATAAATAAAATCTTTTTAAAAAAAAATATTAACAATACCAAGTGCTTAAGAGATACAAAGGACCTGGAATTCTCAACCAGTGTGGACAGGAAAGCAAAATGATAAAGCTACTTTGAACAACAGCTTGATAGTTTCTAATAAGATTAAACATAGACTTCCCATATGACCAGCAATCCTACTTTTAGGTACCCACCCAGGAGAAATGAAAACCTATGTCCACACAAAGACTTGTATGCAAATGTTGTCTTTATTCATAACACAAAAACCAGAAACAACCTGAATATCCATCAACTAGTAAGTGGATAAACAAATCTGGAATACTACTTGCAATAAAATGTAATGAATTATTACTGATGCATATGCAACTGGATGACTCTCCAAAGTATCACGCTAAGACAAACAAGCCAAATAAAGCTGCACGCTATAATAATTCCATTTATAGGACACTGTAGAAAAAACTACATAACAGAAAATGTATCAATGGTTGTGAGGGACCAGGGGGTGGAGCAAGAGAACGGACTACAAAAGGGTGAAAGGGAACTTTTTTGTGGAGATGGAAATGTTAAATGAAAATGGTCTATATCTTGGTTGTGGTTACACAAATGCATCTTTGTAAAAACTTACCAAACTACAGACTTATAAAAGGTGAATATATAGAATATACAGTATAGTGAGTAAATCTATATAAACGATGGACTTGGCATAATGATGATGTGTCAAATGTATGTTCATCCATTGTCACAAATGCACCACTCCAGTGGGGGATGTTGAAAATGCGAGAGGCTTTACATGTATGGTGGTAGGGAGTATACAGGAAATCTCTGCACCTTTTGCTTAATATTGCTGAGAACCTAAGTAAAACTGTTCTAAAACATAAAGTCTATTTTTTGAAAATAGTGAATATAGTCCTGGGCAATATATGTACCTTAATAAATCTGACTTAAAACTTCACTGAATTACTTCTAGCACATTGCCAACTGCCGACAGGATTAACTTTTCATACCAATACTCCAGTTTCAAATTAAACACATCTAAAATTAACTCAATACTTTCTTTTTTGTCTATACCCCCCACCCTCAATCTCTTAACCCACTCTCCCTACTTCACAATTTCAGTGAACGGCACCAATATTCTGTCACCAATTCAAACCTCTAGAGTCCATCTATGCCTCTCCTTCCTTCTCCCCTGATTTAAAGTCTTTTTTTTTTTTTTTTAATTTTTTTATTTGAAAGAAAGAGATCACAAGTAGGCAGAGAGGCAGGCAGAAAGAGAGAGGTGGAAGCATGCTCCCTGCTGAGCAGAGAGCCCAAAGAAGACTTGATCCCAGGACCCTGGGATCATGACCTGAGCAGAAGGCAACAGCTTTAACCCACTGAGCCACCCAGGAGCCCCTGATTCAAAGTCTTTTAAAAGTCCTCTGAATTCTGCTTCCACAACCACTATTCCACTGAATTCTTCCCTTCCATGCTCATTTATGCCCACTTCAGAGAGAGAGAGCGTGGAGTGGGGGGAGGGAGAGGCAAAGCCTAAAATGGGGCTCAATCTCAGGACGCTGAGATCATGACCTGAGCTGAAATCATGAGTTGGAAGCTTAACCAACTGAGTCACCCAACTGCCTTCCCACCAATTTAAATAATCATTACCACATGCCTGGGCTGTTAAGTGCCCTCCAAAATGATCTCCAAGCCTTTCCTGGATGTTTCCTTTTTCCTAACAACACTGCATATACATGAGGACTAAATTATTTTTTATAACATTCTTCTCTTTTTTTAAACAATATTTTTTAAGTAAACTTTATGCCCAATGTGGGGCATGAACTCCTGACCCTGAGATCAACAATCTGACTCTATATCAAGAGTCATATGCTCTACCAACTGAGCCAGCCAGGCACCCCTATAACTTTCTTTTAAAAATGCTCCAAGGCTCCCTCAACAAATCATCTCATATGGCCAGTAATGCACTATTCAATACACTTTGAATCCATTCTCAGCACTGTCCTGGCCCAAAGTGGTCTCTTCTGTTTGGCATTATACAAGTCCCATTCCTTCCAAAGAGCCTTTGTTCAGCATTCAGCCTGCAATTCCACTTAGCCCCTCTTTGTTTTGTTTTAGAACAAAGATTCTGAAATACTAACTTTCCATCTTCTTAAAGAACTCTCACAACAGATTAGTAGTACTGACTGATACTGATTTTTGAAGTGAATTAGGAAAGTAACTCTATTGGAGAAAAACAATAGTTCTAAAATCATCTTTAAAATGACGTTAAAACGATTTCCAATCTGACAAAAGTTTCTCCTTCAATGTCAAGAGATTTGTACAACTTTGTAGAAAAGCAATGGAACAAGGAACACTCTTCAAGATTAACACTGTGATACTCTACACAGTAGGTCTATAGCAATCTATTTTATAACCTTGAAATTACAAGCCCCTTTCTTGCTAAGAGCTCAAAATATGTTCATAAATTGAAACACAACCCAAGGTAAAATGGACAAGGGGTTTGCTTAAGGAAAAGCTAACTATTCTCTTGAACCTTGGCACCTTTTCCATCAAATTTTGACTCTAAGTTCCTTGAAAGCAGAGAGCTTATGTTTCTGAAGGAGAAATATCTACTCTGCATTATCCTAACATGACAAAGTACAGCAGGTATTTTCTGCTAAGGCTTGGAGGACACAAGCCCAAGTTGACAATGCTTAAGGAAGAGCAGTAGGTCACAACAGTAGATAATTGAGAATGGGAAAGCTCCATCTCCCCCTCTACCTAAAGAGGCTGTAGAAGAGATAGCAAATATTACCTCCACTGTCTTACTGATAGCATCAATTTCTAGAATTTCAAGAATTACTATCTTTAAGAAATCTTACAGGACCAACATACTATAAGAGGCTAGAGGTCAGGGAATTTATAATAGAGTTCAGAAGGACTCCAATATACTCCTTGAGAATAAAGTGAGGGGGCTTTCATACAGAGTGAAAGGAACAGACCTGAAATCAGGTTCTAGGTTCAAAACCATGACTCCACTCTACACATAGCAGTTGTGTCACACTGGGTAAATGACATAATAACCATCACTTCCTGAGAAGAGTACCTACTTTGCTAGGTTTTAAAAAGTAAAATGAGAACACATGTGAAAGTATCCTAGGACAGTGGCCTGTACATATTAGTTGTTCAATAAATGTTAAACAGTCCTTCAATTTCTTCTTCTTCTTTTTTTTAAGGATTTTCTTTCTTATCTTTATTTGAGAGAGAGTGAAAGTGAGAGAGCACAAGTAGGGGCAGCGGCACAGGGAGCAGGAGAAGCAGGCTCCCCGCTGAGCAGGGAGTAGATGGACAGGGGGCTAGATCACAGGACCCTAGGATCACGACCAAAGGCAGACACTTAACTAACTGAGCCACCCGTGTCCTCCAGCAGTCCTTCATTATCATCTTAATACCCCCTACTTGGCATTTTGCCAAGTACATTTTTAAAAAGTTGAGATCTGTGTAATTGGAGCAGTCATTCAATTTATCCAACTTTTTAAGAATTGTTAATACCTTTCCCTTTTTATCTGTGACTCTGTGACACTGAGGCTTTAATGTTCATTAAAACATCAGAGAACCATAAACCATATGGACAAATACATTTTGTTTAAAGAATGTCATATCTTCTTGCTTTTCCAACCACAAATATCAAATTTACCATTTACCTTCATCGTCATCATCTCTTTCTTTCTCTTCCAATGCTTGTCTTTCCAATTGTCTTGCTACCTCATCAACTGAGGCTCCTGATTCTTTATCAGGTTCCTGTTGCCCTGCTGATCAAATATAACATAAATCAAATCTAAAAAAGATAGTTTCCAATCAGAATATGTTCTAAGGATCCTGGAGAACACACAAGTCCTTTCCTGCCTGATAAGTATTTGGGAAACAAACACAGAAACATTATTGTGAACATTACAGAATTCACTTAATGACAAAACCCCCCACATCTAAGTAGCTTTGTCCTTTCAACAAAATATCTATTATATTTTCTCTGTGCTAGCAACTAAAGGAAAAACAAAAATGTGCATTGGTCCCTATCCAATTGTTAAAAGTACTTAACAATTAGACTACTACAACAAACACTTTATTTAAAACAGGTAATTGAGATAGGTAATAAATGCTGAAGGTCTTAGAGGAGGATTTCTACGGAACACTGGGAACTTCAAGTTTTCATGAGAAGTCAGTCATCAAGCTAGGCTAGGAAAAACAAAATAAATTGAAAAGATAATTCAATTGCTAAAAACCAAAATTCTTGAATAGCTAAGCACAAGACCAGCCCCCCCCTCCACCCAAGTGAATACAATCTCGCTGTAGTAGCAATAGATATGTGTAGAACGAAATAGTATTACGAGTTAGCACATACTAAAGTGATATTCTGGCTACAGCAGAGGATTCATGTTGAGAGATAAAAATGTTAAATATTAGGGGCATCTGAATGGAAAAACTGAAGAGTTCGGATTTCACCTGAAAGCCAGGAACAGCCACCAGACTATGTCCTGGGATTAAATTTTCTTTGGAAGGGTCCCAGCACCAACAACTTTCCCTTTTCAACTTCCATTTAATAAAAATTTCAGAAAGATATATATTAACCCTTTCCAACCTCTCTCATCTTCACCTTCATCACTTACAACTTCTCCATCTGTCTCTCAATCCTCGTGTGACTGATTTTAAAAACAGGTACAAACATTGTTTTCCTAAAACGAAGGACCACGTACAACAAAAAAACACGGACTTCTTAAAATAAAACATTTAAGCTCCTAACGCATAATGGAATCCAAGTGTAAACTTTCAGCTGTCTTCCTTGCCTTACCAGTGGATTTAGAGAAGTTCCATTCCAGTCTATAGAATATTCTACCCGAACTACCTGCAAATGGCATCACAATTCAGGCCTGAAAACCCTGAAGCTTGACGATGCTATGGTTCAGGCAGGTGAAAATTTGCAACATTACCACATATTCTGCAATTACTCCTCGGTGACATGACCGCGTGGGCACACACACATATACACACACCTCAAAAGCGCAGCCGGCAACAAAAATTCCTCTGTAAACCCGGGAGGTGGGGGGGAGGTGCGGCCAGGGCACTGAGACTTGCCCACTCCACCCCCATCCTTGAAAGTATGTTCCAGAGACCTTCAGCAAAGAGGCGACCGTATGGGGTCAGAACTAGATTTTTGAGGAGGGCAAACCGCCAGAAGGGTGACAGGACTGAGCCGTGTGCGCAGCTTCGAGTCCGCTGCACGATCTGTGTGGGAGCTGAGTTCTGGCACGTCTGAGGGCTCAGGCCCAGCAACCCCAGAACCTCACGACCAGCTGAGGCACCCTATTCACCCCACCCCAACAGCTCCCTAGTTCCACAGAAAGAGAAGCTGCCTTTTCCTCACACTAGAAATCTGTAACCTGGTTTTGACACACGCTCTGTCCTGGGAATCAGTCCAGAGCAGTGTTCGAGTCCTCACTTTCTGTCACCCCCGCCGGGCCTGGGCCGAGCCGTTCGACCATCCCCCGCGGCGACTGGAAACACATAAAACCCCCTTTACCTGTGGCAGCCCCTTTACTCTTCTTCTTCTTCCGTCTTTTTTTCTTGGCTGCTTCCTCAGCTGTAGAGGCCGCTCCTTCTTCTCTGTCGTCTGGATCCAAGTCGCCATTCAGGTGGCTCCCGGAGGACGCTGCCTCCTCCACGCCCGCCATATTGCCCGAGAGAGCGCGAGAGAGAGTGAGACAGAGCGGCGAGGGCCCGCTCCTTCTTCACCCACCCACACCAGCGACGCCGGAAGCTGCTCTCGATGGTTGGAGAGCAGGGAATGCTGGGATGTCGGAGGACTCATCTGCGTAGCTCGAGCGCGAAAGAGCGCGGGACTATACTTGAAAGAGTCGCTCAGGTGTAGTTTCTGAAGCGCTGGCGGAGCTGGACCGAAAGCCCTTTTTTGTCCCGCGCCTTGGGCGTTTCCCGGGCAAATGTGTCGGCGTTGGGTCAAGTTGAATACCTGTTCTTTGCCATGTGGCCAGGTCCAGCGCGCAAGAGGGAAGGGCGTGTCTGCTGGAACGGAAAAGTTTTATATTCGCGGTAATATGAAGCGTACCGGAAGCGAAGAGAAGCCCCCAAAAATGTGTTTGCTTGTACACCTTTTTTATGACTCAAAAGGATTGCGTTGTTTTTCACAATTACAGTTCACGGCGAGGCTGTCCAGGCACTTAAGGAGAAAAACCTGCGGGAGAGACTCAAGAGGCAGTCAGGACGGGTTTCTTATTAGAGAAGGCAAGGGAAGACCGCGTCTGAAGACGGAGGGAGTGATTAACTGCAGAGTGCTGCTGGGAGGTCAAGTAAGAGGACTGAGGAAGGTCTGTTGTGTATAGTAACATGGAGGCCAGTGATAACTTTAGCAAGAACTACTTAGGTAGAAAGACGGAAGCCGGATTCAGGAGAGCTGAGGAGCGAGAAGGAGGTGAGGAAATGAATCTCCTCATCCTTCAGATATCCGCTTAAATGCCACTCGCTCTGAGACTCCTTACTCAGTAATCTAAATCTCCTTTTACGACCTCTTGTTGAAGGGTTAACCTTTTTTCATGGCGATTTGTAATATAATCGGTTCGATAAATTGTTTTATGTCTGTCTCCCCAACTACCTGAGCTCCGTAAGAACAGGAATCCTGCGTATTTTGTACTCTATTACCAGCACCCTAGAGCTTAGTCTGAGCTCAGGAAATATTCATTATATAAATAGAACTTTAAAAGCTCCAAGTCCTTTGTTTCGTTTTATCCACTTTCGAGTTGAGGAAATTAGAAAGTTTTGTGAGCTTACATCAGATCCTACAGTAAGTGAATAGCAGAATCTAAGCCCAGGTCATCAGGCACCAAAAGTTTAATAATTCGGTATTCTGCCTTCCCAATTGAAATTTCAAATCAGTAAATTGATTTTACAAATTAGTGGTTGATTGTAGACTTGAAGTAATTTTTCTTGATGGATGATTAAAAAAGGAACGGCACAACTCTGTACCTTCAAGAAACTTCAGATTCAATGAGACAGACATGTAAATAAATATGAATAACATAAGGTGGTAATGCTTTCCTTAAGTCATATATTAATCATTTCCTATTCTGAGCTCGTCCATCACAAAGCTGAGAGATTTTAAGAGTCTGAAAGATCTTCATACTAGGGGCAAGAATGTGGCTCCTCAAGCTCAGGAGAAATCAAAGCTCTCACCCTTTCCAGGCGCAAAGTTACTGCCAGAAGCTTTTGAACAACCTTAACAGTAAAATATCCCACATCAAAAATGCCTGCAAAGCTTGTTGTAAGTCTTTGCAGTTCCTCTCTAAATTCTGGGAACACTTGGACTATGGCTACTATCTCAGACCCTGTCTGGGAGACACAGAGTCCTGGAGAACAGAAACAGAATGGTAGCATGGGTAAATGAATTTTCAGAAAGGGATGCTGGAGATATAGGTTGATCTACAAAATTTTCAATGTCAAAATAATATTTTTTCAGTAAAAGAAAAATGCTAAAATGCAGTGATAAAACATAGTTTCTTTGTTGCAAAGGGATTGTACTGTACTTCCCCTTTCTTGAAAAAGAGGCAAGAAAATAAAACTTTTAGTATAAAAACAGTGCATATCTTAACAGTATGGTAATGGATATTTACTGGATGATTATTTTCCAGGACACTTCAGTGTTTGAGGTAACTTAAGTACTTAAAATGACACTTCTTATTTTCCTCATTTGGTTTCTTCTACAAGAGGAAATGCAATAGGGCAAAGGAATGAAAAATGTTGAAAACCAAAGAATCTAAGAGAACTAAGAATCTAAGTAAAAAAAAAAATGTAAATACCAGCATAGCCTATATTTTTTCCAGAAAACTACATAAAGTAATTTTTGTCTCAGATGGTTAGCTAGATTAGCAGACAAAAACATTATTTTCCTTAGGGAAGTATTTTTCCAATTATAAAGTCAATGAATTATAATAAAACATTTTTATAATATTTTATTTTTAAGTAATCTCTATACCCAATGTGGAGCTTGAACTCACAATCCCAAGATCAAGAGTCACATGCTCTACTGACTAAGCCATCAGGTGCCCTGATATAATATGACAGTTGTTATATTGTCTAAAAATTTAATTTTTTGCTGAGAAAATCTGGATCCTAAAAATGAACATTTTTAGCCCCAGCCTTATTTTTTATTTTGAAGTACTTGTAGGGTAGATGATGTTGGGTTTTGTGACCCGACAAAAATTTTTTTAAAACGCCATACTTTGTTAATTATCAAACCATTTTTTAAACCTTTCTGAACAGTGAAATCTTTAAGTCCGCTGGTCTGTAGTTTAAAGAAAGAATTGGAAATGACAGAGCCTCACAGTAGGGGAGACTTGCTAAGATGTTATTATTGATAACAGTAATGATCAGAACTTATATGTTGGGGGGCTAGAGAGGAGAGGTTGGATTGCAGAAACATTTTTAACCTAGAATTAAAACTTAGTGGTCCATTAAATGTGGAGAAGTAGGAGTTGAGGATGACACCCAGGTTTCTGGCTTGGGTTCCTGGGTGGATAGTGGTACCACTCCCTGAGATAGGGACTAAAGGAGGAGTAGTAAGTTTTGTAGGAGTTTGAGGGGAAGATAAGCTTTGGACATTTTAAGTTTGAGATGTCTGCAGGGCATCCGGGCAAAGATATCTAGTAGACAGTTAGAAATATGGGTCTAAAGATACAGACATGTGAGTTTTTAGGACTTGAATATGGTAGAAGGCTGTAGATGTGGTAGTTCAGAGAGAAAAGAAAAGGGCCCAAAACAACACAACCCAGAAGGACACTAACGTTCAGGGATTTTGTTTGCTTACGATGAGAGTGGAAATTCTGCTAAGAAAACTACAGAGGAATAATAGGACAAGAAGTAGAAAATGCTTTAGAGAATAGTCACATGGAAATAAGGAGAGAAGAAAGTTTTACAGAACAAAGTTTTGGTCAATTCTATCAGCTGCTGATAGGCCATTGATTTTGGAGAGAGCCTTTCTTGAAATTAAATGGGGCTTTTTTTTTTAAGATTTTATTTATTTATTTGACAGAGATCACAAGTAGGCAGAGAGGTGGGCAGAGAGAAAGGGGGAAGCAGGTTCCCTGCTGAGCAGAGAGCCCACTGCGGGGCTCCATCCCAGAACCCTGAGACCATGACCTAAGCCAAAGGCAGAGGCTTAACCCACTGAGCCACCCAGGTACCCCCCCCCCTTTTTTTTAAAGAGGGAGGGCAGAAGGAAAGGGAGAGAGAGAATCTTAAGCAGGCTCCATGCCCAGTGCAGAGCCCAATGTGGGGCTCAATCTCACAGCCCTGAGATCATGACCTCAGCCAAAATCCAGAGTCAGATACTTAACAGACTGAACCGCCAAGGCACCACTAAAAGTGGCTCTTTGCCACATGCTTTTCTATAATCCTTTCTCTATTTCTGTCCAACAATATCCTAAGTTACCTTTTATTTTTCAACACGTTCTTTTTGTAACTGGAGAATAGTTAGGTACTTTATAATAGAACTTCTTTACCTTCCCCATACTCTCTATGTAGAATATATTAAGGCTGTGGACTTTGGGGAAGACATATATGGTTGCAAGCAATATTCCTATGGCCAACATGTCATGAGTATCATTACCCACATGGAAGCTTCAAGTGTTTATTAGTCAGGGATACATAGGAATCAATATTAAGAGTTCATAAAAGAAAGATAAGAACAGCATGAAATACTTGAGACAAATAACAGTACCATTCATAGGCTCCCTCTTCCCATCTCTCCTGATAATGTTTCCCCACTGCTTATTAAATAATGAGGGTTGGGTGCCTAGGTGGCTTAGTTGGTTAAGCACCCAACTCTTTTTTTTTTTATAAACATATATTTTTATCCCCAGGAGTACAGGTCTGTGAATCGCCAGGTTTACACACTTCACAGCACTCACCAAAGCACATACCCTCCCCAATGTCCATAACCCCACCCCCCTTTTCCCAACCCCCCTCCCTCCAGCAACCTTCAGTTTGTTTTGTGAGATTAAGAGTTATGGTTTGTCTCCCTCCCAATCCCATCTTGTTTCATTGATTCTTCTCCTACCCACTTAAGCCCCCATGTTGCATCACCACTTCCTCATATCAGGGAGATCATATGATAGTTGTCTTTCTATGCTTGACCTATTTCGCTAAGCATGATAAGCTCTAGTTCCATCCATGTTGTCGCAAATGGCAAGATTTCATTTCTTTTGATGGCTGCATAGTATTCCTTTGTGTATATATACCACATCTTCTTTATCCATTCATCTGTTGATAGACATCTAGGTTCTTTCCATAGTTTGGCTATTGTAGACATTGCTGCTATAAACATTTGGGTGCACGTGCCCCTTTGGATCACTACGTTTGTATCTTTAGGGTAAATACCCAGTAGAAGCACCCAACTCTTGATCTCAGCTCTTAATCTCAGGGGCATGAGTTCATGTCCTGCATGGACCCTACTTTAAAAAAAATAGAAGTTGAGGGTTATTTTGATGTTAAAGGTTGAGGTAGGCTGAGTTGAACTCGGACTATATTGTAAGTGAGGTTGTAATATGGAGATTTTTCACATAATTTTTCACACTTGAAAAATTATGGTGGACCCCACAGATTTTTTTTTGTTTATATGATGCCATAGATTGAATGTGTCTCCCCAAAATTCATATGTTGAAAACTAACCCCAATCTGATGGTATTTGAAGGTGGAGATTCTGGGTGGTGCTTAGGTCATGAGAAGAGAGCCCTTATGTATTTTTACAAAAAGAGGCTCCTAAAAGATCCCTTGCCTTTTCCACATATGAAGATTCAGGCATCTATAAACCAGGAAGCTGGACCACACCAGATATTGCATCAGACAACTTGATATTGTCTTACAGTTACTGAGGTTTGGTTGACTTTGCTTTGTTTTTTATTTTTATTTTTTCCCTTTTGCTTCAGTTTGGATGGTTTCCATTGCTTATTCAGTTAATTTTCATTTCAGATACTATATTTTTCAGTTCTAGAATTTCCATTTTGCTTTTTCATAGTGTCCAATTCTCTATTAAGATTTTCTATTTGTTGTCTTATTACATTTATGTTTTCCTATTAATATTTAAATACATAATAGCTGCTTTCAGGTTCTCATCACATATTTTCATCATCTCTCTCATTTCAGTGTTTACAACTTATTCTCCTGGCTAAGAGTCATGTTTTCCAGTTCTTTTCATGTCTAGTACTTTGTTATCTTATTCTAGCCACTACAGACACTATTCTGAGTGACTCTTTAATATGAAATCTACTAACCATGTATGGGTGTTAAGTAATTGAAATGTGACTAGTCCAAATTGAAGTGTGTTTTAAGTGTAAAATGGACTCTGAATTTCAGTGGCCCAGTGAGTTAAGCCTTCGGCCTAGGTCATGATCTAGGGTCTTAGGATGAAGCCCTGCATCAGGCTCTCTGCTCAGCAGGGAGTCTTTTTCTTCTCTCACTCTCTCTCTCTCTTTCTGGCTGCCTCTCTGCCTACTTGTGATCTCTCTGTCAAATAAATAAATAAATAAAATCTTTTTAAAAAAAATGAACACTGAATTTCAAAGACTTAGTATGAAAAAGAGACTGTGAACTCAATAATCTTCCAAGTTGATGGGGTTCCTGGATGGCTCAATTGGTAGAGAGTATAACCCTTGATTTTGGGATCTGAGTTTCAGTCCCACATTGGGTGTAGAGATTACTTTAAAAATCAAATCTTTTTAAAAAGTCTCCTATGTTGGAAAAAAATAATCTCTTTTATTGGTTACATGTTGAAATGGTAACTTATTAGATATTTTGGGTAAAATAAAATATTTTATTTACATTAATTTTGTCTGTTTATTTTTACTTTTTTTTTCCAAGAGGTTACTAGAAATTTTTAAATAACATTTCTTTCATTATAGTTCTCTTTTTTTTAAAGATTTTATTTATTTCATTATAGTTCTCTTTTTTTTTTTAAAGATTTTATTTATTTATTCGACAGGTAGAGATGACAAGTAGGCAGAGGCAGGCAGAGAGAGAGAGAGAGGAGGAAGCAGGCTACCCGCTGAGCAAAGAGCCTGATGCAGGGCTCGATTCCAGGACCCTGGGATCACGATCGGAGCTGAAGGCAGAGGCTTTAACCCACTGAGCCACCCAGGCGCCCCTCATTATAGTTCTCTTGAACAGTGCTACTATATTGCTAGATTAACCCTGTTCATAAAACCTGGCCTTTCTGGGGTGTCTACTAAATTTCTGGGGTAATTAGATCTTTCCAGTGTGGTTGGATGAAACACTGGTATCTCCCATCCCTGTTGAACCTCTGGTTGTTTCTCAGCCCATAGGTTCTCCATGGTTGTTCTCTTCCTAATAGTTCTTTGTTTTTGTGGAGTCTTTTCCTGTGCAGACTTCTCAGTGCAGCTGCCTTCTCACTGATATCTAATATCTCCATCTCCTTGGTGCAGATACCATGGTTTATTTGGCCTTTCCCTGTGGAAAGTGCCTCTCTGGCAAAAAGCCGTCATAATCATGAAGCTTCGTCATTTGTTTGTCTTTGGTTAGGGATAACAGTTATATAATTCCTATTGATGAATATCTAAAAACAGTTCTTTATTTTGCCCAGTCTGATATTTGTTTATGGTGGAATTTCTTGTGTCTATTGTCAGTTACTATATCATGATTGAAAGTAGAATAATTTATTATGATCTTTCACTTTCACATTTCACGTTTTCCTTAAATGACTGATGGTGTTGCTTGCCTGTTCATATTTTACAATGATGCAGTGGAAGAACTGTGATGTCTGTGTTTGTGGGGAAGGCTTTGTCCACTAGGAAGTTTTGCTTTAATGTGAATGGATAGAAAGCCAGTAGACATTAGATGCCTGTAACGGACACTGTTGGAAGCCTACCCAGAATTCATTTTAGTTTTTCCCTTGCTAACATAATCCTACCTTAGTTCACTTGTCCACTCTTCTCTGCCTAACCATGTGCCTCATCAGATGAATGTATCTTCAAGGGTACATCCTGGTTGGGCTGAGCTAATACACAACAATTTCAATAATTCCCAGTGATTTGTTTAGGAAAGACATGTTGCAATTTTGGTCAATGAGACATGAAGAAAAATCATTGAGTGGTAGAAGATACTTGGAAAAAATGTATTTAATCAGGGGTTAAAGTCCAAAATATATAAAGAACTTATACAACTCCACACCCCAAAAACAATCTGATTAAGAAATGGGTAGAGGACCTGAATAGACATTTTTCCAAAGAAGACATACAGATGCCAACAGACACATAAAAAGATGCTTAACATCACTAATCATCAGGCAAATGCAAATCAAAACCACAATGAAGTATCACACCTATCAGAAAGACTAAAATCAAAAAACACAAGAAATAATAAGTGTTGATGAGGAGGTGGAGGAAAAACTCTTATGCACTGTCATCAGGAATGTAAACTGATACAGCCATTGTGGAAAACAGTATAGAGGTTCCTCAAAAAATTAAAAATAGAAATACCATATGATCCAATAATTCTACTACTGGGTATTTACCCAAAGAAAATGAAAATACTAATTTAAAAAGATATATATACCATTATGTTTATTACAGTATTATTTAAAATAGCCAAGATATAGAAACAATCTAAGTGTCCATTAACACATATATATATGCGCGCATACATACACACGCATGCACACAGTAGAATAATATGCAGCCATAAAAAGCATGAAATCTCTCCATTTGCAATAACATGGATGCACCTAGAAGATATAATGCTAGATGAAATAATTCAGAATGAGAAAAAGAAATACCATATGATTTCACTCATATGTAGACTTTAAAAAACAAAATAAATGAATAAACAAAGGGAACAAACTGAAGGTTGCAGAGGGAAGGTGGGGGAAGGAATGGCCAAAGTAGGTGAAGAGGAGTAGGGGATACAAGTTTCCATTTACGGAATGAGTAAGTCATGGGAATAAACGGTACAGGGGCACCTAGCTGGCTTGGTTGCTGGAGAGTGTGACTCTTGTTCTCGGGCTTATAAGTTCAAGCCCAACATTGGGTGTAAAGATTATATAAAGATTAGATCTGGGGCGCCTGGGTGGCTCAGTGGGTTAAGCCGCTGCCTTCGGCTCAGGTCATGATCTCAGTGTCCTGGGATCGAGCCCTGCATCGGGCTCTCTGCTCCACAGGGAGCCTGCTTCCCTTTCTCTCTCTCTCTGCCTGCCTCTCTGCCTACTTGTGATCTCTGTCTGTCAAATAAATAAATAAAATCTTTGAAAAAAAAAAAAGATTAGATCTTTAAAAAATTTTTTTAAATAAAAGTTACAGCATGGAGAATATAGTCAGTGATATTATAATAGCATTGTATGGTGACAGATGGTAACTTGTGGTGAGCAAGGCATAATGTGTAGAGAAGTTGGATCACTATGTTGTACACCTAGAACTAATGTAACACTGTGTGTCAGCTATACTCAAAAAAATTTTAATATCATTAAATAGTAACTAAATAAATAATTTTTAAAAAGCCTTTGAAAACTTCTGGGAAAGGTTTCCTAAGTTTTAAAAAAAGACAAAAAAAAAAAGTCCCTTTTCTTCTTTTAGTTTTTTTCAAATCTGAAAATGATCCTGGGGGTTGAAATCTGAAGAACACACAACAGAAAGATGGGATGGTGTTGAGCCCTTGGTTATATTATTCAGCTACTGTACTGGAAAGCCCTAGACTAGTTACTCTACCTTCAAATATGTAAGATATTATATTTCTGTGTTGTTAAATTTCTGGTAATTAAAAATAAAGAAACCCTAACTTCTACAAATTCCAGAATGTAGAGGACTTGGTGCTCAGTTGGCTTTCTTAATCCAGAAATTGCAAGTTTAACGTTTCCAGTGACTGAGGTTGACTGAGATAAAAGACACGAATGGAATCAGCTGGTCTTGAAGTTCTGAATGGAACTCTTGTATAAGGTTAATTTGGAGTCAGAACCAACAGATCTCTAATATTCTTTGGGTCTGAAAAATTACAGAAGCTGGTGAGACAGAAGGTTGGTACTTTTTAAGGCACTTAGATATTTGTGAGGACATGATCTTTGGAATTTGGCATCCCTAGTTTGTTAGGGGTAGAAGCTGAACTGGTTGAGGCTCTTGGGTACTCCTTTTTAAAGAAAATTAAGCATTTTAAGGGTATAATTCTGAGGTTTTTAATATGTTACAACTGTATAATCATTACCACTGTCTAATTATAGAATATTTTTAATGCATCAATTGATAGACATTTGGGTTATTTCTATTTTTTGGCTATTGTGAATAATGCTACTATGAACATTGTAAGTTTTGATGTGGACATAATATATTTTCATTTCTCTTGGATCTTATCTAGGAATACAGTTGCTGAGTCTGAGTCTTATGGTATGATTCTATGTTTAACATTTCAGTGAACTACCAGACTGTTTTCAAAGGCAACTGTACCATTGTACAGTCCTACCTGCAGTGTATGAGGTTTCTAATTTCTCTATATCCTTGCCATCACTTACTATTGTCTTTTTTAAAATTATAGTCATCCTAATAGGTGTAAAGTGGTATCTCATTTTGGTTTTGATTGGCAGTTAGCTAATTACTAATGATGTTGAGCATCTTTTCATGTGTTATTGGCCATTTGCACATGTTCTTTGGAGAAATGTCTATCCAAATCTTTGGCCATTTTTAAATTGAGTCAGTCATCTCTTTTCTCTTTGTATTGTTGAGTTTAAGAGTTCTTTATATATTCTGAATACTAGACCCTTATTACATATATGATTTGCAAATGTTTTTTCCATTCTGTGATCCATTTTGAATTGATTTTTTGTATACACTGTGTAGTAGGGGTTTGATTTTATTCTTTTGCATGTAGATATCCAGTTGCCTTGTTACCATATATTGAAAAGACTATTTTTTCTTTCATTGAATTGTGTGGCACCCTTGCCAAAACTTAATTAACCATAAATTTGAGGGTTCATTTCTAGACTCAACTCTAATTCACTGATCTATGTATCTATATTCATGCCAGTACCTCTTTAGATTACTGTAGCTTTTGTAAGTTTTGAAACTGGGAGGTGTGGATCCTCTAAATTTGTTTTTTTCTCGAGATTATTTTGGCTATTCTAGATTCTTGAATTGCCATATGAATATTAGAAATGTTAGCATGTCAATCCTGTGAAAAGGACCGTTGAAACTTTGAAAGAGATTACACTGAATCTGTAGATGATCTGCAGAGTATTGCCATCTTAACAATATTAAGGTTTCACTTCTTTCTGTGCCCACTTTAATGCAACCCCACTGGCAAGGAGCTATACTTCATCCACATTATTTTAGTACCTGTAAGTTTGCATTTCTATTCTTATGGGGTTTTTTGTTTTTGATTTTTGGGGTTTTTTTGTTCATTTAAGAGAGAAAGAGAAGCAAAGAATGCACGAGCAGGGGAAGAGGCAGAGGGAGAAGTGGACTCCCTGCTGAGCCTAGGATCCTAACCTGAGCTGAAGGCAGATGCATAATCCTTTGAGCCACCCAGGCACCCCTCATCTGGCTATAAGTGCCTGCCTGAGCTGTTTAAGTTTCTCCTGAGGTGCCAATTATTGGCATGTGTTTTTTTGTTTTTGCTTTTGTTTTTTGCTCTGGTTCCAAAGCAGCATAGATTTTAAGTGGTGTGCCCTACCTTATTTTTCCCATAAACCCTTTTATTTTTAGTGCACAATATTGCAGGACATGAGGTTTTTCATGAATGTATATAACATGTTACAATGTAAATGCCTATATTTTTACATTTTAATGAAGGATTTTTTAGATACTGAATTTACTCGAAGCAGAATCTTCAGCTACTCTGGCAGGACAGTGAGATGCAGATGTTTAGGTAGATACAAGTTTTGTTCTCCCTCCAATCTTCATTTTGGATTCTCCAACTTCTTTTTAAGGAAGAGCTAGTCCAACCTGGGCCTCTGAACATTTTCTTTAATAATAATAGTAGTAGCTAACAATCCCTAATCCATCACATTTCCCAGTCCATTGATGCTGTGGCTGCTACCAGGTCCTCCACTGTGTGCTGATCCATCTTTTCCATTGCAAATCCAGGAGACCCGTTAACTTTGGGTTAGCCAGCCCCAGACTTTCTCCTCCAGTCACGAGAGTGGTTTTCACAGCCTGCTTGGTAAAATGGGTCACCTTGGTCAGTGCTTCCCAAACTTGGGCATTTTTCAGAATCACCTGGAGGGCTTGTTCAACCACAGACACTTGGATACCACCCCCGGGATTCTGACACAGTATACATTAAATTTGAGTGTGGATTTGCATTTATAATAAAGTCCCAGGTGATGCTGAGGCCCCTTGTCCAGGGACCACATTTTGAGTGTCATCAGCAGTGTTACTTATCTTCACTAGTTCCTTCCACATCAAACCTTTTTTCTTGGCCATTGCATTGGCATAGTCATTCTCTACCAGGGGCAGTTTTGATTTCCAAGAGATAGTTGGCAATGTCAGGAGACACGTTTTTTTTGTCAGCACTGGGTAAAAAGGTGTGCTACTGGTGTCTGGTAGGTAGAGACCAGGTATGCTGCTGAACATCGTACAAGACACAAGGTAGCTTCTTACCACAAAGAATCATCTGATTCAAAATGTCAGTGGTGCCAAGGTTGAGAAACTTGGCAGTGACATGTTATTTGCCCATAGCATGTGATCCTTCTGATCACATTTATGTTGAGCTGATAGCCCATGAGGTGAAACTGTAGATAAAGGAAGAGTTGTATTCCCCCGTCCCAAAATTTTTAAATATTTAATTGAAAATAAAATATCTAAACTTTAAAACTATGAAGTACTTTGAAATATCAGCCACAAACATGATAACTTGTCAGAGTTCTAATTTCTCCTTCTTAGATCTCATAGCAGAATGGGAGACTTGACTGAAGTTAAATCTTTGGACATTGAGCCCATCTATTTCTTCGATCAGGTAATAATACATCTCAATCTCAGCAAATTATAGTTGACGTCTCTCTCTCTTTAAAAAAAAAAAAAAGATTTTATTTATTTATTTAATTGACAGAGAGAGAGAGACAATGAGAGAGGGAACATAAGCAGGGAGAGTGGGAGAGGGAGAAGCAGGCTTCCCTCCAAGCAGGGAGCCTGACGCAGGGCTTGATTCCAGGATCTGGGAATCATGACCTGAGCAGAAGGTGGATGATTAACAACTGAGCCACCCAGACACCATATCTCCCTCTCTCTCTCTCTCTTTTTTTAGATTTTATTTATTTATTTGAGAGAGAGAGAGAGAGAGAGAGAATTAGCCATGCGGAGGGGCAGAAGGAGAGAGAGAGAAAAGCAGACTCCCTGCTGAGCAGGAAGCCTGATGTGGGGCTTGATCCCAGGGCCCAGAAATCCTGACCTGAGCTGAAGGCAGACATTAAACAGACTGAGCCACCCAGACGCCCCCTATAATTTACTTTTCTAAAAATAATTCACTTTGGACCAATATTTTTCCGTGTTTTAATCAGAAAATTTGCTTTCATTTTAGATGAAACCAAAAAGAAAGAAATGGAAAAAGAGAGAGTGTGAAGACCATTTCCTCTATTTGAGACACACCTCAGGAGCTACTTATAGGTAAAATATCTGGAATTACTTTACATTTTCAAAGAGTTTTAAGGCACTCAGGACCAGTGCTTCTCTACCCTGTACCCCAGTCCTCAAGAAACTATATCAGGATATTTTCCGTTTCAAAGCTGACCATGAAGCCAATCAGAAAACTTTATTCTAGCCAGATCAGAGGTTAATTGAAGCATAATTTGTCATAGCTGAGCAGCCACTCTGGTTTGGCTTTTTTGGTTATTCTACAACAAACCCAACCCCTCTCTTGCTTTAGGGATTTTGTACCAGATGTTCTCTATGCTTTCTGTTCCTTTTAAGTCTTTACTTAAATATCACTTTTTTGAGATTTTCCTATTTCACATTTCTATCTTTCCCTACCTTGGCATTCTCTATCCCTCTTCCTAACTGTCCTCTTGCAGTTACCACTCTTTAACATTCTAAATGTCATTCCTATGTCATTTGCCCTACATCTCCCATGAGAGTATCAGGTCTATAAGGGGAAAAAAATTATTTATATATTTTTATTGGAGAGAGAGAGAGGGAGAGAGGGAAAGAGCTTCCCAGAGCTAAGGGAGGGGGGTGGTGAGGTGGGGAAGTAGTGCAGAGAGGGAGGGAAAGGGAGAGAATCCCAAGCAGACTCCATGCTGAGCACAGAGTAGTTGCGGGTCTTGATGTCACCACCCTGAGATCATGACCTGAGCTGAAACCAAGAATCGGTCACTTAACTGACTGAGCCACTCTGCACCCCAAGGGAAGATTTTTTAATCTACTTGACCATTTATATATCCAGTCCCAAAAGCAATTCTTGGCACATAGAATGGGCTTAAGAGAGATTTTTAACTTAATAATCATGGAATTGTGTCTGCCCTCAAAGGTAAATGAAATAATGGAACTAAACTTTTCACAATGTTTTTACCTACTACTACTACAATTTCTTAAACTTGGAAATTAAAATACTCCAACCTGTCTTAGAACATATGTCTTGGGCGCCTGGGTGGCTCAGTGGGTTAAAGCCTCTGCCTTTGGCTCAGGTCGTGGTCCCAGGGACCTGGGATCGAGCCCCGCATTGGGCTCTCTGCTCAGAAGGGAGCCTGCTTCTGCCCTTCTACCCCCCGCCTGCCTCTCTGCCTACTTGGGATCCCCGTCTGATAAATGAATTAAAAGAAAAAAAAAAAAAAAGACCATATGTCTCAAGATTGTATAGGGTTAAAGCTGTCAGTTATACCAATAAGTTCTCAAGCAATGGTGATTTTGCCCGGTAAGGGACATTGGCCATATCTGAAGGCATTTTGGGCTGTCATGTTTAGGGGCGTGGTGCTGTTGTTATCTAGTGGGTAGAGACCAGGGATGTTGCTAAACATCCTACAATGCACAGGACAGCCCCCACAACAGAGAATTGTCTAGTCCAAAATGTCAGTTGAGAAACCCTGATATACACTAATTTGTTTGTTTCGAGCCTGCTATAACTTCTCAAGACCACTGCAAGTTGCTGCTCTTTTCAGAAGTCTATCATTTCTTCATTTCCAACTCTTTCTGCTTGAAAAGCAATGCAACGTAACTTGGTTATTTTGCATTCACAGTGCTTGGCTTATAATTGGCACTCAGTAAAGGAGTTCAGGTTGTCATATGGGCAATAGGTAGGTCTGTTTATCTAGGGCTTTATTGGCTGCCTGGCTTTCTCATTTAATGCATTGCTTCTGTTCACTCTACCTAGAAACATGCCATTGGCTATCCTACTGTTGCCCCTATACCAGGAATAAAATCCACATTTCTTACCATGAACTGCAAGTCCTTCTGTCATTTCCTCTCCTGTAGGTCCTCCATCCTCCTCAAGTACCGTGCCATGTCACTTGTTCCCCAGCCATTTTAGCCTATCTGTTCCTTAAACAACCAAACCCATTCCTCCTTTTGGTTCTTTGCTTTTGCTGTACACTCTGCTTTGAATATTTTTCTGCCATATTAGTTCTTCCTGACCATTATTCTAGTTTCAGTGCAAATGTCGCCTCCTCAGAAAGACCATCGCTGATCTCCCAATCCAAAGCAGCCAAACATACACCCCCCATCATTCTATTATAGTGTCTTGTTTTATTTTTATCGTCACAGTTACCACTATCCATACTTTTTCTTTCCTTTCCTTGTCTCTGCCCTCCCTCTTCTTCCTTCATGTTTTCCTTCCTGTCTTTCCCCAATTATAGTATAAGGTCCATGGGGGCAGAGTTATGTCCTCTTCACCGTATCTCTCCAGCGCCCAGAACTGTGCCTGATGAATATTTCTTGAATGAATGAATCATTTCTTCACACATGTGGTGCCTACCACAGAGAGGTGGGGCTACTTTAAGACTGGGCCAGGTCCCAAGACCTTCATTATTGATTATCTTTTTTTTAAAGTTTTAATTATTTATTTGACAGAGAGCACAAGTAGGAGGAACAGAAGGCAGAGGGAGAAGCAGGCCCCCCGCTGAGCAGGGAGCCTGATGCGGGGCCTAATCCCAGGACCCTGGGATCACGACCTGAGTTAAAGGCAGACTTTTAACTGACTGAGCCACCCAAGCTCCCTGTTTGTTGATTATCTCTTGTTAAGATTGTTAAGTCTGGTTTTGAAATGGACAGTCTGTCATTTGAGCCTCTATCTGAAAAATAAACCAGACATATAAATATTATGTTTTAAGTGCATATATTTCTTATCAACCCTTTGAAGGAGGTAGAATTATTGACCTTATTTTACATATGATAAAACTGAGGTAATTAATAAATGGTAATACTAATTACCATTAATATTATTATATTAGTAATATTATATATAATATATAACAATATAATCATATATGATTACATTAGTAATATAATATTGCATTAATATTATTTTTATTATTATTTTAAGATTTTATTTATTTATTTGACAGAGAGAGATCACAAGCAAGCAGATAGGCAGGCAGAGAGAAAAAGAGGAGGAAGAGGAGGCAGGCTCCCTGCGGAGCAGAGAGCCCAATGCGGGACTTGATCCCAGGACCCTGAAGTCACGACCTGAGCTGAAGGCAGTGGCTTAACCCACTGAGCCAGCCAGGCACCCTATTAATATTATTATTGTAGTAAGTAGAGTTTTTATCATTTTATTTGAGCAGTAGACTAATCTGAAAATCATGAATCCATATTTACAAGATGTTACAAAGAAAATATCTTAAAATGAAGATAACACAATAGCTGACTCATAGGATTAGTATTAGAGTTTGATAAAATGATGTTTATGAAAGCAACTTTGAAAGCTAGAAAGAGATATAGAAATTTAGTGAGTTATTATTATAATAATATATTTAAAGTTTTTAAAAATGGGTCTTCCATCTTTTAAATATCAATGAAAATATAAACAATGCCTAGAGATCAAAGATTTAAGATCTACATTTAGAATTTTTTTTTAAAAGATTTTATTTATTTATTTGACAGAGAGGGAGATCACAAGTAGGCGGGGGTTGGGGGTGGGAAGCAGGCTCCTCACTGAGCAGAGAGCCCGATGTGGGGCTCGATCCCAGGACCCTGAGATCATGACCTAAGCTGAAGGCAGTGGCTTAACTCACTGAGCCACCCAGGATCCTCTAGAATTTTTTTTTTAAGATTTTATTTATTTATTTGAGAGAGAGTATGAGCAGGAGGAGGGAGGGAGAGGCAGAAGGAGAGGAAGAAGCAGGCTCCCCGCTGAACAGGGAGGAGCATGCAGGACTCAATTCCAGGGCCCTGAGATCATGACCTGAGCCAAAGGCAGACACTCAACCTACTGAGCCACCCAGGTACCCCTAAATTTAGAATTCTCATGCCAATTAAAATGCCTTTCTATCTTTAAAAAAAATTCCATTTTATTTTACATTAAATACCTAGTTGGGAAACTAGTATTATTTTTCAAATGATGTGAATGGAATTATTCTTTAGAAGAAAAATGCAAATGGCTCTGTAGTGCTGTTTACCATTTTATTTATTTATTTGTTTATTTATTTATTATTAACTTATAGTGTATTATTTGTTTCAGGGGTACAGGTCTGTGATTGATCAGTCTTATACAATTTACAGCGCTCACCATAGTACATACCTTCCCCAATGTCCATTGTTTACCGTTTTAAAAAAACTTTATTCAGGTGAAATTCCAATGAGTGTTGACATGTTTTACCACATTGACTTGATGGAAGAAAACGCTTTTATTTATTTATTTATTTATTTATTTAAAAGACTTTATTTATTTATTTGACAGAGAGAAATCACAAGCAGATGGAGAGGCAGGCAGAGAGAGAGAGAGAGAGAGAGAGGGAAGCAGGCTCCCTGCCGAGCAGAGAGCCCGATGCGGGACTCGATCCCAGGACCCTGAGATCATGACCTGAGCCGAAGGCAGCGGCTTAACCCACTGAGCCACCCAAGCCCCCAAGAAAACGCTTTTAAATTGTAATAACTCAGGTAGCTGTCTTAGAAATCTTTGAGTAACTGGTTTAGAGAACATTTCAAAGCACAGCCCATTTAAAGTTAACTTTTATTCATGCCTCTGATAGTGTAGTGAAATCAGTTTTTGTTGAATGAAGGAATAAACATGGTAATCAGATTACAGGTTTTAAGGTCCCAAAAAGGGAAGGACTGTGTCTTCTTCTCTGCGTATTCTCTGCAACGGTGTCCAGAAAATGTGCTTGATTATCCTCCTGGATTTTATTATATCAACTATCTAGGGGCTATCTAGATAGCTGTGAAAGAAGGACAATGAGGTTGCATTCTGGATATAGTTTCAGGCAGAGATGACTAGGTTTGTTATGGAATGAGAGGAAGAAAAGATAAAGTTTCCAAAGATAACTCCTGGCCTGAGCAGTTGGAAGAATGGAACTGTTGTTTATTGAAGTAAGTAAAAACTAAGGGAAGAACAGGTTTGGTGGGAAAAGCCAGGAGTTCATTTTTTAAACATGTTGGCTAAGTTGAGCTTGAAATGCTTATTAGATGTGTTATGTAGGAAGTTGGGTACCCAAATCTGGAGGTCAGGTGGGAGATCAGAGCTGGATATATACATTTGTGAGTTGTCAAGGTCTAAATGATTTTTAAAGCCTTTCAGTTGGGTAAGATTACATGGGAAATATAGGTAGAGAGAAGAAGAGAGGTGTGAGAGGGCAAAGTTGACAAGAAACCAGCAAAAGAGTTGGAGAAGTAATATCCAGTGAGGGAAGAGAACATAGAGAAAGTGGTATTCAGAAAACCAAATGAAGGGTGCCTGGGTGGCTTAGTCAGTTAAGCATCTGCTTTCGGAGGTGCCTGGGTGGCTTAGTGGGTTAAGCCTCTGCCTTCGGCTCAGGTCATGATTTCAGGGTCCTGGGATCGAGTCCCACATCGAGCTCTCTGCACAGCAGGGTGCCTGCTCCGCAACCCCACCGCCCCTGCTTACTTGTGATCTCTCTGTCAAATAAATAAATAAAATCTAAAAAAAAAAAAAAAAAAAGTCATCTGCCTTTAGCTCAGGTCATGATCCCAGGGTCCTAGATCGAGTCGCATATAGGGCTCACTGTTCAGCAGGGAGTCTGCTTCTCCTTCTGCTCTGCCCCTCCCCACTGCTTGTGCTCTCTCTCTCTCTCTCTCTCTCAAATAAATAGACAAGATCTTAAAAAACAAAAAAAGAAAAACAAATGAAGAAAATGTTTTAAGAGTGTTCAGTTATGTCAAATACTACATGGGAGTTGTGTGAGTTGAAGACTGAATAGTGACCATTGGATTCAGCATGATCAAGGATTTTGGTGATCTTGAAAGAGGCTTATGTGTGGAGATGTGGGGACCTGTAGAGTGGTTTGAATACAGAATGGGAACAAATATAAACAACTTTCAGAGCTTTGCTCTTTCAAAGCAAAACAACTTTAACTCTATCTATACCACTTCACACCAACTAGAATGACTATTAAAAAACAAAAACAGGGGCACCTGGTACTTCAGTCAGTTAAGCGTCTGACTCTTGATTCTGGCTCAGTTCATGATTTCAGGGTCATGAGTTTTGAGCCCCCAGTCGGGCTCGGAACTCAGTGGGGACTCTGCTTGAAATATTCTCTCTCCCTGTGTCCCCCCACCTTTAAAATAAATAAATAAATCTTTAACAAAATAGAAAATAGAGGGTAGCAAGTGTTGGCAAGGATGTGGAGAAATTGGAACTCCTTTACACTGCTGATGGGACTGTGAAATGGTGCAGTTGCTGTAGAAAATGATATGGTATTTCCTCAAAAAAATAAACATAGAATTACATGATCCAGCAATTCCAATTCTAGAAGTGAAAGCAGGGACTTCAACAGATAATGTACACCCATGTTCATAGTAGCAGTAGCATAATTGCCAAAAGGTGGCAGCAACTCAAGTCCATTGACAAACGAAGTATGGTACACACATACAATAAAATGTTACTCAGCCTTCAGAAGGAAGGAGATTCTGACATGCTACAATGAGGTTGAACCTTAAAGACATTATGCTAAGTGAAATAAGACAGCCACAAATGAACAAATATTGTATACTTCCTCCTACATGAAGTTCATAGAGTAGTCAAAATCACAGGGACAGGAAATAGAATGGTGGTTACCAGGGCCTAGGGGATGAGGGAATAGGGTATAAAGGTATAGGGTATATAATTTCTTCTCTTATCCTCTCAGAGTCTCCTGCTGAGATGGACAGAAGACAGATCAGTAAGAGATAAAGATATAAATTTTATCTACCAATTTTTACATGTATAGAGGAGCCCTCCCAAGAAGAAGACCCAGACAATTTGACCCAAATGCTTATATAGTAGGTTGGACAAAGCAATAAACTGTGAGAATGTGACAAGACAAAGAGATTGGAATAGAGCAGTTAATCCTAGAGAAATTCTGATGTGGAAGGTAAGAGTTTAACCAAGTCTGTTTATACAGATTTTTCCTGGGCTCAACTTCCTCTCTGATGACAGGAATGTTTCTTCCTCTGATATAAGGAGGGCATACTTCACATGAGAGTTTTAGGTCCTGCTTTCAGGAAGAAAAAGGAAGGTCAGAATGCACTTGTTGCATTTGCTGTTTTTCATATGCCTTTAACTCAAAATAATCACCATGTCAAAGTGGCATATTGTGAGGTGGAATGCTCTGAACGTCCACAGGGAATAGAGAGTTAATGTTTAATGAGTACAAAGTTTCAGTAGTTCTATTTTCAACATTTTGAGGAACCTCCATGCTGTTTTCCAGAGTGGCTGCACCAGCTTGCATTCCCACCAACAGTGTTGGAGGGTTCCCCTTTCTCCGCATCCTCGCCAGCATCTGTCATTTCCTGACTTGTTAATTTTAGCCATTCTGACTGGGGTGAGGTGGTATCTCATTGTGGTTTTGATTTGTATTTCCGTGATGCCAAGTGATATGGAGCACTTTTTCATGTGTCTGTTGGCCATCTGGATGTCTTCTTTGCAGAAATGTCTGTTCATGTCCTCTGCCCATTTCTTGATTGGATTATTTGTTCTTTGGGTGTTGAGTTTGATAAGCTCTTTATAGATTTTAGATACTAGCCCTTTATCTGATATGTCATTTGCAAATATCTTTTCCCATCTGTCAGTTGTCTTTTGGTTTTGTTAACTGTTTGCTTTGCTGTGCAAAAGCTTTTGATCTTGATGAAGTCCCAGTAGTTCATTTTTGCCCTTTCTTCCCTTGCCTTTGGTGATGTTCCTAGGAAGAAGTTGCTGTGGCTGAGGTCAAAGACGTTGCTGCCTGTGTTCTCCTCAAGGATTTTGATGGATTCCTTTCTCACATTGAGGTCCTTCATCCATTTTGAGTCTATTTTCAAAAATTGAAAATTTTTGATTTTCAATTTTCCCAACACCATTTGTTGAAGAGACTGTCACTTTTCCATTGGACATTCTTTCCTGCTTTGTCGAAGATGAGTTGACCATAGAGTTGAGGGTCTATTTCTGGGTTCTCTATTCTGTTCCTTTGACCTATATGTCTGTTTTTGTGCCAGTACCATACTGTCTTGATGATGACAGCTTTGAAATAGAGCTTGAAGTCTGGAATTGTGAAGCCACCCACTTTGGCTTTCGTTTTCAATATTCCTCTGGCTATTCGAGTTCTTTTCTGGCTCCATATAAATTTTAGGATTATTTGTTTCATTTCTTTGAAAAAAATGGATGGGATTTTGATAGGGATTGCATTAAATGTGTAGATTGCTTTAGGTAACATAGACATTTTCACAATATTTGTTCTCTAGTCCATAATCATGGAACATTTCTTTGTGTCTTCCTCAATTTCTTTCATGAGTACTTTATAGTTTTCTGAATATAGATTCTTTGCCTCTTTGGTTAGGTTTATTCCTAGGTTTCTTATGGTTTTGGGTGCAATTATAAATGGGATTGACTCCTTAATTTCTCTTTTTTCTGTCTTGTTGTTGGTGTAAAGAAATGTAGCTGATTTCTGTGCATTGATTTTATATCCTGACACTTTACTGAATTCCTGTATAAGTTCTAGCAGTTTTAGAGTGGAGTCTTTTGGGTTTTCCAAATATAGCATCATATCATCTGCAAAGAGTGGTAGTTTGACTTCTTCTTTGCCAAATTTCTTTAATTTCTTTTTGTTTGACAGACAGAGATCACAAGTAGGCAGAGAGAAAGGCAGAGAGAGACAGAGGGGTAGCAGGCTTCCTGCTGAGCAGAGAGCCCGATGCTGGGCTCAATCTCAGGACACTGAGATCATGACCTGAGCCGAAGGCAGAGGCTTGAACACACTGAGCCACCCAGGCATCCCGAGGCTAAGACTTCTATTACTATGTTGAATAGCAGTGATGATAATGGACATCGGTGCAGTGTTCCTGACCTTAGCAGAAAAGCACTCCGTTTTTCTCCATTGAGATGATTTTTATGGTGGGGTTTTCATAGATGGCTTTGATGATATTGAGGTATGTGCCTTCTGTCACTACACTTTGAAGAGTTTTGATCAGGAAGGGATGCTGTACTTTGTCAAAAGCTTTTTCAGCATCTTTTGAGAGTATCATATGGTTCTTATTCTTTCTTTTATTAATGTATTGTATCACATTGATTGATTTGCAGATGTTGAACCAACCTTGCAGCCCTGGAATAAATCCCACTTGGTCGTGGTGAATAATCCTTTTAGTGTACTGTTGGATCCTATTGGCTAGTATTTTGGTGAGAATTTTCACATCTGGGTTCATCGAGGATATTGGTCTGTAATTCTCTTTTTTGATGGGATTTTTGTCTGGTTTTGAGATCAAGGTGATGTTGGCCTCATAAAATGAGTTTGGAAATTTTCCTTCCATTTCTATTATTTGGAACAGTCTCAGGAGAATAGGAATTAATTCTTCTTTAAATGTTTGTTAGAATTCCCCTGGGAAGCCGTCTGGCCCTGGAGATTTTTGGAGATTTTTGGAGATTTTTGATGACTGTTTGAATCTCCTTACTGGTTATGGGTCTGTTCAGGTGTTCTGTTTCTTCCTGGTTCCGTTGTGGTAGTTTATATGTCTCTAGAAATGCATCCATTTCTTCCAGATCATGAAATTTGCTGGTGTAGAGATGCTCATAATATGTTCTTATAATTGTTTGTATTTCTTTGGTGTTGGTTGTGATCGCTCCTCTTTCATTCATGATTTTATTAGTTTGGGTCCTTTCTCTTTTCTTTTTGATAAGTCTGGCCAGGGGTTTATCAATCTTATTAATTCTTTCAAAGAAACAGCTCCTAGTTTCATTGATTTGTTCTGTTGTTTTTTTGGTTTCTATTTCATTGATTTCTGATCTGATCTATATTATTTCTCTTCTCCTGCTGGGTTTAGGCTTTCTTTGTTGTTCTTTCTCCAGCTCCTTTAGGTATAGGGTTAGGTTATGTATTTGAGACCTTTCTTGTTTCTTGAGAAAGGCTTGTATCACTATATATTTTCCTCTCAGGACTGCTTTTGCTGTGTCCCACAGATTTTGAACCGTTGTGTTTTCATTTTTCATTTGTTTCTATTAATTTTTTCCATTCTTCTTTAATTTCCTGGTTGAGCCATTCATTCTTTAGAAGGATGCTCTTTAGTCTCCATGTATTTGGGCTCTTTCCAAATTTCCTCTTGTGATTGAGTTCTAGCTTCAGAGCACTGTGGTCTGAAAATATGCAGGGAATGATCCCAATCTTTTGAGACTGGTTGAGACCTGATTTATGACCCAGGATGTGATCTATTCTGGAGAATGTTCCATGTGCACTAGAGAAGAATATGTATTCTGTTGCTTTGGGATGGAATGTTCTGAATATATCTGTGATGTCCATCTGGTCCAGTGCGTCATTTAAGGCCTTTATTTCCTTGTTGATCTTTTGCTTGGATGATCTGTTCATTTCAGTGAGGGGAGTGTTAAAGTCCCCTACTATTATTGTATTATGGTCAATGTGTTTACTTGATTTTGTTATTAATTGGTTTCTATACTTGGCTGTTCCCATGTTAGGGGCATAGATATTTAAAATTTTTAGATCTTCTTGTTGGACACACCCTTTGAGTATGATATACTGTTCTTCCTCATTTATTATTATAGTCTTTGGCTTAAAATCTAATTGATCTGATATAAGGATTACCACCCCAGCTTTCTTTTGATGTCCATTAGCATGGTAAATTGTCTTCCAGCCCCTCACTTTAAATCTGGAAGTGTCTTTGGGTCTAACATGAGTTTCTTGTAGACAGCATATTTTTTTTTAAATTTATTTATTTGACAGAGAGAGATCACAAGTAGGCAGAGAGGCAGGCAGAGAGAAAGTTCTCAGCAGTCTTCCTGCTGAGCAGACAGCCCCAATTCGGGGGCTCAATCCCAGGACCCTGGGATCATGACCTGAGCCAAAGGCAGAAGCTTTAACCACTGAGCCACCCAGGTGCCCCTGTAGACAGCATATTGATGGGTTTTGTTTTTTTATCCATTCTGATACCCCTTGTCTTTTGATTGGGGCATTTAGCCCATTTACATTCAGGGTAACTATTGAGAGATATGAATCTAGTGCAGTTGTATTGCCTGTAAGATGACTGTTACTGCATATTGTCTCTGTTCCTTTCTAAACTACTACTTTTAGGCTCTCTCTTTGCTTAGAGGACCCCTTTAAATATTTCCTGTAGAACTGGTTTGGTGTTTACAAATTCTTTTAGTTTTTGCTTGTCCTGGAAGCTTTTTATCTCTCCTTCTATTTTCAATGGTAGCTTAGTTGGATATAGTATCCTTGGCTGCATGTTTTTCTCCTTTAGTGCTCTGAATATATCATGCCAGTTCTTTCTGGCCTGCCAGGTCTCTGTGCATAAGTCTGCTGCCAATCTAATATTTTTACCATTGTATGTTACAGACACTTCTTCTCCCAGGCTGCTTTCAGGATTTTCTCTTTGTTGCTAAGACTTGTAAATTTTACTATTAGATGAGGGGGTGTAGATCTGTTCTTATTGATTTTGACGGGGGTTCTCTGTGCCTCCTGGATTTTGATGCTTGTTCCCTTTGCCATATTAGGGAAATTCTTTACAATAATTCTCTCCAATATACATTCTACTCCCCTCTCTTCTGCTTCTGGAATCCCAATTATTCTAATGTTTCATCTCATGTTATCACTTATCTCTCAAATTCTCCCCTCGTGGTCCAGTAGTTGTTTGTCTCTCTTTTGCTCAGCTTCTTTTTTTTTTTAAAGATTTTATTTATTTATTTGTAAGAGAGAGAGAGTGAGAGTGAGCACAGGCAGACAGAGTGGAAGGCAGAGTCAGAGGGAGAAGCAGGCTCCCTGCGGAGCAAGGAGCCCGATGTGGGACTCAATCCCATGACGCTGGGATCATGACCTGAGCCGAAGGCAGCTGCTTAACCAACTGAGCCACCCAGGCGTCCCTGCTCAGCTTCTTTATTCTCTATCATTTGGTCTTCTATATCACTAATTCTCTCTTCTGCATCATTTAACCTAGCAGTAAGAGCCTCCATTTTTGAGTGCACCTCATTAATAGCTTTTTAAATTTCAACTTGGTTAGATTTTAGTTCTTTTATTTCTCCTGAAAGGGCTTTTATTTCTCCAGACAGGGTTTCTCTAATATCTTCCATGTCTTTTTTGAGCCTGGGTAGCACCTTGAGAATCGTCATTCTGAACTCTAGATCTGACATATTACCAATGTCCATATTGATTAGGTCCCTAGCCTTCGGTACTGCCTTTTGTTCTTTTTTTCTCTTTTTTCCACCTTGTCATTTTATCCAAATAAGATATATGAAGGAGAGAATAAAATACTAAAAGGGTAGCAAAGATCTCAGGAAAATGTGCTTTAACCAAATCAGAAGAGACCCCAAATTGTGGGGGGGAAGAAAGGGGGTAAAAAGAAGTTCAGAAAAAAAATAATAAAAAAAATAAAAAAATAAAGAAAAAAATATAAAAAAAAAAAATATATATATTAGACTGGTGAATAGAACAGGCTCACCCACTTAACTTTGGGAGTATTTTGGTCTCTTAGAAGAAACTAACTCCCCAAATTTTAAAGAGTGAAAAACATATATAAGGGTAAACACAATGAAGGGATGGAATATGACTATAAAGATGAAAAACAACTTTTTTTAAAATTTCTAAAGAAGGAGTTAAGATAAGTTGGTTGAGAGAATAAAGAAAATGAAAGTGGAGATAATTTGCTCAGGCTGGAGACTAGAACAAAGCCCTGTGCTAGGTTTAAGGTGTATTTTGATCTATTTGAAGAAGTTGTACCCCAAATTTTTTTAGAAGAAAAAACCCTATGTGTATACAACAAATAAAGTTAGATACAATGAAGGATAAAATATGGCTATAATAATGAAGGTTCAAAAACATTTTTTTTTTAAATGAAAGACATTGTTAAGATAAACTAGTTTAAAAACCTTAAAAGAGAAAAGGGTAAAAGTTAAAAAAAATTAGCAGAAGAAAAATGTAAAATTAATAATAATTAACTTTGCAAGACTAAAGAATCATGGAGAGAAAGCCATAAATTCCATGCTTTGCTTTCTCCTCCTCTGGAATTCTGCTGTTCTCAGTAAGTGAACTTGGTCTTGGCTGGATTTCTTGTTGATCTTCTGGGGGAGGGGCCTGTTGTAGTGATTCTCAAGTGTCTTTGCCTGAGGCGGAATTGCACTGCCCTTACCAGGGGTCAGGCTAAGTAATCTGCTCCGGTTTGCTTTCGGGAGCTTTTGTTCCCTGAATGCTTTCTGTAGAGTTCCGGAGGACAGGAATGAAAATGGCAGCCTCCCAATCTCTGGCTCGGAGGAACCAAGAGCTCGGGGGCCCACTGCTCAGTGCACCCCTGGAGAAAAGCGCTCACTCACTCCCGTCTCCCTGGCCTCCAGCCATGTTGCGAGGTCACCCAGTCTGTGACCAAGCTTCTCTATCTCTGGCACAAAGCCCCACCTGGAGTCTCTGAACCCCGCAAATCCCTGAGCTCTTCCAGGACGGTCTCCCCGGATCTTGTGGGGTCTCTCCTCACAGAGTAGTGTCCTGTGCCACAGACCACAATTTAAGGTAACCCCAAGTTGAGAGCTCACTCCTCAGCTTCGTCTCTGTAGCCGGCTTTCCCTAATACCTGTGACCTCTGTGACACTCAGCCCCAATCCTTCTGTGACCCCGTGGGACCTGAGGCCACACTGTCCCCGTGTGGGCTTCACCCCGGCTTAACATCTGAAGCGATGTCCCTCAGTGCAGCAGACTTTTAAAAGTTCTGATTTTGTGCTCCATTGCTCTGCCGCTTGCCAGGAGCTGGCCCCTCCCCACTGCGGTCTATCTTCCCCTCTCTTTGGATTCACTTCTCTGCCGGTCCTACCTTTCAGAAAGTGGTCGATTTTCTGTTTCTGGCATTGCTGCTCTTCTTCTCTTCAATCTCCTGTTGGATTTGTAGGTGTTCAGAATGGTTTGATAAGCTATCTAGCTGATCTCCTGCTACCTGATGTTGTCTCAGCCTGCTACTTCTCTGCCATCTTGACTCTTTCCCCTATCGAAACTCCTGTTCTTTCCATTTTTAAGAGAAATTTGGAATGTGGATTTTCATAGAGTACTTCTGGTCCTCAGATACTGGCAACTAATCCAATTTTTAAAATTACATGCACACTTCACCAGACAAGCCAAAGAAAATAAATCTCTGAATCCTGCCCCATCCTGTGCCATGGCTATTCGTTGCTGAATTCTGGCCTTGAGCTACCTAGTTCACAGGATTTTCAGAAAGTTGTTCACTGTCACAAGAAATATTGCTTAGACTGGCATTTTCCTGGGTTCATTTGACAACCCCAGTCCATTTTTTATATTTAATACTCCAGAATATACAAAAGAAATTGAAGAGGCCCAGATGAGTGCTCCTCACTAAGATATTAAATATTTTTTTAAATTTAGTTTCATTGAAAAGTCCTTATCCTTGAATACATTTCCTCTTCAGTAATAAGAGAGATCAAAGATTTACCTCTCAGGGTGACTGGGTGTCTCAGTCGGTTAAGTTGTCTGCCTTCGACTCAAGTCATGATCTCAGTGTCCGGGGATTGAGTCCCACTTCGGGCTCCCTACTTGTTGCAAAGTATGCTTTTCCCTCTTTCTCTGCCTGCTGCTCTGCCTACTTATGCTTCTATCTCTCTGTCAAATAAATAAATAAGATCTTTTTTTTAAAAAAAGATGTACCTCCCTGTTGTTGAAATACCTAGTCCAATATCAACCACCTATAATTGAAAATTTTAAATCAATAAGTTAGTATTTAATAAATAGTTCATAATTTTACATTTGTATACATAGAATACTATGCAACAGAAATAATGTAATACCTATCTAATAGAGTTATTTTGAGAGTTGAATAAAATGGTATATGAGAAACTAACTATAAAGTGATAAACACATTTATAGTGTCATTATAGTTATTAATGAAGATTATTAAAATAAGATTTCTGTCTTTTAAAAACCTGTAAGTATGTAAAATTATTTATATACGTACATATATATTCAACATCTATGTGTGTGTATGTATGTGTGTGAGTATGTGTGTAAATTCATGGTGTATGTCAAATAATACACGTTTTAATTCACCAAAAGGATCCTCCTCCATGTTATCTTTTTTTTTTTTTTTGAGATATATTGATTTGAGAGAGAGCCCAAGAAGTGGGAGGAGCAGAGAGTGAGGGAGAGAGGGAACCCCAAGCAGACTCCTTGCTGAGTGCAGAGTCCGATATGGGGCTCAGTTCCGTGACATGACACCGAGATCATGACCTGAGATGAAATCAAGAGTCAGCACTCAACCAGCTGAGCCACCCAAGCACCCCATCTCCTTTTATTTTTTAAATTAATAGTAAATTTTGATGACTCTAAATAAATAGGTATTTTATAATCTTAGTTCTGCTCAATTTTATCTTTCCATACTTCATTGTAAAGATTTTCTTCTGACTTGTCTTTCTTGTAACTAATTTTCCCTTCAGCTTTGTGTCTAATATGCTGTTAAACCCATCTACAGAGTTCTTAATTTGGGTTATTTTATTTTTCAGCTTTATGGTTTCTATATGATTCTTTTTCAGATATGCACTATTTATATGTGTGCATGTATGTGGGTGTATGCATGTAGTTTTCAGTTTTTTGCAGAAGTTCTCAATTTCCTTGGTCATAGTAAGCAGAGTTATTTTAAACTCTGTATCTCCCTATGGTTCTATTTTATTAATTGCTGTTCCTGCTGGCTCTCATTCATTTTCTCCTGACTCCTTGTCAGTCCTTTTTTTTAAACACTTTGTGTCACATATTGTATTTGAAAATTATTTTTAAAAATAATTTGAGGGCTAGGATGAAGTTAGCTTCCACTGGAGGAAATTTACATTTGTTTCTGTCAGAGGCTTGTGATTAGAACACTTTGAGGTGGCCTTAATTCAATGTCAAGAAGTGAGATAATTTGAAACTGTGTTGTAATGAGCTGGTCTAGGTGTACTTCTGGATAACCCTTACTCCTAGTACACAGCGTTTTGGGTCTCAACCAGTAACCCGGCCATGGAGGGCCCTAGTCTCCAAATTTTGAACTCTTAGCTACTACAAAGCTATCAAAAGCCCTGACCACTCTTTAAGTCTCTCAGATGCCTCCTCTAGAATTAGTAAGTTTTCCTTCCCCACCCCTTACTTTCCACAAGGAGGGAAAATATGGGGTTTATCTGTTTGTATTCCATCTTCCAGATATTGATAGTAATAGCTGAGTGATGACTATCACTCTCTTGTTAGCTGTCTGTAGCCTTTAAGAACTTTTTAAAAATTTTATGCAGCTTTTCTAGTTGTCTCCAAGAGAAGGTTACTTTAAATCACTTCGATGCTACTACCAAAAGGGGAAGAACACTTTTAAGTTTTAAACATGTTATACATAGTTGTTTCATAAACAATGGCTGAAAATTCCATTATCTGACACACCTAGTCCCTTTGTGGATCCATTTCTGTTGCTGCTTTGGAGTTTCAGTATAATATAGTTACATCTGATGGGGTATGTATGATAGGCTAAGGGAACACAGCACATGTTTGTAGACTAACTTGAGAAATTCAGGGAAGGCTTTCTGGAAGAAATGGCCTCTGTCTTGTCTTATAATAGTAATGAATAAGCAACACACACGTATGTTTTTATCCTCTGTGTATAAACATAATAAATATTCATTGAAGAAAAGTTAGAACAGTGCCTCGCTGGCTCAAAGGTAGTGCATGCTGCCTCTTGCATATGAGTCTCTTGGGGTCGTGAGTTCAAGTAGGCGTGGAACTGACGAAAGAAAGGAAGAGAAAAAAAAGAAAGAAAGGGGAAGGAACGGAAGAAAGAAAGAAAAGTACTAAAAAAGACAATAAAAAATGACTTCCACAACCTGATAATTTACTTTTGGAGGTTATTTATTTAGTCTCTGTACTACCAGATATATGATATATGTATATTATACATTTGAAGACACCCCACATATACAATTGTATATAATCTTTATATATTATAACATAAGCATTTTCCCAAATTATTAAGAGCAATATTCCAAGCAATTTTTCATGCTGCTCACTGTATGAGTATGATATTATTTATTTAGCTATGTCCTTATGAGTCATTAGATTTCTGTCAATTTTTTCTAATTTCGAAAAGTGTTATAGTTAGCAATTTTATTCACAGATGTTGTACACCTTTTAAGGTATATACATTTTAAGATGGATTTCTAGAAGTTGATAAAGAAGATAAAATACCTTTATGGCTCATACATGTTTTTTACAGCCATACAGAGAGTATACTTTCTAAAGAACTAAAGGAAAAAAGACTAACTACGGTAGCTGAAGCTGAGAAGCAAGATGCGTTCTACTCATTTGACATCTCAACAACTCCTACTGTTGCCCAGTTTTCTCCCCCATTATCCAAGACACACCTGCAAAAGGATCTATTTGAGGAATATAAACTCATTGCTTCTGAAATACTGCATGAACTTGGGGAGGTACTGCAGAAGTATGCAGAGTATCACATTATTTACCCTGAGGGAATTGTAAATCTTATGAATTACAGTTGGCATGATCTTATTGAAGGTGCTTCTAAGTGTGCATCCAAAAGTTCAGGCTTGAAGAAAAACACTGCCTTGCAAAGAGATCCCAGTTCCGTGACCCAAATCAGCAGCTTTTCGAGAGAGGAATATCATAAGGAAAAGCATCTTGTGAAAGCAAAAAAAGACCATGATGCTTCATCTGGTACGTAGAAGTTATTAGTTAGTTTTATAAATTAATCCTCCAAGTTTAAAAGAAAAAGAATAAAAAAGCACTGAGTGAGAAATTGACAAAACATTATATTAGTGATACTTGGTTTGTGTTAAGAATTTTAGTAAGTATTAGTGAAGTATTAGTGAAGTAAATTTAGTAAGTATTAGTGTCAGGAGAAAGATATAAAAATTTATAGTGCTTTCATTGAAAGCATCTATTATACTTCATGTGACAGGAACTCTCTGCCTCAAGGGATCCTACAAATTCTTTTACTGTACTGTACAGGGCCTAACAGAAATATGATGCTAGCCACATACATGATTTTTTTAATTAACTTTTTTTAAGGGTCTTTTTTTTTTGAGGGGGGGGGAGGGGAGGGGCAAAGGGAGAGGAAGAGAGAAACCCAAGAAGACTCAGTGCTCAGCACGGATCCCAATGCAGAACTCTTACATCTTACAACCCCTAAATCACAACTCTGAGATCACAACCTGAGCCAAAACCAAGGGTCAGATGCCTAACGCACTGTGCCACCCAGGCACCCCATTAAATTAACATTTTATTTTAAGATGATTATAGGCCCACATAAAGAGTAATCCCATATCCCCTTTATCCATTTTCTCCATAAGGCAACATCTTGTAAAACTCTAGTTCAGTATCACAACCAGGATATTGACATTGATACAGTTAAGATTCAAAACTTTTCTGTCAAGGTAGGGATCATTCATGTCCTGAAGCCATACCCACTTCCCTCTTTCTCCACTCCCTCTTTTAACCTATGTGTTTTGCATTTCTATATTTTTGTCATTTCAAGAATATTATATAAGTGGAATCATACAATGTATAAACTTGGTGATTGCCTTTTTTCAGTCAGCTTAATGTTCTGGAGATACACCCAGGTCATATATATCAGTAGTTTGTTCCTTTTTATTGCTTTGCAGTATTCCATGGTGTGAATGTACCAGTTTGTTTAATCAGTCTTTGATGGATCTGTGGGTAGTTTGGATTTTTTCCAATTTGGGGCCATTATGAAAGCTGCTAAAACACTCATGTATAGGAATTGTGTAAATGTAAGTTTTGATTTTTCTTTGGTAGATTGCCAAAAGTTCAATTACTGGGCTATGTGGCAATTATGTGTTTGCTTTTATTTTTATTATTTTATTTTTATTTTTAAAAAGATTTTATTTATTTATTTGATGAGAGAGAGATAGCAAGAGAGGGAACATAAGCAGGGGTTAATGACTGAGCCACTGAGGCACCCCTGTTTTTATTTTTTTAAGAAGATTTTATTTACCCATTTGACGCAGAGAGACACAGACAGAGAGCACACTCAGGGGAGTGGCAAAGGGAGAGGGAGAAGAAGGCTCCCCACTGAGCAGGGAGCCCAGTGTGGGGCTTGATCCCAGGTCCCTGGGATCATGACCAGAGCAGAAGGCAGACAGTTAACCGACTGAGCTACCTGGGTGCCCCCATGATTACCTTTATGTGAAACCTTCCAACTATTTTCCAAAGACACTATCCTGTTTATATTTTTCTCAAAAATCAGATGGGCATATTTATGTGAATTTATTTCTAGGTTTTCCTTTTGTGTCTGCTTATTCTCATTCGTGTTCTCTTGACTCCCTGTGAATATGATTATTTTTAATTTTGTGTCAGACACTGTATTTGAAAAACTTCTTAAAACTTATTTGAGGGCTGGATGAAATTATCTTCAACTAAAGGCAATTGGAAGCAGGCACTGAAACAGATGTTTGTATACCAATACTCATAGCAACAATAATAGCAGTTATTCACAATAGCCAAAAGGTGGAAACAATCCAAATGTCCATTGACAGGTGCATGGATAAACAGATTATGCTTTGTACGTACAATGGAATATTATTCAGCCTTAAAAAGGAATGGCATTCTGATACAGGTAGTAATGTGGATGAAACTTGAAGACATCATGCTAAGTGAAATAAGCCAGAAACAAAAGGACAAATAAAGTATGACTCTACTTACATGAGGTACCTAAAGTAATCAAATACATAGAGACAGAAAGTAGAATGTCTCTATGGGGCTGTGGGGAGGGAAGGATAGGGAGTTATTGCTAAATAGGTACAGAGTTTCACTGATGCTACAAAACCATACACTTAAAAATGGTTAAAATGGTAAATTTCATGTTTTGAAAATTTAACCACAATAAAAATATTTTAATGGTTAAATAGTAAATTTTGTGTTACATATCCACAATAACAACAACAACAAAAAAAGGCAGTGGGGGAGGGAACATTTGCAAGTACCAAAGGCGAGACTGTTAAGAATAATAATAAAGCATTAAGGATCTGAAATTTTTGCTGATAATAATTTCAAAAAACTTGATAGGGAAATATGAGTGACTGGCACAGACACATGATTTAAAAAGGATGAGGAACCACAGCAGAGCTTAGCACTACATTGCGGAGAGTACTGGTAGATCCCACTTTTATCCCCAGAATGTAGCTTTATATTCAGGACTTTATGATTTCTCACTTTCACTCCTATTGTGTTGAATATATACAAGCAGAATTCAATGTAGCAAAAGAATGATATTTTAAATATTAAATTCATATTCATTTATAATATTTTACAGATCATAGGGAACTTTCTAGCCATTATCTAATTTCGTTGTCCAGATATCCCTGTGGAGTAGCTGATAGGATTCTGTTTCACTATGGAGAAAACTGAGATGCCAAAGCATCAAGTAACTTACCTAAAGTCACGGTTTCTGATAGAGCTATGACCCCAATCCTGGTCTTTTAACTCCCAGTATAGTGTCCTTTCTGCTACTTTATCCCTAACTCTCATTCTGCTGTTAAAATTAATAGTGATGAAGATTTTGGCAATGAGAATAAATAGTAGTGGTAGCTATCTCTACAAGGCCCCTCTGAGATAGAGAAGTAATCTACTGGAGTGACTAAGCCTTTGCTCTTAGGATTCCTGGGTCAAAATCCTGGCTATTGCACTTACTAGTTACATATTTTGAGCATATTTCATAACCCCTCTTTGCCTCAGTTTCGTTATTTGTGACATGGTACTGCAAATTGTACCTTCCAGGGTGATTCTGAATATTAAATAAGTTAACACTAAAGCACTTGGAAAAGTATCAAAGTATAGTAGACACTACTTATTGTTTAAAGTTTTTATTTAAATTCTGATTAAGGGACGGTGTCGTGTTAGTTTCAGGCATACAGTATAGTGAGTGATTCAACACTTCCATTCATCACCCAGTGGTAGACTCTGCTTACGTGCTTGTTGTTGTTGTTTTTATCATCATCATCATCATCATCATCATCATCATCATCATCTCCATTCTTTCATATGATCCTCAGAGTAACCCTTCACTATATAGGTATTATTATAGACTCCTGATGGTTCATGAAGTCCAGTACATTTGCTTTAACAAGATAATTCAAGCAGTACAATTTTTACTTTTTAAGGACAAGTGATTGCTGTTCATCAAGAGATTGAAAGGCTCTGTGGTAGTGGTTCTCAAAGTGTGGTCCCTGAACCCGTGCATCAATATCACTAGGAACTTGTTAGAACAAGTCCTAGAAAATTTTCCAGGTCTTATTCTAGACTTACTTGAAGTCCTCATCTGTAAAATGAGAAGATTAATGGTGGAACTCTGTTGAGAGAAATAAATTATATAATGCATGTAATGTGCTTAGCATAGTGGCTGGCATATAGTAAGTACTCAATAAGTATTAGTCATGGTTATTCTTAGAACAAAACCAATAATACAGTCTTTTAGTAAATCAAGAAATTATATAGAGGAATTTTCAAGTTAAAAAGCTGTTTCATAAAAAAATTAAAAAATTTTTTTTAAAAAAAGCTGTTTCATTTCCAGAGCAAATGGAAATATTTCATGGGTCATTATGGGTTCTTATGAAAAATTTTACCAATGCCCTGGTAATAATATTAAAATGTTGACAACTGATTTTTGTGTTGATGATGATCTAGCAAAATACTCACTTTGTCTTCTTTCTCCTCTCCCCCCTCATCTTCCTTCTCCTTCCTTTTTTCCTAGCTCTTGTCGACCAAAACCAAAATGCCCACATACCCCAGGATAACAATTTACCTGTTGTCATCCACTTCTCGCTGTTATCCAAGATCTGTTTAGAAAATGGTAAGATCCCTTTACCCATCCAAATTAGGGTCAACTCTGATGAGCAGCTAGAGTGAGAATTCACTTACCTTCCCTGAATTTGGAAACTTCTCCTAGTTATCCTCTTAGTACAATCTCAGTCAAAGCCAGGCTTTTAAGTTCATGTATTCCTTGTCAAAGTTTCCAGATGCACCACCTCTAAACCAGTGTCCGTGATTTCTCCACTCTGGTGCCCTGGGAGTTTTTTTCTTCTTGGTTCTAAGAAACCAACTTCAGTAATAATGACTTGCCTGTTCACCCAGGGCCTTCCATCACAAAAACATACCAACCTGGACTAGAAACCAAAGCTTCAAAGTTTTCCTTTTCTTTTTTCTAAAAGATTTTATTTATTTTTTTGACAGAGAGAGACACAGTGAGAGAGGGAACACAAGCAGGGGGAGTGGGAGAGAGAGAAGCAGGCTCCCCACTGAGCAGAGAGCCCAATGTGGGACTTGATCCCAGGACCCTGAGATCATGACCTGAGCTGAAGGCAGACATTTAAGGACTGAGCCACACAGGTGCCCCAAAGCTTCTTTGGTTTTAAAATTGTTTAAGTGTTATAAGGAGATTTCTTAAGGAAGATTATGAACACACAAATCTAGAAAGAATACAGTCTATCCCTGAATGACGTAAAAGGGATTGGATATAGATTATTGGGAAAGGGAACCTTGTCATTCCTTGAAATACAGACATAATATAGCCAACTTCATGTGGCTTAGGGAGTGAGTAGGAGTTGGGGCTGGCTGCTGTGGGTCTCAGATTTGCTTTTCGTAACCTTTTTATCATAACCTAAGAACTTTCATCACAACCTAAGAACTTTGAAAGTTTTTGCTTTTAGAGAATGTGATTTTAGGAGTCAGATGTCCTTCCCACACCTCCCAATACCCTACATATGTTTCTGAATCTGGTGTATTAAGCAATCAAAATTTATGACTGGGACTAACTGGAGTGGGATAGATATTGAGGAAATATGCATATGCTAAGAACAAGCCCAGTAAGTATGGCAAAACAGCAAATAGGAATGAAATAAATCATAAGCTATCCTGAGCGTTCAGCATGAAAATGTCAAGGAATCCAAATAGGTGGGTAAAGTCAGTAACAGGAAATCCCTCTGGAGGCAATTGAATGGCAAGCGAATAGTCTGTGAGTAAGCAGCAAGGCCTTAAGCATTAAGGGGCAGGATTGGAATCCCAAAGCAAGAAGCTGGAATTACATTATTGAACCCTTAAGGAAACTGGGATGGAGTTTGTTCAATCCTTCTCATCTAGAGTTAGCATGATTCTCATGGTCCAATGATAATGAACCTGAATGTGGTTATGTTAGTCAGGAATCTTTAAGCTGTAGATGATAAGAGCTCAACTCACACTGGCTTAAGCAACAGGAAAATTCTTTGCTAGTATACTGGGGGCAGCTCAAAAGATTAAAGGAAGAACTGCGGGAGCAAAGGTCCAAGGCAGGATGTGGGACTCAGCGCTTCTAGAGGCGCTTTCCTGTCCATCTCTGCTTGGCTGAATTCTACAGTTAGGCTTGGTTCACACAGTGAAAGAGATAGTCACCGCCAGCCCTAAATTCACATGCCCCATGCCTAGAAAGAAAGTGCTTCTTTTCCTCCAGTGTCCATGAAGGAGACTCAGGAATAGATCCCAAGTGTGCTGACTACCAATAAAATGCTCCCTCTTGAGAGATGGGATCTCAAGTCTAGGGGATGCTGAAGAATCTGATCTGTAGGTCTGCAGGGCGTGTAGGGATTTGAACACTTCAGAAGTCATCATAGGGATTTAATTCCTGGGGGTTATATTTTTAAAGCCATTTTAGTGCAAATCTCCTGAAGAGAGGTAATTCTTAAGCTGATGACTTATACTTTAATATAAATGGATTTGAGTACTTCTTCTTTTTTTTTTTAAGGTTTTATTTATTTGAGAGAGAGAATGCCTGCACTCAAGAGCACAAGGGTGGGGAGGGGGAGAGGGAGACTCTCAAGCAGACTCCCTGCTGAGTGTGGAGCTGGACCCTGGAGCTTGGCCCCACGACCCTGAGATCTTGACTTGAGCTGAAAACAAGAGCCGGTTGCTCACCCAACTGAGCCATCCAGTTACCCCTGGATTTTGGTTCCTTTTTCAAGTAGGCCTAGATAGACTGATGGCTGAGCAGGATTTATATAGTGAGTACTGAGTTTGGGTAAATTTTTAAATATCCCCTTGAGTTAATATGTGCATTGTTGTTTTAAGGTTGGATCTTTCAATATCCTGACTCAAAATTGGAAATTCTGAAATGGAAGACAATCCTCAGTACTGCTGTGAAGAGACTACAAGAAGCCACCATTCAAATGTAAGGAGCCTTCTGCAATGTTTATTTTTTAAGGATTTATATGTTTATTTTAGAGCTAGAACAAGAGAGAGCACACACACACACCCACACACACCCAGGGGTTGGGATAGAGGGAGAGATTTCTAAGCAGACTCCCTGATGAGCCCAGAGCCCACGCAGGGCTGGATCTCACAACCTGAACAGAAACCAAGAGTTGGATGCTTAACCAACTGAGCCACCCAGGCACCCCTGCAGTCTTTAGAATCATAGTTTTATGAGGCACATAATGGGTAGATAGGCAAGAAGAGATGCAGAGCCTGTGGGACCCTGGGCAAGTCACTCTATCACTTTGCCTTGTATCTGTAATACGAAAAAAAAAAAAAAACCATACACACACAAACCCTTCTTTTCCTAGTAACTCATAGATATAAGTTACTTTGTAGTACACAACTTTATCAGTCACTCAGCCTTGTCAGGTGACCAGTACAGGATCCTGTGTGAAAACAGTGCAGAAGAGAGAGAGGAGATAAGTCAAGGAAAGGAGTACTAGCTGTAGGGAAAGCACTAGGAAATAGGAAATTGGTCCCTATGTCCAAGAAACTTGTCACCTTAAATGGGAAACTAACCATCTTGGCAAGTTAACTTGGCAAGTTAATCAAGAGAGGACAAATCAAACACTTAGGGAGTGATAAGAACCAGAGCAAGCATTGACAAAATTCCTGCTCTGTGGCCAGACAGTGGAGCTGATGCTCTACATTTATCTATACTGCTCAGAACAACCCCATGAGATAAAGGCAATTATCATCTCCATTTTACAGATAAGGAAATTAATGTGCCTTGAAGTGTGGCAATTTGTTGCAAGTTACTCAGCTAGAAAAAGGCAGAGCCAGGAGTAAAACCCAGCTCTATCTGACTCCAAAGTGCACCCACTTTCAACTCATGCTTTGTTTTCACTCGTTTTCCACCTGGCCTTCGGTGTGAAAATAACCACTTAATGCTCTGTGGAGTGCCTTTCAAATGTGATAGATGCTTAGTATTTAAAATACTTATTTAAGGGGCACCTGAGTGGCTCAGTCGGTTAAGTGGTTAAGTGTCTACTTTCAGCTCAGGCATGATCCCGGGGTCCTGGGATGGAGCCCCGTGTCAGGCTCCCTGCTTAGTGGGGAATCTGCTTCTCTGTCTCCCTCTTCCCCTTCTCTTGCTCGTGCTCTCTCTCTCTTATAAATAAATAAAATCTTTTAAAAAAGTATTTAAAATTACATACACACAGAGACACCTGCCTGGCCAGTCAGAAGATTGTGTGACTCTTGATCTCGGGGTCATTGGTTCGAGCCCCTTGTTGGATAGAGAGATTATTTAAAATGATAATAATAAACTTTAAAACATACATAAAATAAAATTACATACAAAAAAAGTAATTGGAAAATGAGAAATTTTTAGATCAGAAGCAAACAAATTTTAATACTGTTGATCAATCTAAATTGTTAAGAGAGATCTTATAATGTAATGTGAAATTCTTTATTAGATTTTTCTAAAATCCTGGCCTTTACCACTCTGGACAAGAATTGAGCAGCGTGTGCAAGGACTGGAAAAAAAAGGTCTACAATCATCTGACTCTGTCTCTTTAATGGTGTCTCTCTCTTTAAGGCCCTTTAAGGACTGGAAAAGGTAGAGCAGGCCCAGAACCCAGACTTGGTTAAGATTTTAGATCTTGTGCTGAAAATTCCTGGTGATTTAATCAATGAAGAATAATTTCTAGTGAAAATTTTTAAAAGATTTTATTAATTTATTTGGGGGGTAGTGAGAGAGAGGGAGAGGACAAGCAAGGGGAATAGCATAGGGAGAGGGAGAAGCAGGCTCTCCACTGATTAGGGAGCCTGATGTGGGGTCTTGATCCCAGGACCCTGGGGATCATGACCCAAGCCAAAGGCAGATGCTTAACCAACCAAGCCACCCAGGTGCCCCTCTAGTGTAATTTTTTATTTTTTATTTTCTTATTTTTTGAAATTTAAAAAAATTTAAAATTATTATTTAAATTTTAATTTTAATTAAATTTAAATTAAATAAAATTTAATTTAATTTATTTAAATTAAATTTAAAATTTAAATAATTATTTAAAATTTTAAGCATAGTTTCACTAGAAATCACTCTTTATTGGTTCAATCACCAGGAATTTTAAAATTCAAATTAGTAAATTTAGTATATTGGTAAATTTAGTATCTAAACTTAAACATCATATTACAATTATTATTGTAAAACACCTATGCTTAAGGGCATCTGGCTGGCTCAGTTGGTTGAACATCTGTCTCTTGATTTCAACAAGCTCCTCACTGGGTGTGGACCTTGCTTAATTAAGATCATCTTTCGCCTTCTGCCTCTCCCCACTCCTGTGCTCTCTCTCTCTTCCTCAAAAAATAAGCAAACAAAAACAAACAAGCAAACAAAAATCCCACCTATGCTTAGTATTTAAACTAAATTTTATTATTGTACAATAATCAATGTTTTGTTTTAAATTTCTCACCCTTGTTTTTATTACTGGAAAAATCTTTCCTCATGCTAAAATTGGATAAACCTACTGTATGTTTTAATTTCTTTTTTCTCCATTTAGTTGGAAATTTGTGTGTGTGTGGTATGAAGTTTCTAGCTCGATTTCTCCCATGCCAATAAGAATAATAGCTGGTATTTATTGAGTGCTAATAATAGTAGCTAACATTTATTGAGTGTTTGTTTTGTGCAGATTCTTTTTACATCAAAAGCAGCTTAAACAATTTTACCAATTTATTCTTACAGGTAAACTTAGAATTAGTTTTTCAGGTTTAAAAAGACTTCAAGTGATGTGGAGCAGGTGGTATATTTTAATGGGGAAAAAAAACTTGCAGGGAGTATATGAGAACTCTCTGTACTTTCCACTCAGTTTTGCTGTGAACCTAATACTGCTCTAAAAAAATAAAGACTAAAGCAAAAGCTGAAATAAAAAATGGAGTCAGAACATCTAGGTTCATTAGTCAATAGCGTGGGATCTTGTGTAAATCACTTGAACTTCCTGAACCTCTGCTCCTTTATTCATTTAGGGATAATGACATGTTTTCTGCTTACCACAGCAGGTTCTTGTGACTCAGTATATATAAATGTACTTTGCAGAGACCAAAGCACCAAGCAAGCACAAAGCATTTTTTAATAATAAACCAGTACTGTCAGAAGTGGTTTCTTAAAACAAGTAGGGTTAGAACCAAGAAGAGATGGCTTGGCAGAATAGATGGAGGAGGTGAGTTTAGCTGGCACACAGCAGCAGGGATGAGTATGATGCTGTTATATGTGACCCATAGTAATAAGCTTTGTCAAGAGAGTGGTTTTTTAACAACGAGAATTTCTAGAATTCATTCCCAAGGGATTTAGCATATACAGAATCCAAGCTTTAAAAAGAACACATGTAAAATTTTACAATGTGTGCATTACAAAGCATCTCTGCAAGAAAATCAGCCAAACCTTAACATCCCTTGGTTCCAGGGTGAGAGATAGCATGTAGATTGAAAAAAAAATGCTTGCTGGATGAAGTGCAATTTTATAAAGATTATTTATTTATTTGACTGAGAGATGGCAAGTAGGCAGAGAGGCAGGTGGGGGGGCAGGGAGCAGGCTCCCTGCTGAGCAGAGAGCCCAATGTGGGGCTCCATCCCAGGACCTTGAGATCATGACCTGAGCTGAAGGCAGAGGCTTAAACCACTGAGCCACCCAGGCGCCCCTGAAATGCAATTTTAGACAAATCAGAAGTATTGTCTTGTGCACCCTGATAAATTTCTATCACATTTGCTCCACACAGAAAATTATAGAAGTTTAATATCAAGTCAGACCAAGGGAAATTAGAGCAGCATCTTGTCCTACTCCATTGGCAGGTGCACTCTGAAACATACTCTCTTTTCTTATCACAGGAAGTCTAGTATCACAAACACAGTGAACCCTCCCATCCCAGACCAGATCCCACGGTAATAAATAATAATAAACTTTAATAATAATAACTTTACAGCAGAGCACATCCTCCAGACAGTATTTATTTACCCGGACCTTTTGACTGGGACTGAATCAAGTCTCTGGACTGTAACTGGTGAAGGTCTAGTCTTCTGATTTTATTCGTGTTTACTATTAGGACATGGTGGAACAAAAGCATTAGACTGGGAATCCCAGGCTTGCTCCCAATACTGTCCCTGCCATTTCTGTTGTGTGACCTGGGGTACAAGAGGCAATGTCTATAAAGGTGTAGAGCTCAAGCTTTGGAGTTCACACAAATCTCATGCTCCTGTTTGCCAGCTCTGTAATTTGGGGTACTCGTTCTGCTTCTCACAGCCTTACTTTCCTCATAAAAAATGGAGGTACTAGTAGAATGTACCTCATAGGGTTATTGAAAGCATTACATGAAATCATTCAGTTAAATAATTTAGCACAATCTGTAGACAATAGTGAATGCTTGATAAACAGTAACTGTTGTTTAGCATTTATCAGTTCCCTTTTCTGTACTTTGGCTTTCTCATCTGTAAAATGGAATTGGATATTGCCCAGTGTCCAAGCATCCTTCACTACTTATGTTTATTGAAAGCCCCCACTATATTGAATTTAGCTTAAATTCTTAGGCAGTTTTGATCTGAGAGGACGTTCCCTTTCTATTCCAGCCTGTCTCTCAAAGTGGTCCAGATGCCAGAGGGCTGGGATAATTGGGTAACTTCTGACTTAGCAAAGGATTCTTTTGTAAGCCCTAGCAATGACTTTTCCTAGGAATGACCCAAAACTCCCAAGAAACCTTTTATGCAAATATTAGGGCTCCTTTGTTGAACTAATCAGTTTGGTGGTAATTATCACCTACTGGAGACTCCAGAGGTCAACTTCTGGTCCTCAGGCAGGAAGAGAGCAAAAGCTGCCAGTTCCTTGAGAAAAGGCAGAGAATAGCAGCCTTTCATTGGCAGAGAGCCTGATTAGTCTTTACGTGATACCATGATACAATTCCTAGGGACTTATTAAAGGGTTAGAAAAGGAAGCACTCACCACTTTAAAGGAGTTATGAGGAACTTCCCTGAATTATAATAGTCTACTCTTGAGTATTTGTGGCATTCATATAAGGTAGGAGATTTTGCATTGGGGTTTTTTGCATTACAGCTTTTGTATCTTGATTTTTTGCCTTGCAGGTAAGGAGGGGACCATCCCTTTTCTCTCTCTCTCTCTCTCAATAATTATAGGTATGTACACCTTAGAGGCATACTTACCTTTCTTAAGAATAATCCAAAGGTCCATTTGTAGAGAGTCACAGAAAAATAGAATCATGTCTAGGCATTGAATGAAAGGGCCAAGGTGTGGGCTTGGTGAATGGTCATTAGACTCAGGTTTCCAATTAGTCTATAAATGTGTGTTGTTAGGCTTTGATGCTTATAAATGGAGTGGCATATGTGTGTTCTGGTGTAGGGAAGAATAGCAATTTGTAAGTGCTTACTTTTTTGTCACATTATTCAAAAATTTAGCCCACTTCTGACAGTGGGATATATTTTCATGAGAATGTGACAAAGAAAGGAAGGAGGAGGAAAACAAAAGAAGAAGCAAACAGCAAGAGAAACCAGTTGTTTTAATCAAGCATTTCCATTTTTGAGTGGCAGATCTGGCCCTTGCCCACCCGCCTGGGTCTGGTTCCTTTCCCATAGGACTTGCTGAGAAGTTCCCCCTCCTGCTTCTCTGAGAGGGGCCAGTCACCCTTGCGGATTGCTAGGGACTCCCATCCCCAGCGCTCCCCCGCTAACAGCAGTGTGGCTATTATACCTCTCTCTCTTCATTAATCATCTATATTATTTCCAATTACTTTTTTTTCCCCATCATCCTAAGTATACTCTTTAATCCTCCTATCCCCTACTTCACCCATCCCCCCACCTTCTGGTAACTGTCAGTTTGTTTTTTATAGTTAAGAGTCTATTTTTTGGTTTGTCTCTATCTTTCTTTTTTCCCTTTGATCATTTGTTTTGTTTCTTAAGTTCCACATATGAATGAAATCATATGGCATTTGTCTCTCTGATTTATTTTAGTTAGAATTATATTCTCTAACTCTATCCATGTTGTTGCAGGACAAATTTCATTCTTTTTTATGAATGAATAATATTCCATTGTGTATATACCACATATTCCTTACCAATTCATCTATCAATGGACATGGGGTGCTTACATAATTTGGCTATTGTAGATAATGCTGCAATAAACATAGGGATGCATGTATTTCTTTGAATTAATATTTTCGTATTGGGAGGGGGGGTAAATACCCAGTAGTGCAGTTCCTGGATCATAGGGTGATTCTAGTTTTAATTTTTTGAGGACCCTCCATACTGTTTTCCACAGTAACTGCAGCAGTTCCCATTCACACCTACAGAGCTGAGGGTTCCTTTTCCTCCATATACTTGTCAACACATGCTGTTTCTTGTGTTTTTGATTTCAGCCATTCAGACAGGTACGAGGTGATACCTCATGGTAGTTTTGATTTGCATTTTGCTGCTAATGAATGATATTGAGCATTTTTTCTATGTCTGTTTGCCATTTGCAGTGACTTCTTTAGAGAAATGTCTGTTCAGGTCTTCTGCCCATTTTTATATTAAATTATTTGTTTTTTTGGGTATTGATTGTATCAGTTCCTTATATATTTTGGATACTAACCCTTTATCAGATATGTCATTTGGAAGTATCTTCTCTCATTCCATAGATTGTCTTTTAGTTTCATTTATTTTTTCCTTTGCTGGGCAGAAGCTTTTTATTTTGAGGTAGTCCCAATAGTTTTTTCTTGCTTTTATTTCTTTTGTGTCAGGAAGCATAGCTAGAAAAATGTTGCTACAGCCAATTTTAGTGACATTATTGCCTATGCTCTCTTCAAGGATTTTTATGGTTTCAGGTATCACACTTAGGTCTTTAATCCATTTTGGGTTTATTTTGGTGTATGATATATGAAAGTGATACAATTTCATTCTTTTGCATGTTGCCAGTTTTGCCAACACCATTTGTTGAAGAGAATTTTTCTCTTTGTTATTAACTCCTCCTGTGTTGAAGATTAATTGACCATATAATTGTGGGTTTATTTCTGGGTTTTCTATTCTATTTCATTGATCTATGTGAGTATTTTTATGCTAGTACCATACTGTTTTAATCAGTACTGCTTTGTTTTTCTTTACTTAAATTCAATTAGCCAACAGATAGTACATCATTAGTTTCAGATGTAGAGTTCACTAATTCATCAGTTTTATGTAATACCCTGTGTGTTCATCATACCACGTGCCCTCTTTATTGCCCATCACCCAATTACTCCACCCCCCGCCCCAGCTCCCCTCCAGCAACCCTCAGTTTTTTTCCTATATTTTCTCTCATGGTTTGTCTCCCTCTCCGATTACTTCCCATTTAATTTTCCCTCCCTTCCACTATGATCCTCTGCACTGTTTCTCATATTCTACATATGAATGAAACCCTATGATAACTGTCTTTCTCTCATTGACTTATTTTGCTCAACATATTACCCTCCAGTTCCATTCACATCTATGTAAATAGTAAGTATTCATCCATTCTGATGGCTGAGTAATATTCCATTGTATATATATATACCACTTCTTTTTTATCCATTCATCTGTTGATGGGCATCTTAGTTCTTTCCACAGTTTGGCTGTTGTGGACATTGCTGCTATAAACTTTGGGGTGCACGTGTTCCCTCAGATCATTACACTTGGATCTTTGGGATAAATGCCTAGTAGTGCAATTGCTGGGTCATAGGATAGCCTATTTTTTAAAATTAAATTTATTTATTTTCATCATAAAAGTATTCATTATTTTTTTCACCACACCCAGTGCTCCATGCAATCTGTGCCCTCTATAATACCCACCACCTGGTACCCCAACCTCCCACCCCCCCGCCACTTCAAACCCCTCAGATTGTTTTTCAGAGTCCATAGTCTCTCATGATTCACCTCCCCTTCCAATTTACCCCAACCCCCCTTCTCTCTAACTCCCCATGTCCTCCATGCTATTTGTTATGCTCCACAAATAAGTGAAACCGTATGATAATTGACTCTCTCTGCTTGACTTATTTCACTCAGCATAATCTCTTCCAGTCCTGTCCATGTTGCTACAAAAGTTGGGTATTTATCCTTTCTGATGGAGGCATAATACTCCATAGTGTACAGAACCACATTTTCCTTATCCATTCATCTGTTGAAGGGCATCTTGGTTCTTTCCATAGTTTGGTGACCGTGGCCATTGCTGCTATAAACATTGGGGTACAGATGGCCCTTCTTTTCACTACATCTGTATTTTTGGGGTAAATACCCAGGAGTGCAATTGCAGGGTCATAGGGAGATTCAAATTAAAACCACATTGAGATACCACCTTACACCAGTTAGAATGGCCAAAATTAACAAGACAGGAAACAACATGTGTTGGAGGGGATGTGGAGAAAGGGGAACCCTCTTACACTGTTGGTGGGAATGCAGGTTGGTGCAGCCTCTTTGGAGAGCAGTGTGGAGATTCCTCAAGAAATTAAAAATAGGATAACCTATTTTTAACTTCTTTTTTTTTTTTTTAAGATTTTATTTATTTATTTGACAGAGAGAAATCACAAGTAGATGGAGAGGCAGGCAGAGAGAGAGAGAGGGAAGCAGGCTCCCTGCTGAGCAGAGAGCCCGATGCGGGCCTCGATCCCAGGACCCTGAGATCATGACCTGAGCCGAAGGCAGCGGCTTAACCCACTGAGCCACCCAGGCGCCCTATTTTTAACTTCTTAAGGAACCCCCATATTGTTTTCCAGAGTGGCTGTACCATCTTGTATTCCTACCAGCAGTATAAAAGGATTCCCCTTTCCCCACATCTGTCATTTCCAACTTGTCAATTTTATCCATTCTGACTGGTATGAGGTGGTATCTCACTGTGGTTTTGACTTGTATTTCCCTGATGCCAAGGGATGTTGAGCATTTTTTCATGTGTCTTTGGCCAATTAGATGTCTTCTTTGGACAAACATCTGTTCATATCTTCTGTCCATTTCTCTCTCTCTTTTTTTAAATACTTTCTTGTAGCTGTTAGTTATTTTTTAAAAGATTTTATTTGTTTATTTAATAGAGAAAGAGAGATCAAAAGTAGGCAGAGAGGCAGGCAGAGAGAGGGGAAAGCAGGCTCCCTGCTGAGCAGAGAGCCCAATGCAGGGCTCAATCTGAGATCATGCCACAAGCCGAAGGCATAGGCTTAACCCACTGAGCCACCCAGGCACCCCTCTTCTGTCCATTTCTTGACTGGATTATTTGTTCTTTGGCTGTTGACTTTGATAAGTTCTTTATAGATCTTAGGTACCAGCTCTTTACTGATAAGACATTTGCAAACATCTCCGATTCCGTAGGTTGCCTTTTAGTTTTGTTTACTGTTTTCTTTGCTGTGCAGAAGCTTTTTATTTTGATGTAGTCCCAGTAGTTCACTTTTGCTTTTGTTTCTCTTGCCTTTGGAGACATGTCTAGCAAGAAGTTGTTACAGTTGTGGTCAAAGAGGTTGCTGCCTATATTCTCAAGGGTTTTAATGGATTCCTGTCTCACAGTTCATTCTTTCATCCATTTTGAGTTTATTTTTGTGTATGGTATAAGGAAATGGTCCAGTTTCATTCTTCTGCATATGACTGTCCAGTTTTCCCAGCACCATTTGTTGAAGAGACTGTCCTTTTTACACTGGATATTCTTTCCGGTTTTGTTGAAGATTAGTTGACCATAGAGTTGAGGGTCTGTTTCTGAGTTCTCTATTCTGTTCCATTGATTATGTGTCTGTTCTTGCCAGTACCACACTGTCTTGATGATTACAGCTTTGTAATATAGCTTGAGGTCCAGCATTGTGATGCTACCAGCTTTGGTTTTCTTTCTCAGCATTCTTCTGGCTGTTGTCTTTTGTGGTTCTATACATTTTTAAGATTATTTGTTCTAGCTCTGTGAAAAAGTCAATGTTATTTTGTAATATAATTTGTAATCTGGAATTGCAATACCTCCAGTTTTGTCCAATTACTTATATTTTTTTAAGTAAACTCTATGCGCATCATGGGGCTTGAACTCATGACCCTTGGGATCAAGAGTTGCATACTCTACTGACTGAGCTAGTCAGGCACCCTATCCAGTTACTTATTTTTAATTCTTTAAAAATTTTCCTTTCAGGGGTGCCTGGGTGGCTCAGTGGGTTAAGCCTCTGCCTTCGGCCAGGTCATGATCTTAGGGTCCTGGGATCAAGCCCCGCATTGGGCTCTCCCTTAGCAGGGAGCCTGCTTCCCCCTTTCTGCCTGCCTCTCTGCCTACTTGTGATGTCTCTCTTTGTCAGATAAATAAATAAAAATTTTCCTTTCAGCATAGCTCTTCTCAAACCCCAAACCCCACCCTCAACCAATAAATGCATACATGTGTATACACACACGCACACACAAACCAATTCTTCCAAACACTATGAGACCCTTATTGAGATATGCCAGCTCAGTTTTAGAAATTTTCTTTTTTGTTTTTTATTTCTTTCTTTCTTTTTTAAGATTTTATTTATTTGAGAGAGAGGGAGAAAGAGCACAAGCAGGGGAAGGAGCAGAGGAAGAGGGAGAAGCAGACTCCCTGGTTGAACGAGGAGCCTAACTTGGGGCTCCATCCCAGGACCCTGGGATCATGGCAAACACTTAACCAACTGAGCCACCGAGGTGCCCCAATTTTAGAAATTTTCAATTGCACCTTAAAATGAAAACCGAGGATTCCTGTTTGAATATGCTCTGAATCTGAGGGGACTTGCTGAGGGCAGCCTTAGATAATCTTTTTACATTGTTTCTGAGGTTCGTTTATTGGTTTTGTGTTCCACTCTATATCTGTTTGAAAATGCCCAAACTTCTAACTCTTCTATGAAAAGGTAGCTCCCACTTTCCCTAGTTAGAGTCCTGACGTTTCTGATTATTCTCAAGTGTTGGTCATGAATGTGCCCAATTCCATCCCCACATCCTGTCTTTTTTTTTTTTTTAAGATTTTATTTTATTTATTTGACAGAGAGATCACAAGTCGGCAGAGAGGCAGGCAGAGAGAGAGGAGGAAGCAGGCTCCCTGCTGAGCAGAGAGCCTGATATGGGGCTCGATCCCGGGATCCCGAGATCATGACCTGAGCCGAAGGCAGAGGCTCCAACCCACTGAGCCACCCAGGTGCCCCCCCACATCCTGTCTTAAGAACACAGAAGTCCTGCAGCCCACTTCTGCTAGCCAGGACCATGCAGTAGAGGCAAGCCAGCTAGTCCGTATGGATGTTAAACAGGTGGTGTTGGGCTCCAAGACAGTCAAGAATAGCTCTAGTATATGACCTCTGCTTTTCCAGCCTGATTCTGAAGCCTTGTTCTAATGCCACGTTGCCAACAGCTCCTATTTGGCATGCGTGGGTGCACAAGTGTATGTGCACATGTGTGTCTCCCTGTGTGTGTTTGTATGAGCATGTGAGTGTATATGTGTTTGCATACCTGTGTCTGTGTCTCTGTGTGTGTGTGTATTGGGGGCCGGAAGCTGGGTGAGAAGTAGGAAGGTCTGCTTCATGTGCTGACCCTCAGATACAGAGCCCTGGTGGGTCTCATTTTATCCTATGCCCACAGCTCCTGTAGCACCCAACATTAGGAATATGGGGAAAAAAATCTCCTGAAGTGAAGAGAGTAGAGAGTTTGGAGTTGATATGCATGGCATTGCATCCTGGTTTTACCATGTAAATAAAAAAATCAGGCTCTCTTTAGAATGGGGATGAATAGCACCTATCTCATAGGAGTGTATGAATTTTGCCTATGGAAGATATTTAGTGAATATTTATGAATGGGTCAATGAATGTTCCAAGGGGACTACCTTAATTTCAGGGTCTTGTCTGTCTAAATTGTAGCATATAGGGAGTTTCATATTCACTTACCCTTTCCCTCTACCACCTTATTATTAATGAACATGTATTTGTATATTCCTCACTGAATTGTAACAGAGATACCTAGTATATTTAGAAGGCATGCTAAATACTGAGGTCTGTACCTAGAGGTCTGTGTGCATTAATTAACCAGAAAGTCCCTATATTTCTGTCTTAGGTGCTTAACAGAAATATCAGCTACAACCAGAGGTTCTCTTAAAAGGAAGTCTGGTGCCTTACTCATTCTTTTTCTCCCACGGTCCATGTTCCCTTTTGTGCTGGGGACAAGTCAAAGCAAGAAAGAGGTTGGGGAAATTCTCCAATTTGCAAGCCTTACTTCTATTTAAGGGAATGTGCTATGGTGAGTGCTGTGAAGTGTGTAAACCTAGCGATTCACAGACTTGTACCCCTGGAGCTAATAATATGTTATAGTTTATAAAAAAGTAAAAAATTTATATATAAAAAAGAGTGTCTTATGGTTTGTCTCCCTCCCAATCCCATCTTGTCTCATTTTTTCCTTTCCTATCCCCCAAACCCTCGACATTGCCTCTCAAATTCTTCATATCCGGGAGATCATACGATAATTGTCTTTCTCTGATTGACTTATTTTGCTCAGCTTAATACCCTCTAGTTCCATCCATGTTGTTGCAAATGGCAAGATTTAATTTCTTTTGATGGCTGCATAGTATTCCATTGTATATATATGTACCACATCTTCTTTATCCCTTCCTCTGTTGATGGACATCTAGGTTCTTTCCATAGTTTGGCTATTGTTGGATATTGTCTAATGCTATAAACATTCAGGTGCACATGCCCCTTTGGATCACTACTTTGTATCTTCAGGGTAAATACCCAGTAGCATGATTGCTGGGTCATAGGGTAGCTCTATTTTCAATGAGGTAGCACCAGTATTCCCCTCAATTCTTGCCCAGGCCTGTGCTGCATCACGCCACTCCTGTGGGGACAGGTGATATGTACTGGTCCTGCATTTGCTGCAGCCTGTAGTACAGTGCTTCACACACAGCAGGTGCTCAATAACTGTGTAAAAATGGTAGGTACTCAATGAACCCTTGCTAAGGATTTCCAAATTTGTCTGTCCAGATCTAAGGAAGCCTTTAGATAAGCGGTAAAATCACAGAGGCTGGAACAGCCATTACCCACCCTCTAGCCATTGATAAGACCAAGAAATAGCTACTTCTTGGATTTTTTTCTTTTTTTTTAAGATTCATTTATTTATTTTAGAGAGAAAGCAAGAGCATGAGCTGGGGAGGGGCAGAGGGGGAAAGAAAGAGAGAGAGAAAAGCAGACTTCCTGCTGAGTACAGAGCCCCCACAGGGCTGGATCTCAGGACCCTGAGATCCTGATCTGACCTGAAATCAGTCGGACATTCAGCCTACTGAGCCACCCAGGCACCCCATTTAATTTTTTTCTTTTGAACAGAAAAGCAGAAGAAGCAAAGCTTAAAAAAGAGGGATTCAACAAACAACTTACCTTGCTCTACTATAATGATCCTAAATGTGTGGTGAAGGTGAGCAGCAGCCCCCACGTTTCTCAATGTTTCTGGCTGGAGCTGCTCAAGAGGAAGACTGAGATGCCAGTGGTCCAAGAGGCTGACCCAGAGATGAAGAAGTTCCATTACACACTGGTAGATGGTTCTTCTCTGACATAATATCCTTTTGAAATCCCAAAAGGAAAGGAGGATGGAGGAAGCCAGCATGATGGAAGGGACTGATGGGTAGGACATTTCTGTTTGATCAGAAAATTGCATTGGAAAAGGGAGTCTGGTGCCTTACTCATTCTTTTTCTCCCACGGTCCATGTTCCCTTGTGCTGGGGACAAGTCAAAGCAAGAAAGAGGTTGGGGAAATTCTCCAATTTGCAAGCCTTACTTCTATTTAAGAGAACCTCTGGTTGTAGCTGATATTTCTGTTAAGCACCTAAGGGCTCACATGGTTCTAAGAAAATGAGTTTGCCTTCATTTTCCTGATTAGTAGAGAGAACCACATGGGGATTTAGCATCAAGAGGACCTACCTTGAAAAGGTAGAAAGAAAAGAGACTTCATACAAATCCAAAATGAAGAAGACCTCAGGAGATTGGTACAGTTAGATTTTGTGAACTTCTTCACATATCCTTAGTTATCCCTCAGCCCTGCTCTGCCCTCATCTGTCTGTAGATGTTGTCAGGGAGACACAATCCTCCTGCAGCATGCTGTAGGGTCATACTGGGTAGCAATGGGCAACTTTGGTTTCTAGTCACTCTTCTACTAATAGGACCAGTCTAACCAGACTTCCCTCTTATTATTCACAAGATTGGTTTCAAAGAATTTGGGGCTAAAATGCGGGTGCCAAGAGCTGATGGTTATCAGAAGGGAGGTGAGTGTGACTGGGAGGCTGGGGGGATTAAACAGGTGATGGTGATTAAGGAGGGCACTTGTGATGAGCACTGGGTGTTGTATGTAAGTGTTGAATTACTAAATTCTATACCTGAAATTAATAAATAAATAAAATGAGGGTGCACGTAATGTGGACATATGGGAAGAGCATGCAAGTGAGAATCAGGGAACCCAGTTGCTGGCCTGGCACTGCCATTATTATCCTCAATGACCACAGGAAAGTGAGTCACCCTCTCTGGACTTCTGTTAGCTTATTTGTAAAGAGATAATTAAAAAAAAATTAAATTGTATGTGAGTTAACATCATTCCAAATAAGAATAATTATAAGAATAATTATTACCATCATTGTTTTTTCTCATCAGTATCCGTTCCTTAACCTGGATTTTATCTATCCTTCTGGCCGTCTAGCTGTCTGCCAAAGCTATTCTGCCCTCCCTGGGGGTGGCATGTACACCAACATATTCAGTGACTTGCCAAATCAAGTTATCCTTGGAACCTTTACACCTTCTGGACGTGGTAGCATTTCTTTTCCTAATAGGTATGTGAGATGCCAGGCAAACTAGAACGTGTGGGAGTAGAGCAAGAGCTAAATCCCAACAGAGGGAAGGACGGGAAAGTAATCTTTTAAATGATCAGTCTAACTGGGAAAGCAGGAAAGGAAAATGAAACACATGCATGTGGTCACAGCAGCTCCAGGCACAGACTGGCTGGTTGCAACAGGTCAGAGGACCACCAGTCTCCCAGCATCCTGCTGTGCCATCCACGCGGAGACGCCATGGCTCTCAAGAGTATGTGGCCCTATAGGAAGGCAAGGCCCCAAGAATACAAATTGCTGCAAAGTAATACAGGAAGACTGTTGTTTGGTGAGCCTGGTGTCAGCTGGCCTCCCTGCCCCCTGAAGAACAAGATCGCACTGGCAGCATGCCATCCCATGCCCTAGGAAAGCCTCACATCCTCTTCAGCATTGCCGCCAAATTCTTAGGGGTTATGATCTTGTGGTCTTCTCTGAATTTCATACCCTTTCTCCTCTGAACTTTGTTCTCCACTCTGTCTTGAACCGTGGGTTTATTTTGGCTCTTTTGTTTAAACCGATTAGAAAATTCGCTCTTTTTTTTTCTTTTTTCCACATAAAACCCACTCACTGAAGGCCTCTGTGAGGAAGGCTGAGTTTGTTAGTGATTTGGGTCACAGGAAGCTTATTGCATAGTATAGCAAACATCTCAAATGAAGTATAAAATATAGGAATGTGTTTTTTCTTAAATAAAGATCTTATTTGTTTATTTGAGAGAGCACAAGAGAGAGGAAAGAGCAGAGAGAGAGCAGACTCTGCACTGAACAGAGCATGGAGCCTGATATGGGGCTCTATCTCACGGCCTCGAAATCATGATCTGAAATCACGAGTCAGGTGTTTAACTGACTGAGTCCCCCAGGCACCCCTGTAGGAATGTGTTCTTTTTTTTTTTTTCCAACCAGACAATGTTATGTTTATTGTTTCCATTTAAAAGGGTGATAGGAGGCGGCCCCTGTCTGTCCAATAAATAAATAAAATCTTTAAACAAATAAATAAAAGGGTAACAAGATAAAGCAAAGATGTATAATAACAAGGAAAGGTCTAGAGTTTAAACCCAGATATCTGGATTTAAATGTTTTCTTTACTTGCTTTGTGATCCTGAAAAATATTATTCAACCTCTTGAAACTTTGGTTTCCTTATCTACAAAATGGGAATTTTAATCCCCACCTTAAGGATTTTAAGGATTTAATGAAACAACGTAGGCAAAATTGTAGAAATGTGTTCTTAAAAGTGTTTCATCCATCCTATGTGTTGTCCAATTTTTCATTTTCCTCTCCAAGATCCTCTTGTTTTTCTTTTCCTTTCTATTTTAGGAGCCGCTTTTCCCTTTTCATCCGCCACCTTGAAATCTTTCCATTTTCTTATGAAAGAGAAGTTCAACTCTTTATAGCTCTGTGCCCAACCAGCTAACATTTGCATTTTCAAGCATTTAGCTAACAATCTGGACATGTTGTCCTGGGAGTAAGGTGAGGAGATGGGAGAGGGATCAAGGAAGAGGGGGTGAGGGCGCCTGGGTGGCTCAGTGGGTTAAGCCGCTGCCTTCGGCTCAGGTCATGATCTCAGGGTCCTGGGATCGAGTCCCGCATCGGGCTCTCTGCTCAGCAGGGAGCCTGCTTCCTCCTCTCTCTCTCTCTGCCTGCCTCTCTGCCTACTTGTGATCTCTCTCTGTCAAATAAATAAATAAATAATATTTAAAAAAAAAAAAAAAAAAAAGGAAGAGGGGGTGAGGTTCCTTAACTGCCTCACATTTCGGTAAGCCACCATTGCTACCGTATGTCTCCTTCATTCATTTATGGATTTCTCCTTGCTTCATTCCTTTACTAAATGTTTACTGAGCATCTATCACATGTCAGACACTCAGAATAGAGAGTAACATAAAGTTTCTGTTTGTCAGGAGATGTGTTACAGGAAAACTGAAAGGCTGTATTTAGAAACGGAAATAGGGGCTCTTGGGTGGCTCAGTTGGTTGAGCATCTGCCTTTAACTCAGGTCATGATCTCAGGGTCCCAGGATTGAGCCCCACATTGAGCCTTCTCATTTCATCAACTCATTGAAACTGAATCCATGTGGTGGATGGATATGTTTATGGCATAGAATGTGGTGATGGTTTCATGGATGTATAGTTATCTCCCAAATCATTAAGTTGTGTATATTAATATGTATATATTTATGTATATATTAAATATATTCAGCTTTTTGTATGTCATTCACACCTCAAAGTGTTTTTAAATTTATTTTTAAAAATATTTCATTTATGTATTCATGAGGAACAGAAGGCGAGGCAGAGGCAGAGGGATAAGTGGGCTCCCCAAGGAGCAGCGAGCCCAATGCAGGACTTGATCCCAGAACCCTGGAATCACAGCCTGAGCTGAAGGCAGACACCCAACAAACTGACCCACACAGGTGCCTCTCGAAGTGTTTTTTTAAAAAAGATAGAGATGGGGCGCCTGGGTGGCTCAGTGGGTTAGGCCTCTGCCTTCGGCTCGGGTCATGATCTCAGGGTCCTGGGATCGAGTCCCGCATCGGGCTCTTTGCTCAGCGGGGAGCCTGCTTCCTCCTCTCTCTTTCTCTGCCTGCCTCTCTGTCTACTTGTGATCTCTCTCTGTCAAATAAATAAATAAAATCTTTAAAAAAAAAAAAAAAAAAAAAAAAAAAAGATAGAGATGAATGGATGGATGGATGGATGGATGGATGGATGGATAGATATGGAAATAGTTAGATAACTAAAGATTTGGAAAGTTCATGAAACAGTGATGATGAGTGGCAGGAAGACGGAGCAAAAGGTATGTGGAGTGGGGAGTTTTGAGAATACCAAGGCTGAGAATGTTTGTACATGCAACAGTGCATAGACAAGAACATTGAGAGATGCCATCTTAGGGATCATGAAAGTTGGTGTTTTAAAGTGTTATGGTTCTATACTGCTTTAGGAAATGTACCATAGCTAATGTTTCTTTGTAAAGCCAGAGATGGTTAAGTGTAGAGATACAACTTTGCCTAAGAATGGGGTCTGACCAGGAGACCTATATTGTTCTCTGTAATATTGGGGTTTCTCTTTGTCCTTGGAAATTGCCCATGAGGATCTGGATCTCAACTTCTTATCCCAGTGGTATCCCTGAACCTGGTGCCTGAGCCACAGCTCTTCCTGCTTTCCACTATACCCTGCAGCTTTCCCCAACTCTAATCCTTCTCCATCTCATATTTCAGAAGCTCAGGAGAAGGAGGATAAGATATGGCATTAGGTATCAGCACAAATCAGGGTAAGCTCAAAGGTGGGCTGAAGAAGTCAGGTGACAAGGTCAAAATGCCACAGCCAACCAAGTGCAGGTAGCAGAAGCTGCAGGTCTCCTCAAGACCACCTACAGCAGGGGGCGCCTGGGTTACTCAGTGGGTTGAGCTGCTGCCTTCGGCTCAGGTCATGATCTCAGGGTCCTGGGATCAAGTCCCGCATGGGGCTCTCTGCTCAGCGGGGAGCCTGCTTCCCTTCCTCTCTCTCTGCCTGCCTCTCTGTTTACTTGTGATCTCTCTCTGTCAAATGAATAAATAAAATCTTTAAAAAAAAAAAAAAAGACCACCTACAGCGGGTATTAATTTCTTGTTGCTTGCCTGGAGCTGCCATTACAAATTGCCATAAACTGGGTAATTTAAAGGAACAAAAAATTATGCTCTGGAGTTTAGGAGGCCAAAAGTCAGACATCAAGGTATTGGCAGGATTGATTCCTTCTGAATCCATACAATGCAGCTCTCCTAGTTTCTGGTGGTTGCCGGCAATGCTTGGTGCTCCTTGGCTTATAGACACACCACTCCCATCTCTCCCTCCATCTTCATATTGCCTTTTTCACTATGACCTCTCCTCTTCTTATAAGGACCCAAGCCATTGGATTTAGGACCCATTCTAAATCATCTTGAAATCTTAAGTACGTCTACAGATGCCCTATTTCCAAATAAAGTGACATTCTGAGGTTCAAGGTGAACTTGAATTTTGGGGGGACACTATGGCAACTCACCATAATTACTGTTCCTCTATATTTACCTTTATTTGAAATATTACTAACTCTCATACCTCTGCCTGCTCCTCTTCCATGTACTTAATTGCAGTTTCATTGGTGATTCATATTTACAACAGCACAGATGGAAACTTTAGACCAAAGTCACCGTGAATACATAAATTCCGCACATAAAAGAAGAGCATGGGGGTGCCTGGGTGGCTCAGTGGGTTGGGCCTCTGCCTTCGACTCGGGTCGTGATCTCAGGGTCCTGGGATCGAGCCCCGCATCGGGCTCTCTGCTCAGCTGGGAGCCTGCTTCCCTTCCTCTCTCTCTGCCTGCCTCTCTGCCTGCTTGTGATCTCTCTCTCTTTGTCAAATAAATAAATAAAGTCTTTAAAAAAAAAAAAAAAAAAAAAAAGAAGAGCATGGGGCGCCTGGGTGGCTCAGTGGGTTAAAGCCTCTGCCATCGGCTCGGGTCATGATCCCAGCGTCCTGGGATGGAGCCCCACATCGAGCCCCACATCGGGCTCTCTGCTCAGCAGGGAGCCTGCTTCCTCCTCTCTCTCTGCCTGCTTCTCTGCTTACTTGTGGTCTCTGTCTGTCAAATAAATAAATAAAATCTTTAAAAAAAAAAAAAAAGAGCATAAGATGTGGGCTTAAAAAACCCCAACATTTTCTGGCCCCTGAAGATTTAAGAAGAGATTGACATTAAAGACTATTCATAAGACAGCTTTCAGTACTCACCCTCTGGATTTGCTGAATTTGAATTTTTTGAATGAGCCCCAATTGCATATATCCCATCCTTTATATTTTGACTTCTCTTCATTTCAAGATGATGGAAATTGACAGGTCATCCGGAAAGCAAGTGCATAAAAATGCTTTTTATATGTTTCTGCCATGTTAAGCATTTCATATATGATGGCTGTGTTCCTGGGGAGCCCCTTTCCTGGTGGTTATGAGCCAAATCACCTGTCGAATATGTCAGAAGTTTACCAGCAAAAAGAGTACAGGTCAGCAAAAAGCTAAAAAAATTTTTTTTTAAAAAACTAATGCCTAATTCTCAAGATACAAGTAGAAAGAGACAGAATAATAGGGTAGCCAAGTGCCTTGGTGAGTGGCATGTAAATACCTGCCCTCTGAGTGGAGAGCCTTTCCCAACTTTGATGTTAAGATGAAAAGATGATGACAGAATCTGGAAGCATTTCAAAGGCCGAGAAAGCACATACTTTTAAAAAATCTCTCCCTCCCAATCCTAGCTGCTCAACAGTTTCAAAACAAAGATTAAGAAATGCTACATAGTATTATGGCATTTTAATTGCACATTTTGTTCTGTGACACCACAAAGTGGAAAAGTAACAATTGCTTTCATGAAGAACAAATGAATTTTCACTCAAGATGTCCGGGGTTTGTTAAAGTTAGATTATTTGGAAACTGTTTCTGGAGATGTCAGTTAAAACATCTCACCCTCATTGTTATGCTTAAAACGCAAGGCTTTAGACTTTGTGCAGATGTGGTATGGGATGGGACAGGCCTTTCCTGCAGGGGTTGGGGAGTCCAGCCTTTCTTCCTCTGGAGAGAATGGCCTGAACTGTGTTACAGGGCAGGCCAACTGTGATGTACAGTAGTAAGGCAACACTTTTGATCTTCTGTTGTTTCTATTAAACTTGAACTAAGGAAAAGAAAAATCTCACCCTCATTGACTGCTAATATATATCACGTTATGTGAGAAGTAGTGTATATCACTTTTTCATGGTATTTAATTTTCCCAGGAACCCTCTTGATTAGGTATAATTCCCAGCTAAGGCAAACTGAAGCTCAGAGAAACCAGATACCTTTCCCCAGGCTACCATTGGAGTAGCCTGGGGAACCATTGGAGTCAGTTTTCAGACTGTGATCCCAATGCTTTTTTTCCCCTTTCCGGCCCTTAACACACTGAGAGAGAGGTTTAGGGCTGAGAACACAATGTATGAACACTGATAAGAGTAGTAATAATCAGGAGTGCCTCGGTGGCTCAGTGAGATCGAGCCCCACATTGGGCTGTGCCCTGGGCATAGAGCATGCTTAAGATTCTCTCTCTCTCTGCCCCTCCACCCTCCTCTCTCTATCCCTCTCTTTTAAAAAAAAAGAGTAGTAATAATTATAAACATAATCATGTGGTAAAGAGCATGGGCTTTGGGGCTAAGATGTATCTAGTAATAGGTTGGACCAACACCGAAACTGGGTTGTGTCTCCAGTATCTAGCAGGCTAAGCTCAGGCTTCTTTACAGGGTGCCTGGGTTCCAAAACATCAAGAGTTAAGATAAATCTCAGTACATACACACTTTTCAAGCCTTCTCTAGTATCATGTTTGCTAATGACTCAGATTCAAGAAGTGAAGAAAGAGACTTCTAATTTTCTTGGAAGAAGCTGCAAAATATTGTGGCCATTGTTGTAATTGACCACATTGTTGTAATTGATCAGCCTGAATCTAAATTGTGACTTCTCTCTTGTCTCTCTCTCTCTCTCTCTGCCTCTCCACACCCCTGATTCTATTTTGATCAATCTTGTGTAGTAGAATTTGAGAATTATGAATACATAAGATGATCACTTAACCATATTCATCTGTTAGCCACCAATCCCTCCTCTCAAGAGTGTTCATGAAAATTTGCAAGGCTTAGTTTTCTTCTTTCTCCTGATTTTGGTCCAGATGTTCTTATAGTTTCACTTGGAATTCTGTGTCATCCTCTGATTCCTTCCTGCATTCTTTGTTGGTCCAATCTGGATTGGTCATGTCCTTTTGTTTCCCGTTTCAAGTATGCCACCTGTAACTGCTCACAAAGTTCAGAAACTGTGAAATCTGTATTTATATCGCGTTGGTGATTTCTTTTCCTGTTTGGTATTCTTTCAGATCCCCACATTCTGAACTGTCTAGAGATGTGAATTCTTCTTATGCTCACTAGAATATCTGTGAATATCTCTTGGAAACTTATATTTATGACAATGGTGGAAGTAATTTAGTGGAATTTCCCAGTTATAGGCTAAGTGTTGCTTAAATGCTTTTCCCTTTTGAAATTTGATGCTTCTTTTCTTCATAAGGTGTTTTGCAGCACTAGCTTTGGGGAATAACAGCTCTCCACTTGCTGCCTTATCCATGCGTTTCACTATTAAATATTTCATGCAGACTTCCATGTGGATTTTTATTGCCCAAAGAGAATTTGTATCAAAATGGAACTTGGTGACTTTGAAGATTTCAGAAGACCTTTCCCACTCTGGCCCCTTTCCAACCTCATCTCCTATCACTCACCCCCTTTGTTTACTAAACTTCTGCCTCTTTTCATGGCTTTCCTAGTCTTTGTTCCCTGTTACTGAAAGCTCTTTTCCCAATTCTTGCAAGATGGGCTTCTTATCTTTCAGGTCTCAATTTAAATGTCACCTCCTAGAAGAAATCTTTTTTGTTTTTGTTTTAGATAGCTTTATTGAGAAAAATTGCATTTCATAAAACCCATCCATTTAATGTGTACAACTCAGTGGTTTTTAGTATATTTACAGAGTTTTGCAACCATCCCCATTATCTAATGTTAGAACTTTTTCATCACCCTGAGAAGAAACCTTATACCAATTAGCATCCAGTCACTGTTCAGTACTCTCACCTCTAACCCTAGGCAGGCATTAATCTACCTTCTGCCTCTGTAGATTTGTCTATTCTGGACATTTCATATAAATGAAATCATATAATATGTGGTCTTCTGTGACTGGCTTTTTAAATTCAGCATTAGGCTTTCTAGGTTCATCCATGGTGTAGCATGAAGAATCAGTACTTCATTCCTTCTTATAGCGAAAATTATATTCCGTTGTATGGATATACCACCTTCCGTTTCTCTATTCATCAGCTGACAAATATTTGTGTTGTTTCCATTTGGGAGGCTATGATGAATAATGCTACCATGAACATTCACATACAAGTTTTTGTGTGGACATGTTTTCACTGTTCTTCAGTAGATAACTAAGAGTGAAATTGCTGGGTTATATGGTAACTAGATTTTTAACTTTTTAAGGAATTTTTCCAAAAGAGGCTTCTAATGGCCATCCATTTTAAAAAGGCCTGTCTTTCTTTTCCTTTATTCTGTGATGACTTTATTGCTTCTTAGCACTAATCACGATCTGAAATTAAATGTTCATGTACTGGGTCTGTGTGACTAGAATGTCTCTCCTTGATGGGAGAGACCATTTATACCTTGTTCACTGCCTTGCCGCCAAGCACTTAGTATGTGCCTAGTATATAGTGAGTGCTTAATAACTGTTTGCTGAATGATTGAATAGTGAGTGAAAAGGGTTCTGGGAAATATTTGTGTCAAGCTGTTGGAAAGAGGTAGTGGGGAGGCTAGACAGATGGAGTGCTATAAGAACCAGCCATAGAAATTTTAATAAAAAGGTTGTAGCAGTTAGAGTCGGTTTTTTCTTTCTTTCTTTCTTTCTTAAAGTAGAGTTAGAATGCTTTACTATAGCAAATAACAGAAAATTCCAATTTTGGAGAGGAGAGGTTCTAGATGCAGTATAATTTGTGACTTAGTGATGTCATGAAAGATCTAGATTCTTTTCATTTCTCCAGTCAGTTATCCTTGGCATCCTTTCTTCCAAGGTGGTTCCCCTGGCTACCAGTGACACTAGTTGTATGCTCTTTTATATGTCTAGCAGGAAAAAGTTAAAAACTCTTTGTTTTTTTTTTTTTGTTTGTTTTTACCAGAATAAATTATATGTCCTTCCTTTCACCTCTTTAGATCAATTTGGTAATAGGCCTATCCCAGAATTAAAAACAGCTGTCAAGGGAACACCATGTGCCTATGAGCTTAGATAATTCGCATCTACCCTCTGTAAATGGGGACCAGTGAAGGGTGAAGAGACAAATGAACAGCAATTTCTTTGAAAGGAGGAGGGCTCTTAAAGGCACAAGAGGACAATTAAAAAAAAAAAAAAAGGAGGGAAGGAAGGAAGGAAGGTAGGAAGGAAATGGATGCTGGGTAGGCAACCAACAGTGGAGCACATAGAACTTGATTTGGGTCAACAATCTCTAAGGGTCTGATCCAATGGGAAGGGGCATGGCAGCAGCAGGATTTCCAAAGATGTGATATTTAGTGGAGGGAAGGAGAGAAAATATCTAGTCCAGGGACTGGCAAAGCTTTTCTGTAAAGGGCTGGATAGTAAATCATACAGTTTTACAGGCCATACAGTCTCTATGGCAACTATTCAACTCTGCCATTGTAGCATGAAAGTAGCCAGAGCCAACACATAAACATGTTGGCATGGCTGTGTTCTGATAACATTTTTACAAAAACAGGCAGAAGCCAATTTGGCCTGTAGTTTGAAGTTTGCCTATTCCTGACCTAGACCATGGATAATATTACATAATTATCCTCGCTATTGAAAAAACAGCTTAGAACCCATGTTTTCCTAAAGTTGGATCAGCATTTTCATTCTTGTATATACTCTTATGCAAGGATACTGATTGATTCTCCTCTAAACTTGGATTTAATTCATAAATAGCTAATATTTATTGTTTACTTACTATGTATCAGTCCCATTTGCATTTTATTCTTTTTTTTAAAAGATTTTATTTATTTATTTATTTATTTATTTATTTATTTAAATAAAGACTGAGAGAGAGAGCATGAGAGGGGAGACAGGGAGAAGCAGACTCGCGCTCAGCAGGGAACCCTATGCGGGGCTGGACCGTGGGACTCCAGGGTCATGATCTGAGCTGAAGGCAGGTGCTTAACCAACTGAGCCACCCAGGTGCCTAGCATTTCAGTCTTTATCTAATTTGTCTCTTGATACTTTCAAGATTTTCTGTTTGTCATTGTCTTTTAACAGTTTTACTATAATGTGTGTAGTTATGGATCTCTAGAGCTTTTAATTGTTATTTTCCTAGATTGGTAAATTAACGTTCTTTATCAAACTTGGGGAGCTTTAGGCCATTATTTCTTTGAATTTTTTTTTCTGCCCATTTCTCTATTCCTGGTACTCCTGTTTCATGTATATTGGTATTTTTAACAGGGTCCCCTAGGACTCTGAAATTTTTTTTTTTCTTTTTTTGAGAGAGAGAGAGACCAGAGGAGTGGCAGAGGCAGAGGGAGAGAGGAAATCCCAAGCAGGCTCCATGCCCAGTGTGGAGCAGACGTGGAACTCAGTCTCACAATCCTGAGATAATAACCTGAGCCAAAATTAAGAGTCAGATACTTAATTGACTGAGCCACCCAGGCACCACAGGACTCTGAACTTCTGTTTCTCTTCACTCTTTTTCATTTCTGTTCTGTAGACTGGATAATTCCTACCAAGCTATCTTCAAGTTCACCGATCCTTTTGCCAACTCAAATAGGCTGTTGAGCCACTCTATCCAAGTTTTCATTCCCATTATTATAATTTTTCATTCCAGCATATCCACTTAATTTTTTAAATTTCTTTTTTGTGTTGTTGTTGATATTCCCTGAGGAGTCACTATAGTCATATTTTTCTTTAAAAAGCGATCTCCTTTAGTTTTTAGGTTTTTTTTCTTTTTAACATATTTATACCAGCTGCTTCAAAGTCTTTGTCTGGTAAGTCCAATGTCTGTGCCCCTTAAATATAGTTTCTACTGGGGTGCCTGGGTGGCTCAGTGGGTTAAAGCCTCTGCTTTTGGCTCAGGTCATGATCCCAGGGTCCTGGGATGGAGCCCTACATTGGGTTCTCTGCTCGGCGGAGAGCCTGCTTCCCCCACCCCCCTCTGACAACTTGTGATCTCTGTCTGTCAAATAAATAAATAGAATATTTTTTTAAAAAGATAGCTTCTATTTCCTCCCTTTTTTCCTATATGTAGTTCACATTTTCTTATCTCTGCATGTCTTACAATTTTTTACTGAAACTAGATAATTCTAAATAATATAGCAACTGTGGATTCCAGTCCCTTTCCCATTCCAGAAGTATATCTTGTTTAATTTTGTCTCTCACAAATAACCCTATTAGGTGACATAATATGTAACTCACCCAGACAAAAATAATCCTCTTTAAGGCCTAATGCCCTTATGGTAGCTAGTTTTCCCCAGTATTGGTATCTGAATATGATTCTTAATAGTCTGATAGGGTCAGCCTAATTTAGGTATCAATATATAATGAGACTTGGGGAATTTCGGAGATAAAAACAAATCATTTGAGAAGGTCTAAGCCTATAGCCTATGGTGCTAAATTCCAAATAATCCTCTATGATATACTGATATAAAGAAAACCCAAAGGACATTCAGAGGCATGTAAGATCAGTGTTTGGTTTTACATAACTAAGAAGGTGAAAACATCTAAACACCTAACTGGCAGGACTTGGACTGAGTTGTAGGCTGGACCCTATTGCACCCGACTCTAGCATCAAACTCTCCTGAGATGCTCATTTTTTGCAACAATATTCTTATAATTTAATTGAAGTCTTTACTTAAATACTATTTATTAATATTAAATCCTTATTAATCAACTGACTCCTGTGTGAGCCTTCACTTTCCTCCAACAAACAGCAAATGCTGGTTCTGGCTAAGGGTTGCTGAAGCTTTCTGCAACTCTAACCAGAAAATGACTAATTACAGCTTCTCAATGAGAAAGCCCACTGTCATGTAGGAGTGAGGGTATATTGCTGTTTGTATATAAAAGTAACTTGTGCACAGGACAAAAAAATTTTTTCCAAGTGAAATTAAAATTGTATTGCATGGAAATTAAAATTCTCTTCCTTCAACCTCATACCCCTTCTGTCAGTGTAGGCACAGCAAAGGACGTTTTTGTCTGTCCTTCAAAATACATCGACACATGCATCCATACACACATTTGTTTAGTTTTCTCTTTTTCTTTTTATGACAGACATTTTAAATTCTTAGTGAAAAAACAGTATTTCTTGTCCTGAAGTCTGAGCTAAAGTTAGAGTCTCCATTTGTGAGGTCCTGTGATCATTCCATTTCAACACCCTTAACACATCCCCAAAAAGACAGCTCAGTTGACAAATAACTGATAAATAAATGTGGTCTATCCATACAATGGAGTACTGTTCAGCCATAAAACAAAATGAAGTACTGATACAGGTACAACATGGGCTAACCTTGAGTGCATTATGCTAAGTGAAAGAAACCAGGCTCAAAGACCACATATTGAATGATTCCATTTGTTTGAAATGCCCCGAATAGACAAATCTATATAGACAGAAAGTAGATTAGTGGCTGCCAGGGGGACTAGGGGAGGGAAGAATGGAGAGTTGTTGCTAATGGGCATGTGGTTTTCTTTTGAGGGTGATGAAAATATTCTAAAATTGATTGTGGTAATAACTGTACAATTCTATAAATATACTAGAAATGTACTGAATTGTACATTTTATTTTTTTTTAAAGATTTTATTTATTTATTTGACAGACAGATCATGAGTAGGCAGAGAGGCAGGCAGAGAGAGAGAGAGGAGGAAGCAGGCTCCCTGCTGAGCAGAGAGCCCGATGCGGGACTCGATCCCAGGACCCTGAGATCATGACCTGAGCCGAAGGCAGCGGCTTAACCCACTGAGCCACCCAGGCGCCCTGAATTGTACATTTTAAATAGTAGATAGTATGACATGTGATTTATATCTTGATAAAGCTGTTATATATAAAAGAAAGAACTCAAAAAATTAATATTTAATTTGCTGTCCTATATTGGATCATTAAAGTAGATGTCATTATTTCCCTTTTGCCTACAACAAAATTGGACCTAAATGTGGTATTCTTTGTTTGCAAAAATTATGAAATATTTTTAAATTCCCCTTGTCATCTAAATAATATTAAGTGTAAAATAAATTAAATTTAAAATTATACTGGGAGGGGAGCCTGGGTGGCTCAGTGGGTTAAAGCCTCTGCCTTCAGCTCAGGTCGTGATCCCAGGGTTCTGTGATTGAGCCCTGCATCAGGCTCTCTGCTCAGCAGGGAGACTGCTTCCCCCATCTCTCTCTCTGCCTGCCTCTCTGCCTACTTGTGATCTCTGTCTGTCAAATAAATAAATAAAATCTTTTAAAAAAAATTATACTGGGGAAATAAAATGATACAACCACAAAAAAAAATTATACTGGGAAATTGTCCCCTTGATTATTTGTTCCATAAAATTTAATATCCAAGATGAGAATTACATTCATAAACAGGAGGTGATTTCCCCCTACTTGCTGCTCTGGAGTGGTTGCCTTCCTCATCTTCTTCCCGTCTTCATTGCTGACAGTAACTAAGCAAATGAATACAACACCATTTGCTGATGATATTTTGGGAGCTTCCCAGAAGCCCAAAACACTAAGCCTTAGGGCTGAGTCCTGCCACTGTGCAATTTCATCCTGGGCCCCATAGACCTCTTCCCCCTTGGAAGAGGATGCTGCCTGCTTCAGAACTAAAGCTTCTGAAAGACAAAGGCCAAAAACAAAAACAAAAAAAGCTGTCTTCCAAGGGACTTCGTTATTTAATTGTTAAGGATCTTTTAAACTAACCCTCCTCTTGCGCATCTGTTGTCCCACCAAAAGGGTGTTTTGGTGAGAAGACTCAGCAAACTGAAAAAGCAGGAAGATGAATTAAAGGAGGGTGTGGCCTGGGACTCTTGTTGCCAGGATCCAGTGTGTAGGGCACCACAGTGCCTGCAGGGGAAACAACTCCCGCTGCTGTGTAGGAGTGGACCATTCAGGTCCTCCCTGAGGCTCCTCCAAGGAGTGAGAATAGCTGAGAGCTGGATTACCCCAGGTGAGTGAAAAGGTAGGCTGTTTGGGAAAGGAACACAATCCTCATGTCCAAGGAGTGGAACTTCTGTCTCTGATTTTTTCACTGGGTTGGTCACTTTGCTTCTCTTGTCCATCTGTTAGACTGCAGGCTTCCCAAAAAAGCACCCCTTTTCTACTGTGAACTACTTTTATTCTTTTATTAGATGGTGAATTCCCCTATTGAACTTTACATTAGGCTGCAGGTGTTCTATTCACCAGTCCCCCCAGCCTCCTGTTTCTTCATCTGGAAAATGGGACTCAGTACCTATAGACGGAATTGTGAGGACTTAATAATACAAGCCAACACTTCTAGAGAACTTACAAGGTGCCTGCATTACAAGGTGCCCAACTTTGTTTTAGAGAACAAAGTTGAAAGTGCTTCACATTAAGTAATTCATTTAGTTCTTACAACAGCTCGTGAAGTAGATGCTGTTGTTATAGCCAGTTTTAAGACAAAGATACCAAGCCACAAAAAGGTTAAGAAATATATCCAAGTGGGGCGCCTGGGTGGCTCAGTGGGTTAAAGCCTCTGCCTTCGGCTCAGGTCATGATCCCAGGGTCCTGCGATCTAGCCCTGCATCAGGCTCTCTGCTCAGCAGGGAGCCTGCTTCCTCCTCTCTCTCTCTGCCTACCTCTCTGCCTACTTGTCATCTCTGTCTGTCAAATAAATAAATAAAAAATCTTTTTAAGAAATCATATTTTAAAAAAAAAGAAAAGAAATATATCCAAGTTTATACAGTTAAGACATGGAAGAGCCAGGTTCAATACCATTAACCATCTGGCTTTATGACGTTCATAACCATTAAACAACCCTGCCTAGTAAAAGCAGATATTTAAGGCTTGGCACATAGTAGGTTCCCAGTAAATATTGTCTATCAAAATAATTAAAGTCACAAGACTGAAAATGCCCTGAGAATAGAGAGAGCACCTTACTTGGGGCATCCTTTAGTGCCTTACAGTACCTAAGTAGTATCTTACATCCAATAATTACCCAATATGTATTTGTTAAATTGAGCCATTTCATCAGGACAGTTCAGACTTCAAGCCCCTTCTCTGCCAGGTGCTGTGCTGAGAAGAGAGAATATACAAATATAATTTAGATACGAACACATAGTGAGATGCTACTGATCTAAAAAAGCTAATAAAATGCTAGGCTGCACTGATAGATATATAAAGTATAGGAAAGATAAAATTGACACCTCCTGTTCTTCATCATCCAAATTCCATCTTTCCAAATCTGTATGGTTCTTGAATCCACATATGTATCTTTCATCCCTCTCATCCCTTCCCCAGTCCAAGCTACCATTGTTTCTCTGACCTCTGAACTGGTTTCTAGCACTTTGGTTCTTTACAATCTGTTTGATCATGTCCCCTCTTTGTTCTGTTATGAAACCCATTCTAGGACTTTTTGCTCTTAAGATAAAAAGCTTGGTACAGCGTCAAAAGCCCTGCACATCTGGCCCCTGCCTGCCGGTCACTTAGTCTCATTCACACCACTCTGGACTAGCCAACATGATACAATAATCATGGCCGACAGAGCCCATTCCTATGACTGTATGGATGGGGACGTGCCAAAATAGGAGGGGACGTGTCTCAGAAAGGGGAATCTTGATCAGTTAAACAGATATATACCAAACTTTAAGGAAAATATTCAGCCAGAGGCAAGGTGTCCATCCTCCAAGCATATGATGGGAAGGAGTCCTGAAAGGCTATGACCTGGTGACTTCCATTGCCTCAGTCAAATCAATGAGTCCATGAATTTTTCTTGTTCTAAATAAGTCATATTTCTGTCTTTTTTGTAGCCCAATAATATCAATGATGTTTAATCGAGATGGTGGCATGGTGATCAGCAAAAAAGGAGACATCATAAGGGAATGGATGTGGCCTTCGAAGGGAAAACTTGATGATCCAGTTGACGTTTGGGTATTACTTTACAATTCATCATTCTTATGTCTATTTCTTATGCCATACCAATAATTTACTTTGAGCCTCTAAAATATACTGTTGGAGAAGAGAGGATTGAGAGGACTGAATTATCATCATCATCATCATCATCATCATCATTGTTATTATTATTATATAAGATTTTACTTACTTATTTGTCAGAGAGGGGAAGAGAAGAGAGAACACAAACACGGGGAGTAGCAGGCAGAGGGAGAAGAGACTCCCTGCTGAGCAAGGAGCCTGATGCAGGACTTAATCCAGAACTCCAGGATCATGACCTGAGCCCAAGGCAGACACTTAACCAAGTCACCCAGGCATCCCTGAGATGTCTACACTAACCAAGCACCCAGCATGGAGCCTAATGTGGGGTCTGAACTCATGACCCTGAGATCACAACCTGAGCTGAGATCAAGAGTCAGATGCTTAATTGACTGAGCCAGCCAGGCGCCCCAAGCAGTTACTTTAAACAGTAATTGTTAAAAATTACTATTAGAAAGCATCTTGTGTTTAATATAAAAATATTTTTAAAATAGAAAGATAGGGGCGCCTGGGTGGCTCAGTGGGTTAAGCCGCTGCCTTCGGCTCAGGTCATGATCTCAGGGTCCTGGGATTGAGCCCCGCATCGGGCTCTCTGCTCAGCAGGGAGCCTGCTTCCTCCTCTCTCTCTGCCTGCCTTTCTGCCTGCTTGCGATCTCTCTCTGTCAAATAAATAAATAAAATCTTTTAAAAAATAAATAAATAAAGTAAAATAAAATAGGAAGATATACAGTGTTCAAAGTGAAAGTCTCCTTCTCCTCAGTCTCACTCTGTAGAATTACCTTTGTTAATAGGTTAATGTGTATTAGAATCAGAAATTCAGAAAATGTAAGAGCCTACCAGTGGGAACTTTGGTGAACTGGAAAGTGTGCCCTCCCCCAAAGGAGACAGGCTTTACTGGGGACCAGAACATTGTTGCCACATGGGAATGTGGGTCTATGCCTGCTATATGTTATGATTTTCTAAAAAGCTAGATTTTGTGATGAAATACCCTGGTATTTCAAGTTGGCAATTAATTCAGACTCTGGCAGGACTAAACCAAACACTTCCAGCTGCTAATCTGTAACCTCTGTGCTAGATTTTATTGGTTCATATATATAGTTACTTTATGTGTGTGCATGTATATGGGCTGCATTTTGTGTCCAGGACCACTGTGTATGGTTGCAAAGGTGTTTGTACCACCAACCTTAGAGGTACCAATTATAAAGAGCTGTGCTGTCCAGCACGGCAGCCACCAGACACCTGTGGTTATGGACTCTTGAACTGCACTGTAGTAAACTACACACCAGATTTCAAAGACTTAGTATAAAAAACAAGAATATAAAATATCTTATCAATCATTTTTATATTAGTTACACATTGAAATGTCAATATTTGGATATATTTAGTTATAAAATGTTATTTAAGTTCATTTTACCTGCATTTTACCTTTTAATGTGGCTCCTAGAAAATTTAGAATTATTCATGTGCCAAGCATTTATGGCTCACGTTATATTTGTAGTGGACACACTATTGTGTAGAAAGTACCTCCAGGTCTCTGTTCTATTCTATTCACAAGATCGTCCTTGGCGGCTTTGTATCCTACATATACTATTTGTCTTTTTTATTTATTTATTTATTTATTTGACACAGAGAGAGGGAGATCACACATAGGCAGAGGCAGGCAGAGAGAGAGAGGGGAAAGCAGGCTCCCCACTAAGCAGAGAGCCTGATGCAGGGCTCCATCCCAGAACCCCAAGACCATGACCCGAGCTGAAGGCAGATACTTAACCATCTGAGCCACCCAGGCACCCCTGGATTGTCATTTTTAAAGAAGTACTGCTCAGCTCTGAAAGGTGAGGAAAGTAAAGAGTGTGCAGAGAAACTGTCCCAGCAAGCCTGTATGTACAAGTGTCCTGACACTCAGGAACCAGCATGTTTAGAACAGTTGACTTAACGAGGGCGCTTTTTCTACAGCAAGCCTTTTAAAAATATGCTTTACAAATCTGCAGATGTTCCCTTGAGCTTTAGAAGTTGTTCATTACTTTTCTATCCTTGTCATTTATAAAATCTCTTCAGCTTTAATAAGTTTCACAGTAATAGTTACTAGACTTATAAAACTTCTAAGAACTTGGCAGCCATTAATGACTTTCCTCATCATCATGGGAATTAGATGTTGTCAACTGTATTTTATGAGAGAGACTATCTCAAGAGTTAGAAATACAACTCAGAAAAAAAAAAAGAAAGAAATACAACTCAGAAGTACCTGCAAACTGACCCAGAATTTTCGTTCTAAAGTGAACCTGACTTTCTCTATAAGACATCACTACATTAACAGTTTCTCCTCGTTCCTTTTCCTTCCCTTAAGAAGTCATAACAACCCACAAATTTGCAGCAAAAAACCTAAAAGCCATCCCTGACTTAATGGAACCAGACTGAAGCTGTGAATGTCGGTCTCAAATTTCCTTCCATGCATCCTGCAAATGTTTTAAGATTTCCCCTTGAATTATGAGCATGAAAAATTCTGTATAGGAAATGACAATCCTTTCTGTTTCCCCCAGGTGAACAAGTTCATTACAGTGGAGATTTCTGGGCACTTTGCAATCACCTTGGTCTACAGATGGCATCCCCAAAGCCTAAAGCTATCTCTGGCACCTGTAAAATGCAAGTTTTTTCCTCCGTGCTTACCTAAGGTGGTAGGTCCAGAGGGTTGTTTTTTTTTTTTTTTTTTTTTTAAATTATCTTCATGCCACTACCTCAGTGCAGACCAGAGCAAGAGCAATGCTGACTGATTTTAGATTCTTATCTTTTAGCATTTCCTGGTAATTGCTATAGTAAGGACACTGGAATCTGGCTAATGATAAGTCCTGCCAGAGCGGTTTCTGGACATTACCTGTGAAGTAACAGGAATAAGAGGAGGTTAGAAGAGGAAGATAGATTTGGGAGAAAAATGAACACCTAGTTTCTTCTGAGGCCATGATGCCTAAGCTTTGGAGAATTAGTTTCCTGTCTCTGATTTGGATGAATTGCTTGCATTTATATAATCTATAAGTTCTTAAAAATGGTGTGGGGTTTATATATTGTTTTTAACTAAAGTGAAAATAAATCAATTTAAAGTCACTGTTTTTTTTTTTTTTTAAGATTCATTTATTTATTGGGAGGCAAGGGCATAGGGAGAGGGATAGAGAGAGAGAAGCAGACTCTCTACTAAGTAGGGAGCCAGATGGGGTGGGGATCTTCAATCCCAGGATCCCAGGACCCCAAGATCATGACCTGAGCCAAAATCAAGAGAAGGATACTTAACCAACTGAAATGACCCAGGTGCCTCTAAAATCACTATTTTTAAGCATAAGTAATATTGTAAAGACACTTGGAGATGACCATTGTAAAAATTATGGTTCAGAATAATGTCTCTTTATAATTTCACACTTGCGCTAAATCTCTGTTGAGGAATCTTAGGCTAAAACTTTTGTTTGTCAAGAGGTGAGAGACGCAAATGTTAGTATCTCTGATTTCATGCAGTTAAGTAGTGAGTTGACTGACTCATCAAACTTTTAAAGGTTCTAAAATTTTGAGTGCATTTATGTGAATGATACACATATTATAGAACATGTATGAACCTTTAATGAAAAACCCTTAGTTTTAGGGATGGGCATCAAAACTGTGTTACTCCTGGTTATACCACAGAAATACTGTGCCTATTTCATATATGCTGAAGTTGTATAATTTTTGCCGTAAATAGTGCCTTTATGGCAAGTTATCTTGCCTGCCTGGATTTTTATTCCTTGTCATCTGAAAAAAATTTAATACTCTCTCTCAGCCATTCCCTGATGTCAGTCCCATCTCCACAGAAGCCAGAGAGTTATTCAAGGCCTATAAATGCAAGCATCTGAAACCCACAACACAGGACAAAGATGTAAGTGTGCAGTAGTCACTATTTTGAGATTGCAGGCAAAGGTAACTTTTAGTTTACACGTTATTATAAAGTTAATGTTCTCTTCCAGCACTGGCTGGATTCCAGTACAGCTATTACATACAGATGAGCCTGTCATATAATTACTGGAAAGAGCCTAGGATGACCTATATTGTTTGTGTTTCACTTTTCTTTTCTTTTTTTTTTAAGATTTTATTTATTTATTTATTTGTCAGAGAGAGAGAAAGAGAGCACAAGCAGGCAGAGTGGTAGGCAGAGGCAAAGAGAGAAGCAGGCTTCCCGCTGAGCAAGGAACCTGATGTGAGACTCCATCCCAGGACCCTGGGATCATAACCTGAGCCGAAGGCAGTGGCTTAACCAACTGAGCCACCAGGTGTCCCACGTTTCACTTTTCTTAACATCTTAGCCCTTTTAAAATGTACAGTTCAGTGCCATAAGCTCTCAGTTCACATTGTGGTGCTACTATCACCACCATCTATCTCTAGAACTTTTTCATTTTGTGTAACTGAAACTCTGTGCCTGGGAAACAACACCTTTCATACTTCTCTCTCCTATCTTCTGGGAACCCCTTTTCTACTTTTTATGAATTTGAGTGGTTTAGGTACCTCGTATAAGTAGAATCATACAGTATTTGTCCTGTTGTAACTGGCTGATTTCACTTAGCATGGGGTCCCCAAAGTCCCAATGTGGATACATTGTATAAGGTGTCAGAATTTTCTTCATTTTTAAAGGTGAATATTTCATTACAGGTATACCACATTTCATTTGCCTATTCAGTTGTTGATGGACACTTGGATTCTTTCCCTATTTTAGCTATTGTGAATAATGCTGCTATGAACATGGGTATATAACTATCTCTTTGAGGTCCTACCTTCAGTTCTTTTGGATATATTTCCAGAGTGGAAGTGCTGAATCATATAGTAACTTCATTTTAATATTTATATGCTTTTTTAAAAAATTATATTTATTAATTTGAGAAAGAGAGGGTCAAAGGGAGTAGCAGACTCCCTGCTGAGCAGGGAGCTTGATGCAGGACTCAATCCTGGGGATTGAGGATCATGACCTGAGTCGAAGACAGTCACTTAACCAACTGAGCTACCTAGGTGTCCCTCAATTCTTGATATCCTTCCCAACAGTTGTCATTTTCTGTGTGTGTGTGTGTGTGTGTGTGTGTGTGTGTTTTAAATAGTAGCATCCCATTGGGTGTGAGGTGATGTATTTGACTTTTTAAAAACCAACATTATTGAAGTATGATTTATTTACCATTTTATAAAACACATCCATTTTAAGTGTATACTTTAATGAGTTTTAACAACTCTATTTAGTGGCCCATGACATCCTGATTCCAGGAATCCTTGTTTCTCAAGGAGGCATTAATGGCATTTGGGGCAAGATAATTCTTAGTTGTTCGGGACCATTGCAGAATACATCCATGGCCCCATAAACTATATGCCTATTGTGTCATCATTCAAAAGGCCCATGCACATTTGTGAATACCCCCAAGGAAGGATTTACTCAATTGTGTTGAGAACTGTTCTATATTGGTTATTCCTGGGGGAATATTTGGGTATATGGGATGGGGAGATGAGTCATAAGATTACTGCAGTGGCCTAGCCAAGATACTCTGAACAGAACTAAGCTGGCAAGAATGGAACATAGATGAGAGCTCCAAGTTAATTAATAGGCAGAATTCATAGGACAGTTTTTTGGCTTATGTGTTAAAATCAATCACCAAATAAGAGTAGATAGGATGAAAAATGAAGAGGGCCAAGTGAACCAACACTTAAGGGGCAGGCTGAGAGGTAGGAGGAGAACCATGTCACTGTGGTGGACATGGTGAGACCCATGTCCTTTCCCCCTTCTTCTTGTATGCCTCTATACAAGCTAAAAATTGTATTTCCACACTCTCTTGCAGATGGATTTCTAGATGTGTATTAAGCCCCATTCATTAGATGTACTCATGTGCGATTTGGAAGATGGTAATACGGGAAAACCGTTGTCTTGCTTTGGCAAGCAAGATCATGGAGAAGGTGGGTTTTCCTATAGCAACACTGTATTATCTAGCTGCTAGCATCACAGATCCCAAGACACAATTGTGGCAGCTCCCTGGTTCTAAACTCACAGCTTTAGTGCACTATTCCTGAGCCCCACAACACCAGTGGGGGTTACTAGGCCACACCTTCCTGATATGGAGAGGCAGCACCTCCCCTGGGTGATTGGCTGGTGTTCTGGGAACAACTGGAGATGGCCACTTCTCCTCTTTTGGTGATTTTGTAATTTCATACTTAGAAAAAGGCTAGGGAGTTTTCTGTTTCTTACAATTGAGAACAACATTCAAAGAAAATGTGTTCAATATGAGGGAGTGGTAATAGGATGAGCCTTTCAGAGAAGTCAAGCAAATGAGAAATAAAAAGCATCCACTGGATTTGTCTTATGAGGATCAACAGTGACTTCAGCAAGAATCATTTCAGGGTACAGGTTGAATTGGAAACCTGCTTATAGTGAGCTAAGGAACAGATATATGAAATGTAGAAATTCTTGTGCAATTGTTGGCATTTGCCCACGCTTCAAATTTGTAGAGTATGAGAAAGAGGAATGGGTGCCCCAAACCTGTACTTTAGGCCCCTGCTCTCAGCCTTTCCTAGACCAGTTAACTTCTTATGTGTCAAACCACTTAACTTCTCAGCCTGCACTGGGGAAGCTTTCTGAAGCCCGGATGGTGGTGGCAATAGTCCAGATTCTTCTTCTTCCTCATTGTGGCAGATTTTGTAACATTCCTGTGGTTTGTTTTATGGTGGCTTTAGAAGGGAGCAATTTGGCAAGCTTGCATCAAGGTGACAGGATTTCTTGTAGGTGGAGCCTAAGTCTTATCTCCCTCTATTCTGCTACATCCTTCTGGAGTGCCACTCCTTCCCATAATTCCCTTGCCTCCCCTACTCAGTGTATGTGAGAGGGCCCTTACTGGTTTCTGTCTTAGATGAGGAAGATAAATCTACACCCCTTGATCCCAGCCTCTATAGCTTCTCTCGCCTGGAATGGGATAATCTTCAGCCCTGAACTTGTCAAAGGTACTTGGTAGTGTTAAACTGGTGATCATTTTTAAGTTATTTAATATAAAACTATTTAGAAATCATGCTCTTAGCAATGTCCACAATAGTTAAACTATGGAAAGAACCTAGATGTCCATCAACAGATGAATGGATAAAGAAGATGTGCTATATATACACAATGGAATACTATGCAGCCATCAAAAGAAATGAAATCTTGCCATTTGCAACAATGTAGATGGAACTAGAGGGTATTATGCTTAGTGAAACAAGTCAATCGGAGAAAGACAACTATCATATGATCTCTCTGATATGAGGAAGTGGAGATGCAACATGGGGGGTTTGGGGGGTAGGTAAAGAATAAATGAAACAAAATGGGATCGGGAGGGAGACAAATCATAAGTGACTCTTAATCTCACAAAACAAGCTGAGGTTTGCTGGGGGGAGGGGGGCTGGGAGAGGCAAGTGGGGTTATGGACATTGGGGAGGGTATATGCTATGGTGAGTGCTGTGAAGTGTGTAAACCTGGCGATTCACAGACCTGTACCCCTGGAGATAAAAATACATTATATGTTTATAAAAAATATATAAAAATTTAATTAAGAAAAGAAATCATGCTCTTCAGGGTGCCTGGGTGGCTCAGTTTGTTAAGCGTCTGCCTTTGGCTCAGGTAATGGTCTCGGGGTCCTGAGATGGAGCCCAGTATCAGGCTGTCTGCTCAGCAGAAAGCCTGCTTCTCTGTCTCTCCCTCTGCCTGCTGTTCCACCTGCTTGTGCTCTCTTGTGATAAAAAATAAATAAAATCTTCAAAAAATAATAAATTTTAAAAAGAAATGATGCTCTTTATAATATATGTAAATTGATCAAAGTGTGCTTGTAGTCATTGTTTTCTAATATTTAAAAAATTGCTTCTTTTTCATATGCATGGTCTTTAGCTTCTAGGGAAAGTGGTGTCACAAAATTCCTTTGATGTTCATAGAATTTGTTAAGTATGAGGCAAAAAAGTACATGATGAAACAGCCTGTGCTATTTGACTCCACTTTTGATCAAAGGAAAATATATTCTTATATATGTATTTTAAGACTGGAAGGATGTATGCCCAATTTTTTTATATTGAATACATTGCTTTTGAAATAAAAAATATCTTTGAAATGTGTAAAATCCTTACAAAGATGAAACAGTATGAGTAATATTAGCAAAGAAAATCAATCAGAAAAAAATTATTACAGTTCTGAAAGTTTGACAGTATAATGTGATCATTTCTGTAATGAGACCTACACTTTCCAAAGACTTAGAATGAGGCCACCTTCTCCAAAGGGCATGTAAGACTTCTTGTGTTAACTTTTTTTAGTAGAGATTGATATATTTATCTCTCACATTCACAAATAGCAGAAAATTCAACAGAGTCCCTTTTTGTAACTTCTCTAAATAACTCCTACAATCAGCGATTTTCCCAGACATGCCCTCCCTCCAAAATAAATGTTCAAGGTTGTGCAAGCAAGGATAATTTTCTCAACTGTGACAAATTATTCCTTTTTCAAATCTTCCTGAAAGATGTTCTTTTGTTTTTTAGATGTTTTGAATGTTCTTTGAGCAGTATTTCCAAAGAAGAATGTTAGGGCATGACCTTTCAAAGGAGATTTTTTTGGTTGTTTAATTTCTATTAATTTGTTTAACTTGTTGTTTTAATTTCTTTGTTGTTTAATATCACATGAATAGTTGATGAGCTAACTCTAGCTTTCTAAAACACCAACAATTGTTAATTAGTATACTCTTGAGTTTTCTACTCTTGAAGCTGTATTCAGAGTTCGTTGGCTGATGTCTGACACTTTGGGGAATTATTTTCTCTGTCAAACATTTCTTGCTATCTGGTCTCTTTGTGCCCTGACAGGAAAAGCATGCAGTCTTCCAGTCCTTTGCCCTTCATAGGCTCCTCAACCTACCTAATATGTTTGCAAATTAGGCTAATCTTGAAGATTAAAAAAATGAGTTGGGAAAATGTATTTAAGATGAAATGAGTGATATGAATCCAGCTCAACCAAAAAAGCTCAGATGAAAAAGCTCAAATGAAATAGAAATGCTACCTTGTGTGATACATAATCTATCCAAAGCATGTATAATTGAATGAAACAAAAATAGTAGTAATCTGGAAGTACCTATTGCTCCCTCTTCTTCCTTTTTGAGTCTGATTATAGATAGAGATAAGGAGGGGCACCTGGGTGGTTCAGTGGGTTAAGCCTCTGCCTTCGGCTCAGGTCATGATCTCAGAGCCCTGGGATCAAGTCCCATATCAGGCTCTCTGGAGCCTCCTTCCTCCTCTCTCTCTCTCTCTGCCTGCCTCTCTGCCTACTTGTGATCTCTCTCTGCCAAATAAATAAATAAAATCTAAAAAATGAAAAAAGAAAGAAAGAAAGAAATAGAGATAAGGAGGCAAGTAGAAATAAAGGCATTTATTTAAAAAAATTTTAATTGAAGTATAGTTGACATACAATATTATGTTAGTTTCAGGTATACAACATAGTGATTTGACAATTGTATACATTACTAAATGCTCATCATAAGTGTAGTTACCATTCATCACCATATAAAGTTATTATAGTATTACTGACTGTATTTCCTATGCTGTATCTTCCATCCCTGTGACTTATTTATTTATAACTGGAGGCTTCTATCTCTTGATCACTGTGACCTAAATCAAGAGATTAATTACTGAAAGGATAGGCATCACCAGAAGAGTTGTATTGGAAAAGCTGGACTGTAGATAGTTTGGACCTGAAACTCCCTAAACCCTTCCTCTAAATTGAAGAAAACCAGTTACTTTACCCATCAGAGTGCAAACTGGGAAACTTGAACAGGGGGAGACATGACTGTTGGTTGTCTTGTCATACAGGGATGGGATATACAAGGCAGACCACATACAAAGTGGTCAGAGAAGGCAGTTGGTGGGGCCCAATGAGGAAACATGGTCCAACATGGCAGAATTTCATCTGCTCCTCCCGGGGTGTGGAGAGGCACATAGAAAAAAGGCACCACTTTCTGATGTCTTCCCTATTTGTTTCAGAGTCTTTCTGTCAGACTACTTCCACAAAATCTTTTTCATTTTTGGTCATAACAACTGCCTGAACAGCATATTATCTTTAAGAAGGTTGAAAAGGTGCCACTTTGGAAAATTTGGTCAGGTTAAGTGATTATCATCCACTCTTCCATAAGCTGAATTGTGTATTTCTTTGTGAAGAGAAATGAAGGGATGGAAGAAGACAGACGTGCTCACCCTCATAAGATATTTTTGAAGAAAAGTAAGGAAGGACCCTTCTTTCATGGAAATCTGAGGATATAGAGATAAGATTTTTCCTTAATAAAAATAAATAAACAAACAAAAACCCACCAAAAAAAAAAAAAAAGGCTGGCTGAGCTTCCAAGACAATTAAAGAATAGATAATCTTTTCAACAAATGATTCTGGGAAAACTGGATATCCACATGGAAAAGAATGGAATTAGATCTTGTCCTTAAACTGCAGACCTAAATGTTGAGCTAAAACTATAAAACTCTTAGGAAAAAACATAACTTTAAATCTTCCTGATCTTGGATTAGACATGGTTTCTTGGATACCACACCAAAAAAAGCACAAGTAAAAAATAAATTAATAAATAAATTGGACTTGATAAAAATTTAAAACACTTATGCTACAAACAATACCATCAAGCAAGTGAAAAAATAATTCACAAATGGAAGAAAATGTTTGTAAATCATATGTCTGTTAAGAAACTTGTATCCAGAATATATAAAGAACTCTTACAACTCAATAATACAAAGATAAAGAACCTATTTTTTTAATGGGGAAAAGATCTGAATAGACATGGGTCCAAAGAAGGTATATAAATGGCCAATTAACCTACAAAAAGATACTCAACAAAATTAGCCAGCAGGAAAACTCACATTAAAATTACAATGAAATACCCCTTCACACCCATTAGAATGGCTAAAATTAAAAAGACTAAAAGTAACAATTGTTGGTGAGCATATGGAGAAATTTGAACTCTTATTCCTCACTGCTTATGGAAATGTAAAATGGTACAGCCACTTTGGAAAACAGCCTGGCAGTTATTCAAAAAGTTAAACATAGCGATGCCTGGGTGGCTCAGTTGATTAAGTGTCTACCTTCAGCTCAGGTCATGACCCCAGAATCCTGGGGTCAAGTCCCATATTGGAGTCCTTGCTCACTGGCTCACTGGTTCTCCCTTTGCCTGCCTCTCTCTCTCTCTCTCTCTCTCTCTCTCACTCTCACTCTAACAAATAAATAAATAAAATCTTTTTTTTTTTTAGAGTTAAACATGGAGTTACCCTATGACTCACCAATTCCACTCCTCCATAAAGAAATGAAAACATGTCTATGTAAAAACTTGTATATAACAGCATATTTCATCATCTTATGAATGGATAAAGAAAATGTGTTCTATTCATATAGTGGAATGGTATTCATCCATAAAAATGATTGAAGTTCTGATATATGCTGCAAAATGAATGAATCTTGAAAACACTATGCTAAATGAAAAGGCAAGTCACAAAAGATGACAGATTGTATGATTCTGTCTATATGAAATGTCCAAAACAGACAAATCTTTAGAGGCAGAGGGTAGGTTAGAGGTTGCCTAAGGCTGAAGGGCCAGGAAGAAATAGAGATGACTGCTAAGGGACAGTCACCACTGCTTGGGACAGGTACAGGGGGTGGGGTGGGAGGAGAACAAGAAGTATTCTAAAATCAGATTGTGGAAGTGATTGGACAATTCTGTGCCACTCTGTGAATATACTAAAAACCATTGAATTCTATACTCAGATTCATTGTCTGATATGTGAGTTCTAGCTCAATAAAACTGTTTTTTTTTTTTTAAGTCTTTCTGGACACCTTTACTTCCATCTATATAACAGAAGAAACTTTCTTAGAAACTTTTTTACTGAAAAACACCTAGAACGGAATACATTATAACTAATACAAATTTTAATGTGTTACCAAGTTCACAAGAAAGTAGGGGATATTGTCTTATTATTTAATAATCCATACATGTGAAATAAAATTATAGTGAACACAAGATAATGAAAACATCAAAATTAAAATAGGGAAAACAATTTCCCTTGTTGGGAGGAAAAGTGAAGAGGGGTGTAAGAGAGCTAAAGTTTAATTGTATTGATACTGTTCTGTTTATGGGTAGTGGGTACATGACTGTTCCTTTTATTATTCTGAATACTTTGTTCCCTAAATTTTATTTTATTTTTTATATACTTTTTAAAGGTTTTATTTATTTATTTGAGAGAGAGAGTGAAAAAGAGCACAAGAGGGGAGAAGGTCAGAGGGTGAAGCAGACTCCCCGCGGAGCAGGGAGCCCGATGCGGGACTCAATCCCAGAACTCCGGGATCATGACCTGAGCTGAAGGCAGTCATTCAACAAACTGAGCCACCCAGGTGCCCCCTAAATTTTATTTTTTAAAGATTTTATTTATTTACTTGAGCGAGCGAGAGAGAAAGAGAGAAAGGAGAAGGGGAAGGAGAAACAGACTTCCCACTGATCAGAGAGCCTGACACAGGCTTCAGTCCCAGAATCCTGAGATCATGACCTGAGCTGAAGGCAAGCACTCAACCAACTGAGCCACACAGCTGTCTCTAAGAAAATACCCAGGTCAGACTTCCGTTAATTTAAATCACTTCATAGAACTATGAATTTCAACAATAGTGGACCCAAAGCAGCAGCTATACATCATTTCCAAAAAATGCTTCAGGGAATACGATCAATTTAACCATGTCAGAATTAAAATTTTTGAGATACCAGAAAGAAGATGAAAAGGCAAGCCACAGAAAGGTAAAAAATATTTATAATATATATATCTGACAAAGAATTTGTATCCAGAGCTTAAAAAGAACTACAACTCAATAAAAAACCCAATTAAAAATGTGCAACAGATTTGAACAGACATTTGGCAAAATAAGGTATGGGTGACCAAAAAGCACACAGAAAGATGTTCAACATCTCTAGTCATCAGGTAAATAGAAATTATAACTATAATGAGTTAATACCAAATGCTTCTTAGAATGGCAATAAATGAAAGGATAATAATACCACATGTTAGGAAGGCCATAAAACAATGAGAACTAACTTTCTTTCTTTCTGCATTGTAATTGATGATTTTGTCCTAAAATTCTTTTTTATAAATTTTTATTTAAATTCAGTTAATTAACATATAATGTATTATTAGTTTCAAAGGTAGAGGTCAGTGATTCATCAGTCTTATATAATACCCTGTGCTCATTACATCAAATGTCCTCCTTAATGTCCATTACCCAGTTACTCTGTCCTGCCACCTCCCTCCCTTCCAGCAACCCTCAGTTTGTTTCCTGTAGTTAAGAGTCTCTCATGGTTTTTCTCCCTCTCTGATTTCATCTTGTTTTATTTTTGCCTCTCTTCCTCTATGATCCTCTGTTGTTTCTTAAATTCCACATGTAAGTAAGATCATAAAATAATTGTCTTTCTCTGATTGACTTATTTTGCTTAGCATAGTACCCTCTAGTTCCATCCACATCTTTGCAAATTGCAAGATTTCATTTTTGATGGCTGAGTAGTATTCCATGCATATGTATGTAAATACCACATCTTCTTTACCAGTTCATCTGTCAGTGGACATCTGAGCCCTTTCCATAGTTTGGCCATTGTGGACATTTCTGCTATAAACATTGGGGAACAGGTGTCTCTTCAGATCAATACATTTGTATCTTTGGGGTAAAAACCCAGTAGTAGCAATTGCTGGGTCATAGGGTAGCTCTATTTTCAACTTTTTGAGGAACCTCCATACTGTTTTCCAGGTGGCTGCACCAGGTTGCATTCCCACCAACAGTATAGGAGGATCCCCTTTCTCTACATCCTCGTCAACATCTGTCATATCCTCACTTGTTAATTTTAGCCATTCTAACTGGTGTGAGATGGTGTATCATTGTGGTTTCAATTTGTATTTCCCTGACGCCCAGTAATGTTGAGCATTTTTTCATGTCTGTTGGCCATTTGGTTGTCTTCTTTGTAGAAATGTCTATTCATGTCTTTGGCCCATTTATTTATTTATTTGCAGAGGGGGAGAGAGAGCACACAAGTAGGCAGAGTGGCAGGCAGAGGAAAAGGGAGAAGCAGACTCCACACTGAGCAAGGAGCCTGATGCAGGGCTGGATGCCAGGACCCCGGAATTGTGGCCTGAGCCAAAGGCAGATGCTTAACTGACTGAGCCACCCAGGCACACTGTTTTTTGCCCATTTCTTGATTGGATTATTTGTTCTTTGGATGTTGAGCTTGATAAGTTCATTATAGATTTGGAATACTAGCCCTCTATCTGATATGTCATTTACACATATCTTCTCCCATTCTCTCAGTTGTCTTTTGGTTTTGTCGACTGCTTCCTTTGCTGTGCAAAAAGCTTTTATTTTGATGTAGTCCCAATAGTTCATTTTTGCCTTTCTTTCCCTTGCCTTTGGAGTTATTGCCTGTGGGGTGCCTGGGTGGCTCAGTCATTAGGCATCTGCCTTCCACTCAGGTCAAGATCCAAGTATCCTGGTGGTGAGCTCCATGTTGGGCTCCCTGCTCAGAGGGGAGCCTGCTTCTCCTTCTCCAGCTCCCCCCTTCTTGTCTTTCCTCTCCCACTGTCTCTCTCTGTCAAATAAATAAATAAAATCTAAAAAAAGAAAAAAAAAGAAGTTACTTCCTGTGTTCTCCTCTAGGATTTTGATGGAATTCTGTCTCACATTTAGGTCTTTTATTGATTTGAGTCTGTTTTTGTGTATGGTGTAAGGAAATGGTCCAGTTTCATTCTTCTGCATGTGGCTATAATTTTCCTAACACCATTTGTTGAAAAGACTATCTTTTTCCCATTGGACATTCTTTCCTGCTTTGTTGAAGATTAGTTGACCATAAAGTTGAGTGTCCATTTCTGAGTTCTCTATTCTGTTCCATTGATCTATGTGTATTTTTTTCTGCCAGTACTATACTATCTTGATGACAGCTCTGGTTTTGTTTTTGTTTTTAAAGATTTTATTTATTTGGGAGAGAGAGACCATGAGAGGAGAGAGGTTAGCAGGGGAAGCAGACTCCCTGCAGAGCAGAGAGCCCGATGCAGGACTTGATCCTGGGACTCCAGGATCATGACCCAAGCTGAAGGCAGTCGCTTAACCAACTGAGCCACCCAGGCACCCTTGATGACAGCTTCGTAATAGAGCTTGAAGTCCATAACGGTGGTGCCACCAAATTGGTGAGAATTTGGTTTTCTTTTTAACATTCCTTTGGCTGTTGAGGTCTTTTCTGGTTCCATACAAATTTTAGGATTATTTATTCCAGCTCTGTGAAAAATGTTGATAGTATTTTAACAGGGATTGCCTTGAATGTATAAATTGCTCTAGGTAGCATGATATTTTAACAATGTTTGCTCTTCTAATCCATGAGCATGGAACGTTTTTCCATTTCTTTGTGTCTTCCTCAATTTCTTTCATGAGTGTTCTTTAGTTTTCTGAGTACAGATCCTTTGCCTCTTTGGTTAGTTTTATTCCTAGGTATCTTATGGTTTTGTATGCAACTGTAAATGGGATCAACTCCTTAATTTCTCTTTCTTCTGTCTCATTGTTGGTGTATAAGAATGCAACTGATTTCTGTGCATTGGTTTCATATCCTATCATTTTACTGAATCGCTGTATGAATTCTAGCAATTTTAGGGTGGAGTCTTTTGGGTTTTCTACATAAAATATCATGTCATCTGTAAAGAGTGGGAGTTTGGCTTCTTCTTTGCTGATTTGGATGCCTTTTATTTCTTTTTGTTGTCTGATTGCTGAGGCTAGGACTTCTACTACTATGTTGAACAACAGTGGTGACAGTGGACATCTCTGCCATGTCCCTGACTTTAGGGGAAGAGCTCTCGGTTTTTCCTCATTGAGTATGATATTTGCTAAGGGCTTTTCATAATTGGCTTTTATGATATTGAAGTATGTACCCTCTTATCTCTGCGCTTTGAAACTTTTTAATCAAGAAAGGATGCTGTACTTTGTCAAATGCTTTTCCTGCATCTATCAAGAAGATCATATGGTTCTTGTCCTTTCTTTTATTAATGTAGTATATCACATTGATTGATTAGTGGATGTTGAAAGACCCTTGCAGCCCAGAAATAAGTCCCACTTGGTTGTGGTGAATAACTCTTTTAATGTACTGTTGAATCCTATTGGGTAATATCTTGGTGAGAATTTTTGCATCCATGTTCACCAGGATATTGGTCTGTAATTCCCCTTTTTGGTGGGGTATTTGTCTGGTTTGGGGATCAAGGTTATGCTGGCCTCATAGAATGAGTTTGGAAGTTTCCCTTCCATTTCTATTTTTTGAAACCACTTCAGAAGAATAGGTATTAGCTCTTCTTTAAATGTTTGGTAGAATTCCTCTGGGAGCTTTCCAGCCCTGGGCTCCAGTTTGTTGGGAGATTTTTTTATTACTGCTCTAATTTCCTTGGTGGTTATAGGTCTGTTCAGGTTTTCTATTTCTTCTTGTTTCAGTTTTGGTAGTTTATACATCTCTATGAATGCATCCATTTCTTCCAGATTGCCTAATTTGTTGGCATATAGTTGCTCATAATATGTTCTTATAATCATTTGTATTTCTTCAATATTAGTTGGGATGTCTCCTCTTTTTTTCATGATTTTATTTATTTGGATCCTTTCTCTTTTCTTTTTGGTAAGTCTGGCCAGGGGTTTATCGATCTTATTAATTTTTCAAAAAGAACCAACTCCTAGTTCGTTGATCTGTTCTGTTATTCTTTTGGATTCTATTTCATTGATTTCTGCTCTAAACTTTACTAATTCTCTTCTCCTGCTGGGTTTAGACTTTACTTGCTGTTCTTTCTCCAACTCCATTACATGTAAGGTTAGCTTGTATATTTGAGAACTTTCTTGTTTCTTGAGAAAGGCTTTTATCACTATACATTTCCCTCTCAGGACACCTTTGCTGCAACCCAAAGATTTTGAACAGTTGTGTTTTCATTTTCACTTGTTTCCATGAATTTTTTAAATTCTTCTTTAATTTCCTGGTTGATCCATTCATTCTTAAGTAGGATGCTCTTTAGCCTCCATGCATCTGAGTTACTTCCAATTTTTCTCTTGTGACTGAGGTCCAGTTTCAAAGCATTGTGGTCCGAAAATAAGCAGGGAATGATCCCAATCTTTTGGAAAGGTAGCAGTTGAGATTTGATTTATGACCCAGAATGTGATCTATTCTGGAGACTATTCCATGTACACTCAAGGAGAATGTGTATTCTGTTGCTTTAGGATAGGATGCTCTGAATATATCTGTGAAGTCCATCTGGTCCAGTGTATTGTTCAAAAGCCTTTTTTCCTTATTGCTCTTCTGCTTAGATGATCTGTCCATTGCAGTGAGGGGGTGTTAAAGCCCCTTACTATTACTATATTATTAGTGATGTGTTTCTTTGATTTTGTTATTAGTTTGTTTACATGTATTTGGCTGCTGCCATGTTAGGGGCATAAATATTTACAATTGTTAGACCTTCTTGTTGGAAGACCCTTTAATTATGATATAGTGTCCTTTCTCATCTCTTATTATAGTCTTTAATTTAAAATTTAAATTGTATGATATAAGGATTACCACTCCAGTTTTCTTTTGATGCCCATTAGCTTGATAAATTGTTTTCCACCCCCTCACTTTAACTCTGGAGCTAAACTTGGGGCTTAAAATGAGCCTGTTATACACAGAATATCAATGGATCTTTGTTTTTTATCCAATCCGATACCCTGTGTCTTTTGATTGGGGCATTTAGCCGAATTTATAGTAATTATTGAAAGATACAACTTTACTGCCATTCTATGAACTTTATAAAGTCAGTTTCTATATACTGTCTCTATTCCTTTCTGGTCTGTTACTTTGGGGCTCTCTCTTCACTTAAAGGATCCCTTTTAATATTTCTTGCAGGGCTAGTTTAGTGATCACAAATCCTTTTACTGTTTATCCTGGAAGCTTTTTATTTCTCCTTCTATTATGAATGACATCCTAGCTAGATGAAGTATTCTTGGCTGCATACTTTTCTCATTTCGCACATTGAATATATCATGCCAGTCCTTTCTGGCCTGCCAGGTCTCTGTAGATAGGTCTGCTGCCAGTCTAATGTTTCTCTCCTTGTAGTTTATGGACCTTTTGTCCTGAGCTGCATTCACGATTTTCGCTTTGTCTCTGAGATTTGCAAATTTTACTATTAGATGACAGGGTGTTGACCTATTTTTATTGATTTTGATAGGACTCTATGCCTATTTCCTTCCCCAGAATAGGGAAGTTCTCTGCTATAATTATAAATATACCTTCTACCCCCATCTCTCTTTACTCTTCTTCTGGGTTCCCAATTATTCTAATATTGTTTTGCTTTATGGTATCACTTATCTCTTAAATTCTCCCCTCATGATCCAGTAGTTGTTTATTTCTCTTTTTCTCAGATTCTTTAGTCTCCATCATTTTGTCTTCCGGATCTCTAATTCTCTCTTCTGCCTCATTTATCCTAGCAGTTAGAGCCTCCATTTTTTTATTGCATCTCATTAATAGCCTTTTTAATATTGACTTCATTAGATTTTAGTTATTTTATTTCTCCAGAAAGGGATTCTCTAGTGTCTCCTCTGCTTTTTCTCAAGCCCAGCTAATATCTTTATAATTGTTTTTCTAAACTCTAGTTCCAACATCTTACTTACATTCATACTGACTAGGTCCCTGGCAGTCAGTATTGCCTCTTGTTCTCTTTTTTGAAGTGAGTTTTTCCATCTTGTCATTATGTCCAGAGAAGAATAGATGAATGAGAGAATAAAACACTAAAAGGGCACCAATGATTCCAGAGAAACATACACTAAGCAAATCAAAAGAGACCCCCCCAAAAAAAATTAAAAAGAGAGAGAGAGAATATAATCAGAGAGGTGAAGAGAACAGAGCAATACACTGGATCCTGTGTGTATTTTGGTCTGTTTGTTAGAAAACTAGATCCCGGGAGCCTGGGTGGCTCAGTGGGTTAAGCCACTGCCTTCAGCTCAGGTCATGATCTCAGGGTCCTGGGATCGAGTTCCGCATGGGGCTCTCTGCTCGGCAGGGAGCCTGCTTCTCTCTCTCTCTCTCTGCCTGCCTCTCCATCTACTTGTGATCTCTGCCAATAAATAAATAAATAAAATTAAAAAAAGAAAACTAGATCCCAAAATTGTAAAGAAAGAAAAACTTATATAAGTACAAAAACAAAATTAAATACAATGAAAGGATAGAATGTAACTGTAAAAATGAAAATTAAAAGACAAAAGAAAAGAAAAGGAAATATAAACTGACAGGTGAAGAGAACAGAGCCATACAGGTGTATTTTGGTCTGTTAGAAGACACTGCATCCCAAAATCATAATGAAAGAAAAAGTTATATATAGTTATATACATACAAAAATAAATATAATGAAAGGATAGAATGTAACTGTAAAAAGGAAAATTTTAAAAGATTTTAAACAAGAGATAAAATAAGAAATTGGTTGAAGAAGGAAAGAGAAAAAAATTAAAACTGAAAGACTAATCATCGGGCAGAAACCATGTATTCTAGATCTGTTTTTCTCTAGAGCTAGAGTTTTACAGTTCTCTGTGATGGGTATATTGTTCTTAGCTGGATGTTCTTGCTGATCTTCTGAGGGAGGGTCCTGTTATATTGATGCTCAAGTGTTTTGCCTGGGGCAGAATTGTACCACCCTTGCCAGGGATAGCCAAATAAGTAGTTCTGTGTGGCTTTTGTTGCCTGAAGGCTTTCCTTGCAGCTTTAGAGGATGAGAATGAAAATGGTGGCCTCCCAATCTCCAGCCCCAGAACAGAAAGCTCAAGGCCCTATTCCTCAGTGCACCCTCAGGGAAAAGCAGTTGATCACTCCTGTCTCCCTGGTCTCTGTGCCACTCCCACCGGGGGAGGAAGGGGTCTCCCTACAGTTCTGCCACTCTCTGAGCCCCTGTTCTGTGACCAGTAACCTGACCAAGCCAGGGTTTGTGGTAAATGGCAATTGAGCTGAGAGCCCAATCCTGGGCTTGCTGATTGCAGCCAGCTTCCTCGCTTCAATGCCTGGGAACTCTGCCCCACTCAGGCACCCGCAGTCTTCCTGTGATCCCAGGGATCCTGAGACCACACTGTCCCACCTAGGATTCTGTCCCACTGTGCCACCTGAGCACCTTTCAGGTAGAGATACCCCTCACCAGTGAGCAGACATCTAAAAGTTCTGATTTTATGCTTCACTACTATGCCATTTTCTGATGCCAGCTTATGGAGGTTCCCTCCCCTACAGTTTATCTTCCAATATAGCACCTCAGATTCACTTCTCCATACCTCCTACCTTACAGAAAGTGGTCACTTTTGTTCTATTTATACAATTGCATCTATTTTCTTAGATCTCCAGTTGAGTTCACAGATGTTCAGAATGATTTGATAGCTATCTAGCTGAATTCCTTGGACCAGACAATACTGAAGTCTCCTACTCCTCTGCTGTCTTAGACTATCTAGGACTCTCAGTCACAATTTTCATACACTGCTGGAAGAAATCTAAAATGGTACAACCAATATGGAAAATTTTAGCACTTTATAAAATTAAAGTTATACCTACCATGTAACCCAGCAATTCCATTCCTAGGTATTTATTTACTCAAGGAGAGTCACCTATTTTCACACAAAGACTTCTACATGAATGTTCATAGCATCTTTATTCATAATTTAAAAAAACTGGAAACCATCCAAACATGCATCAGCTGGTTGCTGGTACATATATACAATGCAAAATCACTAATAGAAAGGAATGAGCCACTGCTACACAAAAACAGATGAGTCTTAAAATCATGCTGAGCAAAAGAAGCCAAACATGAAAGAGCAGCCACTATATTATTCCAGTTATGTGAAACTCAAAGATCTTTTGGAGTCCAGGGGGGGTTGCTTGCAAAGGGGAAGGAGAGAAATTTGGAAGATGTTGGAACTGCTCTGGATTTTGATTGTGGTGTTCACAGGGGTATACATTTGTCAAAACTCATCAAAAACATACTTAATGAGTGCTGTTTATTACATGTAAATTATACCAAAAAGGTTGATAAACCATAAAAAAAAAGAAAGAAAGACTTCAAAAAAGAGGCAGGTTCAGCACTGGGTCAAGTAGAAGAAGAGATCTGTAGAAGAGCCACACTTTGAGCATCAAATGGATATGGCAAGGGACATGAATTTGAAAGGACTATGATATGTTGCCAGATCATCTGATTATGAACCCTTTTATTCTTTGAAGTGGTACAGAAAGGGGAAAGCAAGGGGCTTTTTCATGTTATTTTATTCCTTTTTTTTTTTTCACCCATTTGTACTTCTGGCTCAGTCTATTACTTATACAAACTCAAAGAAATAATTTCTATGGAGTATATACTCCTATAGGCGAGGCAGGATGGTTCAAAATTTTTAGGTTCATATATTACCTCTTTGGTAATACATATCTAGTCATTTGAAATAACACTTCTGCTTTTACATTTCCAAAAACTTACTTCTCACAAATGTTGGTCATGCCTGTGAACTATTTAATTTCATCAATTCCATATAGAGTCTTTCCCTGTTAGCAAATTCTGGGTTTTAGCCACTCTTGGAGAATTTTGTCAATTTCATTCTATTAAAAGAAAACATCTAGAGAAATTTGCTTTGGTTGTGAGGAACCAATTCAGTAAACATGTGATGGGGAGAGACTTTCAAAAGCAGGGAGCCAGTGCAGAGAGTTTTGGTATCTAAGAGATTTTTTTGAGTAAAAAAATGCATTCACTTTGGTTTTGAAATAATATTCATTTTAATTGAAGTGACTGATTTAAAAACTCAGTTTGCATTGTTTTAAGGCCACCAAAATCTATTTTATCTATATATTCTACTAAAATAACAATTGTCTTTACCTTTCTTTGATTAATGTTTGATTAACTGAAATTTAACTGACTATATCTTCATAAACAATTAGACTCACATACAACTTAATGAATAATAATCTCATATTTTAAAGTGTATTTATATTTTTAATATATTTTTCTTCCCTTTAAGTACCTCAAATGTATATTTATAATCCTAAGCAAAATATTCTCAAGTTATTAATCTTTATAAAGCAAATAAAAATAAATTGATGGGAATCTCAAGTTCTCTTAAATATTCCAATTATTTTTTTGAACTTAGTTAAATTATCTTAAACCTTAAAACTTAATAATCACAAATTCTAAAATCAGTTGACTCAATTTAAATTGAAAGCCCAAGTGTAATCTCTCAGATTCTCTAATTCCTCAAAACTTCTTTAATATTTCAAACATAGCAAATACACAAGATGATCCCAATGATTCAAAATTCACTCATACACTTTAAAGTTTTAACATTGTCAGATTACTTTATCTCTCTATTTGAATTCTAAATTTTTCTAGGGATTATTTATTTGCCAGATTTTTGAGATTGAGATTCAGAACCCAAGATACATGTTTTTGGGCAGTTTTTATCAACATCTCAGATGGGTTCTCAATCCTTTTCATAGTCATTATAACAGAAGAGTCCAAATCTGAGTCCTTCTGATAGGGTTGATTTTTCCCAGATTCAAATTAAAATCTTAACTTTACATCTGATTTTTGTAGACCACATTTCTTAAAATTCTTGATAATTCACTTCATTAATCTCTTCCTGGGTCATTCAATTCCATACTTTTCTTCAAATTCTTCCTGGGTTCTGTTCATCTCTCATATCTTCAACAGGCTCCGCCATAGCATCCAACTGGATAATGAGTTAAGTATACAATTATGGGGGCGCCTGGGTGGCTCAGTCAATTAAGCCGCTGCCTTTGGCTCAGGTCATGATCTCAGGGTCCTGGGATCGAGTCCCGCATCGGGCTCTCTGCTCAGCAGGGAGCCTGCTTCCCTCTCTCTCTCTCTGCCTGCCTCTCTGTCTACTGTGATCTCTCTCTGTCAAATAAATAAATAAAATCTTTTTAAAAAAAGTATACAGTTATGTACAATTTTATATGTAAATATGAAAATGTCCATGGGATGCCTGGGTGGTTCATGACCTGCCTTCAGCTTAGGTCATGATCCCAGGGTCTTGTGATCAAGCCCTACATCAGGCTTCCTGCTCACTGGGAAGCCTGCTTCTCCCTCTCCCACTTCCCTTGTTTGTGTTCCCTCTCACTGTCCCTCTCTCTCTCTGTAAAATAAATAAATTTTTTTAAATCTTAAAAAAATTTTCCATATAATTATGTCTACTTAATGATTGTATGTAAAACTGAATTATCAGTTTTAGTTACATTTGGTCACATAAGCTCATCCAAACCTGAGTAACCACTCTTTATGCCCAATATTATGAGAAGATCACACATACTGCTCACTGTAACTATATTTTTTATTTATTTTTCTTTTAATATCTTTATTTTATTTTTTCAGTATTCCAAGATTCATTGTTTATGCAATACACCCAATGCTCCATGCAATATGTGCTCTCCTTAATACCCACCGCCTGTATTCATGATGTACTTCTCTTAGAAACTTTCCTCTGCTAAGTAGAAAATCAACATTATGAATGTTAAATTTCCTACTTAATCTTTTGCAACAGTCTGTGCTTATATCTAAATGGCCCTTCTGCTATGTTTTAATTATTTTGATTTTGTTTTAATATAGTTGATATACAATGCTACATTGTTTTGGGGGTACATCATGGTTCAACTTCTCTATACCTTATGCTATGTTCACCACAAGTGTAGCTACCATCTGTTACCATCCAACACTATGACAATATCATTGTCTATATTTCTTATTCTGTGCCTTTTTTCCCCATGACTTATTTATTCCATAACTGGAAGCCTATATCTCCCATTTCTCTTTGCTGACTTTACGCCATTCCCCATGCCCATCTCTCTGGCAACCATAATTTTTTTCTCTGTTATCTATAGGTTTGATTCCACTTTTTGTTTGTTTATTCATTTGTTTTGTTTTTAGATTTCATATATAAGTGAAATCATATGATATTTGTCTTTCTCAGTCTGACTTATTTAACATAGTACCCTCTAGGTCTATTTATGTTGTTGCAGATGGTAAGATCTCATTCTTTTTTATGGCTTCCTAACATCTCATTATGAATATTATCATATCTTTCTTATCCATCCATCTAATGATGGATGTTTAGGTTGCATCCATATTTTGGCTATTGTAAATAATGCTGCAATAAACATAGGGTTGCATATATCTTTTTGAATTAGTGTTTTCATTTCTTTGGGCAAATACCCAGTAGAGAAATTTTGGGATCATATGGTATTTCTAATTTTATTTTATTTTTAAAGATTTTACTTATTTGAGAGAGAGAGCATGAGTGAGAGAGCACAAGCAGGGGAGCAACAGGCAGAGGCAGAGGGAGAAGGAGTCTCCCCACTGAGCAGGAAGCCCGATACAGGGCTCTATCCCAGACCTGGGATCATGAGCTGAGCCAAAGGCAGATACTTAACCATCTGAGCCACCCAGGTGCCCCAGTATTTCTAATTTTAATTGTAATGATTTACCCACCTAGTTTTTCCATACTGTGAGCTCCTTGAGGATAGGGAGCATGGCTTTTTCTTGCCCATTTTTTGTTGTAAAATATACATCACACAAATTTTACCATTTTAACCATTTTTAAATGCATAATCCATGGCATTAAGTATATTCACAAGGGAACATGACTGTTATACATAACCATAGTCTTGGTTTCTGGCACAGTACCTGGCCCATAAATATAACTTATAAATATTTGTTGATTGAAAGAATAAGCAAATAAACAAATGAATGAATTGATGTTTTATAACCGTATAGTAAGTAATCTATATGAATTATAATATTTATATATAATTTCCTGTTTTGAAGCCTTCAAGTTTAACAGACACAATGAAAATAGCTACATTTGATCCTGTAATGGACATAAGCCCTTTCTCTGACATCCCAACAGTTATTAAATTAAGAAGACTACAGAAGAAGGTCAAGCACATCCTATTTCACTGGCTGGATTACTACAGATTTACATTGGGTCAGTTATGGAATCCATTGTATTGCTCCACATAACCTGTTCCCATCATTCAGACTTCCAGAAGATCAATATTTGAATGCCTCTTCCTTCCAAGGTTCCCAAGGTAGTGAGTTTGTAAACTGTAAATCAGTATACATAGAGAGTCTTATCATGGATCCAGGTGATGAGCCGTAGCAAAAAAATCAAAGGAGATGACCTTAATTTCATTTCCTTTTCCTCTTCGGAGAAGATAATCCATTTGATTAATTGTGTTTTCATAAGGAAAGGTGCTTTCATGTTCATATTTTGGATCAGGAAATACTCTTTAAAAAAAAAAGATTTATTTATTTATTTGACAGAGTGAGAGAGAGAGAGATCACAAGTAGGCAGAGAGGAGAGAGAGAGAGAAAGAGAGGGAAGTCGGCCCCCTGCTGAGCAGAGAGTCGTATGTGGGACTCAATTCCAGGACCCTGGGATCATGACCTGAGCTGAGAGGCTTAACCCATTGAGCCACCCAGGCACCCAGAAAATACTCTTATCCCTCATTATTCACTGTAATTAGGTTCTATAAGGTCTCAACAAACACTGAATTAGCCAATATTGAACCACTGCTCCTAGGAGAAATACAGGGTGAGGCTCTTGTGCACCTCTGGTCATAGCATTTTTATCACCCTGTCAATACATAACCATATTTTATGTGTTTCTGTCTGAAGATACCTTATTTAATATATATTGTTGAAACATTAACAGTGAATTCATGGCCAATAGCGCTGTAACTCATGACTGAACAAAGCTTATTTAACTCCTGTGTTTTCTCTATAAGAACCATCACAGTCATCTTGCACTTTGGAATGCTAGACAGCATTCAGTACTATTCTTGCAGTCTATTTTGAACAGCAAAATCACCAACAAAAGGCACAAAAAATGCAAAAGACTTTGGCACTGAAGAGGCCATAGAAAGGATACTTGCTTATAATATGAGTTGGAAGCAAGAAGGCAGAGCATCACCTTGTTCAATGACAACTGGGAAAATGCAAGATGAAACTTAAGTTTTTCATAGCTCCACACATCTACAAGTGACCATGAAAGTGCTGCAGATACTGATTTAGGGTTACAAATAAACTGTAGCTAATAGGCAAATTCACAAGTACACAATCTGCAGATAAGGAGGATTGACTGAAAGCTAAATCCCAAAGAAAAAGCTTCTGAGGAAGCTTTTTTATTATTTATTTATTTATTATTTATTACTTTGAGGAAGTAATTTGCTACTCATGATGGCATACAGTAAAGTATCGCAAAAGATTTGCCACAAATGTTTTACACAGGAACTAAGAAATGGAAATCCTAAGCCCTCAGGACAGTGGCTGGGTGGGGGTGATTGAGCCCCTGGGATAGTTGATTCTACCATCAGTTGACAGGTTCGTTCTGGGATGGTTGATTCTAGTAAGTTTACCACAATGTGCCATACCAACACATCATATTTTCTTTTGTTTATATCAGATTTTCTATGATAAGTATCTATATGTATAAGGGTTGACAGTTTACATTTTTCTAGATGATTAAAAAGAAAAGGCTAGGACGCATTGGTCTATTGCATGGTCAAAACACAGCCTTCAGAATTAAACAGACCTGTTCAAAGCCTAGTTCTGCCTCTTTCTAGCTGGGTGAATATGGACTTTTTGGTGATATCATTAAAATAACAGTACTCACATAAGGAGAGTACTTACTTCGGTTGGATAAGGCATTTAAAGATATCTGGCAAAGATAAGCACAGACAATAAAACTCCCATGGATTAGATTTGTTGATAACCTAGACATTTTCTATATTACACAGATGCTGTGTATGCCCTGGGCAACCAGGAAGTGCATTTAAAATAAGAGAACCAACAGAAGGCACTTCTGTAAGTGGGTGAAGGAGTGTTCAGGTTATTGTAACCAACGTAACCCAGACAGCTTAGCCTACTGGCACCTTGGTCCACTAAAGGTTTTCGGTGATGTATATTCTGTTTACATTTCAGGAATAGACTCCATGCACATTGGCAAAATGCCCAAGCTTCCAGAAAAAGGGATCAGGAAACAAAAAGTCTCATCAGCAAGATTTCCTCTGAAACAAAGTGCAGAGGAAAAAGATGAGAGTAAAGAGTACCTTCGATACCGGAACACTTTCCTAAAACTGAAAGGTGTCTTTAAGCCTGTGCCTCTCTTTCGCACCCAGAAGACCCCAGGCAGCAATCCGTCCTTCAGGTACCAGCCTCATTTGTCTTAATAATTCATAGTACAGTTTATATTCGAAAGAGCTTCAGATGGATGTCTCATTCAGTCCACCCACAAATGCCAAGCAAGACCTGTTACGTTGCTTCACACAGGAGTGCTTTCTAAGCAGGGTGGGTTAAGGTGTCACCACTTATGTGCTATTAAAGAAATACTTTTCCTAAAAGTGGGACAAATTTATATGCCTAGATTCAAGCATCTGAGTTCTCTCCACCCTGCTTCCCAAGAGGAATTCAAATCAATCAGGAATCAAGACTCAGTTTGTTTTCATCTCTTTGGGGAGCACATATTTGAAACCTGACCATATATTTGGGCTGAAAACTCCTGACTCTGTGTTTGGTGATGGTAAATGAGGGCCAGGAGTTGTTGCTTCCCTTACCTTCTTGCACAGTTCTTCTGAGAGAAATGTGTCCTTGTTTTCTTCATCAGCATAAAAAGCCAGGTTCTCTATGCATCTCTGAGTCTCACTACCAAACAGGGATGCTTCCCACCTCAGGTGTCACCTCCCTCCAGGTCCGGGGGCAGGGGGGAGGCGAGGGGTGTCATGTGGGGGTAGGTTGTCTCTACACTGGAATTCACTCTGAGTAGCAGTGTGAAAATCCCTAGGATTTCCAGTCCTAGTACTGCTTCAGTAACATTGGAAACAATAAATTTAAAGTGGCAAATGCCATGAGGTAAATGTTTCTTGTATTGAAAGCATAGACAGAGCCACCTGGATGGCTCAGTTGGTTAAATGTCTGCCTTCGGCTCAGGTCATGGTCCTGGGGTCCAGCCTCATAATGGGCTCCCTGCTCAGTGGGAAGTCTGCTTCTCCCTCTCTCTCTCCCCCTCCCCCTGCTCATGCTCTCTCTCTCAAATAAATAAACAAAATCTTAAAAAAACAATGAACAAAGCATTGGCAGCAGACTTCATAAATGCCACTAAACAAGCAGTCCTACCTGACACCTGCACATGGGAATTCATTCAACTAAACTGCCATCTGCCGCCTTCCAGGCATGTGGCAGTCAACAACACAAAGACTTGGTCCCTGTCCTCCAAAGACTTCAAAGTATGAATGAATACCATTAATCAGTGGAAACTAAGGAAGTAAGTGCTAGCAGAGCAGAAGAGATAGAAGGCTGAAGAAATTTTGTGGAGAGAGAGATTTTTTTTTTTTTTTTTTTAGAAAGGATTTTTTTTCCCCCAGGAGCCTTTGAATAAGGTTTGTAGTGATTAGGAGAATTGGGATATGCAAGTAGGGAGAGCTGGTACTCCAGGAGGAGATGTATAATAAGGATGGTGATGGTACTAATAATGTCAGGGATGGCTAACCTTTACTGAATACTCACTAGACACTAGGTACCGGGCAAAACACTGTACCTACAGGATTTAATTGAATTCTCATGACACACCTAAGGGGTGCAATTATAATTAAGCCCATGCTGCCCTTGTCACCCTGCAAAGACACAGCTGGTGAGCAGAGCAGGGATTTGAGTAAAGGCATATAGATAGGTCAGCGCAGGCAAGTTGGAGGAATGTTGAGCAGTTTGGTTTTCCTGGTGCTTAGGGTATGGAAGATAGGATAACCAGGATTGAGGCCAGATCATGGAGGGCCTTGACTCCAGGCCAGAAATGGGTACAAGTAGCAAAATTAACCAAATCCTTTAAAATCCACAGTGATGCAGCAAACAGACACTGTGTGAGTCAGGCCTAAGATGTTTATTCAGGCTTTTAAATTTCCTGTGAAAAGTCAAAACCCAGTCACTTCACATTTAAATGTGGAATTACTTTTATGACTCAGTTATGTGTTGCAATGATATCTGAAGAGATTAATATTAATTCAATAAGGGCTCCATTTATTTCTATAAAAACTTAATGGAAACTTTTAAGTCTGCAATTGGACTCTAAATCTTGAAATAAGCATAATAAGGGCTCCATTTATTTCTGTAAAAACTTAATGGAAACTTTTAAATCTGTAATTGGACTCTAAATCTTGAAATAAGCATAAAGGCTTAAGCACCATGAATGAGAAAATCCATCTTCCGTGCATCACTTCTCTATATGGGTTTCATGCTCTAGTTCAATTTCCAGACAAATCCTATGCATGGAGGACAGGCTGACACCAGGCAGAGGGAAAACAGCATAACACCCTGATAACACGCTAGCAGAGAATATTAGCTATGAGACTTCAGCAGTTGCATACCTCTCTTTATCCATAGAATGGGGATAATAAACCTACTTCACAAGACTGTGAAAGAATTAAATAGGATGAAACATGTTAAGTTTTTAGCACTGTCTACCATCCCATAATGTCCCAATGTAAGACAGTTAATATAAACCAGCCTGTTAGTGAGAAAATGTACTATTTTATTGTGTGCTTAAGAAATTCAGATTGAGAAACAAGATGGGATTGGGAGAGACACAAACCATAAGTGACTCTTAATCTCACAGAACAAACTGAGGGTTGCTTGGGGGAGGAGGGCTGGGAGAAGGGGGTGAGATTATGGACATTGGGGAGGGTGTGTGCTTTTGTGAGTGCTGTGAAGTGTGTAAACCTGGTGATTCACAGACCTGTACCCCTGGGGATAAAAATATATGTTTATAAAAAATAAAAAATTAAAAAAAAAAGAAATTCAGATTGACTTTCTATACCTGTCAATATTTTGGGAGTCTTCGAATTCTTTTTTTTTTTTTAAGATTTTATTTATTTATTTGATATAGACAGCAAGAGAGGGAATTCAAGCAGGGGGAGTGGGAGAGGGAGAAGCAGGCTTCCCGCTGAGCAGGGAGCCCAATGCGGGGCTCGATTCCAGGACCCCAGGATCATGACCTTAGTTGAAGGCAGATGCTTAAAAACTGAGCCACCCAGGTGCCCCTGGTTTTTTCCTCAATTATTTTTTCCACCATTATTCATCCTGAGAATTCTAAACATCCCTGTTTATAAGTACTTTTTAGATTTGTTCTATTATTTTAATTCTGTCTAGATCAAATCCATCTTCTGACTATTGATTTTGTAGGTTATCTTTGTTAGAATTAGCTTTCTTTGATATGTTTTCAGATTTTTTACTCTAGGCTCATCTTTCTGTGGTGTATGTGTATGTCTGTATATTGAGTGTACTTTGAGTGAGTGCATTGTGTGTATGTGTGTGTGTGTGTGTCTGTCTGTCTGTCTGTCTGTTTGCCCCTCCTGCCTGGTGAGTTTTCAGTTGCCCTTACCCAGAACCCCAAGGCTTCACTGTCAAAATCAGGTCCAATTATGGTGGGGTGGCATCCTGCCCCATGAATATTAGGAATATTGTAGACCAAGTCTTCAGGCCAGCAAGCAGCTTGGTTTAGTCCTGGCTGACAGATACACTAGCTGATCCATTGGAATTGCTCAGGGATGCTCAGAATGCCTCTTCAGAGGCCCTGATGTTGGTGTGCTCCATATTTACCTGTGAGAGGCTTCGTAGACAAAGGTGGGGATGAAGAGTAAATGGTCATGGGAAAACAAGAAGGTGTTACTGGGGCTGGGACCTCTAGTAGCCTATTCTTTACAGGATGGAGATCAGAACCTTCATTCCAAACATTCCTGGTTTATTTGATGGTAATTGCATCCTGCTCTCAGAGCTCTCTGCTACTGTGCAGCCACTGGCAAAGATGGTATTCTTAGGTCTCTTGTCCCCTTATCACTCATATTGTGTACCCAATCATGCATGCTAAAAGTTGTGTTTGGTTTTTTTTAATCATGTGTTCTTTGGGGTATTAGGTAACTAACTCTAGAAATAACATTAATATATTTGAAGAGGAAAAACAAAGTGGGAGGATTTGCCCTACCAGATTTCAAGAACTTTTGTGGAAGGTGGGGGTACGTGCCTGGGTGGTTCAGTGGGTTAAGCCTCCTTTGGCTCAGGTCACGATCTCAGGGTCCTGGGATCAAGCCCCGCATCAGGCTCTCTGCTCAGCAGGGAGCCTTCTTCCCCGCCTCCCACCTGCCTCTCTGCCTTACTTGTGATCTCTCTCTGTCAAATAAATAAATAAAATCTTTGAAAAAAAAAAAAAAGACTTTTTAGGAAATAATAGTAACTAAGATAGTATGATATTGGCACCAGGCTATTTAGATCAATCGAACAGAAGAGAGAGCCCCAGTCAGACCCAGACAATATGGAAATTTGATATAAAACAGAAATAGCAATACAAACCAGTTAGGAAAGGATGGATTATTCAGTCAGTGGTGGAGGGACAACTGGTAGATAATAATATAGATATAACTGGTAGATAATAATAACTGGTAGATAATAATCTACCTACCTATCTATCTATCTTCCTTCTAAGTAGGAAGATTCCTACATCCCATCATAAACTGCCGGTAGACTAAAGAGCTAAATATAAAAAGCCAAATAATAAAATATTTAGAAGAAAAATAAGGAGAATATTTTCATCGCCTTGTGGTAGAAAATAAATTCTTAAACCAAAAACACACCAAAAAACAGAAACATAAGGGAGACCATTGATTAAATTTAACTACATTAAAATAAAAGCCCTATATACAAAAGAAGGAAAGTACAAAAATTTCATTGCAGCAGTTTGCAATAGTTAAAAACAGTTGGTTGAGCATCTGACTTGTGATTTCAGCTCAGATCATGGTCTCATAGGTTGTGGGATTGAGCCCTGAATTGGGGGGGGGGGTCTGCACTCAGCAGGGAGTCTGCTTGGGATTCTTTCTCTTTCCTTCTCCCTTTGCCACTCCCCACTCATTCCTCACTCCTTTCTTTCTCTCTAAAGTTAATAATCTTAAAAAAAAAAAAAAGAAAGAAAGAAAGAAGGAAAGAAACTACCCATATTTCCATAACCAAGAGGATGTATGATTTTTTTTATTGTGGACATCTGTCATTTGTTTTGACCATCCAGCATCTGAACCTACTTTATGCCTAGGGACTCCCTGCTTGCCAAGGCAGAGTCTACTTTCACACTAGATGACAAAAACACCAGATTGTTGCTTTCTCGGTCCCCTCTGAAGCTAGGGCCCAGGCACATGACCCAGGTACCGCTAGTACCATAAGCCTGCCCCAGATTTTCATGCAGCCATAAGGGCTTCCTAACCCTCTAGGCAGGGAGGGGTGTCAGGGGCACAGGGCCTCCAGAGGCTGTGGTGGCAGTGGTTCTCACCACCATGTTCTGGGTCAGCAGGACCATCAGCTATGGCTGTGGTGCCCCTAGTGGGCAAGTTTTACAGTACAATTTGGGACATTTCCCGTGGGTCAGTGGACCCTGCAAGCCTGATTCTTCCACCTTTCCAAAGATTTTCCGAGTTTTTTTAATACATTCCTTTGTTTTTGTTTGTTTGCTTAAATTAGCCAGTTTGTTTCTGTTGCTGTCAGCTAAAAACCTTAACCCTGATAGATTATGGATTATGACATATTGTGTAACATACATGAGAATGCATACATCAAAATCAGGGCAAAAATTGGGTGAAATCAAGAGAAGTCCTTGGGGCTGTAAGTTGCATCTGAAATTATAAAAATGAAAATATATATATATATATATATATATATATATAGCAAGTATAGTAAAATACTAAGATTTGATAAAGCAGAGTGGTATGTACAAAGCTTCACTTTCTTCTTCACTTTTTCGTATGTAGGCTAGCACATGAACACACTGATACACACATGTATAGACTTTTATTATTACGAATACAGAACTACTAAGAATATGAAGCTTTCAGAGCAACAGTATTCTATTGAAATTATTTGCCTCTCTTTCCAAAAAAGAAGATCCATTTCTAAGTGAGTCTGTATTTAAATTCACTTATACACATTATGACAAGAAAGGGGAAAAAAACTTTTTGAAAATAGATCTAGTAGGGCATGAAGGTGAGAACTGAAATAACATTATATTTATATGTGGGGTTTTTCTTATCACAAGGAAATATATAATCATCTTTTCTCAGAAATGTGCTTCTACCAAGGGGAGGCATCAAGACTTTTCAAAAAGCACAACTTCAACAAACATAACTGGGCATTTATCCCATTTACTAAGTTCCTCGGGTTCAGCATAAAGTAAATGAAGCCAATACTGAATATTCTAATGATAATTTTTAAAAAAGACTCTTCTAGTTACCCAGGAATGCCAGGTTTAGTTTTTTTTTTTTTAAAGATGTTATTTATTTATTTATTTGTCAGAGAGAGAGAGAGCACAAGCAGGCAAAGTGGTAGGCAGAGACAGAGAGAGAAGCAGGTTCCCCGCTGAGCAAGGAGTCAGATGCGGGACTCAGTCCCAGGATCCTGGGATCATGACCTGAGCCGAAGGCCGTGGCTCAACCAACTGAGCCACCCAGGCATCCCCAAGAATGCCAGTTTTAAATAACTTAATTAAAATATTTTATTTAACAAATTTCAGGATCACATAAAAATTCTTTAAGCATAATTAAAACTCGCAAGATTTGGTTTTATAAGCCTTATAACCTCCCTAGAAGTTTTGTGGAAACATAAACTTATCCCTGCATTACAGATGTTAATACTGAGGTATAAAGAAATCAGAAGATTTATAGTTAGTGGAGAGAAGACAGATTAGAGTTAGTGGACAGAAGACAGATTCAAATTTAGCTTTCTGATTTGTATTCTTGCTATTGGGTTACATGGTTTATTTGGTCTATTAATAGGCACCAATCAGCTCAAAAGTATGCTGTAGGTGTTTCATCTCCAGTCAGTGAGCCATTGTAATAGAACAACAACAAAAAAATACATGTGCATTCAAGTTCCAGCTTTGTCAGTTACTACTTGGGTGCTTTAGTCAATTTATTGAATTTTCTGAGCGTTAGTTTTCCCCATTTATGAGACTGGAATAAAGTGAGTATCTTACAGACCAACTTTGATGCATTCTTCTTGCATTTGTCAAACTGCAATTAAGACTCTAAGTCTCACTCTTACTGGTCAATTACTTGCAATTATTTAGATTAATTAAGTCCTCTGAACACAAGGCTTATATTTGTTTCAGAGCCACAGGTGCTTATGTAACTGAAAAGGTTTACATTCAATTCTTTCAGTGTATTGAAAAGTGTTTTAGCACATTGGCACATAAAATTCTATCCAGAATTACACTTAAATGCTTTACCAAAGTAGCCACTTTGGTTTCTTCTAAAGTGATACTCTTTCTGCCCTCTCAGTTCTTTTTTTCTTTTTCTTTTTTTTAGATTTATTTATTTGAGAGAGAGAGCAGGAGCACAAGCAGAGAGAAGGGCGGGGAGAGGGAGACAAGCAGATTCCGGGCTGAGCACAGAGCCCAACATGGGGCTGAAAACCCAGGACCCCAAGATCCTGACCTGAGCTGAAATCAAGGGTCGTTGCTTAACTGACTGAGCCACCCAGGTGCCTCTGTCCTATCACTTCTTTGAACATGATTTCTTACCATTACATTTCTAGGCTTCCTCCTCCTCCCATTAAGAACAAGGATGCATGGTTTGATCCTCGGCTGCTCTGTCCTGTGGTCCTCAGGAGGATATTGTGTGGGCAGGAAGGGGGCACATGCCAGTGTAGCACTTACAGCGTCCCTGAAGTGACAGACCTAGAGTATGATCACCTTATAAGCCACCGGCTGTCCTCCACGGATCAGCTCATTGTAGTCCACGTGTTCTCAGCTAGCAACGTGGACAAGACTACAAAAGAAATGGCCAAAGTGTACAGAAAACTGAACAGATGTAAAAGCATGCCTTGCCTTCAGGTGAGTGTCATGTGTATTAAGACATATTGTGACTAATGTTTACTTGCTCTTACATCTTAAGACATGTCCTCAGCCACACAAAAGGCCATGGAGGAATTTCTGCCCCACTTTTTCAATTGAGGTATGACCTTCATATAATAGAGGTCACACATCTTAAGGGCATATAGCTTAATTAATGTTTATATATGTGTACACCTATATGATGACCGCCCAGATCAAGACACAGAGTACTCCCAGGCCCAAAAATGCTCCCTTTTGCCCTTTTCAGTCAGTAGCCCACCTACCTCCTGCCCCTGGGAACCACTTTTCTGACTTCCATCACCATAAATCAGTTTCGTCTGTTTTAGACCTTCATATCCATGGAATCACAGTGTACACATTTTGAAACACACAGTACGTTGTTGTGCTTCTTTTGCCAGAGACTCGGAAGGTCAATACCAGGCATGTCAGCATCCTCGCATCTTGCCCCCATGATGGACACTACTAACCCAGCATCCTTTTCAGCCGAGCCTAGACTGGGCCCTAAACTCCTTTCCCTGACTGCACTGCAAGCAGCCTCTACCAGCTGACCCGAGTAGTAACTCGTGAAGCCTTTTCCCCACGAGAGCCTTTACTCTCAACACATTTAATGAGTATCCTCTAAGCCTAGTTGATTCTATCACTGTGACATTTTTTCACATTTGAGCCTTTTTTCCAATTCCATTGTGTCTGCCTATTTCAGGCTTTCGTCACCTCCCATCTGATTCTCTCCAGTGACCTCTCTGATGAGTTTTCCTGCCTTTGGTCTTGGCGCCCCTGGTATTTGTTATATGTTGCTGGGTGTTCTTTTTAATATACGGACACGAGGGCATCATTCTCCTGCTGACAGTCTTCTAAGGACGTCCCTTCAGGCCAAATCCAATTTCTTTAGTATTACATTGAGGTCCCCCTCCTAGTGGGGCTCTTTCCACCCTGACTGCTCAGTTCCCTGTCCCAAACCCAGTGATAGCCCCAGGGGATATATTAAAGAACCTTTGCAGAGTCCAGGTCTGAAGCTGGTGGGAGCTAAGGACTTGGGCCACGTTGCCCTTTGTGGACATGCTGCCACTAAGTGGCCTTTTAAGATGTTGCCCTAAGTAGCCCTGAACTTCTTTTGAGGGATGTTACAATATATTTTCCAGCCTAGTGTCCCCTATTTGAAGCCCAAAGTGAAAATTGTCTTTCTGAATGAGAAGCTTTACTTCCCATCGAAAAAAAAATTTTTTTTTTAGATTTTTATTTATTTATTTAATAGAGAGATCACAAGTAGGCAGAGAGGCAAGCAGAGAGAGAGGGGGAAGCAGGCTCCCCGCTGAGCAGAGAGCCTGATATGGGGCTCAATCCCAGGACCCTGAGATCATGACCTGAGCTGAAGGCAGAGGCTTAAACCACTGAGCCACCCAGGCGCCCCCAAATTTTTTTAATTTATAATTTTCTCTGATACTATTCTTTCTTTTCTTTTTCTTTCTTTCTTTTTTTTTAAATGCAGTGTTCCAAGATTCATTGTTTCTCTGCTACTATTCTTACTTCCTATAAACCACCTCCAGTCTTTTGCTAAAAAAGCAGAATATAAATAAATCTAAAATGTAAGTTTTGATGAAGGAAATATTATTTCATCCAGCAGAATTGATAGCAACCTTGTAGGAAAGTGACATGTCATTTTGTAACTTTGAATGGTGAAGAAAGAGAATACAGACTTAATTGGCTGGGTACCACAGGGTACCCTAGATTCTTTTTTAGATCATTTTTAGATTTAAAAATGAAGGGAATGTTCGCATACCAGAGACCCTAAAGGGAATACAAATAAGAATGGGGAAGATCATAAAACATGTTAACATTCACCTAAGAACTCCGGTCTTCATCAAAATGGTGGCCTGGTCAGACCAGGGTCTTGGCTCCCACTTCCTTTTCTTTCATTCCACCTAACCAGGGAACTGGGAGGACTGTGTGATGTTGAAATTGTTAAGCTGCACTTGGAAGCTGGCCAGCAATAAGAATTCATGGGATACTCTGGTGGAAGCATCAAGGGTGTAGACAAAGCTCCTAGAAGGGTAGCCTGAGCCATAGGGATATGGGATGGGTTCTGGGAGCACAGGGAGCACTGGTTCTGGGAGTGGCACCCTCACCCTTCCAGCCTGCCCTGAAACCAGATTCCCCTGCCCAGAGCTGGAAGCTTCTTGATAGCAGGGCCCTGTCTTGCTCACCATTGCAGCCCTAGTGCTGGGCCGAATACATGGTTAACATCTACAGTGTATTTGTCAAGTGAATAAATGAACCAAAAAATGAATGAATGTTTCTTTAGTCTGAAGGCCAGATATGAGGGTATCTGGTCACTGCTAATTCTTTCTTGGTTTCATAGGAAGTGCCTCTGGGACCATGGCTTGTGAAAGGAACTAGGTCTCCCCTGAAGAGACAGATAAGCTAAGTGGATGAGAGAGCAGGACCATAGTCAGGAAGAGTTCAAGTCCTCAGAAGGACAATAATGTCCATTAAATCCCAAGGGCTCTGATATACTTGGTGCAGACAGTACCTGCCATCCCCCCAACCCCATACCTGGCATCCGATAGACACTGAGTAAATGTTCACTGAACTGATCTGAGATGGCAAAGTCAGAATAAGATCAAGAGAGCCGATATTTATTGAGCACTTACTGTGTTGCAACCACTATTTACCTGAAATACCATTAAATTCTCAAAAGAGCCATAAATGGCTGGCTTTCTGCATTTGAGTCCATTGAGTGCAGGTCGATACCTGAGACAGGACAGATAGGTCATTTGTTCAAGTTTCCTCAGTCAGGTAGGGGTGGGGGTGAGAGTTACACCAGGGCCCATGCTCTTTAGCACCATGCTCTGCCATGTAGCCTCGTGGAGCAGGAAAAGCAGTGGCTAAGGGGGGCAAGAGTGGAATCAAATGAGATGAATGGATTGGGAGGAATGGCACATATCCCGCATCTCAGAAGTATGAGCTTGGGCATGCTGAGGCAGAAGGCATGGCAGGGGCCCATGTGTGTGCTCAGCAGGAATTGTGAGGGCCAGTACAGCTGATAAAAGGAGCCATGCCTGGCTGACCCCTTTCAACAATGAGGAAGTAAGTAGATACAAGTAGTATCTACTTGAGGATGAGGCTTTTTTGATAGCACAATTCTGTAAATTTATTCATTCAGGTGATAAACATTCACTGAGCTCCTACAATATGCTGGGAGTGGGATAGCAACTTGATAGAGAAAAATGAATTAGAGCCTGATTGTGTCCTCAAGGAAAAGACAATCCAGAGAAGAGTCACAACAGGTGACATGGTGACATGAGTGCTGGGTCAGAAGTATCAACAGAACATTTAGGCAAGAAGTGGCTTGTAGGACTAGTAAGACTTGTAAGACTTAACTGAGTGAATATTTCTCACAAACTACGTTTTTGAAGGCATGTTGGAAAACTACACGTTGGAACACAAGAAGATAGCAAGTTGTCTTTCCCCTGGGAGGTGGGAAAGACATCAGTATTGGGGGGGGTGCACTTTGAGGGAGTTAGCAGCTAATGAAGGTTGCAGAGATCTAACTCTGAGGTTCAGTAAGGAACCCCAACTCTCCTTGAAAAGGAAGAGGAGCCATTAAAGGGTTTTAAGCAGAGAAGTAATGTGAAGAGATTTTGTATTTTAGAAGAATAATTTTGGCAGAATGTTCCAGAAAAAATTAGAATGACAGAGAGACCTAATACCACATTTACTCAGGTGAGAAATGGTCAGGCAGTGGCGGCTGTGGGAGTAGAAAAGGATACTAAGTCTGAGTTGTAGTTAGAAGCAAGACTCTGTAAGATTTTATATGTTGGGTGAGGGAAGAATTTAAGATGCCTCGAAGCTTCTTGCTTGCACCGTTAGAAGAAGAACAGTACCATTTGTTGAGGTAGGAAATTCAGAAGGATGAGGATAAGAAATGTCTGTTACCTATTACCTATTACTACATAACAAACCACCCCCAAAACTTACAGTCCTAGTACAGCAACTGCATATTTGCTCATGACCTGCTCAGAACTATCAGGGATGACCTGACACAGCATTGGCTGGGCCAGTTTGAGTACAGCTGGACGATTCAAGAAGAGCTTCATTCATATGGCTGGCAGGTAGATCTGCTGGTATTAGGCGCTCGGCACTGGCTATTGGCCAGGGACCTCTGTTCTCCTCATGAGGGCCACCTTTCTAAGAGTTATTCAGGTTTCCTCACACCATGATGTCCATGTTTTGAGAAGGAATGTTCCAAGAGGTGAAGATGGAACCTGGAGACCTCTTAAGGCCTGGTCTCAAAAGTTATACAGTATACTCTTGGTCATAGCCTATCACAGGGCCAGCCCAGATTCAAGTGGAGTGGAAGTAGACCTCCATCTCCTGATAGGTAGAGTGCAATCTTTAATCCACATAAGAATGTTCAAAGAGGGATGCCTGAATGGCTCAGTCACTAGAGCATGGATCTCTTGATCTAGGGTCATGAGTTTAAGCCCCACATGGGGCATAGATCTTACTTAACACACACACACACACACACACACACACACACACACACACACACAAAGAGAGAGAGAGAGAGAGAAAGATGAAAAATTCAGATTGGGCATGTTGAGTTGGAGGTACTAGAGTGTCATCAAAATGGACACATCAGGAAGTAGGCAATTCAACTGACAAGTCTGATACTCAGAGGAGAGCACTAGCTTTGGAAAACATTTGGTGCACAGAAATAGTAGCAAAAATTATGGATTACCCAAGCGGTATGTGAAGAGAGAGTGAAGAGCAGGAATCTATTTTAGATATTCAGATTTTATTTTATTTTTTAAAAAGATTTTGTGTATTTGACAGGCAGAGATTACAAGCAGGCAGAGAGGGGGAAAGCAGACTCCTGCGGGCTCGATCCCAGGACCCTGGGATCATGACCCAAGCCTAAGGCAGAGGCTCCAACCCACTGCGCCACCCAGGTGCCCCAGATATTTAGATTTTATATATTTAGAGGTCAAGTAAAGGAAAAATTGTGCTTGACCAAGACTGGGATGGAAGACACAGAGAAATAGAAAGAAAACAGAAGGGTGGGACCACAGAGGCCCAGGAGAGAGTTCGAGAAGGAGGACTGTAGTAATTTCAAATCCCTCAAAGAGTTCAAGAAATAGAAGAAACATGAAAATGTCCACTGGCTTTGGCAATACAGAGGTCTTTGATGAGTTTAGGAAGAAGGCATTCCTAATGGAGTGATAGGAATAGAGTCTAGAATTGTTGGCTCAAAGACGCAAATACTGCTGAATGGAACAAAGGATTTGTTACCAGGGATTTAATGTCTTTACAACTTTTTTTTTTTTTTTTTTTTTTTAGAGTTGTTCAGATTCATTTCGATTGCTCAAATATGACATCACCTCTGCATGTAAATTTACTGGGGGCAGTTGTCCACTTCTGGTTCAAAGGCACAATGTCATTCCAGGAATATTTTTGGTACGTGCTTTGAGATATATGACTGTTTTAACCAACCTACTATGTTGTTATACGTCAATGATGTTGTGTATGATGCTTGTGTGATTTAGAGATTATTCATAAGAAAGAAAGGAGGGGGCGCCTGGGTGGCTCAGTGGGTTAAAGCCTCTGCCTTCGGCTCAGGTCATGATCCCAGGGTCCTGGGATCGAGCCCCAAATCGGGGTCTCTGCTCAGCAGGGAGCTTGCTTCCTCCTCTCTCTCTCTCTCTCTCTCTCTCTCTGCCTGGTCTGCCTCTCTGCATACTTGTGATCTCCGTCAAATTAAAAAAAAAAAAAAAAGGGAAAGAAAGGAGAGAGTGAAAAAATAGATAAGCTCAAATCACAGCCTTCTGGGCTTCCCCCCTGACTATAGGTCTTCTTAGAAGTGCAGGTGGTTATTCTTCTAAATGTTGGATTATCATTGCAATTGCTCTAATGAGGTTAAACATTGAATACTCTCTTAACACTGAGGTGATCAAATCCTCTACCTCATGAGTTGATATGTGATTATAAATGCTAAACTTTAATTCTTGCCTTTAAGAAGCTTATAACCTAATGGAGGAGATAGGATACATAATATCCATATCTTAAGGCTGAACAGAGTGACTGCTTTGACTGAGACAGCCCAGTATGGTAGAAAAAGCAGAAACTTGGAAAATCAACAAACCTGAGTCCAGACCTTGGTTCTACTATTTGCCTTTTCTATCCTGGGGCAAATTACTAAGCCTCTCTGAGCCTGTTTCCTCCCTTACAAAAAGAGAAAATGATAACCAACTCATAAAATTGTAAAAATTCAATGAGATAATGTGTATGAAGTGCTCATTTCAATTCCTGGTATATCGTGAGTACTTATTAAATGATAATTCCCTTCCACCAATTTTTCAGTTCAACAAATGTGTATGGAATGCCTGTCCTGTGCCAAGCACAATATTGGTTCTGAGGATACAAATTTTTTAAAAAGCCTCAGTCCCTCCTGCCAAGGAACTCCTAGGTCAAGGGCAGGGCGGTGCAGACTGTGGCTTCCTGAGAGTCATGAGATGTGAGCTGAACCTTGAAGGGGTTTTCATACAGAGAGGTAAAAAGGAGAGGGAATTTCCAGAAAGAATCAGTGTTACTAGAAAAGGTAAAAAGGAAAGGCTGAGAACATAAGAACTCTGGAGAGAGAGAGAAAGAGTAAGCGAGCATGCATGTGGCGGAGGGGAGCGGTGGGGAGAAGAGGGAGAGAGATTTTCAAGCAGGCTTTATGCCCGGCATGGAGCCTGATGCAGGGCTTGGTCTCACAACTCTGAGATCAAGACCTAAGCCAAAATCAAGAGTCCAGCGCTTAACTGACTTCACCACTCAGGTTTGCCTGAAGACCCGGTTTTTAGTCCTGCACCTTCTGCTATAACCAGTGGTATATATTTGGGTTGAGCTCATCTGGAGGTGGAGGAGACTAGATTAGATCAGTGGCTCTCACTGCTGGCTCCTGCCTTAGCTGCATGAGCCTTGGTACAGTCAAATCAGAATTCCTGGGGAGGAGACTCAGCATCAGCTTTTTCCATCAACTTTATTATGATACATTCTACATACAATACAAAGCACTCACTTTACTGTACAGTTTCAGAAACTTTTTGACAAATGTGCATACTCTGCCTCCACAATCAAGACAGAAAACATTGCCACCACCCCAGAAAGTTTCCTTCCACCTTCATCCCCAGACAATTGCTGATCTGCTTTCTGTCGCTATAGATTAGGTTTGCCTTTTCTAGAATTCATCTAAAAGGATTCATATAATAAGCATTCTTTCATTGGGCTATTGGGAATGTCAGTGTTCCTTAAAAGGTTCCTTGGAGGGACCCCTGGGAGTCTTAGTCTGTCAGGTGTCCAACTCTTGGTTTTGGCTCAGGTGGTGATCTCAGAGTCATGAGCTTAAGCCCTGCATTGGGATCCACACTTAGTGGAAAGTCTGTAAAAGTTTCTCTCTGCCCCTCTCTACCCTCGCTCACTCATGCCTTCTCTTTCTCTCTCTCAATTAAACTAAATAATTTTTAAAAATATACATGCATACATACATACATACATACTTCCCCAGATGATTCTAATGAAGAACAAAGGACTGGATGCTCTCTCAGGGTCTTTCTAGCTAAAAAAAAAAAAAATCATGGTTTCATCTGCATGCCTGAGGTACTTTATAAGAATTGCATTTTAGGAGTAGTAAGAGTGACTGCCGTCATTGTAATAATTATGACAATGCCAACCCTAATGTTCATAGAGCTTTTACAATATGTCCAGGCCCTGTGCTGTTGTTCATCTGTATTTTCCTACCTAAATCCCCACAGCAGGGATTAACCGCCAGGGCAGTAGGTGCCAGTATTATCCCTGATAACAGAGATGGAAACTAAAGCTTAAGGAAACTAAGTGACCTGTCTAAGGCAAGGAGCTAGCTAGCGAGTGGTGCAGTTAGGATTCAAACCCAGATTTCCCTCCAATAAACAGATTGCTTTTAATCAAGATGCTAGAAAAGATCCTACCAGGTGAAGTTTCAGCTTCCAGGACTGTAGAAGTGTAAAGTGATACCAGATGAATGCTTTCAGTTTGTTGATGCATTCCAGCCAGAGAGAAGAAACTAATTTAAAGGTACATTTAGCAAGAAAGGCTTGAGGCAAAGAACCTCTCACCTTAATATGAAAAGTAAGCCAGTTGGCTGAGGGTGTCAAATGGCAGATAAGACTAAAGAGACTTGGGGCGCCTGGGCAGCACAAGTTAGTTAAGTGTCCAACTCTTTATTTCAGCTCAGGTTGTGGTCTTGGGATCGTGAGATGGATTCCTTCCTTGGGTTCCATGCTCAGTGGGGAGTCTGCTTGAGACTCTTTCTCCCTGTCCTTGTCCCTTTACCCCGGCCCCTGCCAATTCTCTCTCTCTCAAATATATAATAACAATACAGACTAAAGATACTTGGGGGAATGAGATGGGTCAGAGGCTGCATCCATGCGTATCTTTTGACATATATACAAAATAGAGATAGCAAGAATTGTTCATCTACTGACATCATTCTAGTAAAGTGAATAACCTCAGATCACCCAAAAAAAAATATTTAGTTTTCAAAATACACATCCACTGTCTCTTTGAACGATGAACAATAAGTCTTATTCTGTGGTAGGGAAATCTTCCCACATACTTGGCAGGTGATCATATACCTCCCTCCTTCTGCAAGCCTGGTTGATACTGTGTCTTGGCAGACTTGCTTGGTTGGTTATAGTCTATGCTTCCTATAAATTTCCTAGTGGTTAAAAAAAAAAAAAAAAACTTAGGCACAATGAAAATATATGTCCTCCTTATATTTGCACTCATCCCAAATCAAAGTCTTGTCAGCCGAGATCCTCCCAGCTCCCTGTAAGAGAATACATGAACACTTAAAACAAACAGGTTCCTATTTAAATGCTGGCTTGCCAAGCCAAGCCAAGATCAAGGCTCAGCCTCAGCCCGCCTAGTGTCTGTCCACTGGGTGACAGTGTTGATCTGTCTGATACAAATGTGCTTTGTCTCTGGGCCAGAAAACTCCGGGAAAGATTGCAACCAGATGGCTTTCTGAGGGCCTTGGGGAATGGCTCTGTCTTTCTTCTCCAAGTATGGCAGAATCCTTGTTTTTCTTTATTTTTCTAGGGAAAATGTGAGGTGTAGAATTGTTCCAGTTACCATGTTGGGCTGGGTTTCTGTGCAAAGTGGTACAGAGAGCGGATCTGATTGTCCATAATAAGTAAACCTATATTTTCTTCATAATGTAAGAAGGCAAAAAGCATTGTGAAAACTCAGCTGAAAATGCACTTCAAGCTGTTCACCTAGATGCCATGGGATGGATTGATTCTTTACCCAAGGTGTTAACTCTTACACGAATGGGCTGGTGTCTGCGAAGAGTGTTTCCCAGGGCTCTGACGAGGGGCAAGGTTGTCTGTGGAGTACTGTTTCCAATTTGCTGGGGCACGGTTTGTGCATTGTTCTACCTGTTCCAACGTGATCCCTGTCTTCAGGAGGAGAGAGAAATAGTTAAGTTAGAGCAAATACTGTAAGTCAAGTAAGACTTGACGTGATCAGTAGAAATGATGGAGTTAATGTAAGAGAGCAGAGGGAATAATGGAACCATGCATATTCCCACTTTAAAAGGAGAAGGCCAGAGAGTGAGTTGAGTGTTTGCTTCAAGATGCTAAGAGGGCTGGTTTGGGCAACGATTCTCTTCCACTTCTCCTCCCCAAGATGGAAAGGACAATGATTTAAAATAATGGGACTCTTAAGTGAGCAGTACAGCAATGTTAATGTCATACTCTGCTTCCAAAGTTTTAAAATCAGTTTGAAAGATTAGAATAGAATTACTAGTTTGAGAAATTATACCACAGAAACTTTTTAGCACCTAAAAGGGGTTTTTTTCCCCCCTCCTTTGCTTTACATGATATTGTTTGGTTTAATCTATTTGTGCTGATAAGTTAGCACATTTATATTTTATTACATTTAACAAAACTTTGGGGAGATATATATATATAAATGTTTACAAAATCAGTGTTTGTACAGTCAATTTATGATAAGAGAGTAAATATATGTATGTATGTATATATATATATATACACACACTTAAAAATACAGTAAGACTGCAGTAGTAATTTGTTAGGGAGTTCTGTTGGAATTCTGAGACCTTCAAGTCTGGGTTAGAAATCCAAACAGGTTGTCTGGCTGTGTGAAGATGGGGCTCTCATTCTAGGGCTCACACAGACATTGAGCAACACAGGGCAAAGGTGAGCAGTGAGTGACCCCCGTCTCTGCTCTTTGGACATTTCAAGGCCTCTCTGGGCCTAATCGACCACACCCAGGCAGCATGGGCCTATTTCAGGCAAACTGTCGCCACAAATATTATGATATTCCCTTTGGTGCTAGTATTTTCTACCCAGCCGGGGTCTACCATTTCATCCTCAGAATGAAAGGATTTAGGAGAGGTGGCTCACAGCAGAGGAAGATGAGCACTTTCTGAGACTCACCAGAACAGAATGGATTCTCTCAGGGAGCAAAGCCAATGGGCAGCATGTCCCAACGTGTCTGCCTGCTTCCCCAGCGAGGCTCAACGAAAGCAAACAGAGAATTGGGTAGAGGCGTGTACACCCACAGAAGCTCTAGAACATGCTCTCTGTTGATCTCTGCAGACACGAGCACAAGATGCGTTCTTCCTCCAATTTCTTTATCTTCTTCATTCTCTAGTGAAGGTCTTTGGAGGCTTATGTGGCCACTCCGTGAGACGCCAGCACCACAGATAATTTGAGAAGAGTGTCCTCATGGTAAAATCTGATTTTTTTAAATTAAAAAAAAAAGCATAAAGGAGAAGATAAAAATCATCCATGCTTCCTGCTACCCAGAAATAAACACTGTTAATTGTTCACTGTCTATCTTCCCAATGTCTACACATACACACACACAACCCAAACTAGAGTCTTGAGGCACATATAACAATATATTATAAGCATTTCCCTAAATCATCAAGTATCATTTCTATATTCTTTTATAGCAGCATCATTTATGTAGGCTAAATAATATTTCAGTACAAGGCTGGACCATGATTTATTATTTACTATCTCTTTTGTTGCTGGGCACCAAATTATTTTAAAGAAGAACATTTTAAAAAATAGAGCGGTCTCCCAACAACATAGATAGAACTAGAGAGTATAATGCTAAGCAAGATAAATCAGTCAGAGAGAAAAATACCATATGATTTCACTCATGGAATCCCACTCATGTGGAATTTAAGAAACAAAACAAATGAGCAAAGGGGACAAAAAAGAGAACAAAATAAGAAACAGACTCTAACCTAGAGAGAACAAGCTGGTGGTTAGCAGAGGGGAGGAGAATGGGTGAAATAGGTGATGGGGATTAAAGAGCATACTTACCGGGGCTCCTGGGTGGCTCAGTGGGTTAAAGCCTCTGCCTTCAGCTCAGGTCATGATCTCAGGGTCTTGGGATCGAGCCCCACATTGGCCTCTCTGCTCAGCGGGGAGCCTGCTTCTCTTCCTCTCTCTCTGCCTGCCTTTCTGCCTACTTGTGATCTCTGTCTGTCAGATAAATAAATAAAATCCCCACACATTGGCCTCTCTGCTCAGTGGGGAGCCTGCTTCTCTTCCTCTCTCTCTGCCTGCCTTTCTGCCTACTTGTGATCTCTGTCAGATAAATAAATAAAATCTTTTAAAAAAATACTATAATAAAGAGAGCATACTTACCATGATTAAAATAAAATAAAATAACTAGAGCTGTCTAATGTGGGAATGCAGAGCTTTGCAAAGCAATGAGCTCTTCTTTTCAGAGGCTAGAGTATAAGTTTTGGAGGGATATCTCAGAAGGAATTGCTACCTTGAGTGGATGCCTTCTTTCTATTTTCTAGCCCCATTTTTCTTGGCAATTATTTTTCTGCCCAGGTTTCACCCTCCTCCTCTGTGCTTCAGTCCCATTTTAGTCTGACTGTCTCTTTCCTCCTCCTTAGTACCAAATTCAGAAATCACTGACTGCATATCTGTCCCTACCGTAGGCTTTGGAGCCAAAGAGGAGAGTCCCTTTTCTGGCCAAAATGACCAGGTACGCTCTAGACCCAATAAGCTTTTCTGTTTAATACTCGAATAGCTTGGTATCACATCATAAAGTTATACCAAGCCTGTAATGTTCTTTAAAAATGGGATACTATTTTTAAAAAATGAGATACTGTTTAAGATGGGCATGAAAAAGAGTTGACAGAAGACATTTTAATTGTGTCTAAAATAAGAAAAAACCTTCCAAGGAGATGCCCTCTATGTACAGTAGCATCAGTATGTGTACATAAAGACTGAAATTCTGTCATTAGTTATAAAGTCTAGCAACATTGTATCAGTCCCTTGAGATCTTCAATTCTGCTTTGATCTCATTTGGGCTAGGAATCTACTCTTCTGATTTTTGTTGCATCCTTTACAGTGGTTACAAAATCAGTGTTTGTACAGTCAATTTACAGTAAGAGAGTAAATTTAACATTTAGAACCCAAAAATCTAAAGGGTATCCCTGTTTCCAAAAGCCAGTTTTCATTCTCTACTTGGGAGCCCATTGTGTAATCTGTGTAAATAAGATGAAGCCAGTGATTTAACTTCAGACAAAAAAAAATTTGTTGGATGTATTTCAGCAACTCTTATTACCAAAGGGAATAAGCCACATTGTCTTAGGAATTATGTGTTTATAGAAAATTATAAACACAATTCTAAATGCCTCTAATGAAACAGTGAGTGGCAGAACTTCAAACTGAACCAGCTGATGGACCCGTGACTGCTTTGTGACATGCTGATGTGCCCTTTCCTCAGCTTCTCCCAAGCTGGCTGTGACTGCTTCCTTGCACCCCCGCCACGGTGCTCTCTGTTTAGGGTAGAACACCTAGGTTTTAGAAAAAAGACCTTTGAATCGGAGTCTTTGCTGGATATTAAATTTCTTTAGTGAGCCCCTTCCTTCCCAAAGCATATGGTTTTCTCCTTTGACATTGGATTGGGCTCAGATTTAGTACAAATGACTCATGGCAACTCTTATTAAATAATGTTTTCATTTATAAAGCATTCTGTATATCTCATTTGGCTCAATTCTTATAACAATTCTGTGAAGCTGGCATGCCACAGGACATTTTCTCTCTTCCTGACCAGGGAACTGAAGCTTGAGTGGCAGAGGGGCTTATCCATTATCACACAGCTCATCAATCCTGGGGTTGGGTTAGCAACTTTCAATCCAATACTCTGTCTACTATACACAAAAGAATAAAGAGAGGAAGTGTAAATTGACGCAGCTGCTGTGGGAAACAGTACTGTGGTTTCTCAGAAAATTAAACAAAATTATCGTATGATAATTTGATAATTAACCAAAATAATTGGAAGCAATGATTTTATCATATGATAATTTGATAATTAACCAAAATAACTGGAAGCAAGGACTTCAACAAATAATTGTTTTAGGGGAGCATTATACACAAGATGGAAAATACACAAGATGGAAAATTCCAAACATCCATTGACAGATGAAAAGATAAACCAAATGTGGTATAGACATACAGTGAAATGTTCAGCCTTAAAAAAGAATGATCTGTTCCCTAGGATAATATGTGTTGTATGATATGTGCTGTTTGATGATTCTGATATAGACCATAACATCGATGCACCTTGAAGACATTATGCCAAGTGAAGTAAGTCAGAAACAAAAAGACAGATACTCAATGATTCCACTTGTATGAGGTCCCTAGACTAGTCAAATACAGAGAGACAGTAAGAATCATGGTTCCTGGGGCTTTGCAGAGAGGAGAAAGGGGAGTCGTTGCTTAATGGGTACAGAGTTTGATTGGGATAATGGAACGTTCAAGAGAGGATGGTGGCGATGGTTGCACAAAGATGTGAATGTCCTTAATAGCACTGAACTGTATGCTTAAAAAGAGCTAACACAGTAAATTTTGTTACATTCTCCCACAATAAAGAGAAGAAAGGAGAGGTAGTGTGTAGGAAAAATAGCAAACCTTTGATTATACCCTTTGTTCTGCCCCTGACTTGTTAAGTGACCACAGGTAATTTACCTCTCTAGTCCTCCATTTCTTAATCTCGGTATTGGGGGATGGGATTAGATAATCTCCAGGCATCCTCCTAATTCCAACAGTCATCAGAAAACTGGGTTTCCCACATAAAGTATTATATCATCTGCAAAGAGTGAGAGTTTGACTTCTTTGCTGATTCAGATGCCTTTTATTTCTTTTTGTTGTCTGATTGCTGAGGCTAGGACTTCTAGTACTATGTTGAATAGTAGTGGCGATAGTGGACATCCCTGCTGTGTTGCTGACCTTAGGGGAAAAGCTCTCAGTTTTTCCCCATTGAGAATGATATTCGCCGTGGGTTTTTCATAGATGGCTTTGATGATATTGAAGTATGTACGCTCTATGCCTACACTGTGAAGAGTTTTGATCAAGAAAGGATGTTTTACTTTGTCAAATGCTTTTTCAGCATCTACTGAGAGTATCATATGGTTCTTGTTATTTCTTTTATTAATGTATTGTATCACATTAATTGATTTGCAGATGTTGAACCAAACTTGCAGCCTAGGAATAAATCCCACTTGGTTGTGGTGAATAATCCTTTTAAGGTACTGTTGTATCCTACTGGTTAGTATTTTAGTGAGAATTTTTGCATCTGTGTTCATCAAGGATATTGGTCTGTAATTCTCCCTTTTGATGGGATCTTTGTCTGGTTTTGCAATCAAGGTAATGCTGGCCTCATAAAATGAGTTTGGAAGTTTTCCTTCCATTTCTATTTTTTGGAACAGTTTCAGGAGAACAGGTATTAATTTTTCTTTAACTGTTTGGTAGAATTCCCCTGGGAAGCTGTCTGGCCCTGAGCTCTTGTTTGTTGGGAGATTTTGGATGACTGCTTCAATTTTCTTACTGGTTATGGATCTGTTCAGGTTTTCTATTTCTTTCTGGTTCAGTTTTGGTAGTTTATATGTCTCATTTCTTCCAGATTGTCAAATTTGCTGGCATATAGTTGCCCTTAATATGTTCTTATAATTGTTTGTATTTCTTTGGTGTTGGTTGTGATATCTCCTCTTTCATTCATGATTTTATTAGTTTGGGTCCTTTCTCTCTCTCTTTTTTTTTAGTAGTCTGGCCAGGGGTTTATCAATCTTATTAATTCTTCCAAAGAACCAGTTCCAAGTTTCATTGATTTGTTCTACTGTTGTTTTGGTTTCTACTTCATTGATTTCTGCCCTGATCTATATTATTTCTCTTCTCCTGCTGGATTTCAGCTTTCTTTGCTGTTCTTTCTCCAGCTCCTTTAGGTGTAGGGTTAGCTTGTGTATTTAAGACCTTACTTGTTTCTTGAGAAAGGCCACACATTTTCCCCTCAGGACCACCTTTGATGCATCCCAAAGATTTCAAACAGTTGTGTTTTCATTTTCATTTGTTTCCATGATTTTTATTTATTTTTTTTTAAGATTTTTTTTAAATTTACTTATTTGGGTGGAGATCACAAGTAGGCAGAGAAGCAGGCAGAGAGAGAGGAGGAAGCAGGCTCCCTGCTGAGCAGAGAGCCCGATGCGGGGCTCAATCCCAGGACCCTGAGATCATGACCTTAGCCGAAGGCAGAGACTAACCCACTGGGCCACCCAGGTGCCTTTAAGATAAAATTTTATGTCATATTACTTCAATAAAAGAAGAATGAAAGTGACAATATTAGAGCACCCCAAAAAGTGATTAGAACAAATAGGGGTCAGCAGGCTGGGAGCTGTGATCTGTCAGGGGTGAGGCTCAGGTGGGAGATACAGATGGGGATCACTTGAGGATCTGTGCTGCCACTTGGTCAGAGTAACTGTGGTGCCGAATCTTATCACTCAAACCTGGGATGTACTGTCATTCTGACTGTCTGTCTCATCAAATACTCTGGTTTGTTGTTGAACAGTTGGGGCTTGCTTCCATAATAATGTGGAGCTGTTGTTGAATTAAAGGACATAGGGCTCAGAATTTGTCTCCTTACCAGTGGGGAAGGATGAACTGCAAACAGGAAAACCAGCTCTTTTGATCTGGATCATGAAGGAGTCAAATCACAGAGCATTCCTGGTTAAGGCCACCTCTGGGAATGCTGGCATCCCTCAATGTCTGCCATGAGTCCCCTGCAGACTCCCAACATTCTTTTCCACAGACTCAGTGACTATCTCTGTATGCTAGTGACACCCCCATCTCTAGCCCTATTCCCAGTTTCTCACCTGAGCCTTGGACCCATATACCCATATGCCTCCTGGACCGCCCCACTTAGAGGTGTTTTAGGGAGTTCAGAGTCAACATATCCAAGATGAAACCCACCTAGATCATACAGGGTAAGGTAGAGAAGGCATGAGGACAGTTGTAAAAGATGAGACTAGGCTGGATCATGCTAGGTCTCATGAGTTATGATGGGAACGATAAGAAATGGAGGAAGGGGAGGGAGAGAAAGGGGGAGGAGGCAGGGAGGAAGGAGAAGAAGAGGAGAGAAAGGAGGAGAAGGAGGATAGGAGGGTGAGGAGGACGGGAAGGAGGAGAAGAAAGTAGAGGGCAAGGAGGAGGGATACAGAGAGCAGGAGAAGCATGAACTTGATCCTAAGAGGAACGAGGAACACTGAAGTATTGTAAAGAGGGAGGACCATGAGTGTATATCCATGCTTTAGAAAGATCACTATCAGTTGAATCTAGATAATGAATTGGAGGGAGACGAAACTGTGGGCTGGGAGAACTTTGAGGGAGCTTTTGCGAGAGAGGAAGGAGGCAGTGGATCCAGAGTGGGGATTCTGCTTGGGCCCGAATGTTGGAGGGGAATGGTGTGCCTCAGTGGCCATCAAAGTGATACCAGTGAGCTTGCCTATAATCCTAGGAAAAGTCTAGGGAAGAGAACCACTGTGTCCTGGTCACCTGCCTGCTGTCCACCTAAAGAGTCTCTTTTTACATCAAACCTCCTTCGTTCCTTCCTTATGCAAAATATTGAGTGCCTACTGTGTGCCAAACACTATAAAGTAAGTGAGGGAAAAGAGTGATGACAAGACAGAGGAACAGGATCAAGGGATGCTCTTGCATGCCCCAGCATGCTGCTTAAAACGTTCTGGGTTTTGTTTTAGTTAGGGAGACTGTTTCCTGTAAGAACTCACTCAATCAGTCCCTCCTTCCCTCCCTCACTTCCTTCCTTCCCTACCTTTCCTCTTCCTTCCCTCCCCTCTCCACTCCCCTGCCCCCCAACAAATCACCAGAGTACAAAGTTGTTATAAACCCTCATAAGATCTTAAAGGATCCCGGTGTGTCCCTACATATGGCAAATGTATTTTTGCTGAGATGTATTTTTGCATTTGATGAAGTCCTGATTGTTTTAAAAAGACCTCTTGGATGCACCATGAAGACACGCTAAATGAAAGAAGCCAGACACAAGTGACCACATCTTGTATGTTTCATGTGTGCAAAATGTCCAGAATAGGCAGATCCTTGAGATAGAAAGTAGATTAGCTATTTCCAGAAGTAGATGGAGAGGAAATGAGGAGTGACTTCTTGTGGGCATGGGCTTTCTTTGAGGGGGCTGAGTATGTTCTGGAATTAGATGGTGGGTTGTACCACCTTGTAAATATACTAAAAACCACTGAATTGTACAATTTAAAATGGAGATATAATGTTCATATAGCCGTTTTTTTTTTTAAAGACCTCTTCTCCATGCTACCCTCGAAAAAAATACCAAGAAGGATAGAATGTAGTGAGAGACCAAGGCTAAGGGTCATAAAAATTATTCCTGCTGTAGAAATGACTTGGGTTTCATGTGGAGCTATACTAAGAGTACACAAACTGGATTCAGCCAGCTCACATTCCTGTGTAAATTATTCTGCACCAACTCTCAAAGCCTTCCTTCCTTCCTGAATGTCTGAATGTACCTTCTAATCATAAATACAGTGAATAGCAGAAGGTAGTGATCAGTGAAAGAAACTGATGATTTTCTAGTTTTATCCCCTGCTGTATTTTATGGGCATGAAGGCATTTATTTTGTTTCTTAATTAAGTATCTTTGGTCGCAAGCAACAGAAACCAATTCTGGCTAATATAAGGGATAAGGGGGGTGGTTTTGGAAGGATTTAGGGTAAGCCACAGAATCAAAGACAGACTTTATTAGGTCCTTTCCTAAGACCACAGACGTCGCCTTAGCCAGGGCAGCCAACAGTCCTCAGCGGCAGTCTCGGCCACCGCCACCAGATGGCATCAGCTCTCAGTGGCATCCACCTCAGTCTGTCCTCCCCACGCGGTCCGGGAGAGATCAGGTCTAATTGGCCTAACTTCAATCACATGCCCAATCATATGCAAAATACGCTCAGAGATCATGTGTGTAGCCACGAGCTTTAGTTTTGGGAATGTCTTCATGTGTGCATATCCAGATTCCAAAGTGTGATATGAACAGAGAAGCATAGCTATTGTGAGTTCAATGATTTTGAACATTGCTTTATGTATCATGTTTCCAGTTGGGAAAGCCATGTGACCCTTCCATCGGTGCTCTTACTGGGTAAAGTATTGAGAATGAAATTACTCTTTATGCTTCTAAGTAAATTACATGGTCACCACGTTCCCCTGCCCGGTAACATAGAGACTGGTAAGGACAATTGAGGAGATGAGGCTTAGCACAGGGAGAGGGGGATGCAAAGAGCTTCAATCTTAATACTTACCCCAGGAGGAGCTATAGAAGGTGGGCCGCGGAGATGTAACTACTTACAGCTCTTATGGGCTCCTATTTCTCCTCTAAGGGAAACAAACAAACAAACTATAAGGTTTAAGAAAATAATTAACCTGAAGAAAACCAACTAATTATGCAATTATAAATAACTGAAATTTTCATTCTGTTTTCTTTACAAATCTAGCGCCTCCTTAAGACATGGCTTTGAAATCTTTGAAGTTAACTTTAAGTGTGTGAAAACAAAGAAAAATATCTAGAAACAGCTGGTTTAGGTGTGTCTGGTTTGACTCTGAGGAATTAGAATGCAGGTTCTTTTGGCTAGGAGGCTTCTCCTATCACACTGTATGCATGGGACACCTGCCTGGCCCGGTTGGTGAAATTGGGGACCTCTTAATTATTTTTTTTTTTTAGATTGATTGATTTATTTGAGAGGGGGGGGGATACAGCAGAGCGAGAGTCTTAAGCAGACTCCCTGCTGAACATGGAGCTCATGAGGCTCCATCTCACAAACCTGAGATCATGAACTGAGCCCAAACCAGGAGTCAGGCACTTAATGGACTACACCACCCAGGTGCCCCTGGAGTAGGCAACTCTTGATCTCTGGGTTGAGTTCAAGCCCCACGTTGGAGGTAGAGTTTACTTTTTTTTTTTTTTAAGATTTTATTTAATTTGTCAGAGAGTATACATAAGCAGGGGGAGCAGCAGCCAGAGGGAGAGGCAGGCTCCCCACTGAGCATGGATCCCCTTGTGGGACTCAATCCCAGGACTCTGGAATTATGACCTGAGCTGAAGGCAGACACTTAACCGACTGAGCCACCCAGGCGCCCCTACAATTTACCATTTTATAAAAGTTGCATGCAGAAATTCTCCTATGACTATATGGCAAGTCAGAAGAGCATGTGGTTATCAAAATTAGTTTAAGAATTATTGATCACACTTACTGGTAAGATACATGGATGTTGTAATGCTGAACTTCAGGGAAAAGTCACAATGTTATAGAGAATGGCTAATCACAGAAGGGAAGTGAAACTCCTTAGTGTGGATTAATTTATAACTTTTCTCACCAAATCCTATCAGCCAAATTAGTTGTAGGGACAACCGATCACCCTATTGTCTGATTTTAGGGGCATATTTGATCAGAAGCTTTTATATTTTCTATCTACAATCCTAAGAAGCAGTTTTTCTTATAAAAGACCATGGGAGTAAAACCAGTACCTACCAAAGAAATGTGAAGCTCTGGTTCAGTCTGATACCACAACAGTTACTTCAAAATCAGGAAAACCTTATCCTTTCTGGAAAGACTATGAAGTTCCATGCTTTAAAACCTAAACCAGTTTAGTAGCCATTAAAAAAAAAAAAAAAGAGCAGTGATCAAATTTTTGATGAAGTGAGGCCATAAGCTTGTAGGGGGTTGGGGTCAGAAACTGAGGTCTATGACTTCTTCTGTGGTTTACCTCAGTTTCCTCGCCTGTAAATTGGGGAGAAAATCACCGATGGATGTTGTGAGGATGGGATGAGTTAGCATGCTGTACCACAGCACTCCAACAGGGTCTGGACTTAATGGCTAGATTTAAGTATGTGCAGTCTGCACCTGTCACTCACAGGGTTGACGCAAGGCTAATTGTTCAAGAGGAAGATGTTATGTTCAAATGATAATGTATGTTTAAATGAGAAAATGTATTTAAAAACTATTGGAAAACCAAAAATATGACATTATTATTTTGAGGAAAGGAAGTTACACTCAGACATGGGTATAGAGCTGTCTTTGAAGCTTTTGATTAATGGTGGTGGTGGTGGTGTGTGTGTGTAGAAGTAAGGGGTTTAATAGGTTCCTTAGCTTTGTTGAGCCCCTGCTCTGGTTATTTGGTATTCCCTAGGTCACAGCCTCTCCTTCCCTCTTTACTTTTTCTAAGGGCAGCAGTCCTCCTACCTGGCCATTCAGCTGCGGAGCTTTTTAAGAAATACAGACCTTGGGGCACCTGGGTGGCTCAGTGGGTTAAAGCCTCTGCCTTTGGCTCAGGTCATGATCCCAGGGTCCTGGGATCGAGCCCCACGTCAGGCTCTCTGCTCGGCAGGGAGCCTGCTTCCCCCTCTCTCTCTGCCTGCCTCTCTGCCTCCTTGTGATCTCTCTCTCTGTCAAATAAATTAATAAATAAATATATTTTTTAAAGAAAGACAGACAGACAGACCGACCTCACGGGCACCTGGGTGGCTCAGTGGGTTAAGTCTCTGCCTTCGGCTCAGGTCATGATCTCAGGGTCTTGGAATTGAGGCCCACATCCAGCTCCCTGCTCAGGGGGAATCTGCTTCTCCCTCTGCCTGCTGCTGTGCCTACTTGTGCTCTTTCTCTGTCAAATAAATATATAAAATCCTTAAAAAAGAAAGAAAGAAAGAAATATAGGCCTCACCCCATGGAGAGTCTCATTCAGTAGATCTGGGTGGAGCCCAAGCATCTATTTTCTTAATAGACCCTAGAGTGATTTTTATATGTGACCAGGGTTAAGAGCAGGCATTTCACTTGGCCTCTAGGAAGAGAGGAGTGTAGCTCATCTCATGTCTCAGTAGCTCATCTTCATGTCTGCTCATGTCTCCATTGACCCTTGCTCTAGAACCTCTCTCCCAGTCCTGTGGCTTTAGAAACCCTCCATCTCTTGATGACTCCCACATTAGCATCCCCACATACAGCGTCTCCCCAGAACTCCATGTCCCTCCTGATTCCAGCGCTCTATTTCAGTATCTTGCTGGAACATTCCGCAGGCATCTTGACTTAACTTTCCCAAATTGAGCCTTTTCCTCTTTCTCTAAAACCTGCCCCTCCCCATTTCTTCCTCATTTCAGGAAATGACCCTTGCCCAGTTTACTCAGACCAAAAATACTGAAATAAATCTGGACTCCTCTTTTTTCATACCCCCCTGTAATCTGTGTGCCAATCTTGAAGCCTCTACCTTCCTGATATATCCAGTCTGACAATAAACGCCACTTCCAGGCAGCATCAACTTTCCTAAGAGCCCCGATCTGTCTGTGTCTGCCCTTGCCACCGCCACTGTCTGTCCTCTGTAGCACCAGCAGTAATCGATACAAAGCCTGCCTCAGATCACAGCTCTTCTCTGCTCAGAGCCCTCGGCTAGGCACTCCTCACCCCTGAGGTAAAATCCCAGATCTCTTCTAGGGGCCACAACACTTCATGTACTCGGGCCCTTCCTCTCTTCTGCTGCCCCCAACCTGCGCCGCCGCCCTTGCTGTTTCCCCCTCGGAGCCTTTACACGTGGTGCTCTCTCTGCTGACTGTCGTCCAGAGAGATGCACACTCTAGTCTCTCACATCCTCGGGGGTCTGAGGCAGCGGGTATGCCCTCAGTGGCCTTCCCTTTTGGTTCTGAGGAGTCCCTTTCACTCTCCATCCCTTACTCTATTTGGTTCATAGCACTTATCAGTACTTGACATCTTTTCCGTCTACTGGTTTATGATCTGATCCCCCCAGTGAGGGAAGAGGTTTTGTCTGTTTTGTTCATTCCTGCATCTTGGTGCCTAGAACAGTGCCCAGAAAGATAGATATTTTAAAGGTTTTATGTATTTATTTGTAAAGATTTTATCTATTTATTTTAGAGGGAGTGAGGCGGGCAGGACGCTGAGATCACAACCTGAGCTGAAATCAGGAGTTGGACACTCAACTGATTGAGACTTCCAGGCGCCCCAAGGTTTTATTTTTAAGTAATCCCTATATGCAACATGGGGCTCAAATTTACAACTCTGAGATCAAGATTCGCATGCTCTACCAACCGAACCAGCCAGGGGCCCCAAGTGGATTTTCAATGAATACTCTTTGAGCGAACAGACATTCACCGTTCCTTCTGTCGGGAATACCAAACCCATTTTTACTTTGCTTTGCCCCTTTCATTTATAACCAGGTCTTTGCCCCACCTTTTGGCAAGGCCCCGGGCATTTCTACAAGGCAGGAATTCCCCAGCAAAAAGACAGGTACAGGAGACCCAAAGGAAAGGAGTATCTGCTGTGAATCCTACCTTTTCACAAACTAATTTCCTAAATCCTGGCAATAATCCTATGGGGTGATGATGCTGTTTCTGTTCAATAGATAAGAAAACTGGGACCTCAAGGCATTTACACAGCTAAGAGTTGGAGCTGAGATTTCAACCCAGATATCCTGACTCAGGGTCCAAAATGGGGGAACAGAAGAGTCTGTTGTTAGAATCAGGATATAGTACAGGAGCAGGTAGCGTGGGAAATGGCCTCCTCTTTGTTTTTCTGTAAATGAGATTTTAGGATTCTTGAGAGTGTTTTGGAGGTCTCTTTATTCTACTAACATGTATCCCTTTTTTGGTCTCTACTTAAATGAAAGGGTTGCCGTCTGGAAGCATCGTGGGAGGGTTCATTAACAGTAAGTGGTGAGTGTTTGGAGGGTAGTTAGGATCTCTGCTTTCGTTTAGTCATTAAGTCAATATTGGGTCACCACAAAGCTAACACATTGAGTTTGAGAGAGCAAGTAAGGGACTGTTTGCTTGGTTTGAGTTGTTTGGACAAGTCTTTCCATTCCATTCTGTTCAATTGCCGGAACAATGGTATAACTGGTGTGGTTTAAACGTTTAAGCTCTCACCGCAGCTGAACAGGCTAAGTAGGACCAAGTGGATCCCACTAGGTAATAAGAAGATCTTTGCAGTTTATAAAGGGCTTTTGCAAAAAAGATTCTCAAACCAGTCTGATGAGTAATAATGGACACTAGGACAGTGGTCCGGCGGGGAAGTGTCCAAAGAAATGAGATTACCAGTTTTATTATGTGAATGAACAATGTGCAGAGGAATTACTTGCCTTCTTTTAGGAATCTTGTGATTAAACTAAAATGCAAACTGAAGGGATTATGCTTCTTGAAGTGGTAATTAGGATTTCTGTGTGGTAGAAGACCAGGAACTTTAACCCAGGTATTCTGCCTCCAAACAGTGTTCTCCCCCGCTGCACTTAAGCAGCCCTCCAGGATTAGTCTTGCGTTAGATCACAGGAAGGGCTAACTAGCCCTGGAGACCAAAAAGGGCCTAACAGAAGTTCTCAGTCCGATGTAACTAGGCATGTTCCTCTGTCTCACCACTGTCTGAACCTGCAGGTGCCAAATCTAAGTTTGTTCTTTGGAGCTTTCTTGACTTCTGTGCATCATTTTGCACCATTGATCGTGTTGAGACCCTCTGCTTCTCTGGCTTCCATATCACATGTCCTACTTCTGTCCCCTTGGCCATGGGTTTTTAAACACAAACTTAGCCTGGACAGTAGCTTATATTTATTAAATGTCTCTTACATGGCACACATTGTCCGAACCCCTTTACATGTATTCACACGTACTGATTTATTTAATCCTCATGATAATCCTATGAATCAGATGGTACTCTTGGCTCTCTTGAAAAGATAAGGAAATTTAGCAACAAAAGAAAAAATATACTGGACTTCATCAAAATGACTGATGTTTGTGTGTCAAAGGACACTAGCAAGTAGGTGCCTGGGTGGCTCAAGTGGGTTGAGTGTCTGACTCTTGATTTTGGATCAGATTGTGGTCTTGGGTCGGGAGTATTCCAACTCCCTGACTTATGTTCATGACTTTAAAAAAACAACTCCAAACGCTGACATCTCCCACTCTGGATCTTTCTCTTGAACTTAAACTCATATATCCAACATATATCTAAATGCCTACCCAGCATTTTCACCTAATGGTTAACAAGTATTTTATACTTAATCTATCCCAAAACAGCTCCATTTCTACCCAGACCTCACTGGCTTCCCTCACCCCCTTCCTGCGTGATCGCATTGTACAAAAAAGTACTCTCCATTCTCCATATCCTCTTCCTTGGCTTTGTTTTCTGTGGTGTTGACCACCTCCTAACTCCCAGTATCTTGTCTGGCCCTTCCTCTAGTATTCAGTGAGGGCAGAAACCTTCTTGTTCATCGCTCTGTTGTAAGCATTGAGCACAGTGCCTGGCACGGAGCACACTCTCAAACTGATTGGCCATGATAGCCTTGGTTAGTTCAAATATTAAGGGAGAGGGTGTACCTTATAGAGTTTTAATTAAGATAGGTTATGTGACAGATAAAAGAATTCTTCAAAACCTGGTACCCAGGGGGAAAATAGTATCAGGGGTCCTTAGTTGATAAAATGCTGGGCACCTCTGGATTAGGTTATTCCAGGTTTTGAATTTCAACTGAACTTCAACTCATACTATTTCAGCAAGAAAAAATTTTGAATTTGGTACTGGGTCTGGTCCTACTATTGTCTGGACATATACAAACTTAAGGTTTTTTCTAGTCCAACATTTTTCTGTATTTTGATCAGGTTGTTTTTACAAGAACTGAATGTTGTAGCCTTTCTCCTTTTCTCTAGGCCCCGCTTCAGGGTTAGCCTAAGAGGTGACAGCTTGAACACACACAGAATGATAAGCTTTTTCTTATATGTGAATAGAAGCCCAAAATAGCAATGAAATCCTACAGATCCTCAACTCCAAATTTTTCTTTCTTTTTTTAAAGATTTTTATTTGAGAGAGAGTGAGAGAACACAAGAGAGGGAGGGTCAAAGGGAGAAGCAGACTCCCTGCCAAGCAGGGAGCCCAAAGCAGGACTCAATCCTGGAACTCCAGGATCATGACTTGAGCTGAAGGCAGTCACTTAACCAACTGAGTCACCCAGGTATCCAACCATTTTTTTTTTTAAGATTTTATTTATTTATCTGACAGACAGAGATCACAAGTAGGCAGAGAAGCAGGCAGAGAGAGGAAAGCAGGCTTCCTGCTGAGCAGAGAGGCCAATGTGGGGCTCAATCCCAGGACCCTGGGATCATGACCAGAGCTGAAGGCAGAGGATTTAACCCCCTCAGCCACCCAGGTACCCCAACCAATTTCTTAAATTACATTTTTTTTCACTTTTATACCAGTATTTCACATTTATTGTGGTGGAAAAAACCTGTTACCCTATGTCACTGTTTATGGGATTATCACTATTAAATTCTTCATATCTTAGTGTATAATATATTTTGTATATTATAATCTTGTCATTAGCTATCATTATCAATGTATCATAGCTTCATCTTCTAAGTTCAGGTAAGATAAGTAAGTGGCTTCATGGCTAATAGCCAGGCAAGTGTGTTAAAGAATAGAGTATTTTAGATCAAGAAACAAGATATAAAACAAAAGATTGATACTTTTGTTGCTAGGGGTGCCTGGGTGGCAGTCATTAAGCGTCCGCCTTCGGCTCAGCTCATAATTCCAGGGTCCCTGGATGGAGTCCGCCTTGGGACTGCAGTCTGCTTCTCCTCCCTCATCCACTCATGTTCTCTTTTCCTCAAATAAATAAAATCTGTAATAACAACAACAAAAAGATTCTTTTGTTGCTGAAATGAAGATAAAGCAGAAAATTCTGTTCCTATAGAGGAAACCTCGCAATAGGACATTCCTTTGTAACGAAAAGATTATGCCATCTAAGAGGAAAGGAGTAACATGCAATCACAGGGAACAGTTGTTCCTTTTAAATTCTTACACTGCCCCCTCCCAAGTACTAGTATTTACTTTAAGATGTAAAATATGCTTAATTCTTAGCCAGAACCAGCTACAATTTTTTAAACTACCATCATCCACCCCTACCACTTTTTTTTTTTTTTTTAAGATTTCATTTGAGAGAGCACACACACGACTGGAGACATGGGACTTGATTCCAGGATCCAGAGATCATGGCCTGAGCTGAAGGCAGGCACTTTAACTAAATGAGCCACCCAGGTGCCCCCCTCACTACTTCTTTTTATCCCCTTAATGTCAAGGTTGAATATTTCTTAGGCTGCTCACCTGTGTCATAAATATAAGCACCTTTTCACCCTGGAATAGAATGACAAACTTGGCTTTATATAGGTCAGTTGTTTTCTTCATTAAGAAATAGAGAATCTAAAAATTTTAGCCCTGGAAAAGAATTTTAGAGGTCCAGTCCAATTCATAATTAATGCTTTTTTTTTTAAAAGGATTTTATTTATTTATTTGACAAAAAGAAACACAGCTAGAGAGGGAACACAAGCAGGGGGAGTGAGTGAGAAGCAGACTCCCCACAGAGCAGAGAGCCCGATTCGGGGCTTGATCCTAGGACCCCAGGATCATGACCTGAGCCGAGGGCAGACACTTAATGACTAAGCTACCCAGGTGCCCCAGTGTTTTTTTTTTTTTAAACAGAGGAAACTGTACCTTGAAATCATTTAATGACTTGCCTAAGTTTTAGAGTAGTTTTATCCATAATCCAAGTCTGCTGACTTCCAAATTCAAGGACTCTGTACTCTGTTCTTGAGTTCAGCTGTAAAATGAAATGCATCTGTAGGTGGCTGATGATAAAGATGTCCTTTACAGCTGGGGAGGACACTGGTTCTGACATTCCATGTGTGTAACTTTGAGAAAACTGCTGAGCCTGTCTCCTTACCTTCAAACAGTATGTTCAGGTTCTAGGAACATGTTTGATATCTAATATTATTTTGTATATAAATGCAAACATTTTATCATGGGACACATTTAAGACCTATCCACAAGTATGTAGGGCTAGGGTGCCTGGCTGGCTGTCAGTAGAGTGATTCTTGACCTGGGGTCTTGAGTTCAAGCCCCATGTTGGTCATAGAGCTTACTTACAATTAAAAAAAAAAAAAAGTTCAAAAAAAAAGTAGGGCTGATTTTTATATGAATAGATTCTGAAAATGTTCTATTCATTTTTACAGATGTATGTTCGTGGAAAATTAGTATTTGCCAACTTTATTTTCAATGGTTATAGCACATCTGCTAAAGACCTTCAAAAGCAAATTGTGAAGACAAAGAGTGATTATCATACAGGATATTTCCTACCCAATGACTTCAGGATCCTGTAGAGTGATACACATTCTCTACCTTATCTTGTACTTTTCATTAGTAAATCCCAGAAAAGGGCCAAATGTCAAGAATTGCCTTTATGAATGTTTGTTCCTTGCTTCAAATCTTTTCTGGAAAGAGGTAGTTTATCCATTTCAAAATTCTGTTCAAGTCCATTTGGAGGCATCACTGAGCTTGCCAACAAGACACCATGAGCAAAGCTTACCTTCAAGGGTTGAAAAAACTTATGGACAAGAAATTATCACTGAAATTGAATGGTAGTGTATAGGTCCCAGGAATACTGTGGGGATTCAGTCCCTTTATGAATCTTGTGGTAGATGGATGTAAGGAGATAGTAAGCAGTGGGCAACAGAATGATACTGGAATGGTGGGAATATGAGGATAATAAACAATGGGCATGTTCACTGGAAGATATCAACTGCTTCCACATGTCCCCTCTATGCAGCACCTGTTTTTCTACTATATAAAAACCAGGTCATGGACATTTTTATATTGAACTTTTTTGTTAAATACATTTTTGTAGTAGTAAAACAAACAAGTAAGTAAAAGTTCAGTTCAAGGAAGGCCACTTTTTCTTTAACCAGCATATAAGGTTCAAACCAATCATTCATTCAATTATGTCGAACAAAATTATGATCCACTAGATCATTTTAACGTTCTTCTTAATTCAGTATGTCTTTTCTGTCAGGGAGGTCATACATGTCAACAAATACAACATGATTAGACTGTATCCAATGGCTGACAATCACTAAGAAGGGTGAAAATGGAGCTTTTAAAACGCATCTCCTGTTTTCACTCTCATAAATTATCATGTGAGCCACTTTAACGGCCAAACTAACTTAGACTAATGAACCCATGGCTTTCCTAGAAAATTGCCATCGTTTGTCGGTATATTTACAAATTCTGGAAAATACTATAATAGAGATAAAATAGAGATAAAAGGAAGAAAAAGAATTTTTACCTTTTGGCTAATTCATGTCGGAAACACCAGAATAAAAAAAAGCACACACACACACACACACACACACACACACACACACACACATAAGACACAAAGAAGTACAGATTTTATTAGAGACTTGTTAAGCTTAGGAGGAACAACAGTAATGCAGACATATACAAACCTGTTCATTCTTGTAAAAATCTCTTAAAGATTTGATATGATAAAATACATCAAGTGAGAAAGGCTATTATAATCTCAAGTCTTCAGGTAGGAAATGTACAGTTCTACATAAAATATAAGTAGTCAGAAAGTAAAAATTAAAATATCACTGAAAGAATATTCTTAAATGATATTTTTTTAAAAATAGAGCTTAACACTCCAGTGTTAAATGAAGAAGGAAGACTGACTACAGAAACTTACTATGTAAACAAGCCTGAACCCTGTTAAGACAGTTCACACATTCCTGTTTTCAGTGTTCATACAATGTTAAAAGAGAATGCACACGCCCTCCCCCCCAATACTGAGAACACTTACTGTACATAAACATAAGATGGATTGACACATTTCAGGCTGAATGCAAAATGCCATAAATTTTGGAAGACACTAATATAAAGATACTATTTAAATTCTAATATAGTTCATTAGAAAAAACAAATCCAAAGAAATGAAGTATAAATTAAGAGTGAATTTATAGGACAGTAAATGCATTTAAATCATGTGACATTAAAAGGCATCAAAATCCAAAGAGCTTCAGATCCAAGGTCTACTATTTTATCAATATATACATATACTAACATGTGTAGTGTTTTGATTTATGTAAACAGGAAACATTGTGCAAACAGGAAAACACTGAGAAGGGTAAACACAATACGATTTAAAAGGCAAAAATAATAGAACCCACAGGATGAAGCATCTATGTGATGAATATGGTACAGAACTAATCCCAGGGTTGAATTCTTCAGAATGAGCCTCAAGCTCACAGTGCTATTTTAAAGGATAACTCATTGATCCAATTTTTCTGGTGACAAGGCTTAGAGGAACAGCACAGTTTGGAGCTCTTTTCACAGTTGGGAGTCCCTGATTTATCTGCAGTTATTTCAATCATAGTCTAAACCTATTGAAATGTCAGTATTACCAAAAGTATACATTTCCACTGTGTATCATAACCTTTGGATTTGGGGGCTTTTCATGCCTTTTCAGAAATCCTGTCCTCAAATTAAGTATAGTAATGTCACAGTTCTGATGTGAGACCATGTGATGAATCAAGTAGGTCACAATCTTTTAAAAATCCAGAGCAGCAGGGTACAAAAATAAAGAAACTTACTAAAAATCTTATTCTGCAGAATACGTTGGCAATCTCTGAGGTATTAATCCATTTCCACTCTATCATCCTAGCTTGTTTCCATCAACCATAGCAGATTCTGAATCACAGCTTACAATGAATCTGACAAGCGACTTGGTATCTACAAATCAGACTAAGGTTCTTCCCAGACTTAAACCTAAAAACCAAGCTCCAAGTGATATGGTGGATTCAATAAGATTAAAAAGACATTGGCCTCCAGAATCAAAAACTTAAAATTAATTGGCATTGGAGTTACAGGGCAAAGACCAAATGCCTTTCAGAAACTGCACAATTGAATGAGACTGTTATCATATTGTTGAGTAGAAAGTGAAAAAAACAAAACAGAAACCATTAATTTGGGGGAGAAACTTTTTTCTTCGTGGCTAAATTGTTTAACCATAAAATAGCGATAGAGATCTGATAAGAACAGCTCTCCCACCAGCCATTAGTAATAACCATATTTCATATCACATTGCTACTGTGATTAATTACTATAATGTCAAAGTCTGATAGACTTTATCTTGCTATCCATCATTATTCCTTTAATTGGAGAAGGATTAACCAACCAATTTTTGCAAACTGTCACACACATACAAAGAAAAATGAGTTTTGGTGAACGTAGGATGTCTAGTCAGCCTCAGATTCTCTTCAGTCTTCAAACACTTGATGTTCCAGGAATGATGCGCGAGTTTAGGTTGGTTCTAGGATAGGCCCAGGGGCCTGGTTTGATCTGGGATCCCTGGGACCATACCTAGAACAAACCCAAACAAAACCAAACTCCTTGGGAGTGCTTTCAGCTCAGGTGACTTCTGGGGTTTTCACCCATATGGACCTCCAGGGCTGTACCAGGACCATATAGCAATCTTTCAGGAATGGGAGTGGCATTCCTGGAGTTTTCTGTACGTTGCCAGGTGCTAGTACTGTGCAGAAAATACTTTGACTTTAAAAATGGAATTAATCTTAAATTTACTTGGGAGAGGAAAAAATATATCTAATTTCTCAGGATAGCATCAAAAATAAACTTATAAAAGACATGCTTTAGTTTTAGAAAAGATGTTCAAAGATGAAATAAACTCATTTGTAGGCAGCCAACCTTTAGGAAATGCTATAAAAGTAAAAAATGTAAAGTTTAAAACAGTAGAATTATCCCTTGAGAAACTCTTAAGATACAAATATGAGGGGAAATATGTATTTCTACAATGACTGAGAGAATATATTCATTTTGAAAAAGTGTGTCAGAAGTATACACAACTGACTGTCCTATTTCAATAACATGTTTCCCATGTGCCAAATGAAATTCAGTAAATCGCGATGAAACAAAGTAACTCAATTGCTGACACGTTAAAATGTATAGCATTTTTAAAAATAGCATATGCATTTTAATTTATCACACATTTTAGGATTTCCATAAAATCAATTCCTTATTCATAAAATCAACTCCTTCATGCTATGCTTTTGTATTTATGAATCCTGGAATCATTTTATCCTCTTTTTTTTTTTTTTTTTTTTTTTTTAAAGATTTTATTTATTTATTTGACAGACAGAGATCACAAGCAGGTAGAGAGGCAGGCAGAGAGAGAGAGAGGAGGAAGCAGGCTCCCCGCTGAGCAGAGAGCCCGACGTGGGACTCGATCCCAGGACCCTGAGATCATGACCTGAGCCGAAGGCAGAGGCTTAACCCTCTGAGCCACCCAGGCGCCCTTTATCCTCTTTTTGACTTCTAGTAATTACACTAAGTAGAATCACTTTCCTCTCACAACTACAGTCAAGGAGAATTTTTCTCCTTGTACCACCAACCAGGGTTTAGCATCACGGCTACTCTGTAGTGGGTCTCAGGACACGGGTTTGGGTCATCTATTTTTAAATGAGAATTATATCATAATTCCCTTCCAGTAGGATATGGGTAATTTAGGTGATGAGTCATGGCCACAGACTGATTTTCCAATTACCTTGTATATGATGGATGGATGAAGCAATGGATGGACTACGACATAATCAGCCTCTTGGTAAAACTAAGTTATTCAAAGGCAGGCTATCCTTTTCTAGACAGATTTGAATTTTAAACTTGCAAGCATTATAACATGCACATTTCATGTTTATTTTTAATTCGAGAGAAAAATCATCATGCGTACTTAACATATTAAATGATAATTTAAACATGCCAAATACAGAACGACACTGGGAATTTAGTCATTCAAATACCTGCCTATATCATTAGATCTAACACTGATAACTTTTGGCAAGCTTTTAACATACATTTCATTGAGAGAAAACAAAGACACAGTCTTAAAATCCTGCATTAAGAATAAATTCTTTGGGGGGTAAAACTGCCTAGAGTCTAAAAACCTTATTACTTCTCAGCTCTCTGAGATAAAAATAATGATCATTTTGACATTTCCCAGGACTTAACCTACTTCATGTTTCAGAAATGAAGATGCATCTCTATAAAAACAAAACCAAACTAGCCAAGGACATTCTTAGCAGCATGTGGTATCCAATTCATTTAGAGAGTACTGCAGAAAATGCTAATTTGAGTGGACTGGTTTTAATCAGAGCCAAAAAAAAAAATTGAAGGATAGAATATAGAGAAGGTAAAGTATAGAAACAAAATGATTCCCTTTGTATAATAACAGCTCTTCTATTTTGAGAGCAGGTACTGAACTGAGTAACTTCATTTCTTTTAAAGATAATGAAATAGGTAGTGAGTAATAGCCACAAAATCCATGTGTTTAAGTATAATCCAGTTTTCTAGTCTTCACCAAGTCAGTTTATTCTTACTTTATACATTACTGTAGCTGTTTTAGTTACCTGGTTTCCGAAACTAAAGCAGACTAGAAGGAGCATTACGAAGGTGGAGAAAGGCCATTGCTATGGGTACACTTAAGCAAGCAGTAACTGCAGGAATTGGAGGAATCAGAACTACTAACAGAAAACAAAGACAAGAAAATGAAAAAAGCACAGCAGAATGCAACCACTTAGGAAAAGGGCACATAGCTATGATAACTTGTTAATAATGATCATTCTGACATCAAAAAAGATTAAAATGATTTTCATATATTGTTTAATAACACAGCAATGCATACTGTTTTAAAAGGGATTACCTTCAGAAATTATTCCAAAAATTTTTAATGCTTAAAGGGGTTTAAGCTCTATAGAAAACGTGGATATCCAGAATGAATCATTCTCCAAATATTCAGTTAGCCAGTTTTTACCAAATTAGCCATGCATGTTTAGTCTCAAACTTATAGTTCTAGAACATAAAATCTTGGTGAACAGAGCTGGAGTCACATTTATAATGCTCTAAGTTTTCAGTCTATGTCCTATACTAGGAACAATCAACAAGAACAAAACATTTAACATTTTCCTAAAATATACACAATGATTTGTACAAAGATGGTAGCTGAATTTTCTTTTACAGCTGAATTCATTAATGGAGAGTCCTAGGAACATTAACGTATAAAAACTGGATTAATACCTTAAATATATGGCAATCACATATTCAACCAAGTATTTTTAGCAAGTTTTTAGTAAAGAAGGAAGAGGCAAACAGAAGTATGCTAAGCAGCCAAACGGGTCCCACAAAGTCCATGCACTTAACTGACAGAAAAAGCCCCTTAGCCTTCTTTCAGTCTACTTACTCTTATTTTAGACACAATTCTAGCAAGCTTGGAAATCCGGTTTCTCAGGCCACAGCAGACTAGAAGCAGCAAATCAGGGGCCTAGTGCAAGAGGCAGGCACCCAAGACAGCAGCAAAAAGTGACAGCTGATTTTAAGGAAAGATAGAGAAACCGTGAACATGAGACATAGCTCAAAAAGCACAGCATTGCAGGGTCACAGAGCAGGAGGACACATAACCTCATCCATCTTAGCAGTCCCTAAGGGTGCATTTCTGTTTACCACCCCGTGATAGGAACTAATATTCTTAAAGATGACAAAGAAAAGGTTATTAGATCCTTAATATTCTAGAAAAAAGTACGGAAGGTACATTCCATAAGTTTTCCCATTCAACTATTTAAAAAATTGTTATGAATAAATGAATTTGCCTCACCTACATGAAGAATTAACTCATGCACATTAGTTACCTGTCAGTGGTGCCAGGTAAATTGTTACTGTATTGGGGGCAATTTTTCCATATTTTCTCTTCCAATTTATAAAGCTTTGTAGCTTTCATTTTCTCGTGTAAGTGTGAATTACACAGACATGTTCTTATCCACATAAGTGGAAGAATAAACCAACCTTAGTTTTGCCTGGTTTTCATTCATGGCAGGCTATCTACTTAAGTTCAAATAATGACTCAGCAGAGCTATTGTACAGTCTTAAGGCATTTAGTTCTTGTTTCATTGTTTTGTTTTGATATGGAAACAATGTATTAGGATTAAACTAAATCAGTTGAACTTTTCTCCCCCACATGATTTCTAATAATTTATCAAAATATTTCACATTTTATATTACTTATAGTATATAAATAAAAGTTGGTCACCAGAGTGAAATGACTCCAGGGTCCCTTCTAATTGATATCCCATGGACTTAAAACTTTGTGACATGTATCAGAACTTAATTCTGTTTATGCTTTAACATAAACAGAATTTTATGTGAATAAATTCTCCCCCTTTATTATGTGAATCAGAATATTACTATTTATTTTTTTAGAGAAATTTTTTAAAATTTTTGACCTATTTTACTAACATAACCAGATCTTGTATTTTTCAGACTCAAAAGTTTCACTTCTTGGGGTGCCTGGGTGGCTTGGTTGTTTAAGTGGCTGCCTTGGGCTCGTGTCATGACCCAGGGTCCTGGGATCGAGTGCTGCATCGGGCTCCCAGCTCAGCGGAGGGCCTGCTTCTCCCTCTCCCTCTGTTGTTTCCCCTGCTTGTGCAATTTCTCTCTCTGTCAAATAAATAAATAAAAATCTTAAAAAAAAAAAAGTTTCACTTCTTTTTAACTACTGCTGAGAAGTCAGAATTTACCAACATCACTTAGCAATCCAAGGAATGTGGTATTTTCTGGAAAAACACCCCATGACATTATTAGGTCAACTCTACCCATAGCTTTTAAACGATGGATCTCAGATTTAAACTCAAGGCATTCCTTTTGTATGAAAAACTTAAACCCATATTCTTAAATTTTCTTAGAAATTTGCCTTAAATGTGTTTCTCCTGACTTGTCTCCAATAACTTGAGAAATCAAACCTGAGTCAGTACATCAGTTCTTAATTAAATATATTCAAACATACAATTTTAATGAAGTACAATTTTAAAGAAGACTTAACTTGTGAAGTCAGATGATACAGACAACTGAAAATTTAAGCAGAAGATCACAAATCAAACACCAACAAAAGACTGGCCCAAGGTATGCCAGATATGCAGGGTTTTAATGAAAGCTGAAAAAAAAATAAGAATTTTAGGTGTGATAACTGTTACCAAATCATTTACTACCATGACTTTCCTTACTTCAGGCAAAGAGTAAAAATATGTCTTCAAGAGAGCCCCAAATAGCTTCTTTCATGGATTCTTACATTAAGTACTAGGTTTATCCTGGTAAAATAAACTATGGAAATGTTCATGTTAAAAGCTATTAGGATATTACTCCTAACAAGAATTATCCTGTCAAAATATCACTGTAAAATTTGGAAAGCACAATTACAAGCGTTGCATCCCAAAATATTTTTCCCAGAGAGTTTCTTTTGGAAGGAGGATGGCAACAATTAAAACTAGTCAAAAGCCTGATAATAGAAAGTGAAATATTCTTATAAAAGTAACAAACAAGAATACCTACTTAAAATTACATTGGCCTATTTGTTTTTATTTCCTAAGGTATTCATGGCAAGGAAAACAAAGTCCTAGACAGAGATTCTTAGATTTTTACTGCACATAAGCATCACCTAGGTCTCATTCCAAAATGACCAACTAAGAATGGATTGGGAATATGGCCCCAAATCTGCAATATAAAAACAAGACCTCTAATTTATTCTAAGGTAGGTGCCCCGTAAAAACCCAAAAAAACAAAACAAAACAAAAAAACCAAAAACCTGAGAAACACTGACTTTTAGACTATTATAAGAGAAAACTAGGAATATTCACAGGGAAGGTAATATTTTATCTTAGAAGCTGTTTAAATGATGAAAGAAATTTTGAAAACTACACAAAAAAAGGTACTTCATTTAAAGTCCCAAGATCCTTATATCATGGTTTCAACAAGTAGAATTTTCATAGAATTAAGTTAACAACTAGTAAATAAAACAGATCACAGACTGGAAGATTAGGAATTCCTGATTAAAATCAGTCTTTTAAAATTAAAAAGTATCACCCCAGCACTGAATAAAACTGATAAAATATTATGAAGATATTTTCCCAAACTGCTATAATAAAAATAATACAATAAAAGAATTAAAAGTTATTAAACTCTAGTTCTTTCTGTGTTAAGTTCACAGATTAAGAAAAAGATTACCAAGTTTTTCCATAATTGCCTCCTCTAAGTCCAAGGAGAAGAAGAGTTGGCAAACTAAGTAATTTATAAGGAAAATATTATTTACGAATATAATCGTCAGGCTCAAAACAAGATTTGTTTTTTCCTTGAAATTTAGCTAACCATTGCTAAGTGAGAAACTGGGCCCACCCTAAGATAATCCTAAGAGCTTAATTATGGATAAGTCCTAGAATTTTTGGCAATAGGCAGAATTACTTAGTGTTCAGAGGGTCTCTACTATTCATATAAAGCAGAACCAAGTTTTTCCTCAGGTTAAAAAATAAATTTCCCAAGATTACTGAAAAAATTAAATAAAAATCTCCTCAGTATACATAACTCTACTAAGTCAAAGGGCTAAGTTTACAGGAATCTAAATGTTTAACTCTGAAGACAATCTATATTCATTGTGTAATCTCCTTGGTAGGACAGCAGCAAAAATTACTACTCCTATACTCTTCCCAAGTAATGTCTATAAACTATGTCAGTGCATAAGGGCTATAGGTTTCAAGAAACAATATACTCCTGAAAATGTCACATTTTGAAAATGCAATCATTTAACACTGGACAATTTGGAAAGCAACCTCTTTTACGAGGTAGTTTGTTAATGAAGTATTAAGGAGACAAGGATGCTTTCCAGGAAGCAGACAGAATGTTTCCAGAATCTCAATAAAGTGGAGAGGGTATAGCCTCAGCAGCTCAAGTGACTGGCTTATGTTAGTGGCAACCAGTGATCTACAGGCAAACCTACACAAAGAACTTGCTGCAAAGTTGAGAATGGGGCCTTGAACCAAAGAGATCCCACTCTGACATCATTCCCTATTAGTTATAACACGAACAGAAGATAAACACAAAAAATAACTGAAAGGCTAATTTTTAAAACAGTACAATGTTTTTCTTTTCATGATTATTAGGACATCTTAAAATTAACTACCAAATACAGGTATGAACAAGGAAACGTAAGAAACATTTCACAATCCCAGTACTTTTGACACTACTTTTGAGTTCCAAACCCCAGTACACATTAATTGTATGAATTCAATTTTTTTTTTATTCAGAACCTGTATCTTTAAGACTGGTATAAACAAAAATAAAATACAAACAAGTTGTTATTAACATAATAGCTGCAGTTATTAACTGCGAGAATACAGTAAAAAGGAGTCATACTAAATGTTAATGTTCTTGCAACAGAATTATCCCAGTCATTTTAGCAAATTCTGGCAAGAAATGATAAATTTGTTTCTTATTAAAAGTACCTAAAGAATTCCCAAGATCGATCAGTTGTACTGCAAGTAGAACAGCAGTTTATTTGAAAGAGCCCTTACCTTTCTCTGACTTTCCTAAAAATTTGCCATTTACAGGTTAGCTACTATTTTCAGAGCAGTTGTTCAAACCAGGGTTCTTGCTGTAAATTCACATCTCAGCTTTATATATAGTAAACTTAACACTCGTTTTCCCTTTCCAGTGGATCACCTATCTAGTGTTGAAGCTAAAACACCTGCATAAAAGCAACAATTTAAAACCCTTCATGTAAATCTTGGTTCTTACTTCTCTTCTACCTCATTTTTATTTTCTTGTATTATTTGTTCTTCCTCCTCATCACCAAAAGTCTGTTCCTGCATGGTGGTAAAGGAGAGAGATCTAGCAGCCACTTCTGCAGCAAGACCAGCGGTGAAGGTAAAATCCGGTGACAGCTGGAGCCGGGCCAGCCTCTGCTTAATGGAGGGCTGTAATAAGTCCCTGGGAGCTGGAAGGGCAGTGGACAGGCTATCTACATCTGCCTGCTGACATTCCTCTTCACTCTCACATTGGTAACACACTCTTTCTTCAGCTCCTTGGAGGAAGACTTCATTTGCAGAATTGTCTTTATTTTTACCATCTAGAGGGTTTTCAGATAAATACTCAGTCCTACTACTTATTTCATTGTCAGCTGTGGAGGGTTTACTATTTTCCTCTTCAGTATCATTTTTACCAACTGTCCCCATATCTGAATCCACTGATGGTTCTGAATTACTTATGGGTTCCACTGGGTCTACAGGAGACAAGGATTTCAACACAGCTTCAAAGGAAAAAAAAAAAGAAAGAAAAAAAGAAAGAAAAGTAATAACTAAGGACCCAGCAATGATTTAAACTTTAATTTAAACTCCAGTAATTTTTTTCTTATAAAGAACAATAAATAAAAGCTAAATAAAACTTTCTAGTAAAATCTGTATGAATTTATAAATCCAGAACTTTTTATAAGAGATAGAATGCCTAAGAAATGAAATGAGATAGGGTAATGATGAAGAAATACCTCACACGTTCTCTTATTCAAAACATTAAAGCAGTGGTTCTCAAAGTGTGGTCCCAGACCAGCAGCATCAGTCATTACCACAAGGTTACTGGACAGAAATGCACACTTTCGGGCCCCACCCAGACCTACTGAAGGGGCACTGTGGGTGGGACCACCTGTATTGACAAGCCCTATGCTTGACTCTGATACACATTGAGGCTTGAGAACCATCTTATGAAAGAATAAGCAGAGTGATTTTTACTGATAATGTGTCAGTTAAAAGGCCTAAAGTCATCCAGATAATAATCACGATCGTCAGCACATATATATTTACAAGTTAAAACAGCATGGAAAAAAATATGCACATAATTCAACTTACTTGCCAACCTAATAAGACCCTGATGAAAGTAAAGCCATAACTTCTACACATTTTGAAATGTCACAGGAAAAATAGAAAACAAAACCTGGATTCAAAATCAACTATTGTACAAAGCATAATACATAAATATCATATCCATACGGCAGAAGTTGTCCTTTCAAGGAAAATGAAGATTTATTTAGCCCCTCTTGATGTTAGTAGGCAGTGGGTTGCTTGCTAGGCAGTCTCTCCTCCCAGTATGAGGGGTTAGTACAATACAATATATTAGGAAGCATGACGGAAGAAAAGAAAGTGCTTCTTGAAGATCTGGCGTTTATTTAAAAAATAATTTGTAAAAGGTGTCCATTTCCAAGAAACAGATCCCTAAGCTGCAGTAACTCCACTAGGGAAGCAGCAACAACAGAAAAAAATGGCCACAGCAGGTTCCAGTGTAGAATATCCCTCTCTAATTCCATTCGGACTTTACCCCTGTAGGCAGAGATGAAAACAACTCTGGAAGATGTACTGAAATTTTTCATGGAAAAAAGCATTTTATGGTATCAGCAGCTTTTTACTTATTTCCACAAACAAAATCAGCATTATTGCCCTTTCAAATGTAAACTACCAGAAGCACATACCTGAAAAAAGACACACATTTCTTTCATTATTATATCCTTGCCCATATTGTCAATAGGAGAATTTTAAAGCTATATGGAGAAAACACTAAGCAATAAAAAGGATACAGGTTTATATACAATGCTATTTGCAGTCTTCCCATACATTTTTAGTCCATAAATCTAGTTCTTAAAGAATGCAGCAATTAAATAGGGCAAAATAATCTGTACAACTGCAGGATCAGGTGTTAACCCTGCCGGAACGTAAGTCTCCGGGAGTACGAGGATTGTTGTCTCTTCGTCTATGCACTAGGGACACAGGAGTCAACAGTGCCTCAGGAACTACTTGTTGAATGAGTAATTGCTGACTGAACACTGTCGGGGATACTAAAGCCCCCACCGATTGTAATTTCATTACAGAGACAAAAACACTGGATGCATAGAAAACAAGAGTGCCTAAAACACAATCATCTCTGGTTCACGCAGGCCCAGCATATGAACAAACAGGCTGCAGGAATATCTTAACTGCTGCTCCTGGGAAGTTCTTAACCCGCTACATATGTCGCTGCTCAAGACTTCCTTCCAGTTCCCTCTAGTGTGCCTCCTGGTGTGAGGCTCTGTGGTGGTGGGAGAGTTATCAGGGAGAGGACGATTCAGGGATGAGCAACTGGGAGAAAGGGCAGCTTGGGGAGAAGATAGGATTCTTGATATAAAGAGATCAACAGGCATGTTTTTCTTTTATTAAGGTTTTTTTTTTTTTTCCTTAAAAGTAAACTCCACCCCCAATGTGGGGCTTGAACTCATGATCCCAAGATGAAGAGTCGCATGCTCTACTGACTGAGCCAGCCAAGCACCCCAGCATGAATGTTTTTCATGAATAAAAACAATGTTTGTGGAACCACAGTCTAATTAGATAAATATAACCAGAGGAGGATATCTATATTAGAAAGAGTAGAAAATATAACTGGAAATGATAGACTTATTTTGACAGAGAGGCTTGAAACCAGGAATAAAAAGTTGAGATTTAATATGGTAGGAAAGGGAGAACCACCCTAGCTTTTAAAGCTAGAGAGCCACTATCAATGTACTACTGTTTCAGAAAAATCTGGAGGGAGTCTGCAAGGATAGAAGCTAGCTTAGATGCCATCTTCTAAGGGTAGCTTAGAAGAAAAAGGTATTGAAAACAGAAGTCTACTGGGGTGCCAGGCTGGCTCAGTTGGCAGAGCATGAGACTCTTGATCTTGAGGTCATGAGTTTGAGCCCCACATTGGGGGCAGAGTTTACATAATAAAAAAGAAAATGGAAGTCAGTTAAGAGACTATTACAATATATAAGCACAATCTAATAAGGACCTGGGCTATAAAGGGAGCCAATGGGAAGGATAAAATCAAGAAATGTGCACCTGGACAAGGGTGAATGGTAGGACTACTAAGAGAAGAAAGGAAAAAACCTGAGGAACTTTCTAGATGTACAGGTAATCTATAAACTTCTAGTGAAAAAGAGAACAGGAAAAGAAGGCAGGTGATTTTTTTTTAATAATCTTTTAAAAATAAACATATAATGTATTATTAGCCCCAGGGGTACAGGTCTGTGAAAGGAAGGCAGGTGATTTTGAGGCTCCGCATAAGTACTCTATAAAAGGGGAATCCCACTCTCTCTACTTAAGAGATCTACAGAAGTTAATTCACAACTAGGAATTAGCTAGTTTGATATTGTTAAGTATTAAGCTTCTCCTCATTCCTTCCCCTATTTCCCATGAACTCTGACTAAAAATAAGAAGAGCAGGAAACTTAATGGAGTTTAATGCTAATTGTCTGTACCGTATCCAAAAACACCTCCTCTTCTCCCATCTACTGAAGAGCTCAAAACAATTAAGGAACTTTAATGATGTAGCTAACTGGCCTAGGTCTTAATTCATTTCTTTCAATGGTGAACACAGAGTTATTAATTTGGGGCTTCATTGAGGTATTTATGATATCAACATGAAGAGAACAGAGTGTAGAATCTCAAATTCACTAAATTTGAAAATACTCTAATTTTTTCAATGCACCGCCCATTCCAAATAAAATTTAGTAAAACATCAAATACCTGATGAAAAAGTATGATTTCAAAATCCCAATTTGACTATATACCTATTCTTTTTTTGATCATATTGATCTGTGTTCACAAGAAAAAGTACTATACTTGCTGACAAATCCCTAAAATTAAAGCTATAGGAATTATATAGCTAAAATAAACCCCTACATTAAAAATAACCTTTTACTCTGATGTCAGCTTACCGTGATCACTAAATAGAAGTTGCTTCCATTTCTGCCTTTCGGCCTCTGATGCTTTAAATCCCAGCACAGATTTTAGTTCTTGGAGTACCCTCTTGGATTCTTCATGCTCACGCTTCTGTCTCTCTCTGTCTTCTTGAGACAAGTAATAAAAATCATCCTTTCTGAAATCACTGTCCATATCTATATCATCTACATAAGCTTCTAATTCCTGAAAATGAATACAAGAAAAAGCACTTTACTCCGAGCAGACAATTTTCTAGTAGCATTCATTAACTTGTACCTACCCATCTCCAAGATTAAAAAATGAAGACTCTTGGCACAGGTCATTAAGCAAAGGTGGGCAAACAGAGCAAATATATTACTATTACTATAGATAAACTGAAGTCTTAAAAAAACTTAACAGTTGATACTAAAAGGGATTATGGAAAAGAAAGTTTAATAACTTCAATCATTATTTTTCTGCTCTGATATCATTCTATAGATCTAGTCAAGATTAAGATTAGTTATTAGCTCTGCAAAACCAATCAAAATTAGAAAGGCTGGTAGTTTGGGGGATGTGTCAGGTATGTTAAGTCTTTTTGTGGTAGATATCTGTGGTTCTTTCTGACTTCCCAGGGAGTTTGAACCTCATCTTACGGTTCTTCTTAACACTGAGGAACAGATTAGGATCCTTGCTTCCCAGCCTCCTTGCGGTTATAGGTCAGGCAAATAACTTGGGATCCTCTAATCAAATGTACATGGATCATGTCTGACCCAGAAGTTTGTTACAAGGGAAGCAGGCATCTTAAGGAATCTATTCTGGTAAGCATGGTGGCAGGTCAAGTTTCTAGAGATAGAGGTTCTAAAGGGAGTTTTTATTACCCAGTGACAATGTCTGCAGCTAATGACTGGGCAGTGATGTTGCTGGAAAGGGAGAAGTTCTTTTGAGTGATTCTGGATGTTTATACCAGCCTGGTCCAAACCTACGTGGTCCTCAGAAATATTCTGTCCGTCATGTACTTTTTAAAAAATTTTTTGTTCGTTGGGGCACCTGGTTGGCTCAGTCAGTTAAGCATCTGACTTTTGGTTTCAGCTCAGTCTCCGGGTGGTGAGGCTAAGCTCTTATGGACTCTGTACTTAGTGGGGAGTCTGCTTGGGATACTCTTCCTCTGTCCCTCCCCGTGTTTGCGTGCTTTCTCTAGTAATAAAATAAAGTAAAATCAAATCTTCAAAATCCCTTGTGTATTAACAGTAAACAGAATTGGTCTCCTTTTGCAATTAAGAACTGAGTAGACAATATGACCAAAGGAAAAGTAGTTTTCCTTAAGATAAGCAAAAGAAATCTTTGTCAGTATCTAATGAAATCATTAAAAAATTGTTTCCTTAAAGTGAGGTATACTATACATGCTGCCAAATGCACAAATCTCAAAGTGTACAGGACTTTTATGTATGCGCACAGACTGGTAACCAGCATCCCAGAAGGTACCTTTACCAATGCGCTAATTCTTAATGTGTTTAATCACCTACGTATCTAAGAAATAGTAAGGTATAAATAACATAAATTCGCTGGTAGATTCAGTGGATTGAGTTAAAGGCACTAAGAAAAAATGATCTGACATAAGTTCAATACATTGTGTTGTAATTTTAAAGCTCATCACGAACATAAATTTAACAACTTGGTCAAAAATCATCCATGCCACTTACAGAGAAAGATAGGCAACCTTTATATGTGAAACTCTTCTTTAGGGGGGAAAAACCATTTTCACTGTTACCTGCTCCTCAGGGATTGGATCTTTGTCAGCAATGTGTAGAGTAGGCTGCATCAAAGGTACCACAGTACAACGCGGATTTTCACATACTATCTCAGGCTTGCCTTAAAAAGCAACAGGCCACATGGAAATGAGTGAACATCTAACTAAACAATGTTCTATACTAGTATTTTGCCAATTTCATAGTCCAACTTGTGATTATAACTTCTAATTTATAAAAAAAATTAAGGATGTTAAAGTTAACAGTAACCGCAGCAGATTTATAATTTAAGTTAAATTAAACTCTTGGAGGAGTAACTTTTCTCTCCCTTCTTCATCTCACCATAGTATCTGGCACACAACAGGTATTCTATAAATCAATTTTTGTTCGTGGCACAGGAGCACTCTCAAGACATGCCACCATTCATCCCCACAAAAAATAAACTTCAATCCTGCACTTCTCTTATATTATTTCTATTCTCAGAAGTTAGAATTGGAAATGAGTTTCATAAGTAATAGCTTGAAAAGATGACCCAGGTATGAACTTTAATACTTAATATTGGTGTTTGTTTTCTAACCACAGGGTTACTTAGTCTCCTATCTAGTTCTCTGCTTTTCACCATTCTCTCTCTACTTAAAAAGAAGTAGGGTTTAAGCATCTAGATTTTTACCTTTCAAGAGTAACGATAGATAACTGGTTGGGACCAGGGTTGGGGGGGAGACTCCTGGCTGTCAAGGCCTGATGTGGACTAAGCACACTTGACTGGACTGGGAAGGACTCTTAGCAGGTCTGTGTCAACAGCAATGTGGCTTAGGGGACAGCTGATATTGTCAGGCAACTGCTTACATACAAGGGATTGAATAAATAAGTAAAAATAGAAGATAACGAGAGCCAAGTTTCTCATAATCAGAAAAGAGAGGTACAAGTAAGGAGAAGGACAGAAGAACTCTGTAGGACTGGGACTGAATTGGAGGTATTGGTGTGAACCCACGGCATGTGACATATATGGACAGACAGATACAGAAATAGATCTGTGTAAATGTACATATGTGTGTACATTTACACAGATCTATTTCACAACCTTGTATGTTGGGAATTGGTAAAAACAGTAATGCCGCAGAGGCTATGAGCATACTTGGCAGTCACATCTTGGTTTCTAAGTACCACTTTCCCACTAAAGGACTGAGGGCTTCTTGGACACATGGCTGATGTTAGGGGTGGGGGCAAGGAAAGTATGAAGATATAAAGAAGTGATCAAAGGAAGAATGATCGTGGCACAAACCATCCTGAATGGGTTCCCTCTGATTAAACTCTGGACAATTTGAGCAACAAAATAATAATACTAACAAATTATGATCTACAAAATAAGAATCCATATATCCATATTGATATAAATAAGTGGAAAGGGGGCTGTTTTGCCTCACAATAGAAGGCTGGCTAATAAGTGTAAAAGGAAAAGTGGATTAGAAAATTACCATTTGGTAACAATCACAGTATCTAATTCAAACAAGAACTACTAAACTGGTGGATCCCAAAACTAGTGGGTGAAAAAACTAAGCTATTTTATTTTATTCACTTAGAAAATTCACTCTTTCTGGTATCTAATTTTATAAGATTAGACAGATCAGAGTCATATAACCACCACTACCACCACAACCAAGATAAAGAACAGCTCTCACACCTCAAAACATTGACTTGTGCTGCCTCTTTATAACCTATTCCTCCCTTCATATCCAACGCCTAGAAAACATAGGCTGCCTGTTGTTCCTATGAAATCACACTGTTTTAAGAATGTCATTTAAACGGAATCACAGACTATGTAGTATTTGACTCGGGCTTCTTTTGAGTAACACAATGCATTAGAGATTCCTCCATCGTAATGATGGATCAGTAGTTTATTTCTTTTTTATTGCTGAGTAGTATTCCATGTGGATGGATAGAAGAGTTTATCCATTCATCAGCTGAAGGACACTTGGACTGCCTCTAGTTTTTAGTGATTATGAATAAAGCCACTATAAACATTTGTTTATAGGTTAAAGTGAACATTACGTTTTTGTATCTCTTGAGTAAATCTCTGAAATGATACTAGTGGGACATATGGAACATATATGTTCCAATATAGTGGGAATAAACTTATATAACCTCAGAGTATTTTTTTAAATAACATGCTTATATTTAAAACAAGAAAGGCTAAAGCAGAATTAAGAACATAAAAGCTTAATGCCGTGTGTGATCTGGATCTGGGCATATAAGATTACTGTTGGATCAATCAGTGAAATTAGAATGGGAACTGTGGATTCGAGAGCACTGTTGTGTCAGTGGTCATGGCCTGATTTTGGTGGTATATTGTAGGTATGTAGGAGAATGTCCATTTTCAAAAATGCAAACACAAGATTTAGGGGCAAGGGGTCTCATGTCTGCATCTTACTGGTTCAGAATAATACCACTGGAAGAATTTATAGACAGATACACACAGAGGTAAGGCAAATGTGGTAAAATGTCAATGACTGAGGAATATGGGTAAAGAAAGATACTTTGAACTATTCTCATGATATTTCTGTAGTTCTGAAATAACCTAAAAAGAGCAACAGCTAAGTAGAGCACCTGCTTCTTAAAAAAATCATACATTTTATTCAAAGTCCCATTGCCATGGCCACTATGAGCATTTTAGTGAGAAAGTTTGCAAATGACTTATATCTTAATTTGTATCATTTTCACTTACAAGCAAAAGCCACATATGCAGAATATTATGGCCTATCACCTGCCCAATGTTTTGGAGATAGTTTAACAATCATGCTTAAGTGACTAAAATTCAACATCTGAGTATGCTAAGGGCAGGAATAAATGGAATGCATCTCTAAACACCCAGTGGTCTTCTGAGTGTTTCCACTTAAAGAAAATGTACTCAAGAAACTAATATTACACTGTATGTTAACTAATTGGAATTTAAATAAAAACTTGAAAAGAAAAAGCCTGCCCAAAAAAGCCTGAAAAAGAGAAAAAGCTCTAGACTTAAGTCATATCAAAAAGTTTAACATGCATAAATGTTTGCATATATCAAAAATCCTTAGCAAATTTACCCTTTGAAGAAAAAAATTACTTGCCATTTGTATTTTAGATGTAAAGGAAATCTATTGGTGATATATCAGCAATTAGCATGTTAACATTTCCTTTGAAGAAAGTTAACTTTCACTACATACTTATTCAGCTTCTTAAACACATTAAAGTATTACAGAACTAGCTGTAAATAAAATAGTGACTAACAAGATGATAAAGCACTGATCATCTTAGGCAGCAATACAATTTCTACACACAAATATAATTTTCAAAAAGGCCCAGGGGACAAACATGGTATTGGTTTATAGCACAAAATTTAAAAATATGCCAAATATTTACAATGAATTAGTGAAATGAGTAAAAACTAATATAAAATCTGGGTCAAATGAAAGCAGTTTTGTGGAAAATTTGAAGACTACCCTTTGCCCAGCGATATAAGGCATTCCAATGTCACCATTAAATACTGGCATTTAACACATCTCAGACCCTGGTATACTATTTCTGAAGGCTTGACGTATTCTACCTTAAAAGCAAGGTCAATTTCTGGCCCCTAACTATCAAGCTCATTATTACACTAACTAGAAATGGGTTTCTGGAAGTTCTAATAACGGAATAATACTATTTAAATCTATCCCTTCATTAAGTTTTTTAAGAAGGAGGCATAGGATCCAGAGAACTTCCAAATCATATTCACTTATTGTTCGTAAAATAAGAGCCAGACTTTATATTCAGTGTCAATTTGTATGTATAGGTTCAACTTTTCTTTTAGTAAACTAAAGTTTTGTTAAGTCACTTACATCATAGAGATAAGAAATCCACCTAACAAAATCTTACTGGAGGAGAGTAAGAATGTCTGATAAATGTGTACAAAGGAAAGCTCTCATTGGTACCTTTTCTATCTGTGTTTCTTCGGAGCAATCGATCCACTTGAGAAATGGCCTCTTCCCAGCAATTGTTGCTTGCCTGAACATGGGGCTGAATCAGCTTTAACTTCTGTTCTAGGATTTGATAAGATTCTGATACTAGTTCCTGTGTTTCTTTAGTACAAACAAGCTTTTCAAGTTCATCTTCAAGAATTATTACCCTAAGTAATAAAGAAAAACAGAAACAGATTTCTAAAATATTAAATGGAAAATGTCTAATTCACAAGGCCTATTTAAGAAATCAGCTTATAAGATGAAAAGTGTTTTGGAGATGGAAAGGGTAATGGTCGCCAACAATGTCTATGTACCTAATGGCATTTAACTGTATGACAAAAAATGGCTAAATGGTAAATTTAATGTTACGTGCATTTTACCACAATGTTTTCAAAAGCTCATAAAGGACATCACCTATTTATCCAACAATATTTCTTTTAAATATATGAGGCTTTTATGAGCTGAAAAGATAAATGAAGCTCATTTCATCCTTAACAGGAACCATAACTGAATCAGGGAAATTAGGCATATCTATGCAAGCATAATGTCATAACATATAAAGTTATAACAACATTTTATTTCCATTTTACAGATGAGGAATTAGGTCCAGGGAGTTGAAACTTGCCTAGCGTTAGACAGCTGGCAAGCTTTAAGTCCGGGCTGAATCTAAGCCCAAGAGTGTAATACCACAGAAAGATATAGACTGTGTTACAAGAATTCAGAAGAGGAGAAAAGTTGCTACTAGCTATGGGTACAGAGAGGGAACAACTGAGAAAAAGGTACTTTTGAGGAAGTACTGAAGGATGGACAAAATGTGAACATGTACAAAAGATAAGGAAGGTCATTCTAAACGGTACATGGGAAAAGGCATTCATGCAGTTTGTTTGGACTGTATAAAGGAGAGAGAAACAGAGAGAGAAAGGCAGACTATCATCAGGTTATAGCAAATCCTCTCAACAGAATGTTTCCTACAGACTTTAGTCCATGCTGCTATACTCTGAAACCAGTAAAGATGTGCAATTAGCGAAAGCACATACATGCCTCAGATACATTATTTTGATAGTGAGCCCTCTAGAGGCAGCGGGAACAAAGTGTTATTCTCTAGTGTACACAACTGGGAAGAACAAGGGACGAGTGAGGAGGAGGAGTGAAACACAAAACAGATGTTTAGATAACACTTTTAAAATTGTGTACAGTGGTGCTATAGAGCAAATCAGATATGGCTTGTGACTGGTATACTCTGTCTGAAAGATGACATATAGGACCATATACAGAAGATTCCATTTTTAAACAGGCGACATCCTTCCCATGCAAAGTCCATACCCTCTGCCAAGGCACCAAGCCCCTTTTTCATGTCCATCCAGTGTAGTCTCTTTCTTCCCTGAGCCATCTTCCCTTACTCTAATGCATTCTATTAAGTCCTGTGTAGTTCTGATTCTATTGCCAAAAATTAATTTTTAAAAAGATTTTATTTATTTATTTATTTGAGAGAGAGAGAGAGAGAGAGACAGTAAGAGTAAGAGAGGGAAAACAAGCAGGGGAAGTGGGACAGGGAGAAGCAAGCTTCCCACCAGGCAGGCCTGATGTGGGGCTTGATCCCAGGACCCTGGGATCATGACCTGAGCTGAAGGCAGTCACTTAATGACTGAGCCACTCAGGCACCCTGAAAAATTCTTTAGAGACTCTGGCTTTGCCCAATACAACCTTCCCACTGAAATGTTTTCTCTGACATTCACCCAACCTTTGTTGTCCCTTCTAGCAGAGATTGCCTTATCTCCCATATTCCCTGTGGGAGACAGGACTGAGTCAGGCTAGCATTCATTTATCTGTTTTCTGAGAACCACCGCTAGAGACCACTGGAACATCCCTGCCTCACAGCTCCTCAATTTCCACCCATGCCGTAGCTTTTATAGCCGCCTTATATACCGCAGACAGATGGGTAAAAATTTATTTTCTCAAAATGTTTTTCCTATCTTAATTTCTTGTTCATCATATCTTCCTTACTTCACTGAACTAGCCCTTTGATTTTAAGAAGACGTCAAATGCTTTTGACCTGTTTTTGTTGTTTGTTTTTATCTTACAAAACTGAGTTCTGACCTTCCTATTCTACTTCTTGCCTGGTATACAGGGTCAGGTCCATCAACTAAGATCTTATCAATTCATTAAATTCCATGACTTTTCTGATTACCAACACAACAGGAACCCAGCCCATTCATTTGATCCTGTCCTGTAAGTATATGTTACAGAAAAATGTCACTGGAATGACTGGATGCTACATTTGATCAAGGCAGAGTACCAATAACACCATGCAAAGTAAAAAATGAACAAATATAGGGGTGCCTGGGTGGCTCAGTTGGTTTAGCAACTGCCTTCAGCTCAAGTCATGACCCTGAAGTTCGGAGATCAAGTCCCGCATCTGGCTCCCAGCTCCATCGGGAGTCTGCTTCTCCCTCTAACCTTCTCCCCTCTCATGCTCTCTCTCAAATAAATAAAATCTCAAAAAAAACCTTTAACAAATATAGTCTATGGACCCTGACCTTTAATATTCAACTTGGGCCAAAAAGTTTGTCCTCTGTTGAGAAAATGTCCAAATCTGCTTTAATTTATTTTAAAAAAATATAATATATTATTCTTCTACTGAATATAACAATACCTCTTATAACTTGCTGTTCCAGTGCTGGCAGAGATTTTGCTCAGATTGCAGGGTCCAGTTAAGAGCCCTACTTAAAGAAGAGTTAGTTAAAACAAGCTCAATCTTTGTAAACATCTCCATTTCAGCTCTCAAAGAGAATGAACACCTGCTTTTGACCTATGTTTCTAGGTTTTCTGTTGAAATCAGACAAAGTGAAAACCGTATATGATTCCCCCAAATTATAGTACCTACAAATCATTCTCCATTCCTCACGCCGTATGTCTCAATTTTGCTGCTTCTTTCTAGCTAAGACACAAGCCAGCAACCACAATGGCTGATCATGGAGACATCTTCTTATTTGGCTTCAAAACTTACTCATTCAGTAACGCTTTCAGATGGAGCTGTAAGCTGCGTACTGCTGTGTGAACATTATTCAGTTCTCTTGACTTCTGCTGAGTTTTCGATAAACGCTGGGGTACTGACTGGTGCTGAGTTTCAAAGTACCGATAAAACTCATAGCTGCGCTTAAGCTCTTCCAAGCAGGCAGAATGAGCATGAGGTAGACCTTGAGTCACATCAGATAAAATACGATGAGGCAAAAGTGCTGGAGTCAGTAAGGGCCCAGGAGGTGAATTAGCTGTAGAAAGTAATAGGGCTAACCGTCTGAAGAACTCTGAACTCTGTGCCACCCAGAGTTGAAACAAAACCTAAAAAGGAAAAGGAACTACATCAATTCAAAAAAAAAAATTGGTCAAAATTCAAAACAAACTACAAATTTGTTTATCTTAACTTCTGGTTAAATTTCTTACTTTATCATAAGATATGAATATAGGTGAGCTTGAACTAATCCTGAAGATTAGTCAAGAATGTCAGATCAAATTATGTAGTCATGGCATGTTGGAACTTCTAGTACGAATATAACATGTAACACCAGTATATACTTTTATTTTTTTTTAAAGATTTTATCTACTTATTTGAAAGACGGAGATCACAAGTAGGCAGAAAGGCAGGCAGAGAGAGAGGAAGGGAAGCAGGCTCCCCACTGAGCAGAAAGCCCGATGTGGGGCTTGATCCCAGGACCCTGGGATCATGACTTGAGCTGAAGGCAGAGGCTTTAACCCACTGAGCCACCCAGGCGCCCCACTAGTATATACTTTAGAACAATTCTATCCCGGAAAAGAAGTGTTGATAACAAGATACATCTATCAGAAGTGAATATTCCTTGATGAATTACTTGAACATTTTACACAAAGTAGAAAAGGAGAAAGCAGGAATAATGGACCTACAGAAGTCCAAAGAAATGAGTCAGTGATACATCCAGAATTTAGGGTTCAAAATTATACCATTTTCAGCCTATGAAATAGCTAAGAGATAACATAAAAATCAGTCTAGAGTATTCATACTTGAAGGGTTGGCATGAAAAACTGCAAAACCCATTCTTGAGATACAAAGAATCAACAAAGGATTTCTCTATATGTAGTCCTGTTCAACATGGGGACTATGAGGACAATATCCCACAAATAAACAAATACATGAGGAAGCAATCTAATATGAGAGTTAGCAGACAACAAAAAGATAATTGAATACTTTGGATAATTCTGATTTCAATTTTTCATAACCATGAAAGTGGACATTACTCAGACTGCTTTATAAAATGAACTTTAAGTTATACAGATAATGATTTAAGATAATTTAATATAAACCCCTCTTACTACTAACTTATTTTTTAAAATTGAGCAAGGTCAAATTTCTAAACTGCTAAATACACACTGTCTAGGAATTCTTGAATTTATATAAGCAGCTGACCTCACAAGTCTTCTTATTTAACCATTAAATTTTGGGACCACAATGATTTTCTTTAGTCCTTCATTTGATCATTCAGCATATTCTTGGGCACCTAGATGTGCCAGGCACTGTTCTAGGTGCTGATAATACACCAGAATATAAAAGTGAAAAAAATCCCTTTCTTTCTTTCTTTCTTTCTTTTTTTTTTTAAGATTTTATTTATCTCTACAGAGACAGAGAGAGAGACAGTGAGAGTAGGATCACGAGCAGGGGGAGTGGGAGAGGGGGAAGCAGGCTCCTGCCAAACAGGGACCCTGATGCAGGGCTGGATCCCAGGACCCTGGGATTATGACCTGAGCCAAAGGCAGATACTTAATGACTGAGTCACCCAGGTGCCCCCTTTTTAAAAAAAGATTTTACTTATTTATTTGACAGGCAGAGATCACAAGTAGGCAGAGAGGCAGGCAGAGAGAGAGAGAGAGAGAGGAGGAGGAGGAAGCAGGCTCCCTGCTGAGCAGAGAGCCCGATGCGGAGCTCGATCCCAAGACCCTGGGATCATGACCTGAGCCAAAGGCAGACGTTTAACAAATGAGCCACCCAGGTGCCCCTAAAAGTCCCTTTCTTACTGGAACTTCTATTCGGGAGGCAGGGGGAGCAAAAGATTCTAACAAGTAAAAGACAGTTTCTCGGCTGATGAGTTATGAGAAAAAATACAGCAGAGAAGGGGAATAGTGAATGCATGTTTATGTGTGTATACCTGGGGGTTAGAAAAGGGAAAGGCAGAAGGAGGGAAAGATGGGGTGGCCAGGAATGTTTCTAACCAAGTGTCATCTAGAAGGAATTGAGCCATGGGATTACCATCAGGGAAGAGAATTACAGGGAGCAGGGGGGGTTCAAGTACAAAGTCCTGTAGTGGGAATATATAGTACTTGGCACATCTGAAGAACAGCAAGGTCAGTGGGGCTGGTACAGTAAGTAAGGGACAGCATGGTAAGCGATGAAGTCCCTGAAATAACTGGCTTTTACTCTAAGAAAAATGGGGAGCCACTGAAGGATTCTCAGCAGAAGAGTTCTATGATCTCAGTCATGCTCCAGTCAGAAGGATACTAAAATAATCCAGCTGGGAGTTAATGGTAGCTTATATGACAGTGGTTAGTAGTTAAGAGGTGAGCAGTAGTGAGACTCTGGATATCAAGAACACAGAACCAACAGAATCTCTTGATAGATTGTTTATGAGAGGAAAAGTGTTATCTAAGATGATTCCAGAGTTTTGGACCACAGCAACTGAAAGAATCTAGTTGGCAGAGCTTACCACCACTTTTAAAAAGACTACTTATTGAATCACCGCCATATTCTCTGATTAAACCAAAACTAAGAAATATGCGTCCCCCCCCCCCCCATTTGCTGTTTGGATAGGAAAGTGGCTCTGGTTAACCATCGCTTATGGGCAAACAGGAAATTCTGATTTAAAGCATTTTCACAAAATGTGGATTTATTTTTTAAAGCAGGAAATACACTATTTTATAATGATGAAAAAACTAGTTAAAAATGTGAAAAAGGAAAAAGAGAGACAAGGACTCTATACTAAATATTTTTAGTATTTAGGGCACAGTGAGGAGGTAGCTTTTCTTTCCAAAGGTACATCACTTGCTCAGTTTTCCTGACAGAAGATATGTGAACACTAAAATCTAAATCCAAAGGATATTTTCTTTATAGGACATGATGAAAATCACAAAGGAAAACAAAAGGCACTGATATATTTGTAAACCACCTTTCACTACATTTTTAAAAAAAGCTTTAATTAATGTTGCTCTTTAGAGAGAGAAATTTCCTTTAAATTTAACTTACTTTTAACTTAAAATTTCCTTTAAAATTTAACTTACAAAATCCATTTTTAAATTCTTTATCTGGATACAATGGCAATAATAAAAGGTGGCAAACATAATTTTTGAACATCACAGAAATTTTCAGTGGTTTATAAACTCCAGAGACATCAAGATAAAGCTTCTTGCAGAGGTTGGTACCTCTGCAATCCTGGTAATAACACAACACAATCATTGAGTTTGGTTATAGATTACTTATGTGTTAAGATAAAGCAAAAGTCAAAGAACTAAAGTTAGTCTAATTTGTAAAACAACTTCATTGAGCAAAAAGGATTTAGCTACAACTAGCATCTTTCACAGAAGTAGAATTACTGATTCAAAGAACATGATTTTTAAGGCTTTTTGTATGTCAAATTGCATTTTTTAAAAAAGAAGATTTTATTTATTTGCGAGAAAGTGAGCATGAGTTGGCGGGGTGGAGTGAGAGGCAGAAGAAGACTCCCCACTGAGCACGGAGCCCAACACGGGGCTAATCCCGGGACCCCGAGATGATGATCCGAGCCAAAGTCAGATGCTTCACTGACTGAGCCACCCAGGCGCCCCTTTATTAAATGGCATTCTGAACAACTTTAGGGAACTAAAGTAAGTAAGTAAGAAAATTATCACAGCAGCCTAGGTAAGAAATGATGAGGGCTACAATGAAGATGGTAGGAAGGGCTATAGAATGGATGGTTTTAAACATTTTCAAGGTCAAACAGACATAAGAATCTACAGACAAACTGGATACAAGGGATAAAAGCTCAGATAAGAAGGCTGGTATCCAGGTTTCTAGCTTAGTAAGTTGCGTGGTGCCACTTATTGATATGGGTTAGAATGAGGGTAAGAATAAGTCAAGAAAAATTTCAAGTAACAGTAAAGATTAAAAAAAAAAAACAAAAGAATTAGAACATTTATGTGACTCTGGACATTTTAAAGATGTAGAGACTGATGCAGTCTCAAAACAAAAATGGATCTTGGTATCTATGCTGTCAACTACACTTGCACCGATTTCATGGTATCAGGTGAAGTTCTGAAGATTAGAAACTAAGAAACATCTAAGTGGAGTTTGCTAAATACTGAAAAAGAATCTAAAGACTCACTATTTAAAACCACTACTAGAATCTCACCAAACACATGGTTTTTGTAACTTGCTTTATTTTGTTTCTTCCATCTTACAATTTTTCTACCATCCATTCCAAAGAATGTACCATAAATCATTATCAATCTTATATTACTGAACTTCTGTTTCCAATATTTGCTGTTTGGGGAATATCATGAACATACTTTGAGTATATTCTGATTACTCAGATAAATCTTTAAGCTTAAGATTACTGAAGAGTACATACCTTTCTGAAGACTGGTATTAACTGCTCAAATGAACGAATTTGTACTATTACTAGTATGTGAGGTCTCTCTGCTCATAGATAATAAATATTATCAACTTTTAATATCCTTGGCAAAATGTCTACTTACTACTAATGAGACCGAAAGTTTTATCATATTTATTGGCCATTTCTATCCCTTCCTTTGTGCAGCCAGTCCATGCACCCGCCCTATCTTGTCTAGGTTTTACACACCATAGTGCTCTTTACTATGTAGAGAGAATTATATCTACTTTTGTTAAAAACCATTGCAATTCTTTTCACTTAGAAGTTTCTTTTTTTTTAGAAGTTTAATTCTTATATAGTCAAATATATTCTTTTTTTATTTTTTATTTTTATTAACATATATTATTTGCCCCAGGGGTACAGGTCTGTGAATCACCAGGCTTACACATTTCACAGCACTCACCATAGCACGTACCCTCCCCAATGTCCATAACGCAGCCATACTACCTCTACCCCTACCCGCCAGCAACCCTCAGTTTGTTTTGTGAGATTAAGAGTCTCTTATGGTTTGTCTCCCTCCCAATCCCATCTTGTTTCATTTTTTTTCCTTCTCTTCCCCCACAACCCCCTGCCCTGCCTCTCAAAATCCTTACAGCAGAGAGATCATATGATAATTGTCTTTCTCTGATTGGTCAAATACATTCTTTTATGCATATTTTTCCAAGGGAAGATATAGATCTTTTAAGTTCTTTATCCAAGTTTGTTAAAACAAGTAGTCATAAAATCATTCATATTTAATGTAAATTCACTTATCTATAAACTCTGACTTAAGGCGAGAAAATCTTATAGTAAGAATTTTAAGTATTTTTGATATCAAAATATAAATATCTCCTCATTCAATCTTAACAATGCTCTCAACTTTTAAAGACAGCTTCCCCAGCATCAAGAAGGCTACTATGATGATGTTATTCAGCAAACAATAAAAAGGAACAAGTGGTGTACCCCTGGGGATAAAAATATATGTTTATAAAAAATAAAAAATTAAAAAAAAAAAAAAAAAAGGAACAAGTGGACCATTTATGTTCATACAGCACAAGTGCAATCCAAGAGTATCTAGCTTTTGCTCAGCCCTTTCGTTGCACAGATAGAGTACCTTCAAAGCAGGGAGGCTGAAGCCATCTGTGAGGTTATGTGCTTCCTCTTCTGAAATTTGCTCTTCACTAAGTCCCAGGCCCAGCTCCTTAAAAGGCACCACACAGATGTAGTTGGTTACATTGTCACTCTCAGAGTTCAGGGGGTAGGTTAAATTAGGTTAAGGCAATCAACAAAGCCTTTCATTAAAAAATATAAAGGGTACAGTGAAACCATCCAAAATTACCTTTACTAATCTTTATTCTGAACTTTGAGTGGAGGTGATGAATGTCCATTAAAAAAAAAAATCTTAAAATCTACTATTTTGGGGCATCTGGGTGGCTTAGCAGTTAAGCATCTGCCTTTGGCTCAGGTCATGATCCCAGGGTCCTAGAATCAACCCTCACATCAGGCTCTCTGCTCAGCGGGAAGCCAGCTTCTCCCTCTCCCACCTCCTCTGCTTGTGTTCCCTCTCTAGTTCTCTCTCTGTCAAATAAATAAGTAAAATCTTGAAAAAAAAAAATCTATTAACATACCTCAGGTATCTTATAGGATACTTGTGAATAAAGTATCTTTATCTTTATATCTATCTAAAGAATTAAAAGTTCAACTCTTCACAAGTGCTAAAGTACTAACTTAATTATTTTTGACAAGTACCCTTTGAAACTGTGTTATGTACTTTATCGTATCATGGCTCAGTACCACAGTAAAGAGATCTCTCTTCCTCCCAGTGTGCACACTGCAGAACATCATTAGCACTAAGCCTGTTCTATCTCAAGTAGTTCAACACAGACTACCGTTCTGTTTCTGCTTTCCTCTTCCTCGGGGGCATCTATCAATTTACTATGAGATTTTATTCCCCCGTCAATAGTTTTTGTTTTGTTTTTTAATATAAGGGGTAAGGGAGGGACAGAGGGAGAAAGAATCTTAAGTAGACTCCAAGGCTCGACACCCAGCATGGAGCCTGATGTGGGGCCTGATCTAACCCTAGGATCATGACCTGAGCTGAAATCAAGAGTCAGATGCTGAACCAACTGAGGCACCCCCCCCTTCAACAGTTTTTGTAAAGACTTATTTCCATATAATTCATGATACTGAACTATTTTTGTATTTCCAGCGTACTCTTATCTGCTCAAACATAGAATAGTATTTTAATATAGTGCTATAGTCAATCTATATATATTCTATTCAAGTATTTTGTATCTCCATCTGTGAATCTGGCCTAGTTTTAATTCTTTATAATTTGTGTTTTGGTATTGCAATTATAGAAACTTCATAAATAAAATGAAGTAGGGGAGGCTTTCTAGCCTTTTCTATGATCTAAAATAGTTTTTTGGAAAACTATAAAACCATCTGGGCCTGATAGTTAAAATTTTTTTATTCATTTCATTTTTGAACATGTAATATATCCACAGGATCAAAATTCACAAGATATAAAAAGCCCATAAGGTATTAAGAGGTATAGTAAAAACTACTTCCTACCCCCTGTCCCTTAGTCACATCATTCCCCTAGCCAAAGGCGAAAGCAATCACTGTTATTAGTGTCCCTCAAGATATTTTTGTGCATCTTTCAAGATACTTTATGCAAAAATAAAAGCAAATCCAAATATAAATGTGTATGTGTGGATATATGTATATATGTACAATGAACACACTCATTTATTCCCTATATATATCTCCCACATATATCTATAGTCTTACACACACACACACACAATCCCTGTTATGCACAAATGGAAGCATAGTGTAAAGAGTGCTCTGTACACTTCCTTTTTTTTCAACATGATTTGGATATCATTCCACAGTAGTACATCAAGAACTTTATCATTTTTTATAGCTGCAAAATTTCCATTGTTTACCTATAACCAGTTGTGTTGTTTTTTAAATGGAGTATTTTTTAATCATATACCTAATCTCTTTTAAGTTTTTTAATTCTTCCTAGGTCAGTTTTGAATATTTGTATTTTGAAAAGAAATTATCCATTTCCTTCCACATTTTCAAAGTTGCTGTCACAAAGTTGTATGTATTATCTCGTTATAATTATTTTAATTTCTTCCATATCTATGGTTACAGCTCTGTTCCGATTACTAATTTTATATATTTCTCCTCTTTTTACTTTGATCAGACACGTGAGGGCTTATACTTATTGGTCTTTTCAAGGAAATAGTTGTTGGCTTCTTTTTTATTTTAGTTCCCTATGGTTTTTGTGTGGTAAATATGTTCTGGTCTCTGCCTACCTCTGAATCTTATCCCATACTTCCCAACTTACTCTGCTCTAGTCATGATGGCTGTCTTGCATTATATGCTCCAATCACGCTAAAATAATTCCTGCCACAGATCTTTACACTCCCTGCTCCATCAGACTGGAACAAGATCTTTCCCCTCATTCAAATATCATATTAAATGTTAACTCTTTAGGAAGGCCTGATTGTAGGAGACGATGATCCAATCGAAAGCCATAGCCCACCAATCACTCTCTATCCTACTCAACTGGGGTTTTTTGCTTTGTAACAGATATGCAAAAATCTCATCTGTTCACTTTATATTTATTATCTCATTCACTAGAAGGCAAGAGCCATGAGTACAAGGATCTTGTCTGTCTTGTTCACTGCTAGGTTTCTATTATACAAAAAAATGACTGGCATAGGAAACTCATAAATTTGCCATCATTGTTAAGCTATTCCTTCTCACTCCCTTAACCCTCACTGAACTGTAAGTACGCTGAGGCAGGGACCATGCCTATTCCGTGTACCATCATAAACCCAGGGGCTGGCATATTGCTTGGCACTGAGTTTATTCTCAATAAATATTAACTGAATGAGTAGCTACTTGAAGTTCACATGCCACACTACCATATCCCTATTTCTTTCAGTATCTTTGCTTCATTCTACTTGGAATGCAGACTATTATTATCCTCAAGGCCAATTCATTGAAAGCATTCTCTGACCCTGCTGGCCAAGTACATTGTCCTGCTATGCTGGAAGGCACCCTGGGCACTTGTATTATGAATACCAGTTTATCTACTGAATATACTAAAAGTCTTTAAAAGTAGGTTATATAAGTTTTTACTCTATCTTTGTAACACATAGCAGGCAGGTATTTAGGCAGAGGGGAAACTGAATGGACAAGTTCATGACTAAAATTTCCAAAGTAGTACAATTTGGTACAGTTAAAAAATATATAGAGAGAAAGATTTCAAGTCATTAGTCCTAGAGTTAAGACACAATTTCACCTCTTACTAGTTATGTCACATCAAACAAATCACACAAAGTGGAGAGTTTACTTAGTTTTCCTCCTAAAATGAAGACAAGAAGATCTACCTGTAAGGGTATATATAAAGATATATTCAAGCACTTCAAGCATTATATTTATCAGTGCTATAGCATCCAAAATACTGAAGGTACATGTAGTATTTTTGCATTCCATTTACTCATAATTTAAATGACCTATAAATCTTAACTGAAATAAAGACCGTATACACCTTTATTTCCTGATTAACAGAACTAATTTCCTGATGTAGTAAAGTGAAGTGACAGACTTACTGCCCTGCAGTCCAAGTGTTTATTATATACAAGACACTGTCTAAGCACTTCAGATGCACTAACTCATTTGATGTCAACAAAAACAGAGTCAGGAAGAGTATTTTGTTACTGCCCCCCCCCCCTTTTTTTTTTTTTGGTCAGAGAGAGGGAGCACAGGCAGACAGAGTGGCAGGGAGAGGCAGAGGGAGAAGCAGGCTTCCCGTGGAGCAAGGAGCATGATGCAGGACTCAATCCCAAGACGCTGGGATCGTGACCAGAGCTGAAGGCAGCCGCTCAACCAACTGAGCCACCCAGGTGTCCCTGTTACTGCCATTTTAAAAATGAATAAAGCAAGGTACAGAAAGTTGAGAAACTTGCTTAAGGTCACCTAGGCAGTAAGTGATACAGCCAAAATTTAAACTTAGCCAATCTGACTTGAGAGCCTCTGTTTATTTGAAAGGGGAAGGATTTCCTGTTACCAGTTTATTTCCATGTCGTGACGCAAATTTGCCCGGTCCAGCAGCTTTTAAAAATGTCAGACCTAGCAAAACCAGATTCTTCTGACTTTATTCTTTGGACCAGTAATGGTAGGGCCTTCAAGTTTTTTCCTTGTTGAAACTGAGCCACATGGGACCAGAAAAACTTTCTTCCTGTCTGTTATTGTTATTCCCCCTAGAATGCATTTCCAGTTTTAAAACAGAAATGATGTTTACTTCACTTTACTAGCTTCAAAATAGGCAATCTCAGTTTACACTTAACTTTCACAGGATGCAACTACACTATCTATATCCATGACTCTGGAAGCATATTTATTCATACATATAGACAGAAAAGGATATTTTTTCAGCATATATAGGGTAGCTAGCCTTGCTGCTTGAAAGTTGGCTCTTACAGTTCTGTAGACAGCTTTCCGAAGACCGATGAGATGCTGACTGGGATGCTGTCCAGCTTTATTAAATGGGCAAGCAGCACTGACCCTGTCAAGCAAACTTGAAAAGTAAAATGTGATACAACTGTACAGGTGTCCTAAAGTTATTGTTTCCTAAATCCACAATTCTATTAAACTTAGAAAAAAAATCCTTTTTTGTGGTTTCTATTAGAAAACGATTGTAAATATCCCAACTCAGGTCTCATAAACAGCCATTTCCCTAATATAGCTATTGCCACCAAAGAAAACACAAATGAAAAATTAAATCTCAAAGAGTAAAGGCTTCTTTTGATATGGGGAAATAATAAATTATAGTCAAAATATAGTAGAAATGTAGGAATACTTATGTAAGACATTGCACTTTTTTGACACACTCCACTTGCTAAAATATACTAAATCAGTTTTCAAGACCTCTATCTATAATAAGTATGAAAGCCTTAATTACAAATATTTTTACATTCTTAATATGCATTTATGTATGTTTATCAATCATATTTTTGGTCACTTGTACAGAACAATCAAATACTGTTTAGAAATACATTCTGTACATTTCATAAAAGTAGGGTGAAATGACTTACCCACCTGCTGCCACTGGCACTTACCTACTCAAAATGAAGTAGGGGACGCAGAGAGATAACAGGACCAGTGGCCAACAGGGGAATGCAAGTAGAAAGGCAAAGGAAGGGTTACTAGGTAGTAGCGTAGCTACTCTCAAAACTACTCAAGCGGAAGCACACTTCATAGCACTTTCCAAAAGATAAATGGGGAGTACCTATTTGCAACAATGATGTATAATATACCATGCTTTTATGAATGAAATGAAAAATAATTACATATTACACAGCTATTGGATAATAGTTTTTTCACCTAACCAGTAACCTCTCCCAGTAGAAAACAAAATACTGGAATTTATAAGTGTCTCAGACTATAACGACAAATTTGCAAAACAAGACATCTAACTCAAAACTCTTAAAACAGTAAACCAAACTAAAATATATTCAGACATTAAAAATTTATTTTTAAAAAAAGAGGACCACGACTGATAGGCTTATTTTAAATTAATAAAACGAGGCAAAGAAGAATGGTTAAATTCTTTGCTAGAGAGGACAAATTGAGGCAAACAAAAGAAGACACGTTTTCAGCATACAGCACTATGGTGTGAATTTCTGTTTACTAATAAATCAGTTTAAAAGATAAAAATATTTCTAAAAAAGTTATGATTCAAGATACGTTATCCCTCATAATTTTTCTCAATCAATTAGCCAGTTAGAAACAAGTAAAACGATTTTTGCCAACATTTCTTTTGCTTGCCTGCATATCAATGCATAGAAGTCATAATCTAGAAGTCAATCATGTCTAGCTGGCCCATTTTAGCTCTTCATGCCAATTCTATACATAATTCTATAACGTAAGTTGGAAAATGACAAAATGCACAGAAAACCCTTTACATGTCTAAGCATTAATTGGGCACATAACCGTTTTGCTTAACAAGTCTTCTCAATGAAATACTGTGCAAGTCAAAATGAAAAGGAGCTATTTCTTAGTGTTGTTTTTAACTTTTTAAAATCAATATGTTCCAACAAATAACAAAGTATTTGTTATGCTCTACCAAAAAGTGGACTTTAACTACAATATGAAGGGCAAAAATTAACAGAGAACTATCACATTTTGAATTGAACAAAAAGAGAAGTTATAAAATCTCTCTCATGGCTTGGGATTGTTTAAACACTGTTCTAGAACGCAACAGAGAGAAGAATGATATCACTATTAGAGATTCTTCCACTTCCCTGTTTCGTGATTGTCCACATACAGCTTTTCCGTCAGGACTGTTTAAGTTATTCTTAATAAGCATGGCAGAGTGAAGAACGAGTTGACTACCCAAGGTTCTTCTGCTCTCCCTTTTCGTGATTTTCCAGATATAAGTAATTAAGAGTAATAATTATTCTTCACCATATACTTGCTCTCTCCCGCCTACAGATTACAAAGGTTATATGAGTTAAATAAATGGTTAATTATACTACAGTACAACTCTCATTTGTTAGTGGTTAGCAGGCAGCCTAGTGGAATGGAAACAGCTCTAGAGTCAGGTGGAATGGATCTGAACATTTGCACCACCACAGGTAATTGTATGCTTTGAGTTATATGCAAAATTACTTAGCACAGTACTTGGAACATAAATGGTGCTTAAGAAATACAACGACCCTCTTAATAACAGAATAAATATCCTATAATTCTGGTAGCTTAATATTTAAGACTAGACTAAAGATAAAGATAAAATTAAATATTCACCAGACTAGACTGGTGAATATTTAATTTCCTGTGAGAATGTGAAACATCATTATTTGCATGATATTCTTAGAATATTAGTGCTATAATATCTGCTAACATTTACTAAAGAATATTATTAATGCATGGCATAATTTTTCAAAATGAATTCAAGTCCAATACATGTATCATTTAAATTGAGGGAAGAGAGCATCTAGCAGAAAGTAAACAAACATTTGTTGGGTAACTTTGCATGCTAGGTTCAAATTTAGGCTCTCTCTCTATATTATCTCATAAAATAATCACGTTAACAGAGAAATAATCATAATTGCCAAAGCTCTTTGGTTTCTCAAAGTAGATAAGCAGAATAATACTACATATTAAATCCAGCACCTAATGTATTTGTTCCTTCACAGTTAAGCGACTTCAGTAAATGCCTAAGAAAAACCTACTTTTTTCTAAAAATGCGGCACAGAGCTGAAAATAGTTAATAAGTACTCTAATTTATAACTATGTAATAGAAAAGAATTATTTAAAAAATAAAATGAAAAATGAACTCACAGTGTAAATCCTCTGGAAATGACTTCAGTTTCTTGAATGAGACGTAAAGCTTTTCTCACAAGGTTGGTAAAAGCTCGGCTATTTGTTGCTGTATCTTCTAAATGGACATTGTGTTTTTTTAGAGTTACTTGTAGTTTGGCTGTCCTCCATAATCTCAAAGCTCTTACGATCAGAAAAATAAACAGAATCACTCCCCATACCAGCCAGGAAGATGCAATCCACGAAGTGGGAAGCATAATGAGCAAACTAATGAAGGCAAACAGCACTGAGACATCCCTATAACAGAGAAACCAAGAAAATGATACCCATCAGACTAGAGAAAGATGTGTTAGTAATTTAGGTTTACTAAAATAGATAAAATTCTAGCTTCTTTGTAAAGTGTGACTTTAAAAAAATGACAATTAAACAAGTAATGTGAAATAGTTTAAAAATATTTAGCAAAAAAACATTGGTGCTTAGGTATTAAAATCTCAGCTGAGTTTAGGTAAAAGACATAAGTAATAGGTATCTTCAGAAATGACTTTTTAAAAAAAAGATACGGATTCTTCTAACCTAAAAACAAAGTAGAGTTTAAAATCCAATCTTACAAATCTAAAAGTAAAAATAATTTTTATTAATTTTTAATATTAAAGTACATTTTAATATTGTCATGAGTTCTTATCCCAAAGTCAGATACTAATTATTTGCGCAGAAATTAACATCTCAAGAAAATATAAGTATTTTTCCAATAGAAATCATATATACCCGAGTAATTGTTTCAGCAAAGTCATCTAATTTTATATAATCATTACCATAAATCTGGAATATACATACTTACCACAGCCCATAATATGCACAAACTTTGTACTTCTTACATTGCTTTAAGTAAAAATCTATATGAAAATTTTCTTTCTCTAGGTTAATTACAAATCTACAGACTAAAATACATCTGTTAAGTGATGAAAGCTTTGATTAAAAAATGTATATAAGAAAGAAGTGGCTATAGGAAGATGTCTGATGATGTCTTAAAAAAAAAAAATCAACAATACCTGAGGACAGTTATAATCAAATTACAAAGAAAGTCACATGTAGGAATGCTTCCTAAGAAACATCTAATTTCTTAGGAAATTCCTAATTTCTCTTGGAATTCTTTACTTTCATATGATGCTGGTAAAATCAAAGCAAAATCTCACCATATACTTTCATGCATTAATAGCAAAGTCTTAAAGTATTTACAGGCCTCAGAGTTGCCTAATCACATCTGTGCCTAAAGGAAACTTGAGAGTTAAAGCTGTAAAATTCTTAAAACCCTGGTTCCTTCTAGCAGCGCTTTGCCATCCTTTATTTGTAAAGGGTAAGATGCTTTACTTCATCATGATGCTGAGTGACTACAGATTTGAAAGGCGTATTTTGCTACCTGTTACAATATGAAGCATTTGTCAACGTGACAGGAAAAACAGTTAAATTCAGAAATTTGAGGCCACTGTTATGTACCTACCTATATAACTTGAATAATTCAAGTAATGATTTTGTTTACTGAATAAACACATACCTTAATAGGAGAAGACATGAACAGTTCTGTATATACAATCCCTTTTTGCTGTTCTTTCTAAAAACATGTCCTGGAACTTCTGCATTACATCCAAATACTTCAAGTAGTCGAAAAGTTTTAGGACTGAATTGTCATTCTATTCTTTATGGCTTCTCGGTCAACAAAGCAAGAATTGACTGTTTACCTCCATGTCCCATCCTATTTTTGATGTTTCTACAATGAGGTTTTTTTTTTTTTTTTTAAGATTTTATTTATTTTATAGAAAGAGACACAGTGAGAGAGGGAACACAAGCAGGGGAGTGGAAGAGGAAGAAGCAGGCCTCTGGCCAAGCAGGGAGCTAGTGTGGGGCTCCACCCCAGGACTCTGGGATCATGACCTGAGCGGAAGGCAGGTGCTTAACAACTGAGCCACTCAGGCACCCGTACAATGCATTTAAGTTATAATCTATTAATTTTAAAGATACATAAAAAACTAAGACTGCATACACACATGTGTATAGATACATGGGTAAGAGAGATCCTTGAGGCACATCTTATACCTGCTTGTTGGGTTATAAAACACAGAATTAGTTATACTGAATTTAAAATGTCTAACAAGCAGATTTTCTTCCAGCTTCACTTTAAATAGTATTTACTTTAGAAGGGTACTTTTTTTTTAAACCTCTGGGGTATCATTACATTAATTACAATGTTAAAATGCATGGAAAGTTTATAATATCTTTACAATGGAGAACATCATGATGGATTTCCTCTGCTAGTACCATATATGTAAGCAAGATAGATGTTTTCAGGACAGTACCAAATATTAGGGGTTGCCAGGGAGCAAAGTGTTGGAAGGTGTCCATTTTCCTGTTGTTGAGGTTGCCCTGCAGACAGGATACTGGGATCAAGTAGCTCAATCAGCTCCACATCCTCTTGTAACAGGACTTCCTGTTGCAGGATGGTATGTAGTGAGTCAAGTCGGAATCCAATATCCTTGCCATTAAAAAACCGGAAGAGAGGAATTATTACATACATAATTTTGTATTAAATGCTAAGCTCCTAATGTGCTAACAAAATTTTGGGTATTTATTTTCAGTATAACATCCAAGAAGAAGATGTAGCGGTTCAATCTATCTTTAGTATAATGGATGGGGTTTTAGTTTCACCGTAAATGTGAAACAATAAAGACTGAGTTGGATGTTACTGAGCCATCAGATGTGAAATACAAATTGTTAATAAAGAAATATGAAGTAACTAAAAAGACTAATAAACCTGTCTAGTTAAGCCCAATTAATTCGGTTTTTGGAACAGAGCATGGAAACTATAATTCTGTAACCTCAGACGCTGTCCCTGGATACTGGAACAATATAGCCAGAACAGTAAGAATTACATCAGTAGGATCCAGGCCTTCTACAAACGGACATTTGGGTATTAAAAACAAAACACTGAAGAATAGAATACAAAACCACACTAGTAAGTGCATAGCACTTTATAGTTTACAAAATGCTTTCACATATACTAGCTCATTTATTCCTTCCTCTTTTCCTTCTATCTATCAAAAAATATTATACACATATACACACCCCCCCCACCATGCTTGAAACCAAGGGCATGAACAATGAGAATAACATACAAGTCTCTACTCTTGAAGAGTTCACAGTTCAATGAAGAGGACTGAAAAGTAAACACTTACAACATAATGTGCAGAGAAGTGCAATGAGGCATACCTGGGTCATTATGAAAATGGCACAGAGGAACCAAAACTTGTAATGAAGTCAGAGAAAGGAAAAGAGGTGATGCCTGAGCTGAGTCTTAAAGTATGAACAAGAACTGACCAGAGGAAACAGCTGGAAGAGAGGGGTGGGAAGAACAAAAGCCTCTTTAGACCTTCTTGCTTTTAGTTTTACACAGAGTATACATGGTAAAAAGATGAGAGTTGAGGGGCACCTGGCTGGCTCAGTAGTGGGAGCATGAAACTCTTGATTTCAGGGTTAGGAGTTTCAGCTCCATGCTGAGGGTAGAGATTACTTAAACAGATAAATTAAAAAAAAAAAAAAAAAGATGAGAGAGGAAGTAGGAATATTACAGTACACAGGGTAACTTTCACAGTAACCCCCATGATGTACATTTTCATAACCCTCTCTGTTCTACAGAGGAGAAAACTAAAGTCCAAAGAGATTAAGTAATTTTCCAGAATTCTGATTTCAAATCCCAAGTCTCTGGTAATCAATTATACTTTCCTATATAGAGTCTGCTGTATGAGAAAATTTGAAGTTTTACTATGCATTAAATTTAAGAACAGAATGATCCTATTTTAAGATAAATAAAGAGAACTTTTGATGGACAAGGCCTTTAGCTATTAAAGTAAAACCAGCTAGGTCTAGGGTTGGAGGACAATGGGTTTGCTCTTGTAGCCAGTTCATCATTCCCACACAAGCGCCTGCCTGCCCCACCTAAGCTGATCATAATGGGGACTGAACAGGAATGCAGTGACCTGTATATCCAACCATGAGTGTCCTCCTGATTGTGCATTATACATCACTTTTAGAGAAGGAGAAGAATGTTCTTCATTAATACCAGTCCTATATTGATATATTTATTGACTTTTTTCTTCTTTTTTTAAAGAAAGCTCTACACTCAGGGGCACCTGGGTGGATCAGTCGGTTAAGCGTCTGCCTTGGGTTTGGGTCATGACCCTATGGTCCTGGAAGCCCCGCACTGAGCCTTGCATGGGGCTCCCTAGTCAGCCTAGAGTGTGCTTCTCCCTCTGCCCCCAACCTGTGCTCATGTTTGCATACTCTCTCAGAAATAAAATCTTTAAAAATAAGTAAATAGGGCACCTGGGTGGCTCAGTGGGTTAAAGCCTCTGCCTTCAGCTCAGGTCATGATTCCAGGGTCCTGGGATCGAGCCCCGCATGGGGCTCTCTGCTTAGCGGGGAGTCTGCTTTCCCCTCTCTCTCTGCCTGCCTCTCTGCCTACTTGTGATCTCTCTCCCTCTGTCAAATGAATAAATTAAAATATATATATTTTTTTAAAAAATTAAAATAAGTAAATAAAGTTTTTTTTTTTTTTAAAAGGATCTATGCCCAATGTGGGGCTTGAACTCACAACCCCAAGATCAAGAGTCATATAATCTACCGACTGAGCCAGCCTAGCACCCCTTTATTCCTTTTAATTATCTATTATTTCTTGTCTTTTTGATACCAGCCATTCTGAGAGGTGTAAGATTATATCTCATTGTGGTTTTGATTTGCATTTCTCTGATGATTAAGGATGCCAAACATACAAATAAACTTGAAAGTGACAAGACATTCTAAATAACTAATGCAGTATTACCTAGTAACCTGACTGCCTCGACACAGGAAGAATTTGATTTATATTCTACTCATTATAGCTATAAAATTAAGTCAGATTAAACTGATGAATTAAAATTTTTTTAAGAACAAATTCTAGGGACACCTGGGTGGCTCAGTTGGTTAAGCAGCTGCCTTCAGCTCAGGTCATGATCCCAGGGTCCTGGGATCGAGTCCCACATCGGGCTCCTTGCTCGGCAGGGAGCCTGCTTCTTCCTCTGCCTCTCTGTCTGCCTATGCTCACTCACTCTCTCTCCCTCTATCTCTGACAAATAAAAAAAAAAAAAAAAAAAAAAAAATCTTAAAAAAAAAGAACAAATTCTAAAGCTTCTTTTATTAGTTTGACAGAGATCACAAGTAGGCAGAGAGAGAGAGAGAGAGAAAGAAGGAAGCAGTCTCCCCGCCGAGCAGAGAGCCCAATGCAGGACTCGATCCCAGGACCTTGGGATCATGACCTGAGCCGAAGGCAGAGGCTTTAACCCACTGAGCCACCCAGGTGCCCCTAAGAACAAATTCTAAAATTGTATATTTGCAATATGGCAATCAAATTAGTGGAAAAATACACACCTGCTAATATTAAGAAACATCTCGCAATAGCCCTATTTGGACTCTGGTCCAAGTCTCAAATAAATGAAGATATTTAAAAAGGACTAATTCTGGGGCACCTGAGTGGCTCAGTAGGTTAAGCCTCTGCCTTCCACTCAGGTCATGATCTCAGAGTCCTGGGTTCGAGCCCCGCATGGGACTCCCTGCTCAGTGGGAAGTTTCCTTGTCCCTCTTGCTCTGTCCCTCCCCCTCTTCTTATGCTTGTGCACGCCCTCTCTCTCTAATAAATAAAATCTTTAAAAAAAAAAAAAGGACTAATTCTGATTGACTACATATTAGTAGGTACCATCTGTATGGCTGGGTGCTCTGTGTTAGGAGGTATACCATTTGAACTCTGACTCACCCTCAAGAAGTCTCAGTGCCAAGATGTCATTAGTCCCCAGATTTATATCCTGGTTCTACATCTTAAGTTAAAAATGTCTCTGTTTCAGTTTCCTCATCTGCAAAGTGAGGATAAAAATAGTACCTATTTCCTAGGGTTGTTGTGAGAATTAAGTAAGTCAATATTTATAAAATACTAAGTGTCTGGTGCACAGTAAACATTTACATAGTAGACACTATGTAAGTGTAAGCTGTTAATATTGTTAGTACACATGAAATAATTAAAATACAATAAAGAAAAGGACACATAATAGAATACAAAACCTACAAAGCATAGCACAGATAATTATTACTACGCTGTTGAAGAAAACAAGAGATCCAATAGGCTGAAGTTTGGGGGAAAGGCCTTGAGGAAGAGCTAGAGCTGCCTATTGAAAAGACTGCAATAAAAGAAAAAGTGGAAAGAATTATACTACAGTATAATAGTACAAACACATGCAGAATAGATATGGAATAAAAGAAAAGGAAGACTGAGTTGGCTGATGAAAATATTGGCTAGAAAGGTAGTTTAGGGCCAAATTATGCTGATTCTTTCTGTTGAAGTGATGAACTTGATTCAATGGGTAAAAGGAATCTTTAAGGATCTAAATGGAATAATGGTATGAGAAGATAACTCAGAAGATTTCTACCTGTATGGAATGAAAGAGTATGAGAAGCACAACTAAAGAATAGAGATTTCTGTTTTTACCCCTACGGATGGAGATGGGAACTATTCAGGTATCAATATATTTCAATGATCTTATATATTTTTTTAACATATTGTGTTGTTTCATAAAGCTGATGAGGACCAAATGAGATAACATGTGTGAAAGCACTTTACAGGCTAACGAGTGCTTAAAAAGTGCTAATACCTCTACCATTATAGTTGTTATAAAATAACCTTTTTTTAATCTTTAAGAAGTACTACTTCAATAAGGAATAATGGCAAAGGTTCAGCTATCATGAAGCAACTGCCGTAGTTTTATAAAAGGCAAGAGGGACTGGTTGAGTATCTGTATAGCCAACAAAATTTTAAATATGTCGTGGTCAAGGGAAAAGTCAAGCATCTCATTCCAGAAGCCACAGGGTAATTCCTTGTTCCATTACTAGTAAATGACTTCTTTGGTATGTACTTCTTACAGTTCTCTATAATATACGCACAAAAAGGATGCATATAGAAACTGGTACTTTACAGTGAAACATGTGGCCAGTGACAAAGGACCAAGAATGAAAAGATCAGGACTATGCCAACCACGACTAAACCACAGAAAAATGTATACGGATCCATATACCTTACCACAGTCCTAGTATCACTGAAGAATGAGGATGGCTCCACCTGGATAGAGATGATATTCTACGTAGATGACAAGATACTTCATTGACCTTCTCAACATACCTACAAAGATGAAACCCTGAACAGAGAACTTGCCCATTTGGATTGCTAAAAAAGTAATTTTAGTCAGTCAACACAAAACAATACTCAAGCTAGAGAGGTAGTATGTAACAATGGAGAGCCTAGGCTTTGAAACAGGAGACCTGAGTTCAAATTCTAACTCTATCACTTTCTCGTTGAACATTTTTTTAACAATTCACTTCATAAGTATTCTTAAACCAAACTGAACTGTCTGAATCTCAGGCTTTCCAATAGGTAAAATGCACTAAACCTTATGGTGTTTGGATTACCAAATCAAAATGTGAAAGCACTTTGTAAACATCTCTTTATAAATGGTAATTTGCAAGAATGATAATCATCATCTTCAGGTCATAGGCCAGCAGAGGATCCAGAAATCTGCTTACTTGTGACTTGATTACTCCTTCTGAGATCCATGAGAACTTCCTAACTTTAATTTTTTAGCTATACTACCTGGATTTTGCATTGCTTAGGATGTACAAAGTTGAAGCACTTCCTCTTGGGGGTCAGAGGTCAAACACCAGATTTATTACTGTAGACAGAATAGGGCGGGGAAAAAAAAGCAAGCCTCACAGGAATCAGAAAGACTCTTAATGGTCACAATTCCAAGTCTTGGGAGTACATTTTACATATGAAGTTGCCAGAGAATGATAGATTAATGATAAATGAATTAGGGGAGGGGGGAACCACTTTGATTTTGTCCAAACTTTGCTCCTAATGAAAATGGAGAAGATCTCACTAACAGATATATTTCCTTCCTATAGAGAGAGGAATACTTGTCAACGGAGGAAGAAGACAGCAGGAAATTGGTAACCTAACAGAGGTATCAAAAACTACCAGAATATTCTATTCTAAATGGCTAATAACCTCCTGGGAGTCCTAAGAAATACTACTAATAAATTCTAATTCAAATATCCACAATTATTGAAGGATTTGTTGGTTTTTTTTTTTTTTTTTTTTAGGTGATACCAACAAACTTCATTAACACTTCCTGAAGCAGGCAGTTTTCTTTCAGAGAACTGCCCAGAATTTCTATTTAGTATTAATCACTGCCCAAAACAGTGGCAAAACAAATTGTGATTCAATAGATTCTGTCAGTAAACTGGAGCCCTGAAAACTGACAAAAAGAAGTAGAGCAAACACTTACCAGCTTGTGAAGTAAGTCATCTTTCTTATTATACTGATAGAAAATCCAACTTTTGATGGTTTCAGCCACTTTTAACAGGATGCCTTGCTGAAGGAGATGAACAACATTGTATAGGATTTATTAAACTACACCCAAACAGCAGAAAAACTCCAAATAACTTATTTCTAATTAATCAGAATTTTTATTAGAAAAAGGGAGGGGAAAAAAATCATCTAGGTTATATCCTTTGTCAATATGTCTCATCCTCCTTAGTAATTCCCAGATTTACTTGCATATCAGAAGTACCTGGAGATTTTAGTTAGAAATATTCTTGGGTCCCCAAACTATAGGTTCAGATTAATTTAAAATTAAGTTTTGAATGAGACCTGAAAGCAAATTTTTGAAAGAGCACTCAGAAGTTATCCCGATGTAGCCCATTTATTGGGTACACTCTATATTAGCTATGTCAAGATGATGATAGTATGTACTTCAAAATGAAAACCATAAGATGCTCCAAGTTCTCAAATACTAAGTACATTTCATTCCACAATGCTAAGGTAGAAAGACATTTTAATCAATTTTAGAAAAAGTATCTCATACTGAAATAAAAGTTATATTACTGAATCAACCAAAAATTCAAAATTACCTTAATGTTAATAGCCCATTTCCATGCTAGTAAATGGTGTTTACATTCATTGAGTGGTTACTATATCCCGGGTACTGAAAAAGGGTCATAGGAACAATGATGAATACACGTAACTGTTGTTTTCAAGAACTTAGCATAGAAGAGATGGTATAAATAATTACAAATCAATGTAAAGTCTGGGAAGTGTGGGAAAAGAGGTCAAGAGGTGCTAACACTGAAGCTATGCCCTAACAGATAAGCAGGAATATAACAAAGGAGGGAAGAACATTCTGGGCAAAAGAACAGGATGAAGAAAGGAGACAGCCATGGAGCATGTCAGTGGCATGGTGGCATAGTCTGGGACATGCTGAGACACAAGGGAAGAAGGGGATGATAATGACCACTGAGAGAGGTTTTAAAGGACTTTGATCTTATATGCCCTAATAGTTTAGACTTTATCTTATAGGCTGTGAGGAGCCACCAAAGACTTTTAAGAAGGAAATGAAACAATAAAAATCAGCATTTAAGAAAAATAACTGGCTACAGTGCAGAGGCAATACTGGCAGGAAATGACTGTAGCCAAGAAGCCTGATTAGGAGGATATTTAACAGTCCAGCTAAATAATGAAAAAGGCCTCAAGTAGGGTAGCAAAAAAATAGTGATGGTATGAGAAGGTTGGATTTTAGAGACAAAATAAGTTCACTTGATATATCATTTAGTGACCAAATTAATGTGGGAGTCATGGAAGGAATATCTTATTTGTTTTATTCAGATGAATCTTGAGTTTCCTGGGGACACAGGTCAGGTGAAAATGTTTAGCAAATGTCCAAAACTCAGTGAAGACAGAGAATACACATAAGTGGCCAATGACGGCAAAAAAGTCGATGAGATCACTCAGAAAAATAGACCAAGCAGAGAAGAGGCCTTATGCTCAAACTTTATGGAAGGAACATTTAAGAATAACCACAGGAAAACGAACTAGAAAAATATACAAAGAATGAATATTCACGACGAGAACCCCAGTAAAAGTACTCAATAAGTACTTCACAATAACATTAAAAAATAAAAGTTAAAAAAAATAAATAAATAAAGTTAAGGGCGATTAAGGCTAACAACAGTTTGATCACGATCTTATATAAAAACTTTGCTTTCCAAAGAAAATAACTGGTACTTCACTGCTTTAACAAAACTTCGGGGGCAATTATGAAAATATATCCCTGGAGAAGGAACTAAATAATACAACAAATCTTTCTAAAATTTAGCTGTCCCAGATTTAGAAAAACTCCATTTTAAGAAAATATAGCTCATACAATTGAAATGTGTACTATGAAAACCAAAGGAACTTTCTAGACATGTGGTAATTTCGAAAAACATTCTCTAGCTATTTCTCAATTTCTGAGGACTAGTAAATCTTAAACTCTCATTTTATTTATTTATAAATTAATAACACTTCTATATGTAAAAACACCTATCATAAATGAAAAGGATTAAATACCTGTAAAACTCAACTTTGAACAACAAAAAACAGCCATTGCCCATATCCTGCCTAAGACTATCCCTTGGCCCATTCTTTCCCTTTGGTTGCCAAGTAATCTCAAATCCAAGTTTTAATCTATAAATAACCTATTAGCTATATCCTTCAGTTTTGCTTTCAAAACTCTCCCTAGGAACATTCACATTTGAAAGGAGCAGAGAAGAAAAAGTTTAAGTTCAGAGGACAACAAACTTGTTCTGATCCATGTAAGCTCTAACTCTCTAATTCCTACCCTGTAAGTATCAGTTAAAAAAACATTTCTCTAGTATTTATTCTACTCTTGCAAATGGGCCCAGCTTGGTTACCTCACATTATAGAGATTTTTCTAAGAAGAGGAGAAAAGAGAACTCCTTCCCTCTCTATCACCACAGAGTAAACAACTAATTGAAAATTTTAAAAGCTTCCTCCCAAAAATAATGATGTCTTGTAATAAAATACTGATTAGACTAGAATGTTCAAGAAATGAGGTAATCTGGTTTATTTTTTCTATTAAATTAGAATTCCTTTTGTTAAAACTCAAATGTACTGGAATTTTTTATTTTATTTTATTAAATATAGCTAATAGAACATAAACAAATCTAGTAAATGCATTTTGCAGACCCTAATTAGTGGATATTCTGCCAGTATCTTAGCCTCACAGTGTTTTATAGCAACTGAGATATTTATTGCATAAGAGGATACTGCATATATATAAAGGGCGTCACAAACTGAGGTAAATATACCCACTCCATCACAGATCCTTAAAATTGCTTATGAAATATGTTATCAGTTTGCTTTCTTATAACTTGTGCTCTCTTTCAAAACAATATATAAAGAAAAAAATTCTAATTAATATACAAGAAATATAGAATGGTTGAGTTCTCATTAAGGTTTGCATGTATTTTTCTGGCTCCCTCCAAACAAGTTCAATATTTAAAGAATTAATATATTTTAATCCTCAATCATATTAATTTCTATTCATTATAGAAATTACTGAGATAGTACAGAACAGCAAGATTTATGTTTATCTAAACAGTTCTGTTCTACTGATGAAATAAAAAATAAAGTCTTAACCAGTGTGGGAGAGGACATGAAGGTGCTTATAAGATTTTTGTTGTGTGTGTGTTTTTTTTTTTTCCTACAAGGGTAAGAATAAAGGGTTTAAATAATCAGTGAGGTGAAGAGCAAAAGATTAATCATAGAGAATGAACATGCTTTCTTACTTTTGGCAGGGCTCTGGCAGGAGGCTTTTGTTGTCCCTCTGTCACTGTGCCTTTTTCCAGTTTTGGTGACAGAGAAGAACATATTTCAAAGTCTGTATGTCCCAGATCCTGTAAGTACTGGTAAAGTGGAGAATTCTGAAAGAGACATATAAAATTAACCAAATTTCAATTTTGTTACTACTTCAAAAGTTTAGGAGGCCAAACTCAACACCAAACTTCACTATCATGACCAGTATGCATGAATTCTTTAAAGCTTCATCTTTTAAAAAGTGAATTACTTGTCACAATGCCAACTAACAATAAAAAAAAAAAATCTACAAACAATTCAACAGAGAGACCCAAAAAAGGAAAAACTCTAAACAGATTTTTCTGAGTGGGTACCAACAAGAAAAAATGAATTTAGGAATATAAATAGATTTGTTAAGCACTTTCTTTGCCCAAATATTTGTACTATTAGAGTAGATTGCTTCAAAAGAGGCAAGCCTGGCTATAGATAGTTCCTAAGAGGGCCTAAGGTGAAAAGCAGTTATTACTTGAAGCTAAGAATTAAGCAATAATTATACTGCACTAATTATAATTTTATCATGCCATCATATTCATTAACTCATCAGCACACGTATGTATTATCTACAACATGCCTAGCACTGTAAACAAACTTAGAACTTCAAGAAATTTACCTAAAATAAGCTGTATCTTACATACAACCTTATGGCAAACAAGAGACTCTGTGGGTAATAAAAGCATTAGAACATGGTGGTTAAGAACACAAACTCTGGAGCTAGACTATATGTTCAAATCCCAACTGTGCATCTTACTGGCTGAGTATCCAATGACAGTTTATAATCCTGTATTTCAGCTGTCTCATCTTAAAATAGGAATAAAAATAAGACCTAGTTCGTAGGGCTTTTATATGGACTAAATATATACAAGCACTTAGAAAAATACCTGTCCCATAGTAATCACTCAATTTACACTTCAACTTTATACAAGCCAGGTGGAAACAGCACAGGTTTTGGAACAGACCGAAAAAACCCCCAAAAAACCAAAAAAACAACCAATCAACCAACAAACAAAAAAAACCAAAAAACACCCAAAACAAAAAAAACTCCAACCTCGTCAGATACATAGGCATCACTGTTAAACGAAAACCTATAGGACAATTTTCTGCATCAACAGTAAGCTTTAATTTTAACTTTTTCAGTCTTCTTTAAAAATAAACCTTGATTCCATTCAACAAAAATATTTAATACTTTAAAAAAGACCTTATGTTAGGTAGTAGAGATAAAATAACAACCACCACCAAAACTATAGTAAACAGCAACACAACTAACATAGTACCATGTGGCAAAAACTTAACTAGCACTCTACTTGCATCGTTGTTGTTGTTTTTTTTTCTAAGATTTTATTTATTTATTTGACAGAGAGAGACAGAGAGAGCACAAGCAGGGGAGCAGCAAGGGAGAGGGAGAGGCAGGCTCTCCACTGAGCAGGGAGCTCAGTGTGGGACTCAATCCCAGGACCCTGGGATCATGACCTAAGCAGAGGGCAGAAATTTAACCTACTGAGCCACCCAGGCAACCCATGCATCATTTCACTTAAGGTTCACAACAAACCCTAGAATATTTCTAACTAATTGTTATAATCATTGTTAATTCCCATTTCATAGAAGAGGAAACAGATTCACTCAGATACAGAATGCAGGATAGGTCTGACTCCAAAGTCAATACTCTGAAATATTATATACTATACTATCTAAAATAACACAGTCCCTCCTGTGTCTAGAGAGGAAGACACCAGGGAAACTTCCTTATAGTTTAGTATAGAAACATCAAGTAAATCATTAATTGCAAGATTGTTTTGGATGCTACAGAAACAGAGAAAAGGCAGTTAAATGAGACCAATGTTTTTAAGGGATTATGTCCCTGAGTTTGGGAAAATGAGAAGCAGTGGGAATTTGCTTATACTGGTAGCAATTTGCTGGGTATCAACTTGAGAGAATAAAAGATACATAAAATGCCTCCTTTTGTGAAATGTGTAAGCCTGATGATTCACAGACCTATACCTGTAAAAGGCCAGGCAGTAAATATTTCACACTTTGCAGGCCATATGGTCTCTATCGTAACTAATCAATCCTGCTGCTGTAGTGCAAAAGCAGCCACAATAATACATAAACCAGTGAGTGTGGTTATGCTCCAATAAAACTTTATTTATGGAAATCCTGAACTTCTTATAATTTCTATGTGTCACAAAGCACCATCTTTTGAATATTTTCCCCAACCATTTAGAAATGTAAAGTCCACTCTTTGTTCACCAGTCACAGAAAAACAGGTGGGGAACAGAGGACAAACCTGGCCCAACAGCTAGTTTGCTGACTCCTGTTCTTTTTTCTTTTTTATTTTTTTGAAGAGTTTATTAATTTATTTGACAGACAGAGATCACAAGTAGGCAGAGAGACAGAGAGAGGGAAGCAGGGTCCCTGCCGAGCAGAGAGCCCGATGCCGGGCTCGATCCCAGGACCCTGGGACCATGACCTGAGCTGAAGGCAGAGGCTTTAACCCACTGAGCCACCCAGGCATCCCGACTCCTGTTCTAATTAAAGACTTAGTCGCTATATTGAGGCATATTCTTAATTGCTACCTGTTCTCTGACAAGAGGCTTGGCGGGTGGGGATGGAGTTAAACTTTTCATTCAAATTCTAGTACCTTTCTTACTACACACTTGGCTGATGCTGTGTCAACACTGACCCCAAAGTCCCTTCCTTTTCCAGTTTATGTCACAGCTCACAAAATAACAAAATGGATTATCTGTACATACTTCTAAACGTGATTAAACAGAAGAGAAACAATGAATACTTTGTTCTCCGTATATGTTCTGCACATCAACTAAGAGCATTACTCAGTTGGGAACACCATAAGCTGGAACACCTGCTACTTCACATTTTGCAAAAAACAGCAGCATTAATTATTTACCTTGAATAATACCAATAATGTCCAATGGTGTCATCTGATACAGTAATTTCTTCAGTACCTTATTCTGCTTTTTCTACAAATGTTAAACTTTTCATTAACTTTTTGGTTGGTTTCACGATAATCTTGTCAAAGGTGTGACACCCATCTCTTTGAGCGACACAACTATGAATGATGCTTTAGTAGTTCTGGTTTCTTCCCCATCTTTAGTGATAGAATTTAACATTTTCTCCCTAGAAAAAACTGTTTTACAGTTTTGGGAAATTCTGGCTTGCCAAGGCTATCACTGTGCTTTGTTTCATGGCTTTATGTAACTAAGTATTTGAAAAATTTCAGAGTAGAAAACTTCGGAGACTAGGGATGAAGGCATTGCAGGTCTGACAGAATGTAATTCCAGTCACCATCATATTTCATATTTGAACTTTCTCTTTTAGACTGCTTCTACAAATCAAACCACTTTCTAACACATATAAACTCAGACTGTATGAACTCTAAAGCTCTTAGTCATTGTTTATGATAGTATCCTGAGTTGTAGCATTTATTTTACTGTTTCATTTCTATGCTCCAATCACTTTTGAGCCAAAATAAACAGTAAAATTTAACCAATGCTAACAAACCAATGAAAAACAAAGATTCTTTGCTTAATGAACTGAACCTTGGCCAAGATGAACTGATCAAAATAGACCTCGTAGCACATGAGTGATTTTTAAGAGTGCAAAGGGATTTTTGGTAAAATTATTATTACTTAAAAAAAAAATGTTTGAGGGTTAAGGTTACTATCACTTTTTCTCTGGAACTACCAAATAACCTATGTACTATTTAACAGATCTTAGAAAACCACATCATGACTAGTGTTTCACAGATTTTTATGGGTCTAAAAACCTGTTTAAGGTTATAAAAATTATTGAGAGCCTAAAAAGAGTTTTTGTGGATGTCTAAATTATATTAGAAATTAAAACTAAAAATTTTTTAAATATTAATTTACTTAAAATAATAATAAACTCATTATAATACTAATGTAATAATACAAACTTAATGAAAAAAAATTTTTTTTCCAAAATGAAAAAAAAGTACTGAGCAAAGTGGATTATTTTACATTTTTTGCAAGTCTCCTTATTATCTGGCTTAATAGGAGATAACTGGATTCTTTTATGCTTCTTCATTCAATGTATTGCAATTTATTGTTCTGGGTGAAGTATATATAGAATATCAAGCTTTGGGGCACGTGGGTGGCTCAGTTGGTTAAGGGTCTGCCTTGGACTCAGGTCATGATTGCAGGGTCCTGGGATGGAATCCCATATCCGGCTCCTTGCTCAGCAGGGACCTGCTTCTCTCTCTCCTTCTGCCTGCCTGCTCCTCCCCTTGCGTGTGCTCTCTCTGTTTCTCTCACTGTAAAACCTTAAAAAAAAAAAAGAAAAAAAAGGAAAGAGAGAAAGAAAGAAAGAAAGAAAGAGAAAATCAAGCCTTAAACAGGTAAGTAGTTGGGGGCGCCTTGGTAGCTCAGTTGGTTAAGCATCTGAATCGATACCAGCTCAGGTCTTATGATCTCAGGGTGGTGAGTTCAAGCCCCACATTGGGCTTCAAGCCCAGCACGAAGCCTACTTAAACAAAGATATGTGGTTGGAAAGGGAGTATTTTAGTTTTTTAAAGATTTTATTTATTTATTTATTTATTTGAGACATACAGAGATGGAGAGAGCACAAATGGAGGAGAATCAAAGAGAGAGGAAGAGGCGACTCCCTGCTGAGCAGAGAGCCCAACATGGTGCTTGATCCCAGGACCCTGAGATCATGACTTGAGTTGATGGCAAATGCTTAACTGACTGAGCCATCCAGGTGCCCCGGAAAGGGAATTTTTTTTTTTCCTTAAGATTTTATTTACTTATTTGACAGACAAAGATCACAAGTAGGCAGAGAGACAGACAGAGAGAGAGAGAGAGAGAGAAGCAGACTTCCTGCTCTGAGCAGAGAGCCCGATGCAGGGCTCAATCCCAGGACCCTGGGAACATGACCTGAGCTGAAAGCAGAGGCTTAACCCACTGAGCCACCTAGGCACCCCTGGAAAGGGGAGTATTTTAACAGTCTTTCCTGCTAACTGCATTAACAAAGAATAGCTATAACGAAACTCGACAAGTGATAGTTTTGAAAAAGTTAATTAAGTATGGAATATAAAACCATACTGATGAGCTTTTCATATTCTATAGACAAATGAGAGTGAAAAGGCAAATGTGTTAATATTAAAATGTGATCGCCCATTGCAACAGCCCTAACCACTATATTTACAGGTCTGGGGCTATTTAGGCTTATGAACAAATACACTGAAATTTCTATGTTTCATATAGTGATTATTATAGGTTGATGGCAGCCTCAGAAAGGGCTTTTTTTGTGAAGGGTAAAGCAGAGTAGGTGATAATAGGTAATTTTCTATTATAACTTTTTTCCTGAGTTCAAGCAAAACAGAACCACAAATGTTTCAGTTAAGTTGTTTTCTTGAAGAGAAATTATTAGTACTGGACTCAAACTATAATTTTGTTGTATTGGAGAATGTTACTGTTGCCAAAAGAAATATGAGAAACCTCAGACACAGCATGTGGGAGCTTCTCCTCAGGAAATCCTTGTGGTTCACTATTCCTGTAAATTTTAGCTGACAGAAAACACACATCATAGCACCAGAAAGAATTTTGCTAAGTGAAAGACAGCCAAGAGTCTCTGGTTGTGCTGAGATTTTTCTGATGGCTGAAACATACTTTTGTAAGAAAAATAAACAAAAACAGACAGGAAACCCCAACGTTTTTGCTGAATAAGCACTTCAAGAAAATGATTCATTTAAGTCAGGGACTACCAGCACCTCACACCCACCCACCCATTGAAGATAACAGATCCCACACCGAAAGATATATATCAAGCTTGAAACACTCATTTAATTCATTGTTTGCTTTCTACATGATTTGTGGTACTTTCTATAGAAGTGCCGGTACCATATTGCTGGTTTGCCAGTAACATATTGCTGGTCTGCATTTAAAAAGGAAGATAAACTGGTGCCAACATTGAGGTGATGGGTAAAATACTTTCATCATTGTTCTCTCTTCTAATCTGACTTATTTATTTTTTTCTTTTTAGAGAAAGAGCGTGCACATGCGTGGGACAGGGGCAACGGGAGAGAGAGATTCTTAAGCAGGCTCCACACTTCATGTCAGCACAGAGCCTGTCATGGGGCTCGATCCACAACCCTGAGATCACGACCTGAGCAAAATCAAGAGTCAGAATCTTGGGGTGCCTGGGTGTCTCAGGTTAAGGAACTGCCTTCCGCCCAGGTCATGATCCTGGAGTCCCGGAATACAGCCCCACACTGGGCTCTCTGCTCAGCAGGGAGTCTGCTTCTCCCGATGACCTTTCTCCACACATGCGCTCGCTCTCTCTCTCTCTCTCGCAAATAAATAAGTAAAATCTTAAAAAAAAAAAGAGAGAGAGAGAGAGAGAGACACTTAACCGACTAAGCCACTCTGGTGGCCCTCTTGTAAACTGCTTTAAACATTACAGAGAAAATAAGTTGTAACCTTCCAGGTTCTAGGCTGGAGAGGAAACAGGCAACATGACAACATGACTGAATTAAGCAACTCATTCAATAATAAATACTGATTGAACATCTTCTATATGCCAAGCAATATCTAGGCACAGGGAAGAAAACGAAACAAAACAGGTAAATTCTTCACTAATGTTTCATTATATGATACTTCTGATAGGACCATTGCTTTCAACTACCAAGGAAAATATTGAGTCTTCTGCTATGTTTCTGGAAAATTCTCTCTTGGTCCCAGCTTCCTTAAGTACAAAATAAGGGTGCTACGGGTTTCTTAAATTTGTTCAAGTGCTAAAACAAAACTCACAATGTTCTCTCACAAACAAGATAAAAAAAGTGATATGCTATATTATATTATTATGTTATAATATATTATATTACATATCACATAAAACACATATTATAATAATATATTATAGTTTGTGCTAAATCAAATGCTATGTTATCTTATGCAACTAGTAAATGCCAAAATACAGAAATTCTACATAGCAAATTACCCAGTTTCTTCAACAAATAAGTGATATATTAAAGGTGGAGGAAGTGGAGAAAACTGCTTAAGACTAAAGGGACATATCACTCAAATGTGATATATGGGTTTTGTTTAGATCCTGGTTTGAACAATTATAAGAAGAAATTTTTTTAAAAATTTTTAAAAATTTATTTATTTGACAGAGAGATCCCAACTAAGCAGAGAGGTAGGCAGAGAGGAGGAAGCAGGCTCCCCGCTGAGCAGAGAACCTGATGGGGGGGCTCCATCCCACGACCCTGGGATCATGACCTGAGCTGAAGGCAGAAGCTTTAACCCACTGAGCCACCAAGGCAACCCAAGAAGATATTTCTTAAGATACTCAAAATCCAAATGCAGACTAGCTATTAGGTGATACTATAACTGAACTAATGTGAGTTTGTTCCTTGGTGAGTCACAGACAGGAATTACACCAGGTGAGTTGTCACACAAAGGAAACTTTATTTGCAGAAAATGAGGAGATCATGGGGAATAGCTTCCAAAGCCTGAAGCCCCGAACAAGGGAGAACTGGGTTCTTTTATTTAGGATTAGAATGAATATTTAGATAGGGGTGCCTTGTCACCACTAAAGACAGGCATAAGCCAGGGCACGTGTCTTAAGGAAACATGACTATAGGGATACCTGGGGGAATCAGTCAGTTAAGCATCTGCCTTCAGCTTGAGTCGTGATCCCAGAGTCCTGGGATCAACACCACATGGGGCTCCCTGCTCGGCGGGAAGCTTGATTTTCCCTCTCCCTGCCACTCCCCTGCATGTGCTCTCTCTCTGGGAAATAAATAAATAAAATCTTGAAGAAAAAAAAAAAAGGAAACATGCCCTTATATATCTTATGTTCTATAAATGAGGCTTGTGCTCCTTCTTGGATGGAAGTTTTAGTATTAGAATGAGGTAACAGTAATTGTTCATCACTCCACACATGGTCCAACTGTGTAGGTGCAAGCTGAGAGTTAAACTGAAACCAGTCTGGGTGATCTGGGCTGTACAGAATTGTTTGCCCAGGCAGTCCATACTGCTTGAGGGGTAGTTTCAGTTTATATCGTGGGATGTTACGCCCTTCAGTTCTTTTGCCTGACCTAAAAGATAAGCTTGAAAGAAGAAGTTAAGGAATAATGTGGGACAAAAGTCAGTAGGTAGAAGCAGGGGAGTAGTGAAGGTCAGATCTTAGGGTCTAGCTGGTAAAGTATTAGGGAATTAGCATTTTTTAAAAAAAGAGAACATACTGATCTGTTAGAGATGTATAAGGAAGTACTTACAGGTGAAATTAGGTAATGTCTGGGATCTTCTTTGAAAGAGTCCAAGAAAAAAGGTAGGGGTGGAAGAGGAACAGATCAGTTTGGCAAAAAGTTAACACCTGCTCAAGCTGAAGCTGGGTATACGGAACTTTCACTGTATTATTCTTTCTTTTTATGTATAATTTTAAAAGTCCATTGTTAGTTTTAAAAAGTCAGATGCCAGCTAAAAGATCTGTATGCTGAAAACTATAGAACATTGAAAGAAGTTGAAGCACAAAGAAATAGAAAAACATTCCATGCTCATGGATTAGAAGAACAAATATTGTTAAATCTCTATACTACCCAAAGCAATCTACGCATTCAATGCAAACTTGATCAAAATAACACTAGCATTTCTCACAGAACTAGAACAAATAATCCTAAAATTTGTATGGAACTGGAAAAGACCCCAAAGAGCCAAAGTAATGTTGAAAAAGAAAAGCAAAGCAGGAGGCATCATAATCTTAGGCTTCAAGCTCTATTACAAAGCTGTAATCATTGATACAGTATGGTACTGACACAAAAACAGACACACAGATCAATGGAACAGAATACAGAACCCAGAAATGGACCCACACTATATGGTCAACTAATCTTCAACAATGGAGGAAAGAATATCGAATGAGGGGTAAAAAAAGCCTCTTCAACAAATGGTATTGGGAACACTGGACAGTGAAATGCAGAAAAATGAAACTGGACCACTTTCTTACCCCATACACAAAAATAAACTCAAAATGAATGAAAGACTTAAATGTAAGACAGGAAACCATAAAATCCTAGGGGAGAAAATAGGCGGCAACCTCTGTGACCTTGGCCATTGCGACTTCTTACTTGATATGTCTCTGGAGGCAAGGGAAAAAGCAAAAATGAACTATCAGGACCTCATCAAGATAAAAAGCTTCTGCACAGTGAAGGAAACAGTAAAGGAAACAATTAACAAAACTAAAAGGCAATCAACAGAATGGGAGAAGATATTTGCAAATGACCTAGTGGACAAAGGGAGTATCTAGAATCTATAAAGAATTAATCAAACTCTACATCTAAGAAATACATAGTCCAGTTAAGAAATGGGCAGAAGACATGAACAGACATTTCTCTAGAGAAGACATACAAACGACTAACAGACAGATTGAAAAAAAAAAAAAAAGGAACATGACTCAACATCAGGGAAATACAAATCAAAACCATAATGAGATACTATCTCATACTGGCCAGAATGGCTTAAATTAACAACTCAGGAAACAACAGGTATTAGTGAGGATGCAGAGGAAGGGGAACCCTTTTGCACTGCTGGTGGGAATGCAAGCTGGTGCAGCCACTCTGGAAAACAGCATGGAGATTCCTCAAAAAGTTAAAAACAGAACTACCCTATGACACAGCAATCGTACTACTAGGTATTTATCCAAAGGATACAAAAATGTTCATCCAAAGGAGCACTTGCACACCAGTGTTTATAGCAGTGCTATCAACAACAGCCAAATTACGGAAAGAGCCCAACTATCCATTGACTGATGAACGGATAAACAAAATATGGTATATACATACAATGGAATATTACTTGGCCATCAAAAAGAATGAAATCTTGTCATTTGCAGTGACAAGGATAGAACTAGAAGGTATTATGCTAAGGAAAATTGGTCAGTCAGAGAAGGACAAATATCCTAAGACTTCACTCATATGTGGAATTTAAGAAATAAAATAGGTAAACGAACATGGGGGAAGGGAAGGAGAAATAAAGTAAGAAAAAAACAGAGGGAGGGAAACCATTAGTCACTTTTAATTACAGAAAACAAAGGGAAGGTTTGTTGGTGGTGTCGTGGGTAGGAGGATGGGCTAAATTCATCATGGGCATTAAGGAAGGCACTTGTGATGAGCACTGCATGTTATAGGTAAGTGATTAATCACTAAATTTTACTCCTGAAACCAATACAACACTATATGTTAACTTACTTGAATTTAAACAAATAGATAAATAAATAAATAATCAGATGTCAAGTTTTCCTAGAATCTGGTATAAATGATTTAAGAAAGTAACATGCAAAATAATGTAAAATTAAGAAAATTCAACTTTCTCTTTTAATGTGGGGAAAAGATAAGCTTATTAAATTTTAGAACAGAACATCTGTGTCTTTTCAAATTTCCATATAATGGTAGTAGAGCTTCTAATATCTACTGAAAGAGAATATAACAAAAAGCAAATATTAATTTAGTTATATCTTTAAATGAAACCACACCAGCACCAACTAACATACTATAACACATGCACATAATACTCTATGTGTAAAAAGTGTTCATATACTATTGGGCAAATATTTGCACTGGCAAATTTTCTGCAACAATGACCAGGTCACTCAATACTACCACCAAGTATAACAAATGTCAAAGATATCCTCTAGCAATAAGATTTCAAGTTACCAGTCTCAGTGGAGATACAAATAAATGAATAATTACCTTTCAATGTCAATCATTCATATTCACTTTCCACTGACTAATGAAAAGTTTGGGGAATAAGCAAGTCTCAATTATGTGACTTTTGGACCATGTTTTAAAAACAGCATTAAGACAGTTAAAAACAAAAAACAAAAAACCAAAACCACAACCAAACAGTATGTTCCTACAGAGCAGAAGTCCTCAAAGTAGATTTTGCCCCCATCCTCCAACTTCAAGGTCTTAAGACATTTTTGGTTGTTATAACTGAGGAGGGGAGGAATGGTACTGGCAAAGAGTGGGCAGAGGTTAGGGATGCTTATGTAACCTCGTACAATGCACAGGAGAAACCCCACTCTTTGTCAGCTCAAACTGTCAATAGTGCTGAAGTTGAAAAACCTTGTTTTAGAGCATAAGGAATCAGACTGAAAAATTTCACAAGAAATAAGTAGCCCAGCAGCTCTTTTCCTTAATTTTTATTCTGGGAATGATAGATTAAAAAGGCAAAAACCAAAATGGGAAATTAGCTATTTTTCCATGACTTGTAATCTAAACCTCAATAGGCATTCTAAGAGTGAAATGAGTTATCTTCAAAAATAACTGCATCCAAATTTATACATTAAAATTTTAACCAGGGGTGCCTGGGTGGCTCAGTGGGTTAAGCCGCTGCCTTCGGCTCAGGTTATGATCTCAGGGTCCTGGGATTGAGCCCTGCATCAGGCTTTCTGCTCAGCGGGGAGCCTGCTTCCCCTGCTCTCTCTCTGCCTGCCTCTCTGCCTACTTGTGATCTCTCTGTCATATAAATAAATAAAACCTTAAAAAAATTTTTTTTTTTTAAACCAGCCATCAAAAGTGATTTCCTTTGGTTACAGGCACATCCCTGTCAGTGCTATAGGCTCACAACAAGCACCTTCATCAGGTTAAGGATCAGCCCACAGAACCATAGATGCTCTTTTCACACTACCTCTGATGCACCATATGGACTCTCTCCTTCTCTGTCCCAGAACGAGTGGTTTGCAGAGCTGTGCCCTCTTAGAAAAGCACTTTGTGGTCTACACTAACTATTGGTCAAATTCTGATTCTGGTTTCTTACCAACTATCTGCTCTGTCTTCTAGGTGCCATTGACTGAGTGCAAACAGCATTCCACTGGAAAAATCACTTAGCTAGAAAAGGGGAAACACATGGCAATCATCACTTGCTCGCTTATCTTTAATCAAATAGAGTACCTACTATACGTCTGGTACTAAATTACAGGAATTTTCTGCCATTAACTTCTCACTGGGAATAGTCAAGAAAAAGTTATAAACTTTTTTTTCTTAGCTATAAAAGGAAATTAAGTTCAACTGCCTAAACTTGCAGCTTTTCTTTTTTAGTGTTTTGCTATTTTTAAATAAAAATTCAAAAAACAAAAAAGATCTAAAAAGTACCTTCATCCTACCCTTCACCTCTACTCCCTCTCCCAAAACATAACCAACATTCATTAGTTTGTGAATACCTGCTCTCCAAATTTGGTTAGTACCCATTTATGCTTGAAAGTGGCTGGCAAGGGAGGAGGCCAAGATGACTCCTACCTAGATTTCTGGTTTGGACAATTAGGTGATGCTATTTACTTAAATATAAAATAGCGGCAGAACAAAATTCTGAAGAGAGAGACTGTGATACACTCAAACATGAATAACTTAGACCTAAAACGTCTGGAGATTAGGAAATTGCCCTCGTTTGAATGCACAGATCTGAGCTTTTAGCGAATAGATATGGTGGCAAACCCACAGGGTAATGTACAGGTATAGAATCATAAAGAGATGATAAGATGAGCTAGAGATAATACAGAGAAGATAAGAGGGCCCTCAGAGAGGCCAATATTTTAAAAAAGCATATAGCCAAAGCTGGAAAATAGTAAGAGTAAAGACAGTTAACATTTCTCGGGTTGCTTATATGGCAGGCCTTAAGGATGTTTTATAATACCTTATTTACTCCTAACAGCAAACTTCTAAAGACAAATTATTACTAGTCCTCCAATTTTAGAAGGAAATTAGGGCATACGGAAATTAAATAACTTGTCTAAGATCACCCAGCAAGAATGTAAAGGTAGCTGATGTTGAGGCCAAAGCCTACACCCTTAATAACACAAAATTCTCGGGGCGCCTGGGTGGCTCAGTGGGTTAAGCCTCTGCCTTCGGCTCAGGTCATGATCTCAGGGTCCTGGGATCGAGTCCCGCATCGGGCTCTCTGCTCAGCAGGGAGCCTGCTTCCCCCTCTCTCTCTCTGCCTGCCTCTATGTCTACTTGTGATCTCTCTCTGTCAAATAAATAAATAAAATCTTAAAAAAAAAATAATAACACAAAATTCTCTTTGAAAAAAAAGGGTTTAGAAGGAAGAACCAAGTCTTTTCTTGTTTGTCTTTTTTTTTTTTTTTCCTTTTTAAAATTAAGCTCCGGGGCGCCTGGGTGGCTCGGTGGGTTGGGCCTCTGCCTTCGGCTCAGATCATGGTCTCAGGGTCCTGGGATCAAGCCCCACATCGGGCTCTCTGCTCGGCAGGGACCCTGCTTCCCTCCCTCTCTCTCTCTGCCTGCTTCTCTGCCTACTTGTGATCTCTGTCTAATAAATAAATAAAATCTTAAAAAAAAAAATTAACCTCCATGCCCAGTGTGGGGCTTGAACTCATGACCCTGAAATCAAGAGTTGCATGCTCTACCAACTGAGCCAGCCAGGTGCCCCTTATTGTTTTAAAATACTTGTTTTAGGGGCGCCTGGGTGGCTCAGTGGATTAAGCCGCTGCCTTCCGCTCAGGTCATGATCTCAGGGTCTTGGGATCGAGCCCCCCATCGGGCTCTCTGCTCAGCAGGGAGCCTGCTTCCCCCCCACTCTCTCTGCCTGCCTCTATGCCTGCTTGTCATCTCTCTCTCTGTCAAATAAATAAATAAAATCTTTAAAAAAAAATACTTGTTTTAATATTCAGGTATGGAAAGCCAACAGATCACGAAATGACTGCCATACCAGATTTTATATTCTATAAAGTTCAAAATGCTGGTCCTGCATGGTATAATTATTAATTCAGTCATATTTTTTTCCCTCTCTTCAGGTTGTCCTCATCTCAAATTATTCCCCTTTCACTGGTGGACTTCGGTTTCATAGAACTATGGTCACTTGAATCTGGAAACACATATGTGGATTTTCCCCCCCTTCTGTGAATATATCTTGGAGAGTGGCAACTCCAAATCGTCATAGAATTGTTCTTATGATCTCCGGGCTCCATGATTTTTCTGTTTACTCATCCTTAAGAGAGTTCTGTTTTTATTAGCCAAGGGTTAATAAAGTAACAATTGGGAATAATTCAGGCAGAAACCAAAGGAAAAATTTCAAGTATAAAGGCAAAGAAAAATAATCAACAGGTAACAGGGTACCAATTTAGAAATCCAGTCACCAAGGGTGACAGAGTCGATATGATCAAGATCACACAAACACAATTAAGCAAGTATTCCAGCGCTGCAGTTTTCCACAGGCTTTGGGGTCCATAAGTAGTGGGAGTCTGGAAATTGTCCTTGACCTGCTCTATCAGCCCATTTCTTAGGTTACAGCAGTGTTTACCTCTGGTCTGGAGATGACAGTACTAAGTGGCTAATTCTGTTTGATAATACTGAGATGCACTTTTTTCTCACAAGAGAATGGTCAGTATCAGTTCACATCTGTTTGGTTGATTCTCTCTCTACTAATTTCTCCCCAAACAGCAGCAACAACGCAGCACCATTTACTGAGTATCTACACTGTGCCAGGCACATTTCTAAGCATTTGTATGTTACTAACTCATTTCGTCTTTGTAATAACTTTATGAGGCAGAGCTCATTTAAGATAAGAGGAAAATAAGACATATAGAGACCAAGTAACTTGGCCAAGGTCACAGAAAGAGTAAATGATAGAGCCAGGATTTGAAAATACAAGTCACCAATAGAGCCAAAGCTGTAATTTATTCACTATAAACAATGTAGAATTAATTCATTAACTCAGTTGAATATAGTACTTTGCATAGTTTTTTTTTTGGACCAGAAACTGGACTTGTTAATTTTAAAATTATCTAACAGATGAAGTTAGAAAATTCAATACATCATAACTCTCCTGGTAATATTTATTTTCAATCTCTCCTCTTCAGATGAGCTATAATTCATATGTATTTACCTCAGATTACACAACCTTAATACTGGCTGCAAAGAATTTTGGACTATAAAAACAATACTATTTGATTCTTACAAATCACTTTCAAGTCCAGCTCACTGGGTTTTTTTGTTGTTGTTTAAAGATTTTATTTATTTATTTGACAGACAGAGATCACAAGTAGGCAGAGAGACAGAAGGAAGCAGGCTCCCCGCCGAGCGAAGAACCTGATACGGGGCTCGATCCCAGAACTCTGGGAGTCATGAACTGAGCCGAAGGCAGCGGCTTTAACCCACTGAGCCATCCAGGTGCCCCAGCTCACTGGGTTTTTAAAACAACTCTTATGAGGCACCTGGGTGGCTCAGTGGGTTAAGCCTCTGCCTTCGGCTCAGGTCATGATCTCAGGGTCCTGGGATCAAGCCCTGCATCAGGCTCTCTGCTCGGAAGGCGGCCTGCTTCCCTCTCTCTCTGTTTGTCTCTCTGCCTACTTGTAATCTCCCTCTCTCTGTCAAATAAATAAACAAATAAATAAAATCTTAAAAAAAAAAACAACCTCTCTTACGACACTAGAAAGAAAATATGGTCAACATATGGCAATACTGATTCCTTTAATTTACACTAAGACTGTATAATCCAATAAAAAAATAGTAAAAACTGAAAATATGGGCAAAGGATAGAAAAAGGCAGTTCAAAGAAAAAAATATACAAATGGAATAATACAAACAAAAACATATTAGACTTTATCCTTGATAGAAGAAGTACAAATTCAAACAAATATATAATTTTAGTCTGGTAGTTGGCAACAGTTAAATTTGATCATGTTTAGTGTTGGCAAGGGTATGAGGAAAAAGATACTTCGTACACTATAAGTGGGAGTATATCTATAAAAATATAAATATATCCATTGACTGAGCAATTCTACTAGCTATCTATTTTATGGATATAATTATAAAAGAATGCTTAAATGTACATATAAGAATACTGACTACTATAGCCATTGAAGAACCCCACTTACATGATTAAAAAGTCAAAGGATACATTCCTATGGTATTATGCATATATTTGCATATATATATATGAATAAATCACACTCTAAATGATCTGGAAAAGAACTGGTTACAGTGATCAGTGATTACTTCTGGGAAGATAAGAGGAACAGGGGAAGAAAAGGAGGATTAAGGGTCAGCTAATGCTTTCCCTGTATTATTTGACTTTTTTATAATAAGAATATATTCATGTGTCATTTGTGTGGAAAAGGTGCCCAGCATAAGGCCTGATTTAAAAGGTTTTGAACTGTTAGCTTAGCAAATGACTAGAATGATCCTGTGTTCTTTCCTATATCAAAAGTTGATCTAGTCAACTATTACACAATAGTTGATCAATAGTTGATCTAGTCAACTATTACACAGTTTCATTACTTAAAATATCAGTACTACATCAAAGCCATACCTAATAGTATGATGTCAGTACAGACGTCATCTGATCTCTGCAACTCTATATTAAACACAAGAAGCAATAGGAAAAGGCAGTTAGCTACTAATAGAAGGCGGTAGGAGGCAGGAGGCACTGGCACAAAGACATGAAATTGTATAATGGAAAAGTGACTTAGTTAATGAACACCTCAACTTATAATAAACCTGTACTTACCTAGAAGCCTTTGTTTCCATTCCCTTGTTAAAAGAATTCATCAAATTACTTATGGGTAACTTTTCTTTAAAATTTGTATCCATTTTTTATTTCTTCAGAAGAGAAAGTACTATAATGTTAAATATTTTTATAAGTTTCTGCCACGTCAAAGGAATCTCTAAAAGATCTTTTATTCAAAACAAAATCTTTAAGGAAAAGATGTCTGTAATTAAGGGCATTTGATGGAGAATATTAGCCTGGAAATGATTATTAGCAATTAAAAATATTTTGATTCTTTTATCTTTGAATATAATTTAAAGCTATAGGTCTAAATGTAATTATCACATATAGAACAGCAATTTCCTGGGAAAATCTAATGAAAAAGGAGGAATTCCTGTAGTTAATTGCTGATTCCCTTATTTCTTCCAGGCTAACTGCAGAATACCACAAAATAAGCTGATGAGGAAGACTGTCATTACCAAGTTACACAAGATAGCTATTTTTTCTATTTTTAATGAAGAGCTAAAACTGTCATAATTAACAAACCCTACAAAATAAATTTCCCCATTACTATTAATTATATTGCCAATATACTGAATTTCTACAGACTTCTCACTTATCTTTAAATCAGTATGCAATCAGAAAATATAATTTGAAAATAACAACTCACTGCCTCCCCCACTCCCAATCTTAAACCTTGGACAGATAATATCATAAAAAAGTACCTTGCAAGATTGACTATGAAATAACAGGGAATACTTTTGGAGTTGACACATTTCAACATAACTTCTAAGTTACTACACCCAAAGCCTTGAATCCAAGCATTAATTTAATTGTTCCTCAATACGAACAAAGCAAAATCTAATCACAGAAATCAAGAAGATTAAGTAAGCAAAAAGCATCCATAAAAATTGGTCCTATTTATTAAATAAACTACTACTCACGGGCAGCATAGTTTAATTTCTCCAGTTGACCTAGATGAAAAATTTATTGACTTCTGCCCATATTCTTTTGATCCATACACTTCTTTCTTTGATGGTTCCCACTTGTTTCTCCAGAAGAGCTACACTACAAAATGGCCACTGAACTGGAGGGTGTGTCTTCATCATTACTAAGCATTTTCCTATCAGAAGCAGCTCTTTGAAAAAACCTCAACATAATTTCTTCATTTTCACTCAGTATTACTCAGTGACTTCAGAAGTAATAGAAAAAATAGGGTTTTTAAAATGCCTTTAAAAGATATTACTTAAAACTTGTCTTTAAAATATTTTTACACTAGCTGCAGGTAAAACATATACTCATAAATTTTCCCGGCTGCAGGCTTCTAAAATTTTCCAATCAAAATGCATCCAATTCAATTAATCTTACATGAAATGTTATACACAACAAAAAGTTTTAAAAAGGGTAACTACATTTTTTTTCTACACAAAAGCACAAGTGTACTTCAGAACAATAGTATCTAGTCCAAGACAAATATAACCATAAAAAGAAAGCTGAAGAGATGCAAAGGGAGAAAATTGACTTCCACAGCTCACATGATCAACTGAATATAAAAAGTCACAGTAACTTGGTCTTAACTAAGAGAAAGGAAGACAGCAATGGTTGGTTGAGTGCTCTCTAGTTCTGACACTACCCTTATATCATCCAATATCTGGTTAATCAATTGTCATATAATGGGCCACTTACTGAATGCTGGGAAGAAGTAAAGGGAGGAAGCAAAACTCATTTTTAACTACTTCAGAAAAAAAAAATAATTAGAACCAGGTCAAACACTGGCAATATGTTGTTGTGAGAAGAGCATGCAACAGACATTAACATGAGGTCTGGAAATTACTAGATCATGTCCAACCTTATTCTCCTTTCTCCTCATCCCAAATGATAATAATAAAAAGAGTAGAGAAAGATTTTGTGGTTCTTTTAAGAGATAAAGGAGAGATTTTACTTCAAAATGATGCATTCTGTCCTTTCATCAGAAGGGGAGAATCTGTAAGGTAAAGTAAAAAAAAAAAAAAAAAAAGGACAGGACACTTTAATAACAAAGGTTAAAGAGATATGAGATTAAATGGTATGGATTAATCAGCAGAATCCCAACTTTGGGAATTTAGGCAACAATGGTACAGACCCAGGAAAACTAAAATTAAGTAAGGGTTTCTGATCTAAAAAGGGACTGGAAATGGGCAGAATTTCTTTCCTGTATTTCTTAATTAATGAAAGACTATAAAGGCTCTCATTTATTCAACTTACAAGATTTGAGAAAAATTTAATACTGAAGCATGATCTGGTTAACCCCTTTATAATAAATAGGACAAATTTTAGAAAAAAATCAAATGATTCATTCAAGAGATCCTTGCTAATTAATGTCATTCTCCTGACTACTAGTATAGTCCTCTTTCCCCAACGCTTTTAAAAAATGAAAGCCTTTGGGGCACCTGGCTGGCTCAGTTGGAAGAATATACAACTCTTGATCTCGGGTTGTGAGTTCAAGCCCCACATGAGGTATAGAGATTAAATTCAAAACTTAAAAAAAAAGGAAAGCCCTTAAGACAGTCATAAAAATAACTTAAGCACTGTATATCATAACTTGAGATAAAGAAAGTTGCATAAATGCAACACATATAAGTAAAAAAGAGAGAGACCTTAGTACCTTTTGGAATGTTTATATATTTTTTAAAAATGTTAAAGTCTTTTTCTTTTTGCCCCAAATCTTTTTGTTTCATTGGTTTTATTTTATTTTTTATATTTTTCATTTTTTTAAAGATTTTATTCATTTATTTGATAGATCACAAATAGGTGGAGAAGCAGAGAGAGAGAGAGAGGAAGCAGGCTCCCCACTGAGCAGAGAGCCCAACATGGGACTCCATCCCAGGACTCTGGGATCATAACCTGAGCCAAAGGCAGGGGCTTTAACCACTGAGCCACCCAGGTGCCCCTTATTTTATTTTTTTAAATGTTAAAATCCTTATTAGAGCTCTGAGGCTATGTGAAGAAACCAAAAGGGAAGAAACAACATGACCCATACAGAAAAAAATCAAAGACTTATTCCCCAAGAATAATTTTTATAATTCCTGTTAAATATACTTACTATTGTACATCTGGTAATAACCTAGCTTTGGCCTTACTGGTTAATCTTCTATGTCAATAGGGTTCTAATTTAATAACTCCATTAATAAGTATTCTTTCTACTACAGATAAAAGCATGAATTTTGCTATGACTCCAATCTATTCAGTAACATAGTATTTTATATAATGCAACTGTGGAGAACTTTATGTACTACAGAAAACTGAAGATACATTTTAAGTGAAAATAAAATGATATATTACCTTAAATTTTATAATTATTCCAGAAAGCAACTCCATTATCAAAATAGCAAATACTGTCAAAATATATATTCATAGAAAAAAAAACCAATTTACTTCCACTAGGTCAAATCAATAATGCAAGGAGAAAAGAATCCACAAATGATACTTACAAAAAATGCCTTAACTTTTTTAGAGATGTATAACAACCTCTAAAAATATAAGGCATACTGGAATTAAAATTTTAAAAAATAAAAAATAAAACAATAAAAATAATATAAAAATAGGAGAATCTCTCAAGAGAGGATTTTTTTTTTTTTTTTTTTGTAAAGAGAGAGAAAGAGAGAGAGAGCAAACACAAGTGAAGGGCAGGGAGAAAACCCCAAGCAGGTTCCAGGCTCAGCATAGAGCCCAAAGCAGGGCCCAATCCCACAACTCTGAGATCATAACCTGAACAGAAATCAAGAGCTGGACGCTCAACCAAGCTACCTGCGGGAGCCCTGAGTGAGAGAGGATTTTTAAAATTTACTTTTAAATGTGCAAGACTGTGTGAGAGCCATCTCACATTTATCTGGTTGATTTAGTGTGGGGATTGGGATAGGGGAGCTAAACCTGAACATAGTCCCAACAAAGAGTTAACATTTAATACTTTACTAAGAAGTATGAAGGAGGGAAAGAGATCCATATAAGAGGCGCAAAATTTAGCTTTCAAGTCATTAACAAAGGAAAAGAGAATGAATCTCAACAACCACCAGAAAGAGTTCAACTACAGGGAACACGGTTACTACCGACAGGAATGTGAACGAATAAAGGGTACCTTCAGGCCAACTCTGTAGCCCTATAGGGAATTACAATGGTTTAGAGGCACTACAAATAATGCAAAGAGGTAGAAATATTTGTCCTTCAGATAAAAAGTTATTTTCAGGTACTCTTCCCTCTGGGAATGGAAGGATTCAAAATAGGATGAATGACTCAAAGTTTCTGCAATTAATTTATAATGAAAAGATATGAAAGCTACAAAGGGGCAACATCAGAACTTTTAAATACCTGCCTAAGGTCAATAGAGATTTCCTACTCTCAAAACATCTTAAAGGTAACATTATGGAATAAAATGATGATACTGATATTTCAGTATTTATTTGTTTAGTACCCATGTTAGATATGCTGTTCATAATTTTCTAACTTTGTTCAGCCTGCAAGGTCCAAGTCTGAGGTTACACTGTCCTTTTCACTGGAGCCTCCTGGGGTAGTTGGGCTCCAAGATAATTAAATTAACTTTGAACATATATATATGGAATCTAGCACTGATAAAATGAAGGCAGTCAGATTCTCAGGCAAGGACTGGGACCCAGACCTGGGAATCTCACTCTTCCTTTCCTTTCTTAATTCCTCTACAACACCATCTTTCAGTGTACCCCTAGCTCACCCAGACTATCACAACTCAAATGTGACCTCTGGGCCAAAATTATAAGAAAAAATAGTAGGTTGATTAATACTCCAGGAAACTGGTATTAAGTTGATATCAAATCAAAACACTTAAAAAAGAGTTTTAAGCAGGGAAAGAATGTATTTGGAATATTTTGTAAAATTATGGTTGACTTAAAATGTTAAATTTTAATGTTAAGGTAGCATATGACATTTTGAGTAAGTCTTAAGACATAAATGAGTCTGATTTCTGACTCTGAAAGTCATTATAATAACAGTATTAAAACAAATACACCAAATATATCCAGTAAAATTTTCTTAGGGAAACAGACGTTAGGTCCTATGATGGTTGTGATAAACTGAGTTTGTTCAACCTCCATTTTATCTTCCTTCTTTATAGTGTGCCTCTTATGTTAAAGAGACAGGAAAGCTAAAGGTAAGATTTCCCAAATTATTTTGCAGCTCGAGTGCTAGATATAAACTGGGCTTTTTCTTTTTCTCTTCCTTCCTTCATTTTTTTCCTTTCTTATCTCCTCCTTCCCTCCCTTCCTCCCAGTATGTGTTACCGGCTTTCTGGTCATGCAGAGGCAATTATAGTAGAGACAGTGGATAGATTCTGAGTTACAGTCCCACTGCACCAGCTTTGTGGGTTACTGAGAGGCAGCTGTGGTGATGGTCTCCTGATTCTTACGTTGTTGCTTATGATTGTGATCATGTGTTCTCAGATTCAGCTTGATAGACACTGGGTTCCTCATCTTCCACTATCCTCCCAGGCTGATGTCCCAACATCCCCTGGCCTGTCTTCACCAAGAATCTTATTAGGTCAGCTTAACCAAAACCCCTCAAACCCCAGGGTCTCCTCTTAGAAACGAAGTTCCCACTTGCCGGTGCTATAATTACAACTGAGCCTGGTTCTACACAAAGATCTCTTTTCTCCTATTTTGATGGTTGGGATTAAAACCTGTTTTTATTGCTTAAATACTATCTAGCTCTGGTTTTTAATAGTATCTCCCATATATACATGAGGTATACATGTTAACAAACTTGTTTTTTTTCTTGTTAATGTATCTTTTAGTACCAAGGGTCTTAGTCAAGAACTCACAAGGGCAGAAGGAAATTATTTTTGTTCCCTGCATTCCCTGTTCGTAAAATCATTTCTAGAACACAGAGATGAGAAACTGACTCATTTAAAGGTGAGCAGTAAAAGAATTCATGGATTAAAAGATTCAGTATTGTAAAGACCAGGTGAGTCTCTCTAAATCAAGCTACAGATTCAAAGCAATCCCAGTCAGAATCTCAGTAGGTTGTTTTTCAACTGAAACTGACAGGCTGTTTCTAAAATTTATTTGGAAATGCAAAGGACCAAAAATAGACAAAGCAACCCCGAAGGAAAATAAAGCTGAAAGGTTTTTCCTACCAGACACTAAAACCCATTATAAAAAGTTATAGTGATTAAATTAATGTGTTATGGCACAAGAATGGTCAAACTGATCAATGGAAAAGAGAGTATCCAGAAATAAAGCCACACATTCAAGGTATCCTGATCTATTACAAAAGCAACACAGTAGGTAGTTCAGTGGGAGAAAGAATCACCTGCTGAGTAAATACGAGTTAATGGGACATCCATTCAGGGAAAAAAAAATAATGTTGATCTTTATTTGATCTTCACTTGATCTTTACTTGACCATATAAAAATCAGTTCAGATGGATGACAGATCTAAAGGCAAAAGGTAAAATGAAGCTTTTAAAAAAAGTATCTGTCTAACCTTAAAGTAGGCAAATATTTCTTTAAAAGCACTAACCACAAAAAGAAAAAGGTTTAATTGGATTATAAGAGTTAAGAGCTTCTGTTCATTAGAAGACACTATTAAGGGGTGCCTGGGTGGCTCAGTGGGTTAAAGGCTCTGCCTTCGGCTGGGGTCATGATCTCAGGGTCCTAGGATCAAGCCCTGCATCTGGCTCTCTGCTCAGCAGGGAGCCTGCTTCCCTTCCTCTCTCTCTGTGGGTCTCTGTCGACTTGTGATCTCTGTCAAATAAAATCTTAAAAAAAAAAAAAGACACTATTAAGAGAGTGCCACATATATTCTGAGATATTTGAGGTATATATATATCCAGACTGGTATCCAATATATGTAAAGAACTCCTTCAAATAAGTACAAGAGATAGCAGAACTGAAAAATATGCAAAAAACATATACTGGCTTTACAAAAGTGGATTTTACAATGGATGGGTTCATAAGCATATAAAAAGACTCTCTTTTTTTTATCAGGAAATGCAAATTAAAGGCAAGAGGACAGACCAGAAGGCTAACAAGAAAGACTAATATTAGCAAGTGGTGGTAAGGATGTAGTAGAACCAGACCTCTTATATACTGCTGGTAGAGGAGTATAAACTGGTACAGCTGGGTTGGAATAGTATTTGACAAAATCTACAAAAGGTGAATATGTGCATCTCCTATGACTCAGTAATTTTACTTCTAAGTATATACTCAACAGAAAAACGTTCAACAAAACGTATATTCTAAGCGGCACTATTCATAATAGTCCCAAATGGGAAACTACCCAAACCATGAACTGTAGAACAGACTGAAAAGTTGTCATACATTCACAGGGAATACTATGGAGAAATAAAAAATGCTCGCATGACAATACAGATGAACCTAACAAAACCAGAGAGCAAAAAAAGTCAGCTAAAAAAAGAGCATATACAAATGCAATTGCACAGTGGAGGCAAAACTAAGGTAGTTATTACAAGTCCGAATAATGGTTTTCTCTGAGGTGGGCAGGACTGACAAAGGAAATAAGAGGTAAGTAACTTCTGGTGGGCTCGGTGATGTTGTTTCTTGATTTGGCTATTGATTACATGGGTGTATTCAACATGTTAAAATTTGTCAATCTGCACATTTATGATTTGTATACTTTTCTTATGAATATTATCCCTCAATAAAGATCATATGATAAAAAGCAAATAAACAGCAAATTGGAAATGATTTTCTACAAGTGTAATAAGGTTAAGTAACACATGAAGAACTCATGCAAATCAATTTTTTTTGTTTTTGCAAATCAATAAAGAAATATTTTATTTATTTGTTTGAGAGAAAGAGAGAGATAGAGCAAGTGAGCAAACGAGCAGGGGGAAGAAACGAGAACCTGAAGCAGACTCTGCACTGCGCTGGAAATGGGGCTCGACCCATAACTGCGAGATCATGATCCCAGCTAAAACCAAGAGTCAGATGCTTAACTGATTGAGCCATCCACGTGCCCCTACAAATTAATTTTTAAGAAGCTGGCATCAAGGGGTGCCTGGATGGTTCAGTTGCTTAAGTCTTGGGACTCTTGATCTGGGGTCAGGTCATGATCTCAGCGTGGTAGATTGAGCTCTCTTGGCTTCAGGCTTCAGGTCTGCACTGGCAGTGGAGCTTGCCTAAGTAAGATTCTCTGTCTCTCCCTCTGCATCGCGCCCCCAACCTCACCAAAGAAAAAAATTAAAAAAAAAAAAAAAAGAAGCTAGCGTCTAAGAGGAAAATGAACAAAATACACAAAAAGAACATGCAAAGAAAGAAAAAAAATGGTTCCAATGAATCCATAAAATATGAATTAGAACAATGGAATGATATTTTTCCCTGCCAAATTAGCAAAGATTAAAAGAAATTTAAAAAGCCATTGCTGAGGATTTGGTGAAATTGATATTCTTATTCCTAATGGAAATGTAAGATAGTATAACCTTTTTGTATGAGTCTTTAAAAATTGTCATATCCTTTTGACCCACTAGTTTCATGTCTAGAAATTATTCTAAGGAAAAATCAGAGCTGCAGTTAAAGATGGAATCATATCAGTGTTATTACAACGGTGTTTTGAAACAATTTAACTGTCCATAATGGAAAAACTGTTATATTAAAATACACACACATGCTGGAATATTATGTTATCAATAATGTTTTCAAAGAGTAATGAATGAAGACTCATGAAAATTTTAAATGAAAAATACATACAAAATTCTACATGCTATGATACCTTTTGCTTTAAAAAATGTCACACGCTAAACATACACTTGCTTTAAAAAAAGTCTGTAAGAACACAATATTATAATGTTAATGGCAGCCATCATTGATTGGTAGGATAAAGGATGATTTTAATTTAATGGTTTATTTTCTACAATGAAATGTGTTTTTTTGAGCATTACTATTATATTCAGAAATCTAAGAAAAAATAGGGTAAAAACAAAACAAAACAAAAAAAACATCCGCCTGGCTTTCTTTACCCTAGAAATCTGAGCAACCTAGATTTTTGTCTCCTTCAGCTCCCACCTTCAATATGTAACAGTTTCCTTGATTTTACCTGTAATTCTAAGAATTACCTGTCCAAGCCATCATTCCATTATTTCTTCTCTCATTTCCAAAATTCAGATACTTGTCTTCCCAAATGAGCTCCTCGAATCCACTGTTCGTTTTGGTAAAACGACCTCATCTTCCACTACTTCTACATTCTAGCCACATCAAACCACTTTATATAGCGACCCTCCACGCTCAAGCCTCTGGAAAAATCCACGCCAGGTACCTTCACACCTCCTAACCTTGGCATGCTCAGTTCTCTCTCCCGGGAATGCATTTTCTCCATTCGTTCTAATCCGATTCATAGTTACCATGTACCTCCGATATCCTTTTCTGGGTGTAGCTTCTCTGAGACCACACCAACAGAGTGCCGTTTCCACATCAATCCTCCAGTAACAGTTAATACATATTTCGACATTTATCATTCTGCACTCTTTAATAGCTAGCTTTCCCAGTGTATGGAATAAGCCATTTCTTTTTAAAAATTCCTTAAAATCTGGTTGGATGAGTGAACATAGAGCATACATATATGCAATATATCTACACTGCGTGTGAGCTTCACCTGTATCGGATAGATAAACGGCAATAAAACACTCGCCTGCCTTTTTTTTTTTTTCTTCCTCCATTCAAGATGGCAGAGAACGTCTTAAAATAGTCCCACACAAAAGCACTCACACCCAGAGCCTCGAGTCAGAGGAACTGGCTACACCTAGCGCCAACAGCAAAGGACAAAAGAATTGAACCTAGATGTTGAGATGGCTCGGTCCTAATCACTCTCAGTAGGTCCCCATACAGATTTTCCAACGTGTTAGAAAACTGGCACCTGCTGCCTTCATTAACGAGGACCACGCCTCGATCGGGAACATTGACCTGAGCCACTTCTGGATACTGACCCAAAAAATCGAGGATGAAAAAGGGGGAGGCTAAGCAGTACTGAGGAGTATCCAAAATGCACGATTGGGCCCCGCCCCACCCGGGCACAGAAGCCCCGCGGCGTATCCATCTCCCGGGAAGGAACAGGCAGGGCTCCGGACCACCGGCCTAGCAACCGGGGCCCCAGCTGAGAATTCTGGGCGGGCCTGAGGCGGAGATTGCCGCGGCGAGGGTGCCCGGGGCTACACCTGTCAGGAGACGACCAACTCTAGGCCCCGAAATCGCCGAGATTCGGTGACCCAGGCTGGTAAGAGCTTCGCCGGATCCCTTCTCCCGGGATCGGCCCTTCGCCTTCCCCCTTGACCTTCTTAAACAAAGGCAATCCACACCCACCGCCATTTTCCCCTTACCTCAAAAACCACCTCTTCGTCAAACTCTGGTGTCATCCTTCTCCGCCATGCCACCCGCCTCAGCACGATGGGAAATGAAGGCGGGAGAACAGGCAGCACCCCGGCTTCTGCTACAGAACGGTCTCTTCTGTTCAGAAAACTACAATTCCCAGAATGCTCGCAGCTCACGCCCCCTTTTCAGGACCACTTATTGGAACAGAGCATGAGCGTGTGGGCGGGAGGGGCGGGAGCGGGCGGAAGCTCGAGCCCGCTGATTGGAGGAGCCTGGAGCTTTTGTCCGCCTTTTACGGCCGCGACTAGCAGGGGGCGCCTGAAACACTGATTTTTTATTTTTTATTTTTTTTGGAGCTGGAGAGGAGCACGCGCCGGCGGAGCCGCGGTGAGCCTTGCTCGTGCCCGCGCCTGGCCGTCCTCTCAGAGCTCGGCTGGGTGGCGCTCGTGCCCGCCCGCCGCCTGCGGCTCGCGCCCGGGAGCGCCGCCGGGTCCCTGAAGCCGGTCGCGTCCTTTGTGCGGCGCTCGGGTTGCGCCGCTGGGCAGCGGGACGGAATGCGGGCGCTGCGGAGTCTCTGCTCTTCTGCTCAAACTCTCGAAACAATGGAGTGTAAGAGGAGCTTGGACTGAGGGGGGCGAGCGGGGAAGCGAGCTGCACGGGGAATCATGACTTCTGCCGCGGGTAAGTGACGGCGCTCGCGCTGCCGCCGGAAAGTTTGGAGGGAGCGCTGCTAGTCTTGGGCTCTGGAGCAACTTTCTCCTCACGGGTGCGTTAACGGTGTTCCCCCTACCTTTCCCGAGGGCTGAGCAAATGGGGGAGCGGACGGCTTGTGCCTCCGGATTTTCTCGTCCCTTCCTGCGGAGAGGGGCTGGTTGGAAATGGGGTGTCTCTTGGGACCTCCCTTTAAGCGGACACCCGTGTTGGGAGCTCTTTGCGCCAGGTGAATCACGGAATGTGACGAGGGAGACATTTGCTCGTCCCTCCTAAAGTCTGGGGGACTTCGCATTTGCGTGTGGAAGTAGTTTAGGTTCCCATGTTAAGAAATCAGTTCTTCTAGGAAAGGCAATGTTCCCGGACGGCTGAACTCAGCCACTGTGCTGAGTCGCTGTGAACCTAGTCTCTGCTGGAAACCCTGACCTTTACTGGCCGGAGAACTTTAGACAGTGTGACTCCAGCCCTGGTGGTTTTCCCTCTGTTACCTGAAAAGCAGGGGCGTAGAATTGTCTGTCGATGGCAGTTTTTTTGCTCCTCTTCACCCAGTTTTTATGGATTTTTTTTTTCTCTTTCTACCTGGTTAGTGTAAACGAACCCTTATTTTCTGTCTGCCTTCCAGAGTCCTTTCTCTGCCTCCAAATGACAAAGCCTGTAATTTACCTTTGTGTGGAGTTTGAGCAATTCTCGACGTTGTATTTCTAAACAATCTTAAGAAACAGTTCTTATTTTCTGAAAATAATTAGTAAAGTCATTGCAGATAACTATTAAAATCACTTTATAAGACCATAGGTTAATTTTTTAAACCAGAACTTAGTAATATATGGAGTATTGTGGGTTTTTTTCTATGTGTTTTTTGGCCATGTTCAAAGAAAAACACGTTTCACTAGAAATTTTATAGAAAAACGATGTAAGGCTTCCCCTCAAACTTGCTTCTAGAATCAGCACTTAAGCACAATTAAACTTTCTTTGCTTTTCTTGGCATTTGTTTTAAATTCCTGCAACTTGAAGCTGTCAAACAGCACTCTAAATGTTCTGATTTGTATTATTTCTAAAACAGATATATTGGAGCGTTGCGTCGCTCGATGTAATCCGATTACAACTAACAAGGCGAGAAGTTAGCCAACAGCAATAAGAAAGCAAGGAATGAAGTATATCGGAAGATGTTGTGCATGTTTCCTTTTTAATGTTACATGTATGTAGAGGAGATATGTTACCATATACTATGGAAGTTAAACTCTCTTTTCCTTACTAAGGGAAGACTTTCTACTTACTTGAGGTGAACTATTTTCATCTTAAATTTCTGTGCCTCACCATTCAGTTTTTCTTTATTACTGACCCAATCCAGTTAGTTAAAATTTTAAGTGGTCGGATATTTAAAAATCTTTCTGGCCATTTTAGCCTTCCCCTCCTTCCAAGTGTCAAACACATTTAAAATATTCATACCTTAAATGTATCATTTTAAGTTCTAGCCCTAACAGTTGATAATGAACAGGTACAGGAACATTTAAGTTGACATTTAGATGTGTGAATCTGATCTAAGGTTCGGTCTGGAAGTTTATGATGCTTTCATTTGACTTACCGGAGAATGATGCAAGCTATTTTTATATTTTATCAACTTTACAATTAAAGAAATCCACAGACATTTTTGTGGTGTTTAAAAGAGGAACACTTCCTGTGTTTAGCTGAGTTAGTTGGTTTTTAGCCTGGCTTGCTGAGAAGCATTAACTACCTTTTTGTTCACCCATCTGTTGAGATTTTTTATAATTCTTTCTCATGTCTAAATGGAGAATATGGAAGAAAACTGGGGTTTTATTTCCATTCTTTTCTTACAAAATTATGTGGTCATCATTCTTACAAGCTCTTTATGATGCTTTTTTTGGTACAATAATAAAATTCTTTAAAACTTTAGGAATATTATTTGTAGTTGGGGAAGGGGATGTTTATGTTGAATCTAATCTGTGGTATTTGGGATGGTTGTCTTAATTTTAAAAAATAAGATAGATAATAAAAAATAAAAAAATTAAAGAAATGTTGTAGAACATTTTGCGTTACAAATATCCTAAAGGAGAGCTTGCTTTTTTTTTCTGCATCTGTGAATGAGTATGCCCATAATAGAGATTTTTAAATTATTCTAGTCAGTTTGTGAAAAAGGAAAGAGATCATCAGTGTATATTTTATATTCTTTAAAACAGATACAGCCTCATTAATGCCTGTGTTTTGCCTTTTGGCTGATCCAGTAGCTAGGAAAGTGTGTACGTGAACCACAGCCATCTGTGTGTAACAGATGACAAGTATGTTTGTAATAGTAAAATGGTACCGGTGCTTTACTTTCTTACCTTATTTTCCCCTGGAGCCAAACAGCTGTGTAAATAAAAAGATTTGCTGCTTTGCTCTACAGCTTTTGGGTCTAAATGTTGATACAGTATTAAAATCCAAAGGTGCTGGGTGCATTTCCAAACATCATGCACTTATTTCAAGAGTGACAGAAACAGGCTGTAATATAATGGCTTTTTATTTTTTGAGTTGTGTTTCTTTCAAAATAGAGCCACTAAATACTACTACTACTACGACTACTACTACTAAGAAATGATTTTGGATATTGCTGTACCAGTGACTTAAACACTTGTTCTTACTAATAATTAAAAACTTATTCAGTAATCCTGCTGAAGCTGATTCCTGCTAACTTTTCAAAATATTGTTCTACATTTAAATGGATACTGATTTTTTTTAAAAGAAATTTCCTGTTACTGAGGCATATTAAAGGGTATGTATATGTGGCAGCTTTGTCTATTCCCAGGCCCTGTTTTCAGTATTGAGAATAGAGCAATGTATTAAAATGCCTCTTCTCCTGGAGCTTGCCTTCTAGTGGTGAAGACTGACAAAATTATTCTGAAGAAATATCACATGGAGAAAAGGGACTACAGAAAGTAAGGATTCTCCTGAAGCAAGGATCACATAAGTTATAATCTCAGAATCATATAGGATTTAGAGATCTGTTCCACATCCTCATCTACAAGGAAACTGAGGCAACCAGATCTTTGAGTTATGTTATCTGCTACCTCCAATACACAGTTTATGAGTAGCAGGCTGAAGTTCACAGTTATTTATTTAATTAAATGAGTATGTGTTGAATGTTAGGTGTATAATGCTATGCTATATTCGTTGGGAATCAACCACAGCTCATAAATAGTTACTTGAATTTCTGCAACACTAAGGATAGGGATTTATGACTCTTGGAAGAGGACTCATAAAACACATTTAAAGAAGAGTAAAACTGATACCAAAGATTAAAAAACAATGTAACTAAAACGCAAAAATTGATCGGTTAAATGGCTTTTGACAGTACACTAAGATTCAGAAAGTAAAAGATTGATTTGATGAGACTGGGTTTTTGCTTTGGGGTATTTTTTAGTTATGGAAAATACACATAAATTTACCGTCTTTGCCATTTTTAAATGTATAGTTCAGTAGTGTTAAAGACCCTCAAGTTGCCTTGCAACAAATCTCCAGAACTCTTTCCATCTTGCAAAACGGGCTTTTTTTTCTTTATAAGTCCTTCAAAAATCCCAGAGGTAGGATGTTTTAAGAATGGTTATGGAAGTCAACGTGACAGCTTGTCAGGTTTCATTATCTGGGGTAGGGTGGGAGGTTTGGAAAATGCCTTGGGCATTCCTACTTTGTCTTAAGACTTAATAGGTCAGGAGTTTAATAGACTATTATAGCAAGGTTTATCTTCAGCCTTTGAATGGTTTTACAGTTTTTTTTTACGTAAACAAAAATAACGTGCTTATTAAATAGTTAACTGAAATTGTATAGCTTTGGGAATTTATATTAATTTATTTTGGAAGTATTTTATTATCTTTATCAGGACAGTACACCCAGGAATTGAATGAGAAAGCATGTGTTATCATGTGACCTTGGCTTGGGAAAATGGTTGGTAAAAGGAAATAGAACACCCTATCCTCCCCCAACCCCAACTTTCCTCTAATACCTTACCAAATGTTGTGACTTCTCTTGAAATTTCCTTTGTTGAAAAAAAAAAAATCATCACTAAATGAAGTATAATGCCTCTGTATATTCAAATACTTAATGTCCAAAAGATATTTTGAAAAATTGGTTTTTTTTTTCCAGTAAATCTAGCTTTTATTAAGCTTTAAATCCTGTTGAAGAACAAACATGAAGTGTAAGACTAAGATAAAATAAAGTATTTTTACTTCAGGTGTCCTTGGGGAAATGTGACTAGGTGATAGTGATAGTATAGGTGGAAAAACTTAAAAGAACTGAAAAAAAAAAAAAAAACCAGATGTTTGAGTTCTATATAATTTTCATCTTATAGGTCTTTTGTATGAGGCTTTTGTTAGGTGACTTTAGGCTAGGACCAGGTCTGTACAAAACTAACATAGTATAATTGGTATTTATTTAAGAAAAATAGGTGTTTGTTAAGTGCTTTTGATATAATGTTAGGAAAGGATTGCTACAGTAGAAATTGTCTTTGAAATGCTCTAGAAGAGTGCTTATTAATAAAGGGAACACAGTATATTCACCTGTGGAACTTAAAAGAAGTACGCATGTCCAGGCTGTATGCCCAGAAACTCTGACTGATCAGACATGTAGTTGAACCTACACACATGATTTTTTAAAAAAATAAAGCTCTGTGAGGGATTATAATGAAAATTCCCAGTAATATTCCCCATACAGAGAAATACCAACTTCATAATGAATCAAATAATATAGAGGAACTAGTTTTGTTTGTAAGTTTGGAAAATTTCTGATTTCTGTATTCCTTTTTAGGATAGTTTTGGGGGTTCTAGTGAAGTAGATTCTTGAGAAAAGGCACTTAGACAACTCTATGGTATATCACTGAGGTAGAAGAATACCACTACTTATTGATATATAATGTTAAAGGGTTTCATGTCTATATAACTGAGACAAATTCATTCAGCACTCAGCAGATGAACTAAAATACTACTTTCTTCTTCTATACCAATGATTTCATTTAGTGTCCACTGAAGATACGGTAATCTGTTCCAGAATTAGAAGAAAACTTTATTGGACTTGCTAAGAAATGTACACTGTACCCAGAGCTTTGTATATTGGAATTGAAGGTCAATTTAAGGAATTTTCAGGAGTAATGTGGACTCTTCAATGAAATATAATCTACCTAGTAAAATGCAAGCTCACCATGTTATCAAAAAAAGTAAAAATGTTATCAAATTTATTTATTTATCATCTTTTGCTTTGGCGTTTTTTGTTTGTTTTTTAGCATCATATTATTGTTTTTTCCTTTCTAGAGATTAAGAAGCCACCAGTGGCCCCTAAGCCAAAGTTTGTGGTAGCAAATAATAAGCCAGCTCCACCTCCTGTTGCACCCAAACCCGATATTGTGATTTCTAGTGTTCCACCATCAACAAAGAAAACCAAACCAGCAATAGCCCCGAAACCAAAAGTTCTGAAGGGCTCACCTGTTAGAGACATTGGGCAGTCAGCATCAAGGAAAATCATTGTAAACCTGGAAGAGCACAAACAGGAATTACCTGAAAATGCCGACAACTCTGACTGTAGAAATGTAGGGCATCAGAGCAGTAATTATATTTTACCAATGTGTTCCTGCAGTTCTCAGTGTGTCCATAAACTTGGGAATAGAGAGAATTTGTGTGTAAAGCAACTTGTTTTAGAGACCCTGGAAACGCATGAAAACTTAGAATATAGTAAAATTGAGGAGTCCTCTTCAGCCGTAAAAACAAGGAGTAGATGTGATTCTAATGTTGAGAATGTCAAGAGCCAGAGTGAAGTCGTTTTAAAGGCAAACATCCTAGAAGAGAAGCTCAAAGATGTTTTAACACAACGAACATCACCTTTTATTTCCCTACCGAAGCACAGATCCACAGACAGCCCAGAAATTAATGATGGCTATAATTCCAACAGACAATTCAGAATTGAGTTTGCAGATTTGTCACCTTCCCTGTCCAGCTTTGAAAAAGTTCCTGATCATCACCATTGCCACCTACAGCTTCCTAGTGATGAAACCTATCAGCCTAGCAGTGATAAAAGCAATACTTGCTTTCATTCATCTGGACAAGAAGCTCTGGAAAATGGTAAAAGTAGTACTTTTTTATCTTCAGATGGAGTTAGTAAGAAATCAGAAGTCAAAGACCTCGGTCCCTTAGAAATTCACTTAGTACCACATACTCCCAAATTTCCAACCCCCAAGCCCAGAAAGACACGGGCTGCTCGTCTGTTACGTCAAAAGTATGTAGATGTGCCTAGTGAAAGTACTGAAGAACCAGAGAATTTAGACAGTGACTCTTCTTGTCTTTTAGAAGCTGGTTTGAAAAACGATAAAATCAGTGTTCTTCATCATAATGTTTTGTGTAACCAGGAACAGGTGGACAAAGTGAAGCCAGGAAATAAAAGTGAATTGAATGTGGACTGCAGTGGTGACAGACAAAATTTAGTCAGTCCACAGAAAGCTGTGTGTCCTGAAACATCTTCCTTTGAAAAAATGGAAACAGATTCTAATTTAAGTTCTGACAGCAAGACAATAGATGGTTCTAGTATGTCACTTGCTGTGGACAAAGGGACCAATTTTATAAGGTACAGTACTTTATCTATGAGCCTACCAAAGCAGCTCAAATTAACCTGCAATGAACATTTGCCTACTACCTGCAATGTGGGAGTGTCTGCCCCTCAAATACAAAAGGAATCTACAATAAAAGGTGAAAATTCCTCAAGAATTGTCCCCAAAAAACCTCAAAGACACAGCTTGCCTGCTGCAGGAGTGCTTAAAAAGGCTGCCTCAGAGGAGATTGTGGAGAAAAGTTCTTATCCCTCAAATGAAGAAAATAATTCAGAGAAAGGTCTAGAAAGAAATCACCTTCAGCATGTATGTGCCCAAAACCTCAGTATGTCATCCTCCTTTGATATGCCTAAACGGGCTTCAGAAAAGCCAGTGTGGAAATTACCTCATCCTATTTTACCCTTTTCGGGGAACCCAGAATCCTTAAAGTCTGTCACTACATCATCAAATAGTGAGCTTTCAACTGCCATAACTAAGCCTCGAGCAAAATCATTATCTGCTATGGATGCGGAAAGGTGCACTAAGCCTTGCAAAGACACTCAGAAGAAAAACTCTTTAAAGAAGTTGCTGAACATGAAATTGTCCATCTGCTTCATGAAAAGTGACTTCCAGAAATTTTGGTCCAAGAATAGCCAGCTTGGAAACGCAACTGCAGGCAGCCTCTCAGGTGGGGAGAGGAAAGGAATTGAAAGTGATTGGCATGGCATGTTGGTAGAAGAGAAGAGAAGTAAACCCATCAAGGCGTATTCTGCAGATAACTATAGCTTGGAATCTCAAAAGAAGAGGAAGAAGTCCCGGGGCCAGACCAGTGCAGCTAATGGACCACGAGCTGAGTCTTTGGATGACCAAATACTCTCCAGGGAGTCATTATCTCAGGCGCCTTGCAAATCTGTCACAAGTGGCTGTGCCCCAGAGTATGAAAATGTACGCCATTATGAGGAAATACCAGAGTATGAAAACTTGCCATTTATAATGGCCATAGGGAAAACTCCCGAGTTAGAATGGCAGAATTCCAGAAGCATGGAGGACACTGATGCAAATGTGTACGAGGTAGAAGAGCCATATGAAGCTCCAGGTGGCCAGTTGCAACTTGGACCCAGACATCAGCATTCCAGGTAACACTTAGGTGCCAGATGGACACTGTGCTTTTGCATTTATTACTGAAATTAACCTCCCAAGAATGCTGTGAGATGGGGGGAAATCACTTGGTAAGAGAGTGGTTTAGTTAAGCACATATTAAATTATTTCAAACTGCAGTGTTCTTTTATCATAGTCAGTATGGGTATTTTCAATGCAGGCTTGAAATAGCTGACTTATTTTAGTATCTGATTCAAAGAATTTGAACCAGTGGTAGTGTAGATAGTACAAAGGAGACCTAGAACAGCAAGGTTGCAGGCCTCCAAAGCACCAACGTAGAAGGAATAGCAGGAATTTAGGGGAGGAAATTGGCCAGATCAGTGACGTTTATTTGTTAGGTGTAAGAAATGTGTGCAGTTTGGGGGTGCCTGGGTGGCTCAGTCAGTTGAGTGTCTGACTCGATCGCAGCTCAGGTCTTAATCTCTGTGTCATGAGTTTGAACCGCACACTGGGCTCTACACTGGGTGTGGAGCCTACTTAAAAAAAAAAAAAAAAAGAAAGAAAGAAAAAGGAATTTGTGGAGTTTGAAATCCATGCATTTGCCTATGGTGTCCTCGTCAGTTAAAACCTCGAAATTTACAAAATTTCCTACTCTTACGATTAGTTATTTTGCTTTTTGAAAACTAATTGCTGGCTTCATATGGATATAGGAAAAACACAGGAAATGGAAAGCTATTATCTTTTCTTTCTCATTTTTTAATATGTGTTTACTACCTCTGGTATCCCTTCTCCAACTTTCTTATTGAAACCTTGACTGTCCTTGATGGTCCAGCTCAGCAACCGTTGACTTCATGAAGCTTTTACAGACCTAGTAGGAAGTGTTTATTTCCTATTCTGATCTCCCCATTATGCTGTGGTATCTTTATAGGTTTTATCTCCATTTGTCTTATGGTATAGCTTATACAGTCTGATATTCTGTATTCAGTTTTAAGCTCCACCAAGATTTTGAGTTGTATCTTTTTTTTTTTTTAAGACAATTTTATTTTAATATTCTTAGTTGAAAATGAGTCATATTTTTTATCCCTTATGGGGCCAAATGGGGTTTGGAGGGATGAGTAGGTGTTGGTTGGGTGAAAGAATGAATGAAAAAGAAGGAAAGTAAACACTGCAGAAGCTTTGTTCTCTCTCTGTAGTCTCAAAGAGGGCCTTCGCATTGCATTTAAAGTGTTGTGTGTATAACATAAAGCACATAGGCCCTTTTTGAAGTCTTCATGCTCTTAGGTCATTAACCTCAAAGTAACCTTTGAGTACTTACAGTGGGACTTTTGTAGAAATAGTGACATAGCAGAGGATCAGAGAATTATCAGGTGAATGGAATAAATAAAAATGTCAAGCAAAATTTTATAGTACCAAGTAAAATTGTTCCAATTTCTTTTAGCTTTCAAATGCTTTCCCAGCATGTTTCTTTACTCATCATCTGTGCCCTTCCTCCACTGAGCCATAAAATACTTAGCTTCCTTGCCTGACTTTTCTAATAGCTGACTCCATTCTGCTTACAACTGTCTACTCTGAACATTAGTATTTAGGCAGAAGTCTTTTCCTTGGCATAAATATTTTGACAGAGAATTGAAATTAAGTATCCAGTTTAAAAAAAAATGTGTGTTCTCATGCTTGTTCTTGTCTCCATGAAATAGTTTTGTTGGGATTGCCCTGTTTTAATATGTTTTTGTATATTATGTGGGTGTGTATGTGTCTGTGTGTATCTGGGTGAAAGAGGAATTAATTTGGCTTCTTTATGATATATGATTATCCTTAGCTAAGATGGAGTGTTTTTCTTGAAATTGGAGGTTTCGCCCTCCCATTGGCCTTCAGGCTTAAATCCCAAGGATTTGTCATTATTACTAACACCAGCTGTAAACTTCTGGAATTTGTCCATTTTCTGGTATGCTTCTTACGCAGTGAGGGCACTGCTGCTCTGGTGCTGCTGGGAAACCAGGTTGGAAGGGGTTAATGTACACAGCCAGCCAGTGCAGCTGCACAGCATTGGTAAGGAGGGTTCTTTCTCAAGGCCACAGGAAACTGAGGGCGGCTTTGGACAGGTTACAGGCTGTGAAGTAGGGCAGCCTGGTAGAGACTGAGAGAGCTCTGCTTTTGAATTGGCTTTCCATGGAGATTTTAGTCTAGGCCTGGAGCAGGGAGCCAGGCTTGAGTGACTTGAAGTGTGCCAGCTGAATCCAAAGCCTTCAGTTGTAGGGTCAGACTAACAGCTTTTCCTGGGAGGGTGTACCTTTTTAAAACATTGAATAGATGAAAGAAAGCAAAATCCGAGCCTTCATGAGGAGGATACCTGGACACCTTAAAACAAGGTAAATGAGAAGTGGGACCTGCATTTCGGATGAGCCGATTGGATCCAAATGGACATCCTGTTTGGCAGTCTGGCAGTTGAAAATATTAAGACCTCTGCCTTGGAGTAATTGATTTAAAGTCCAACGCAGTAGAGGTCTAAAATGATAAGAAAAAACACAGATGAACCCTATTTAAGACTCATCTGCTGAAGTGAATAAAAAAGTGTCTTTAACAGTTTCTCAATCCTCAGGAAAGAGATTCTGGATCTTTCCTAGGGGCTGGTTTACGAGACTTAACTGGTTTTTCAGAGTCCACATATACAACCAACCAGATTCTGGATTAGTAAACAGACATTGCCAGCCCTGGGGTGGCTCATGTGGTCACGTTCTTTAGAGTACAGATGTTTCATGAGTCCAACAGCTTAATATTTACTAATTCATAACATGTTTATAATTTATCAGGAAATAATTGTATGTAGTCCTCATACAAACAAGATTGTGTTCTAAAAGTTCATGATAATTTGGAACTTAGAGTGTATTGCCTGCCCAAAGAAGGAGTTTTGGAAATGTTGGTAGAGGACCCAGGTTAGCATCTACATTATATTAACCATTACTATCCTGGCTTTCCCTTCCCCTTTCCTAGGTGAATTCTTCCTCCCAGTGCATGTTTGTGCTGGGGCAGGATCTTCGCCCAGCCAGGGTGGGGTTGAGCACGGTGTCAGAGGAGCAAATCCCCTGGGTCTGAGATGGCAGTGTTTGTGGAAAGGGTGAGGTGACTAAAGAAGAATGAGGAAATTGGGGGCTGGGTTTGCTTTGAGAAAGACTGCAAGGCATTGGGAGTGATAAGGAGAAGGGAAGGCTGGGTGGTTGGGATTTAGTGTGCAATGGATTTTCTTTCCCTCCTTCCTCCTTATTGTTCTATCCCTCTCTTTCCCTCCCCATTCTCCCCTGCGAGATTCTGCTGATTGAGTTTATGACCTCCGGCAAGAATAAGTAGGAGAAAGCAGGAGGAAGGGAGTTGATGGGGGTAAGGAGTGGCTCTGGGAAGCCATCCAGGAAGTTGATGGGGGTAAGGAGTGGCTCTGGGAAGCCCTCCAGCAGGGAAAGGTGAATAGCCAAATCTGAAAGAAGGTAAAAGAGAGTGAAGGGAATTCCTCTGGCCATAGAAACAGTTGCTTTACACATTCTCAGATAGGTTGCCATTTGCTTACTGCTGGGGTTCTCAAAAGCAGTTTTGTTGGGAGCAAGATTGTGAGTAACTCAAGCATTCTGGTGCCATTTAAGTGTTGTTATGAGCTCTTTTTGCCGAAATGTTTCAAGCATGATTATCCTAAAATACCTAGCTGACACCTCTCTCTCACTGGCACGCATGTTAATCAGTGCTCATTTACTTATTTAAGAAGTTTGATTTTTGTAGGGAATTTAATAAATGTGAGCCTTTAATATTAAAGAGTTACAGACAAATCAGCAAAATAATAGTGTGCAAATAAGGGGATTTTCCTCTTGAAATTGTAGCAGATTTTTAAATTCTCTAACCAAGAAGAACTTTCCTTGGAACCTTTCTAGGTTTTTCCTCTGTTGTTTTAGTTCTTTTTATAAGCACTTCAAAGAAAATGAATGATTACTGGATTTTCCTCGGTAACTTGGCAAGCCTTCAGTTTATTTATTCCACAGTCTTGACCATGTGTAAAGCACTTTGCCTTCAGAGCTAAATGGGGGGTGGGGGGGGTTTGGCATTTCCCAGGAGCTTCTGTCCTGTGAGGCAGCAATTATAGGGCAACATGGTTCTGTTGATCCAAGCTCTGTCTGAGTTATACCTCAAGAAAGGTATTAAAGATAACCTCACAGATTTGGTAACACTTGACCCTAGGCTTATAAAATGGACATGATTGAATTTAGCATTTAGGAGGTCATTTTCTAACTTCACTGGTGCTCTGGGGGCTGCATTGCAGACTGAGGATTTCAAAGAGAGGAAATGGAATCAGCCAGTGCGAATGGCTGTTTCTTGAAACTTTGCCCAGAAGTCCCCATCACTTGACAGGTTTTGATTTATCTTCAGGTTTTCCTAAAGTACCAGGATTCAAAATAAATTTCAGAATAATTTCTTCTTAATTAATCAGTAGATTCTTGTTTCTGATGAAAGAATTACGCTTTTGTTTATTTTCTCCCCATTTTAAATACAAAACTGGGCTGAACAAACTGCCAAATTATAAATCCTCTAAAATCCTGTAATGACTTATGTGTTGTAAATCATCAGACCCCATCTAGAAGATACCTCTCTTGGGTTGCATTTACCATCTGGTGGTGTTTTTGCATTTTACTATAATGATTAAAGTATAAATGAATAGCCCTACTAAGCATTTTCATCCTGTCATAGTGAAAGACCCGCGGATCCCCTTACCCAAGAATCCAACACTGCCACTGGATGCAATCAGCAAGAGGTTCTTTATTGTTACGCAGGCGCCTGCGGGTGGTCAGCAGCTCCTGCTAGCTGAGCACACCCGGCTGGGGTGGTGCCGGGTTTTTATAGACAGGTACAAACAAGTTTTGGGTGGGGCGCAACTGATTGGTTGACAGTTAGAACTTTTGAAAAAGGCATACCCGTGGAGTTTGCTGATTGGCTTTGGGGACCCGTGCGCGAAGAGAGAGGCGGGAAGGGGGAACAAGCTGATTGGTTCTGAGGGCCCGCACGCGGGAGGAGAGAGGCAGGGAGGGGGAACAAGAAGGGGGAAGGGAGGAATGCCATCATGGCGTCTTCTATTATTTCTATAAGCCAAGCAGTTACAGAAGGGCAAAAGAGCAATTAATAAGCAATTAATAACCTAATTTACGCCTAAAAGCCAACGGTTCACAGAAAAGGAAACAAGCGGTTAGTTATCCTATCTATCTTCTAGGGGAGGGGTCTTTCAATAGCACCGATATTATGCACAGTTAGAGGGTGAAGGTTAGGCCTCCTATATCTCAAAAGAAGCCCTTTCCTCTGAGTTATTTTCAGCACCAGCTCAGGAAATGTAGAAAATTCGCATGGCTCTTTATCTTTCTTGTGTTGGAATCATAACACACAATTTTGGCGAATCTGTTTGTTTACATACTTACCCTACATTTGGAACTGCAGCTCATTGCGATGGATTTTACTTCTTGGCAATAGGCTTTTCTTTTTTCCCTTCCAAATTAATTATTAGCAATTAGTGAAACTGCAGCTCTATCACTCTGGTCTCATTTCTTGCCAAAACAGATCAGTGATATTTTATCAAATATATATGCTTTTATGTGGTAGAATGTGACTTTATACTTTTAGAAGTATATTTTTAGTCAAGAGATAGAACAAATATCCTACATTGTGATTGTGGGTACACACACACACATACACACATATCCTCTCTAAATAAAAAAACATTATTTTGAGATAGCTGATATTTGCACATTTAGAAATGATTGGTTTTCCATTGCTGTTTTTATTGACTTTTTGAATAGTAAAAGTCTAGAATTTTTATAATTTAGCCAAGCATATTATGATTCTGCTTTTGTAAAATTACTGTCACTTGTATCAGTGAGACAGAAATCGCTTTGCAAAATGAGCTTCTGACCGATTTCCTGGAAAAATGTTCTCAATATGAACCTTTCGGGAAAGAGCACATGTAGGGAAGGGACAAGGAGGTCCTCATTCTTTTCCTAAGCATTTTTAATTCCTGTAAGGACCTGAGAGGTAAAGACAATCTGATAATCCATCAATCTGTATATAGATTGAGCCTACTAATAGGATGTTTGGAATTCAAGGCATTTTTGCAGTAGAAGTAATTGTAAGTCTTGGGTTCCTAGCCAGCACACAAGAACTTACTTAGCTTCTGATATATGAAAAAAATGCAGTGAGACTGACAATGCTAAAACAGAGCAATAAAATAAAGTTTTTATAACTTTTAAATGCTGGTACATTCAAGAAGGTAGAGGGGAGTGTGTTGAGGAAAATATTAAAAGAGGGAAGGAACAGGATGAAGAGGAAGAGAAGGTGAACTTTGACTCACTATCCCTTCAGGTAGATCAGGGGAATTCCAAATCTAGGCTCATATTCTTATGTAGGGGGTAAGTATGTTCCTATTTCAAGCATTCATAACTAATGCCTGTGCTTTGTATATTACTTTTGTAAGCTTTCTGTGTTCTTCCAGACGTTTCTTTTAAATGCATCATCTTTTCCTGGAATTGCATAGATTAATTTGGTATTTAGGGAAAATATTTAAAAAAATAGATAAGTTTATATGAGCCTATTAATTTTAATACTTCTTTTGTAACTGTACTGGGAGGAAAGTATAGCAAAATGTGCTAAGACTCAAAGAGCAGTTCCAGTTGTAACACATTTAGGTATGGGAAGATCTAAAGAGATACTTACTGATCTTTTTATTAAATACTGAGTTTAAAAGTTAAGTTCAAGAACTGAACTGCCTAGTTTGTTCTGGGTGGTATAGAAAAACTTTGGATTCGTTAGTGGATCTCTGAAAGAAAAGAGAAGTATTTGCAAGTATTGACGTCAGGCAGAGATCATCTGTCTTTGGAGTTAATAAAACTTGGGTTGACCAAATAGAGTATAAGGGGGAGTAAAGTGTGATGATAGTATTTCCAGGGAGAATAGCTGTCTTCTGCAGTTTTCTTTTGGATTTCTCAGCCCATGTTTGCATGTATTATAGATCCATTTTGGTTCTATGTAAGTGTGAACTGGAGTAAGGTTGTATTTGGTGTTATCATATCTTTTATCGAGAAGAAATTGAATCATGGTGATTGTGACTTCAGAAAAAATGGACAACTAAACTGCACCTGGATTAGTGGTCTGAGCCCTAATGTCTGAGGGCCTGTTTACCAGACTCTCTCATTTATCAAAGTATTTTGGTTTTTGCTTCAGGAAAGGTGAAATAATAAACACTGAACAAAGAAAGTCAGTTTCCCCCGAAAGTTTGGATAAAAATAAAAAGGAAAACAAACACGTTTAGCCTTTTTCTGTTTTAAATGGTACAACTGCTTATTCTTTAGCTCCTGTGGATTCCATTGAAAACTTTGTTTTACTTAGGTCATATATTTTTTGAAGTTTCTTGGTAACATATTTATGGCAGTTGATATATTTTGGCATATGGTAGTATTACCTAAAACATTAGGAATTAAAGAATAAATTTGACTTTTAATAAATTTAAAATGGCTTGTTCTTTGTTTTCTTCATCTGAAGGGCAATTCTGATTTGAACTGTTTGGCAATTATAATTTCAAGTCCAGGAAAGTTGGTAAAACATTTAAAGAAGGAATAATTGGTAACTGTTTCTCCTGTCTTTCTTTTGGTCTTTAGATGTAATCACAGTCACAAGTCAACAGAAATTTCAATTTAAATGACTACGTGTTTCAATTCTTAAATTTTCTTTGCATGGTTCCACTGTTAGAGAAGCATGAGGGGAAAACACAATTCCTCACTAGGGATCACTAGCCCTGTTAGGTTGTGGGAAGGACTCAGGACAGGGGAGGGAGGAATGAATAATGAGATTGTTCATTGAGTCCAGATATAACTTACTTGGTGTCAAGTTTGGGTGAGGAAACTTAAATGGGGTCTTTTGGGTAGTTTGAGAAATTTGGAAAGTTAGGTATGCTTTTTAGCTGTTTTAGGTCAGTTGTAGTTATAAAATCAATAAATTTTAGAACTAAAGGAGTCATTACAAATCACCCAGTGCAGCCACCTCATTCACTGATGAAGCCAAGCCCACCAAGACTTGTTTACTTTCCCCACACCACAGAGATGGGAAATGGCAAAACCAAAGGCTCCAACCTGCTGCTTCAAAATACCACATTGCCCTTTCTTTCTTTTTTTTTTTTTATTTTTTATAAACATATATTTTTATCCCCAGGGGTACAGGTCTGTGAATCACCAGGTTTACATACTTCACAGCACTCACCAAAGCACATACCCTCTCCAATGTCCATAATCCCATCCCCTTCTCCCAACCTCCCTCCCCCCAGCAACCCTCAGTTTGTTTTGTGAGATTAAGAGTCACTTATGGTTTGTCTCCCTCCCAATTCCATCTTGTTTCATTGATTCTTCTTCTACCCACTTAAGCCCCCATGTTGCATCACCACTTCCTCATATCAGGGAGATCATATGATAGTTGTCTTTCTCCGCTTGACTTATTTCGCTAAGCATGATACGCTCTAGTTCCATCCATGTTGTCGCAAATGGCAAGATTTCATTTCTTTTGATGGCTGCATAGTATTCCACTGTGTATATATACCACATCTTCTTGATCCATTCATCTGTTGATGGACATCTAGGTTCTTTCCATAGTTTGGCTATTGTGGACATTGCTGCTATAAACATTTGGGTGCACATGCCCCTTTGGATCACTACGTTTGTATCTTTAGGGTAAATACCCAGTAGTGCAATTGCTGGGTCATAGGGCAGTTCTATTTTCAACATTTTGAGGAACTCCATGCTGTTTTCCAGAGTGGCTGCACCAGCTTGCATTCCCACCAACAGTGTAGGAGGGTTCCCCTTTCTCCGCATCCTCGCCAGCATCTGTCATTTCCTGACTTGTTGATTTTAGCCATTCTGACTAGTGTGAGGTGATATCTCATTGTGGTTTTGATTTGTATTTCCCTGATGCTGAGTGATATGGAGCACTTTTTCATGTGTCTGTTGGCCATCTGGATGTCTTCTTTGCAGAAATGTCTGTTCATGTCCTCTGCCCATTTCGTGATTGGATTATTTGTTCTTTGGGTGTTGAGTTTGCTAAGTTCTTTATAGATTTTGGACACTAGTCCTTTATCTGATATGTCATTTGCAAATATCTTCTCCCATTCTGTCAGTTGTCTTTTGATTTTGTTAACTGTTTCCTTTGCTGTGCAAAAGCTTTTGATCTTGATGAAATCCCAATAGTTCATTTTTGCCCTTGCTTCCCTTGCCTTTGGCGATGTTCCTAGGAAGATGTTGCTGCGGCTGAGGTCGAAGAGGTTGCTGCCTGTGTTCTCCTCAAGGATTTTGATGGATTCCTTTCGCACATTGAGGTCCTTCATCCATTTTGAGTCTATTTTTGTGTGTGGTGTAAGGAAATGGTCCAATTTCATTGTTCTGCATGTGGCTGTCCAATTTTCCCAGCACCATTTATTGAAGAGGCTGTCTTTTTTCCATTGGACATTCTTTCCTGCTTTGTCGAAGATGAGCTGACCATAGAGTTGAGGGTCTATTTCTGGGCTCTCTATTCTGTTCCATTGATCTATGTGTCTGTTTTTGTGCCAGTACCATGCTGTCTTGATGATGACAGCTTTGTAATAGAGCCTGAAGTCCGGAATTGTGATGCCACCAACGTTGGCTTTCTTTTTCAATATCCCTTTGGCTATTCGAGGTCTTTCCTGGTTCAATATAAATTTTAGAATTATTTGTTCCATTTCTTTGAAAAAGATGGATGGTACTTTGATAGGAATTGCATTAAATGTGTAGATTGCTTTAGGTAGCATAGACATTTTAACAATATTTATTCTTCCAATCCAGGAGCATGGAACATTTTTCCATTTCTTTGTGTCTTCCTCAATTTCTTTCATGAGTACTTTATAGTTTTCTGAGTATAGATTCTGTGCCTCTTTGGTTAGGTTTATTCCTAGGTATCTTATGGTTTTGGGTGCAATTGTAAATGGGATTGACTCCTTAATTTCTCTTTCTTCTGTCTTGTTGTTGGTGTAGAGAAATGCAACTGATTTCTGTGCATTGATTTTATATCCTGACACTTTACTGAATTCCTGTACAAGTTCTAGCAGTTTTGGAGTGGAGTCTTTTGGGTTTTCCATATATAGTATCATATCATCTGCGAAGAGTGATAATTTGACTTCTTCTTTGCCAATTGGATGCCTTTAATTTCCTTTTGTTGTCTGATTGCTGAGGCTAGGACCTCTAGTACTATGTTGAATAGCAGTGGTGATAATGGACATCCCTGCCGTGTTCCTGACCTTAGCGGAAAAGCTTTCAGTTTTTCTCCATTGAGAATGATATTTGCGGTGGGTTTTTCATAGATGGCTTTGATGATATTGAGGTATGTGCCCTCTATCCCTACACTTTGAAAGGTTTTGATCAGGAAGGGATGCTGTACTTTGTCAAATGCTTTTTCAGCATCTATTGAGAGTATCATATGGTTCTTGTTCTTTCTTTTATTGATGTGTTGTATCACATTGACTGATTTGCGGATGTTGAACCAACCTTGCAGCCCTGGAATAAATCCCACTTGGTCGTGGTGAATAATCCTTTTAATGTACTGTTGAATCCTATTGGCTAGTATTTTGGTGAGAATTTTCGCATCTCTGTTCATCACCAATATCACAGGATATTGGTCTATAGCTCTCTTTTTTGATGGGATCCTTGTCTGGTTTTGGGATCAAGGTGATGCTGGCCTCATAAAATGAGTTTGGAAGTTTTCCTTCCATTTCTATTTTTTGGAACAGTTTCAGGAGAATAGGAATTAGTTCTTCTTTAAATGTTTGGTAGAATTCCCCTGGGAAGCCGTCTGGCCCTGGGCTTTTGTTTGTTTGGAGATTTTTAATGACTGTTTCAATCTCCTTACTGGTTATGGGTCTGTTCAGGCTTTCTATTTCTTCCTGGTTCAGTTGTGGTAGTTTATATGTTTCTAGGAATGCATCCATTTCTTCCAGATTGTCAAATTTGTTGGCATAGAGTTGCTCATAGTATGTTCTTATAATAGTTTGTATTTCTTTGGTGTTAGTTGTGATCTCTCCTCTTTCATTCATGATTTTATTTATTGGGGTCCTTTCTCTTTTCTTTTTGATAAGTCGGGCCAGGGGTTTATCAATTTTATTAATTCTTTCAAAGAACCAGCTCCTAGTTTCGTTGATTTGTTCTATTGTTTTTTTGGTTTCTATTTCATTGATTTCTGCTCTGATCTTTATGATTTCTCTTCTCCTGCTGGGCTTAGGGTTTCTTTCTTGTTCTTTCTCCATCTCCTTTAGGTGTAGGGTTAGGTTGTGTACCTGAGACCTTTCTTGTTTCTTGAGAAAGGTTTGTACCGCTATATATTTTTCTCTCAGGACTGCTTTGTTGTATCCCACAGATTTTGAACCATTGTGTTTTCATTATCATTTGTTACCATGATTTTTTTCAATTCTTCTTTTATATCCCGGTTGACCCATTCATTCTTTAGAAGGATGCTGTTTAGTCTCCATGTATTTGGGTTCTTTCCAAACTTCCTTTTGCGGTTGAGTTCTAGCTTTAGAGCATTGTGGTCTGAAAATATGCAGGGAATGATCCCAATCTTTTGATACCGATTGAGTCCTGATTTAGGACCAAGGATGTGATCTATTCTGGAGAATGTTCCATGTGCACTAGAGAAGAATGTGTATTCTGTTGCTTTGGGATGAAATGTTCTGAATATATCTGTGATGTCCATCTGGTCCAGTGTGTCGTTTAAGGCCTTTATTTCCTTGCTGATCTTTTTCTTGGATGACCTGTCCATTTCAGTGATGGGAGTGTTAAAGTCCCCTACTATTATTGTATTATTGTTGATGTGTTTCTTTGATTTAGTTATTAATTGATTTATATAGTTGGCTGCTCCCACGTTGGGGGCATAGATATTTAAAATTGTTAGATCTTGTTGGACAGACCTTTTGAGTATGATATAGTGTCCTTCTTCATCTCTTATTATAGTCTTTGGCTTAAAATCTAATTGATCTGATATAAGGATTGCCACTCCTGCTTTCTTCTGATGTCCTTTAGCATGGTAAATTCTTTTCCACCCCCTCACTTTAAATCTGGAGGTGTCTTCGGGCTTAAAATGAGTTTCCTGGAGGCAACATACAGATGGGTTTTGTTTTTTTATCCATTCTGATACCCTGTGTCTTTTGACAGGGGCATTTAGCCCATTAACATTCAGGGTAACTATTGAGAGATATGAATTTAGTGCCATTGTATTGCCTGTAAGGTGACTGTTACTGTATATGGTCTCTGTTCCTTTCTGATCTACCACTTGTAGGCTCTCTCTTTGCTTAGAGGACCCCTTTCAATATTTCCTGTAGAGCTGGTTTGGTGTTTGCAAATTCTTTCAGTTTTTGTTTGTCCTGGAAGCTTTTAATCTCTCCTTCTATTTTCAATGATAGCCTAGCTGGATATAGTATTCTTGGCTGTATTGTTTTCTCGTTTAATGCTCTGAAAATATCATGCCAGCTCTTTCTGGTCTGCCAGGTCTCTGTGGATAAGTCAGCTGCCAATCTAATATTTTTACCATTGTATGTTACAGACTTCTTTTCCCGGGCTGCTTTCAGGATTTTCTCTTTGTCACTAAGACTTGTGAATTTTACTATTAGGTGACGGTATGTGGGCCTATTCTTATTGATTTTGAGGGGCGTTCTCTGAACCTCCTGAATTTTGATGCTCGTTCCCTTTGCCATATTGGGGAAATTCTCCCCAATAATTCTCTCCAGTATACCTTCTCCTCCCCTCTCTCTTTCTTCTTCTTCTGGAATCCCAATTATTCTAATGTTGTTTCTTCTTATGGTGTCACTTATCTCTCGAATTCTCCCCTCGTGGTCCAGTAGCTGTTTGTCCCTCTTTTGCTCAGCTTCTTTATTCTCTGTTATTTGGTCTTCTATATCACTAATTCTTTCTTCTGCCTCATTTATCCTAGCAGTGAGAGCCTCCATTTTTGATTGCACCTCATTAGTAGCTTTTTTGATTTCAACTTGGTTAGATTTTAGTTCCTTTATTTCTCCAGAAAGGGCTTTTATATCTCCCGAGAGGGTTTCTCTAATATCTTCCATGCCTTTTTCGAGCCCAGCTAGAACCTTGAGAATTGTCATTCTGAACTCTAGATCTGACATATTACCAATGTCTGTATTGATTAGGTTCCTAGCCTTCGGTACTGCCTCTTGTTCTTTTTTTTTGTGTTGAATTTTCCGTCTTGTCATTTTGCCCAGATGAGGGTATATGAAGGAGCAAGTAAAATACTAAAAGGGTGGCAACAACCCCAGGAAAATATGCTTTAACCAAATCAGAAGAGATCCCAAATCGTGAGGGGGGAGAAAGGGGATAAAGAGAGGTTCAAAAAGGAAGAAAGAAAAAAAAACGGAAAAGAATTTTAAAAAAAGAAAGCGAATAAAGAAAAATATAAAAAAGAAAAAATATATATATTAGATAAACTAGTTAAAAAACGTTAAAAAAGAAAAGGGTAACAATTTAAAAAAAATAATAATTTACCCAAAGGCGAGAAAAAAGAAAAAGGAAAAAAAAAGAAAAAAAGAAAAAGAAAAAAAATTAAATTAACTGCAAGACTAAAAAACAATCACAGGGAGAAAACTATGAGTTCTGTGCTTTGCTTTCTCCTCCTCTGGAATTCTGCTGCTCTCCTTGGTATTGAAACCGCACTCTTTGGTAGGTGAACTTGGTCTCAGCTGGATTTATTGTTGATCTTCTGGGGGAGGGGCCTGTTGTAGTGATTCTCAAGTGTCTTTGCCCCGGGCGGAATTGCACCGCCCTTACCAGGGGCCGGGCTGAGTAAACTGCTTGGGTTTGCTTTCGGGAGCTTTTGTTCCCTGAGCGCTTTCTGTAGAGTTCCGGAGGACGGGAATACAAATGGCGGCCTCCTGGTCTCTGGCCTGGAGGAGCCGAGAGCCCGTGGCCCCACTCCTCAGTGCGCCCTCAGAGAACAGCGCCCAGTTACTCCCGTCTGCCTACCTCCGGTCGCGCTCCGCGCTCACTGAGCCTGCGACCGGTTCAAGGTAACACCGAGCTTTGAGCTTACTGTCGGCTCTGTCTCCGTAGCCGGCTTTCCCGTTCCAATACCCGCAAGGTCTGCGACACTCAGACACCCCCAATCCTTCTGTAACCCTGAGGGACCTGAGGCCACGCTGACCCCGTGTGGACTTCGCCCCAGTTTAGCCTCTGGAGCGATGTCCCTCAGCGAAACAGACTTTTAAAAGTCCCGATTTTGTGCTCCGTTGCTCTGCCGCTTGCCGGGAGCCAGCCCCTCCCCCCGGGGTCTATCTTCCCGTCACTTTGGATTCACGTCTCCGCCGGCCCTGCCTTTCAGAAAGTGGTTGTTTTTCTGTTTCCAGAATTGCTGTTCTTCTTCTCTTCGATCTGCTGATGGATTTGTCGGTGTTTGCAATCTTTAGATAAGCTATCTAGCTGATCTCTGGCTAGCTGAAGTAGTCTCAGCCTGCTACTTCTCCGCCATCTTGACTCCTCCCCCCACATTGCCCTTTCTGATGCTGTTGTGGAAACTTTGCAAAGAAAGTCAGCAAAGTTTAGGAAACTCAAGTGATCTTAGTTGTTGCAAAAAGGTTTAGGTTTGCCTGTGCCTTTTTCTCTTCCGTTGTAACAGATGAACAGGAAAGACAGCTGCATACAGCTTATGAATACAGGGTTATATGAACATATGAACATAGGATTATATGGCTCCTGTTTTTAAGGTGATTTCAGAGAGATGAGGGTTCAGACTGAGAAACTTTTCAGCCAACGAGTATCTGATGCTACTAACATATGTTAACAGAACTTTCTTTCCTCCACTGACTGCTGATCAATCCAGTTCCCCGCTTCAACAAAGTTTATCAACCAGATAATATCAAAGATAGATGCTTTTAACATCACGTAGCATAGACTCTATGCTAAATGATAATAGCTACTATTTACTCAGTATGTCTGCTATATGTCAGGCATCATGCTAGGAGCTCTTATATGTGTTTATTTTAGTCCCTGCTGTCCTAAGACAGAAAGTATCTTTAACAGATGAGGAAACTAAGACTTAGTGAGGTTAAGAAATTTGTCTAAGGGCGCAGACTCCAAAATGAGTATGGAACCAAGTTTTCTGATCCTGAGACATACTGATTTTAAATCAGAATGTGTTCATATTGTTCTGTGCTGTAAAGCATTGGTTTGGGATTTTTGTTTGTTTGTTTGTTTTAATGTTTGATATTGGTAGAGTTCTGTGAATCTTCTACGCAGGGGACAAAATATTTCTGTCCCATTTGTTCACTGTCTAGAAGGAAAACCCAAGGTCATCTGCAGTGATAAGTATAGATATCACTGAACATTTTCAGAGGTCCCACATTTTTCATGCAAGAAAAGCTCCTTGATTGGAAACGTTTTTATGGTTAGGAAATTGATGCTTCAGTGTTTGGAAACTAAACTAATCATGCCATCTTTGCATTTTATCAAGTTAGTGGTGGCTGCTATTCAAAGCAAGTTAAAATGGTTTCTTTCATATAGCACCATTTCATGGGGACATCAGTGACACAGAAAGGACTGTGCATGTCTCATATTTTCCCACTGATTTACATGAAAGTTACTTTTTAGCTGTTACCACTATTTCTTTTTTCATTACCTGTCAAATGCTAAACCTCTAAAGCACTGTAGTTTAATAGTCAGTTACTATTTATGGATCCCCAAAGTAAACAATTTTGTAAGGCTGAAATACCTTTTCTGATAACATCCTATCCTTATCATCTTAATGAAAAAACAGATTTAAACGAATGGAGGGTTTTTTCCCCCCAAAGAAGCAGTTGATTGATTCATTAGTTGAATTTTGGAAGAGGTAGGATTTCTGCAGTCTTGTGAATTATAAGAGGGCAAGACCTGGAAACTGGGCAAGGGAACACATTCAGTTGGGCTGTACATTAAGAGAAATTCTTAGCTGAGCTCTGCCTGCGTTGTTTCTGGGGCAACTGATCACTGATCCTGTCTACCAAAAGGCTTGCCGATTCCACCTCCAAGGTAACACGGATCACGATGCCTCTTTGTGACTTTTTAATTTGGCATCTGTAGTCATCCTACTTCAGGTCAACTGAATTTGGCTAGTCTTATTTCAAGCAAATAAAGGCAGAAAATCATATTACAGAAAACATATTTAAATTCCTTCTGTGTACACCTGCTGGGTGTTTTTAACACCCTGCTTCATAAAATAATTGCAGTGCTGATTTCAGGCTTTTCTAAAGCAAACCTGATAAGACTTCTGCCTGGGTATTAAAGGTAGATACTTGTGTATGAAAGAACTCAAACTGTATTTTGTTTGAAATATCCTATAATCCCAACTTCTAATGAATTTGTAGATTTTTTTCCTCTGAATCCAAATTAAAATCTATCCAGAAATAGCTACACAATGGACATCATTGTGAGGTGGTTTCATTATCAAAGAGCATGTAAGTGTATGCTTGCTTTTTTTTTTTTTTTTTTTTTTAGGTTTTTTTTAAGATTTACCTATTTATTTGAGAGGAAGAGAAAGCACGCAAGAAAGCATGAACAGCGGGAGGGAGAGAGGGAGTATCAGACTCCCCGCTGAACAGGGAGCCTGATTTGGGGGCCATCCCAAGACCCTGGGATCATGACCTGAGCTGAAGGCAGATGCTTAACTCACTGAGCCCTCCCAGGCGCCTTGTATGCTTGCATTTTTTAGTCTACGGTAGAGACATATGTTTCACTGCCCCGTGTATCACTTGTTTCCTGCCTCTCTGTTTTATGCTAAAACAAGATAGAAAGGGGATAGTGGAGTGCTACTGCTCTGAAGGCTTTTGTTAGAGGAGCCTGCTGAAATCTCATGGCCTCAATCTGCCAGTTTTCCATGACTCTGATGCCCAAAGACTCCCAGCTAATGACAGTTGATTTCAAAGGCGTCTGGTTCCATGTAAACACAGTGACATTTTAAAACTGCTAGCAGGGATTTTTTTCAAGTGATCTTATTACCAGTAAGCTAATCAACTTCTTCAGAGATGGTTGTTATTTTAGATTTAGTTTTATACAATTTATATAGAAAATTTTGACAAAATATAGATTTTATTTTTATAGAAATTAATAAACTTAATTCCCCTTAGATAAACCAGAAACCAAATAATTACTTATTATTATGTCCTTCTCTCACACTGTTCTCAACATTTGGAAATGGTAGGGAGGGGAATCAGGCAAGAAGTCAGAGAAAGTGAGGACAGTTCCTACTGACAAGGGATTTACAATCTGGTTTATTCTTTTTTTAAACTGAAATCGTTACTGATGTGACTGGATTCATGTGTAGTTGTAAGAAATAGTACAGAGAAAAATAGTACAGTATCCTTTACCTAGTTTATCCTAATGGTAATATTTTGTAAAACTATAATAAAATAGCACAACCAGGATATTAACAGTGATACAGTCTGCTAATCTTAGATTTCCCTGTACTCAGTGTGTATGTATATATTTAGTTCTAGATAATTTTATCACATCGGTTTGTGTATCTACCATGATAGTGAAGATGCTGAACAATTCCATCATTGCAAAGATCCCCCTTATTATCCCTCTGTAACCATACCTTCCTCCCACCCATCTCACTCCCCAAACCTTGGCAACCAATAATCCATTTCAAATTTTTAGTCATTTCAAGAATGTATATATAATAGGATCATAATTCCTTCAGCGTAATTCCTAGAGATTCATCCAACTTGTTGCTTGCCTCTATAGTTCTTCCATTTATTGCCAAGGAATATTCCAGTTAAAGGACATCCGGTTTGGCTCTTACAAATAAAGCTATAATAAACATTCATGTATAGGTTTTTGTGTGAACATATGTTTTCAGTTCTCTGGAATAAATACCCAAAAGTACAATTATAGGTTATGTGGTAATTGCATGTTTAGTTTTAGGAGATGCTGCCAAACTTATCCAGAGTAGCCATACCATATTACTTTCCCACCAGCCATGTACAAATAGTTCGGTGTCTCCATATCCTCTTCAGCACTTGGTGTTTGTTACCCTTTTTTTTGCCATCCTGATAGGTGTGTAGTGACATCCATTGCATTTGGCATTTCCTTGATGGCTGATGACATTAAATATATTTTCTTGTGTACATTTGCCATCTATATATCCTCTAAGGTGAAATCTCTGTTTCTTTGGCCCATTTTTGAATGAGAATTTTTGGTTTCTTGTTTTTAAAGAATTATCTTGTAATTTGGCATCATTTGGTACCCTGCTCCCTTGAGAATAAAATTCAAACTCTTTACTCTACTGTGTAAGACTTTTCGTGGTCTGGCCCCAGCTGGCCTTTCTAATCTCATGAGTTTGCCCACCTGTATGAGACCGACCAACATTCCTAAGCACTCTGTTCCCTTTCATAACTTTATTCTACTCTCTGACACACCCTTCCCCCTAGACAGATTATTTCATCCTTCTAGACATAACTCAGATACCACTTTCTGTGAAAATCCTCCCTTCCAGTGTAGGAAATGTAAGAAAATAATCCTTCCTCCTCCACCTATCCACTGTCCCACTTACCCAGTTCTGTTGTTCTTTCTAACACTTTCTGTTCCCATATATAATCTATTTTTTTGCCCATCTGTCTCTCTTACTAAAATACAACCTGTATGAATGAGAAGCATTTAATTCTGCTACATGGCTTTCTCCCCAGTGCCTAGAACAATGCCTGGCACACAGTAGGCACATAGTAAATATATATTGAAAGACTGAATAAGGAAGTGAATTTGTGAATACTTGTGTTGCCACTCCCTCAGCATATTGCCCAGCATATCCTGTTTATTGGTGTTATAAAAGTAATAGCTACCCTCTATTGTATTGATTATATACCAAGCAACACAGCCCACTTCTTTTCTTGGTTTGCTTTTGTACGGCACTGCCTCATCATTTTTTCATAGCAATCTGTTAGCTTCATCCTATGACTTCCTTCAAAAAAAGAAACACAAGATAAAAGAAATATAAGAATAAATATTATAAGAGAGTATAAGCATCTTTGTGTCCCTGGCCTCAGCAGATACCTGGCATGAAATAGGTGGACACATCTGAGTAAATAGTTGTCAGGTTCTATGTTGCTTTTACTTCTGTGAGGTCAGACTCCAGCTGCATTTTGAATAAACCAGTGTCCCACTGACCAGGCTTTCAGAATGCACAGGAAACATCTGTTAATTTTGGAAAGCAATTACACCGACTTGGAGAATTACTGCTATTTGTTAAAACAGAGCTCCCTTAGAGAAGAGAAATTGAGCTAAAAGACCTCATATGAGTATCTTTATTAGATAGTGAGCGTCCCTCCATGGTATAGAATTGTTAAGCAAGAAACATTCCATTCCACTCTTTCCATTGGTCATCTTAGCAAAACTGCAGAAAGAGCCATGGGTCTAAATTCCCATGCCAATCAAAAGCCATTTTTGACAGTTTCTTAAAGTTGTACAGATCTTAAGGTGCCTATCTTGATGTACTATTCAGAAAATGCAGACAGTTACTAAAAAAAAAAAATAAAAATTTTTATGAAACTTTTCTTAAGTGAAGGACCTGTCTTTTATGCCTGACATGTAGTGAGAAAACTGAAAGTTAAAAAAAAAAAAAAATCCTAGCAGTTTGTAGGTACCCTTGGAGTTAGCCAAAATTTACTAAGATGTCCCAAAGTCCTGGTAAAGGCCTTGTGCAATTTTTTTATATATGGGGAAATAATTGGAATGATACAGCTACAGAAAATGTGCTTTCTCTTATGGGTTGAATTATTATTTTAGACTCTGTTGTTTGCAAATAAAGTGTATTATGAACAGCAGTCTGGAGTAGTTGGATATCCAGATGGGAAAAATATGAGTCTTACCTAAAAAAGTTATAAAATCATCTAGAAAAATGTTAACTTAAGAAAACTTCTTACCCTTGTCTTTTAGTTTTCTCACTATATAACAGATAAAATCCCATGTTTTAAGAAGAACAAGTTAAGAAGACAACTAAAATATAGATTATGCACAATTCTAGTTGCACTATTCTAGTGCATATTCATAAGCTTGTGCATATTCTATATTTTACCTGTGAAATCTGCTTAATAGATTACATATTTCCACTTAGTGTATCAAATACTATTTCTAGGTAACAAGTTCTTACGGCATGTCAAGTGTATGCTGAGTACCACATGTGGGGAAGGATAAAAGGGACTTTTTTTTTTAAAGATTTTATTTATTTATTTGACAAAGACAGCGACAGAGGGAACACAAGCTGGGGGAGTGAGAGAAAGAGAAGCAGGCTTCCCTATGTTCAAGGAGCCCAACATGGGGCTTGACCCCAGGACCCTGGGATCATGACTTGAGCTGAAGGCAGCCCGTTAACGACTCAACCACCCAGGCACCACTAAAAGGAACTTTTAAAATGAGAATTGGTACTAAGGCTCTTTAGCGAAGAATATAAAATAAAGATCTGAAAGGTAAAAGTTTTCTTGACCATTAAAGAAATGGGTTTTGGTCTCATCAAACTATATAAACTCTTTATAGAGCAAAATTTAAACACTGTGAAAATAAGCAAATATATTAGCTTTAATAGGTTCCGGAGCTTTTTTGATAGTAAAATTAGTTTAGGTATATATTTATATTTTTTTAATTCTTTTTTAGAATTTTGTATTTAAATTCAGTTAGCCAAACTATAGTATATCATTAGTTTCAGATGTTGTGTTCAGTAATTTATCCGCTGTGTATAACACCCAATGCCCATGACATCATGTGCCCTACTTAATTGGATGATGGGCATTAAGTAGTTCAGATATATTTTTATATCCAGTGGTTACCTGATTACCTGTTGATTGTTGATGCTTTTGTATAGTGGGCTAAAATGAGATCTTAGCCATTTCATTGAATGTAGCCTTATTAGATTGATTCTCCACAGTAGTAATTCTAAGCATCTTTAATTTTTATTGAGCCCTTCCCACTGTTAAGGAACAACGTATTTTCAATTGCTCTTCTGCACTGTACAGATTAGTGTCTTTTCAGCCTGCTCATTGAAATCTTGGCCTAAGTAAATACTTCTGGCCTTTCTGCTACTGCCCTGTGGGTAGGTGGATTCCATTAAGTTAAAATTGGTGACTGTGAGTAGAGGTGTTGAAGTTTACAGTAGCTTCTACAGGAATTATAATGAAAATTATTGCCATAATCCACATGTCAACATGATCTGTTTTTTTGCATTTTGTGAGAGGCTTAGACAGGATGGCTGTCTCCAGGCCATCCTCCCCTTTACCTTTGATCTTTTCCTCCTCTTTTCTTTCCTCCTCCTTCTCCTTCTCCTCCTCTTCTTCTTCTATTAAGATTTTATTTATTTATTTATTTATTTAATTGAGAGAGAGAGAGAGAGAGATGGAACACAGCGGGGGAGTAGGAGAGGGAGAAGCAGTCTTCCTGCTGAGCAGGGAGCCCGATGCGGGGCTCGATCCCAGAATCCTGGGGTCATGACTTGAGCTAAAGGCAACCACGTAGCAACTTAGCCATCCAGGTGCCCCTGCTCTTTTCTTCTTAGGTATTTAAAAAAAAAAAAAAAAAAGAATATATATATATATATATATATATGTATATGTATATGTACTGTTTATGAGGGATGCTTGGAAGAACTGAGATTACTAAATTTAGGAGGAGGGAGAATGGGGATTTTCAATTCTTTGTATTTTAATTTTTTAATAAAAGTTATATAGAATCCTTTTTTTTTTTTCTTTCGAAGTTAAATGTTCAAACAGTGAAAACTAAAATGCTTCTTCCTTTCCCTGTCATTATCCCCCCTCCATTCCAGTTTAGAGAAAAGGTTTTCTGGGGGTTTTGTTTGTTTGCTTGCTTTTTTAATAATGGAAAGTTTTAGAATAAGTGGAAAGTTTAGGGGTAGTTAATCTGTGTTCACAGGAGGCCTTTCTTGTCTTGGAGGTACTTGAGAAAGGCAGAGGCTGTCAGCACTGTTTCCTTGAGGCAGGAAGTCTTCCTTGTTTCACCTCAGTGCCTAACACAGAACCTGACTCTGCAGGAGCTCAGTGAAGGGCTAGGGTAATGTGGACACGCGTTACAGATGGAGGAGTTTAGCATGCTTTGTCTTTCTACTGCTCCTTATCTCTTTCCTCTTTCCCTCTTCTCTTACTGTTTTCTAGTATCTTAACTTCTCCTTACTTACTTCTGCTCCTTTTCTGGTGCCTTTAGCTGGTGGCTCAAAGTAGGGGATCAGGGTTTTGAAGTACTATCTACTAGACTCTTTCTACTTTAGGATGAAAATCAGAAATTAGAAGAGAAATACAGGTGGGGTGCCTGGGCAGCTCCGTCAGTTAAGGGTCTGCCTTCAGCTCAGGTCTTGATCTCAGGGTCCTGGTTTTGGGCCCCTGCTGGGCTCCCTGCTCAGTGGGGTGTCAGTTTTCCATCTCCCTCCCTCTGCTCCTCCCCCAGCTCATGCTCCCTCTCTTTCTCTCAAATAAATAAAATCTTTTTTTTTTTTTAAGATTTTTATTTACATGATAGAGATCACAAGTAGGCAGAGAGGCAGGCAGGGTGGGGTGGGAGTGGGAAGCAGGCTCTCCGCTGAGCCAGAGCCCAGTGCGGGGCTCGATCCCACGACCCTGAGACCATGCATGACCTGAGTCAAAGGCAGAGGCTTAACCCACTGAGCCACCCAGGCGCCCCTAAATAAAATCTTAAAAGAAAGAAATACTTTGCTTTACATTCAAAGTAAAGTTTCTATTACCAAAAGAATTAGCAACTTCATTGCATGACTCATGCTTTTTATATCTTTCAGAGATCTTTTCAGTCTTTGTTGTTGTTTTTTACCAAAGAGGGATAAAGCTAGTGTTTAGAAAGGTGCTTTTAAAAGTATCTGGAAGGGTGTCTGGGTGGCTCAGTGATTAAGCCTCTGCCTTCGGCTCCTGTTATGGTCTCAGGGTCCTGGGATCGAGCCCTACATCAGGCTCTCTGCTGAGCAGGGAGCCTGTTTCCTCCTCTATCTCTCTCTGCCTGCCTCTCTGCCTACTTGTGATCTCTGTCTGTCAAATAAATAAATAAAATCTTCTTCTTCTTCTTTTTTTTTTTTTTAAAGATTTTATTTATTTATTTGACAGACAGAGATCACAAGTAGGCAGAGAGAGAGAGAGAGAGGAGGAAGCAGGCTCCCTGCTGAGCAGAGAGCCCGATGCGGGACTCGATCCCAGGACCCTGAGATCATGACCTGAGCCGAAGGCAGTGGCTCAACCCACTGGGCCACCCAGGCGCCCCCTTCTTCTTCTTTTTTAAAAAAAATATTTTATTTATTTATTTGACAGAGAGAGAGGCAGAGATCACAAGTAGGGAGAGAGGCAGGCAGAGAGAGCAGGGAAGCAGAATCCCTGCTAAGCAGAGAGCCCGATGCAGGGCTCGATCCCAGGACCCTGAGATCATGACCTGAGCGAAAGGCAGAGACTCAACCCACTGAGCCATCCAGGTGCCCCAATAAATAAAACCTTCTAAAGGAAAAAAAAAAAGTGTCTTGAGATCTAATGGGACACCTCTAAATTAGGTGGTAACTGAAATTGTTTTAGAAATAGGAGACAGGGGGCACCTGGGTGGCTCAGTGGCTGAGCAGAGAGCCTGCTTCCCTTCCTCTCTCTCTTCCTGCCTCTCGGTCTACTTGTGATTTCTCTCTGTCAAATAAATAAATAAAATCTAAAAAAAAAAAAAAAAAGAAATAGGAGACAGTATGGTGATGTAGGTAAAACTGTGATTATTCTGAGCTTCAGGATAGTACTGTACAAGTACAGACTCCCAGAAAGCAGCACTGAAAGACCTGCTGTGAAAGCATGGCTCAGATGATCTCATCCCAGGAGTTTGTTACTCAGCCGCGTACACTGATGATGAGCTGTTTCACATGACTGATAATGCAGAAGCTTCTCTCTGAAGTCAGTTTTTATACAAGTCTAGACTTTTAAGTATCTAGAATGATAATTTATTATTTTTTTTAATATTACAGGTGGCACTCTAAATGTGTGAGGAGGGAGAGCATGCATACCAGCAAATAAGCTTCCTATGTATGAGGCATTGTTGTTAGTACATTATTCATTATAAATTCATTGAATCCTCATAAATCCCTTTCAGATAGACACTATTATTATCCCTATTTTATGGATGAGGAAACTGAGGCAAATTGAGGTTAAGAGCTTATTACCCAGTTTTGCTTAGATAGTAAGTGATAAAGCAAAGATGAAAACAGGCAGCTTTTTGCTCCAAAGCAGATATACCGCTTTTTCCAGGTAAGCTACTAAAGCAAGGGTCAGTAAACTTTTTTGCTGAAGAGTCAGATGGTAAATATTTTAGACTTTATAGGCCATGTGATCTCTGTTGTAGCTCTTCAAATCTGTGGATATAGCACGAAAGCAGGCATAGAAAGTTCGAAAACAAATGTGTTTGGCTATGTTCTAATAAAACTTTATTTGTAAACACTGAAATTCGAGTTTTATGTAATTTCTACACATCACAAAATATTTCTCTTGATTTTTTTCTACTATTCTTGGCTTATGGGCCTTACAAAAAGAAGCAGCAGATTGGACTTGTCTACTCATCCTGTGCTGTTTTTGTGAGATATAAAGATAAAGGTCACTAATTTATTTTTTCTTTTTTTTTTTTTTTTAAAAGATCTTATTTATTTATTTCACAGAGAGAGAGAGAGAGAGACCACAAGTAGGCAGGCAGAGAGAGGGCGGGGGGTAGCAGGGGGAAGCAGACTCTTTGCTGAGCGGAGAGCCTGATGTGGAGCTCAATCCCAGGACCCTGAGATCATGACCTGAGCTGAAAGCAGAGGCTTAATCCACTGAGCCACCCATGCACCCCCAGGTCACTAATTTATCAATTCATTCATGTAAGAAATAGATCAGGTATTGTACTAAATACAGTGGTAACCAGGGGTGAACAAGAACAAAACCTTCCAGTTCCTCTTACCATTAATTCCACTTACGTAATGGACCAGTTTGTTCTCCTCCTTCTCGTGTCTGCTTTTAAAAATTTGTCTTTATTTCCTGTCCATTGCATGTACTAGACATGTACACATTATGTCATTTACTCTTCATAATAGTTTAGGGAAGAGGCTAAAGAGCCATCTGCACATAGCAGGTAAGTAGTAGAGCCTAGATTCAAATGCAAGTCTGTCTTGGATTTAGGTGTTTTTTTTTTCTCTTGGCTAGTGCCTTCTCTCTGCTCCTAGAAATGTATGAAACTGTAATGAAATGCTTCTGACCCTTTCTAAAGGGAATCCCTATATCTCACTTCTTAAACACATTTGTTTTTCCTTCCCTTCCATTTGTTCTGGCTCTAGCTTTCGAAGATGCTATGCAGGTTTGTTAGAAATGTTAAGGTGTTTCCCAGGTTCCCCAGTCAAGAAAGCTAAAATTAAACAGGGAGCTAGTTAATCATGTAACTAGTGAAAAGATAAAGTGATGCATGGAAATGAGAGTGGAGGAAGAAAGCCCATGTCCTTCCTGATGCCCTCACCAGCCTCTCAGTCTTGGAAAAAAGAGACCTGTGTCTCCAATGTGCTCTGAGAAAGAAAAGGGTTCTTCAGGGCTCTCTGGGATTATAAGTAGAATTGTTCATGTATAGTTTTAAATAATGAAGTGAACTGACGTGTAAGAGTGACAATCTCAGCTCCCCATCTTGGCTGCTTATGGGCTCCTATCCTCCCCACTGCAGTGGGAAATCCCAATTAAAGGTTGTAGTTCCTGTTAGAAAGTGGGAACACTCAAGTAGGCTTGGCTAAAATAAGATCTTAGATGGAAAGCAAATGTCTTTTTTGTTTAATTGCTGGTTTCCGTGTGATTCCCTACTACTTTATTATAGTGGGGTATATATTTAAGGTAATATTAAATATTCTGTAACAAGTAATATGTTGTATTTTTGTAACACATAACATTAATACCTCTAACTTGAAAATTGCTTAAGTTTATCATGACAAACTTTGGAAGTATATGCAAAATATAATAGGTATACAGGAAGCTAACTTGATATCCCTTCAAGGGGATTTATCAGAATAATTCTATTAGAAACTGTCAGTACACCTGCTTTGTACTTAAAGATCCCAGAAAATAGCACCCTCTTTTGTGGTTTTAAGTATTTTAAATTAGCAATTAATTAAATTAATAATAAACTTATAGTTTGTGTATAATTTTAAAATAAATATGTAACTTAATATTTTATTAATTCATAATATAATTAAATTAATGATGTTTTGATTGTTTCCTGTCCACCCTGTCAGTGAGGAAGGGATTCCTGACCATGGGTTATGAGGATTGCCAGACGCATGACATCAGACAGATAAGATTCATGGCAGTTTGTTGGTCACATATACAGCCTAGAGGAGGAGGACATAGCATGCCACACAGGGCCACACCAAGCATGCACTTGGGAACAAAGTGAGTCACCAGGGGCTGTGCTGTGGAAGGCAGACCCTGCAGTAACAAGGGAGTGGGGTGACCTTTGGTTCCCATGGGACAATGTGATTGGCTGGTTTGAATAACTGCACGTGTCAAGGGGCTAAAGTCCTCTACTCAGGTGTAGCCAAAACTGTCCCTGTGATAGACAAGATCGTTTGGCTAGGGCGCCCTGTCTGAGGAACAACAGAGTAGGAAGGGTAACTTGTAGTTAGGCCATTTGACATCCTCTTGGTTTTCCATTGATGTTAAGGCAGAACACAATAGGTATCATACCATAGTAGTTTCATCATACCATAGTCCGTTTTACCGACTGAGCCAATTCATAGTCAAGAGCATAGCATGGTCGAGGGAACGATCACATTTTCCAAAGATCTCTCCACCTTGTCAGTGGCTGCTCGAGTTATGAAATTAGTGGAAGCAACGTGGCATGTATAATTGACACAAAAATACACGGTCACCCTGTTTAGGAAGAGAGTCATAGGATAAGGTGTTTATGTCCTCATCAATCAGTCTTACTTCCCAGGCCCAGCTTCCAACTGGGTTCCCTACTATAGTGTTAGAACCAGGCAAGGCCAAGGAGAGGGCTTGGGTTTGGATCCCCAGTTCCCACTGTGGATGGATGCTTGCCTTTTCTGCCATGGCTGCCTGCCAAGAGAGAGATTTCTCTCTAACTTGATAAACACCCTAACTTTTGGGGCACCTGGGAGGGTCAGTGGGTTAAGCCTCTGCCTTTGGCTCAGGTCATGGTCTCAGGGTCCTGGGATGGAGCTCTGGATTGGGCTCTCTCCTCAGCAGGGAGCCTGCTTCCCCTTCTCCCTCTGTGTGCCTTTCTGCCTACTTTGATCTTCCTCTGTGTCAAATAAATATTTATATGCTAATTATGCCTATATGTTAGTTATGGTGATTATCCCAATTCCCCCTGCCTTTATCTGTTTAGGAAAGCTTCACTCAGCAGGTAAAAAGAAAAGTAACCAACAGAATTTACTGTTTGAACATTAACTAATTCTATAGATTATCTTCATCCAGCCCCTAAAATAATATGATATATGATAAGCCCTCGATATTTATTGAAATAAATGGCATAGCAGTTTTATGTATTTTAAATAGTATAGAGTATTTATATGACAATATATGTATTAATGTATTTGTAAATATGCAGCATTTGTGTGTGTGTGTGCACGTGTGTGTATGTGGGTCTAAACATGAAGCACTGTCATGTAGCCATCCCCTCCTCATTATTTCTAGTGTCCTTTACTCAAGAGTTATACATTATACAGTGAGGAGGTGGAGAGAAGAAAGGATGGTGGGTCAACTCTAACTTAAAATTTTTTCAGTTTTCCACAAATATACATCATCTTCGCTACAATGACAAAACTGTATTGAAAATGTGCTGTATTTTATTTGGAGGCAGTTCCAAGCTCAAGAGAATGCTTTTCTGTTTGTATTAAGAAAATTAAGAAAACGATTTCAGTGCACATTTCTTGAAGAATATTTTAAGGAATCATTCTCAAACCCTTCCAAATTTTAAGAAAACAAAACTGCTGGTAATTAAATGTTTGGTATTTATTTTAGCTAGTGCTTGTTTCAGGAGGCTTTTTCTTTTTCTTTTTCTTTTTTTAAAGATTTATTTATTTGGCAGAGCGAGAGAGACCACAAGTAGGCAGAGAGGCAGGCCAAGAGGGGGAAGCAGGCTCCCCGCTGAGCAGAGAGCCCGATGTGGGGTTCGATCCCAGGACCCTGAGATCATGACCTGAGCAAAGGCAGAAGCTTAACCCACTGAGTCACCCAGGTGCCGCAGGAGGCATTTTTTTTTAATAACAATCTATTCCTCTCTAGCTAGGAGCGGCTCATGCCTGAATCAGATGCCTTCCAGCTAAGATGGAGAGACAAGAGTGCCTACTGGATTGTGATCAGACCTAGGCTCCTCTTGTGTCACTAGGATTGCACCAGGAACCCTGGAGGCCTATTTAGAGGCAAGAAGTTTTCCCACAACTCAGAATGCTGTGGGAGATGCCTGATAGTATGGTACTGTTCACTGTGGCATAGGCAATAGGTTGTGTGTTTATTACTCAGTGGCCCCTGCAAAATGTTGAATAATCCCTTTACAGACTCTTTTTCTCTTTTTATTTTTGTTTTTTGAAAGATTTATTTATTTATTTGAGAAAGAAAAACAGAAAGAGCAGGAGGAGGAGCATACGGAGAGGGAGAGAGAGAATCCCAAGCCGACTTCCTGCTGAGTACAGAGCCCCGCGTGGGGCTCTTTCCTAGGACCCTGAAATTAAGAGTCCAATGCCCAACCGACTGAGCCACCCAGGCGCCCCTCTTTTTCCTTTTTTAAAGTCATCAGCTGGCTGGCCAGAAGGTCATTCCTCTCTATCTATTCTCTAGAGGCATACTGATGATTTTCCTGAACAATCCCCTACCGGCCTTAAGGAAAAAGCATAGTCTGTATACCTTTCCCACCTAAAAAGTAGTTAAAGGGGTCAAATAAAGGCAATCTTGAAAACCAGCAGGAATTTGCTACCACAGAAAGGAGTGGCTTCAGAAAAAGGAACCACAGAAAATACCCAGTTTCCCTGGAATGTAAACCGGAGGACTAATAAAAGCTCCTTCTGGGGGACCCTGTCAGGAGGGAATACTAGGCTTCGGTGATGGACTTGAAAAACACGCCCACTTCGTTTTCTAGCTGTAGAAACCCAGCTTGCTAGTTTTAAAAGACTTGGTTGTTAACACCTCTAAAATCCATGAACCAAAGAGTAAAATGCTAATTGTGTTCATTTTATGCTGCAAGTTTCTTTTCACTTCCTTTCCTTTTTGTGGTAACAAACTCCTGCTGTGCTATCCCTCATTGTAGTGTTTTTGTTTATTCCTACTCTATGTGATATTAATCAAAATATTTAATTGAAAGAAGTGAATATGTTATATACATATGTGAAATTATTTTTTACTAAAGCCCAGATTATAAAATTATTAAGTTTTAAAATTAAAATAGTTTATCTTAATGGTTTCTCAGAAGATTAAAAACTACTGTATATTTAAAAAACTAATGTATATACCTTTCTTTAAGGGGAAGGATTTCCGCTATTATAGTGTATTATGAACATTTTCCGTCCACAGCTTTACACCTTATTAAAGCAGTCAGTAATAGAGAAGACCTATCAGATGAGGTAGTTTGCCTCTTAGCATAGAGGGGTCACACTTGAAGAACCTGATTTTTGTTCAGGTCAGATAAGTTTGCCTCACACTCTTTTGGCTTTTATGTTCTGTTACCCTGACCCTCTAGCTCTGCAAGTACTTAAAATAATTGCTCAAGACCCCATGTTTGGAAAACCTAAAAACATGCCACGAGTACATGACTTGCTTTATTTGAGAATGAAAATGGCAACGTATACTTACTTCACAGTGGTGCTGGGTTTCCTAAAAGTAGTAGAGAAATAACTCATTTTAGGGGTAGTTCCTATGTAGCTTATCTGAGTGGAAAATGGAGAAAATTCTGTAAGCCCCATATAATTGAAAAGAGGGCCTGAAAACAAGAATAAAAGTGGTTTTTAAATCATTTTTTTGGATTTGATTCATGGTTTTCAACCTGACATTGGAATCTAAAATTCAGTAAATAAGCTGAAGTACCTGAGTAAAACATACTCTGGTGAAACTAAATAGAAACACTTTTTTGATGAAAATTGTGAGCCAATATCCTGTAGTTGGCATATAATAATATCTAACTTATGAAAGCTTTTTTTTCTTATTTTTCTATGTAATATTCATCCTTAAGTGCTTACCAGTAGTTTTTCCCATTCATTCTGCAATAAATATGAAAGCAGCCAAAGGAAACGCATAATCACCAAGTCATAATGAGACATCATTTGTAAAAGAATTATAACAACATCCTGCGGACTAGCAGATTCTGTTCAGTTTGGTCCAGGAGTAAAAAGGAAGAAGAAGAGAAAAGATCACAGAAGTGTTCAGATTTACATGTTGTGACTTGAAAAGGAGAAAGAAACTTTGAAGCTGAGCATATTGGAATAAACTTTTTTCTTCCAAGTTTGGAAGGAATTACGGGGTACATTCATTGTTTAAGGGTCTCAGAATAAAATGGCAGACGAGAGGAAAAAGGTAACTGGATTCATCAACAACAGGGGACAGGATTCTGTGCTTTCAAAGTGTTTTTCAGTTAACTCTACTTCTCCTTTTCCTTTCTCTGCTATCCTCATCCTCCTTCCCCTCCCTTTGCTGGAATTTTCAGTTTACTGGAGGCTTACAAGAATGTTTTGGTGGTGATGTCTGGCTCAGTGCTGTACAGATTTCACTTTCCTGAAGACTCTTAGGGGAGATGGATTAAATAAGTATTTTTAAATACTAATTTAAATTTCTTCTTAGATTTCTTCTAAAAAAGAAATCCTCCTTCATGTGACATCTTAACGTGAAAGAGAAATTTGATGTACTTTCAGTGGAGGGAATACTTTCCTTATCGCAAAAACATAAACAAAAAATAATTGATTTTTTAAAAAGTGATGGCATTAAATAATCAGTCTAAATGTGTTGATGCTTGACTGTGGAACTGAAGAACAGCTGTCTAACCAGTGGGCATTTACTTCTGGCATTATTTTCTCTGTCCTTACTCCATCCAGAAACTAATCATCCTTGGAAAGGATGGCCTGGGAGGTAGAGCCCAGTCCTGACTCTGTCCTGGTTGTGGTTGCAACTTACTTTCCTTTTATTTCTATTATCAATTTATGAAATAACCAGGCAGAAAAGTATAGAGGAAACACTATGTCCTGTTCCTTTAATCCAGAAAGCCTACAGTGCTAGGACATTATCTTCCAGACCGGGGGAAGGAAATGTAAAGAAGACAGGAGCCCCCAACATGACTAGCATCAGTAAGGAATCCATACTTCATTATCAGAGATCTATAGATTTGAAAGCTGTTAAGGATTACATGAGAAAAGAGATTAACAATTTTTCTCTGTTGGATCACATAGAGCTGAACATATAAATGTGGTTACTAAATGCCATCTTTCCTGATTTTGCTCCTGAACCCATTGTCTTTCCTTAAAATCATATCCCTTGTTAAGATATCTCTATTTCAATTAATATCCCCCTTATTTTGCTGATGACTGTTCATGAAATCTTGAAGGAAGACAGGTTTTTCCCCACCTCTTTACCCTGATGATTTTTTTTTAACCTCTTATATCCAACCCTTCCTCTTAATTCCTCATATAGCCAACCTCATTTCTGCACTGTTGAAATTACTTCTTAGATCCCCATCCACTTCTGTCTTTGTGCCTGCCTCCATTCAGCCCCCAGTTAGTTCACTAGCATTGGGTTATAAGATTAGTCTTCCTAAAACCTTACTTTGCTCACTTTCCTCCCTTCTAAGCTTCAGAAATCGTAAATGGTCTCTCCTGTTTACCATCCAGATGTATGGGGAGCACCTTTCACTTCAGTTGAATCTTTTGAGATCATCAAGAGGATCTCACTGATGCTAATTAGCAGGGCTGTCCTTTTCCCTTGTTGGGTCAGGGGAGTGGGGCAGAGGCTGTGCCTACAAGGCTGGATTGATGGAAGAGGTGTTATTCTCTGCCTCATTGGCACTATCAAGAGAGAAGTATGGTAATGACATTCGACTTAGAGTTCTATTAAGGGAATCTTTGAGGTCTACTGGAAGATTTGAGTCTTATTGTTAAAGGCCTGCAAGATGAGTATGGACTCATCTATTATTTATGACCTTTGGCAGGTTGGCAACTGTCATTCTCTCCAAGCTCTTTTTTTCCATTAATTATATATAGGAGACCTCTACTACAGCCAAAATGTTTTTTGTTTTCTGAATACAGATATCCATTTCCACACCACTGATTATAATACCTAGGTTGGCCTTTCTTTAAACCGCGCACTATCCCAGTGTTACCCCTCCAAACCTTTCTTTGTGATCACTACTGCCATAAATACCATCTGAACTTCTGAAATTTAACACCCTTTGCTTTCCAATGTAAATTTTGTTTATTCAGTAAAAATTTACCGAGGGCCTGTTAAGTATCAACTTAACAGGGTATTCAACTGAAAAGACCCTTTACTTGTTCTTAGGAATTTACGTTTTAGCTAGGGAAACAAATTTATCAACAGGTACATTGGAAGGAGAAGGTGTGGAATTCAGAAGACAGGTAAGCTAATGTGAGAGAGGGAGGAGATAAGCAGGGAAGGTTTTCTGTAGGAAAGCAATTTTCAGAACTAAATTCGCCCAACATGGGACACCTAGGTGACTCAGTCTGTTAAGCATCTGCCTTCTGCTCAAGTTAGTATCCCAGAGTCCTGGGATTGAGTCGCTCATCAGGCTCCTGGCACAGTGGGGAGCCTGCTTCTCCCTCTGCCTTCCACGCCCCCTGCTTTTGCTCTTTCTTTCCCTCTGACAAATAAATAAAGTCTTAAAAAAAAAAACCCTCCCAATATTTTGTGGCGGTTATGTTTTGATCCATATCCTTTTAATATTTAAAGCCTTTTTTTTTTCTTGTTCTGAAACGTTAACTTTTGTAAGTATTTATATGCCTAATGGTTGTGGCAACTAGCTACTTATTATCTCATCAATAATGGCTTTCCAGATGTTGAACCAAGAAACACCTCTCAGCTCTCTCTTCAGACAGAATAAACCCAATTTCCTCACAGGTGCTACAAGCTGTTACTGATTATCCAAAATTTTTATACTGTTGAGTCTAAAAGAGTGCACTGATTTGAAAAAAACAGATTACTGGGCTTTTGTTACAACTGGATTGTGATTCAGTGCCTCAGGGTGAGGCCTAAAGTTCTGTATTTCTAAAAAGCTTCCGGTGATGCTGAAGCTGCTCATAGATTGAACATGTTTTGAGTAACAGGGTTTTAGAGGATGTAAAGAGTTAAAGAATTAATGATAAAAACAAGTTGAGGTAGGTTTTGCTTCACTTAAATGGATTTCTCCTGCAGTCTCTCTATCCTGTTAACTTTATTTACTCCAGCTAATTTAAATCAACTAATTACCCAGCTGAGTTGGGCTCCTGTCCCTGCACCCAGAGGCAGTGAGTTTTGCCCGTGATCTGACTGGGAAGCTTCCGCTCTCCACCCCCAACTCCACCCTAGGGTGTGAGTATCCTCCATGTCATGGAGCTATGATCGGGCGCGCACCCACCTACTTGAGGCTGTGATATGATTCCCTAAGGCCCTCCAGCTCCTGAATAGTAGGAACCCCTGTCTTTGGCAGAGGGAGGTGTTCCTTTTGGCATTCTGCCTTCATCCAACTGGTTTCTCTAACAGTTGAGTTCCAGGAATGGCATCCGAGGCTGTCTGTATCCTACAATGTGTAATCAGGAACTGGCAGAGAATTCATCTTTAGCTTTTAAGATTCCTGTTAGGAATTTTCATAACATGTAGAAGCCATGGCAGTTGAGTGACCTGGCCTTGACCCGTAAAGAGACCTGCCAGGGTGAAGTGCAACTGTCTCTTTATTCTCAAGTGTTTTCTCCTGACAATTTTCTCTGATTCTTTTACTGACTCTTCTGTTCTGCATGTATTCTTGTAAACTGCAGACAGGAAAACAGTTGCTACAGATAATTCGTTCCTGAGTCTTTACAACCAAAGTTAGAATTATTTCTGCCGTCTTCCTGGGGAACTCTGCTATGGAAATCCCCCCCCCCCCCAGACTGGATTGCAACAATGGCTCTTAGATTGAAGAGATTTGTCTCAGTACAAAGTGGAAAATGTTGATGACGTCAGGCTGGAGAGGTGGAGGTGGTAAATGGCCTGGTACAGTGATTTTCAGACTTCCAACATGTATCCCCTAGGGGCCCTGCACCCCTAGAGTTTCTGATTCAGCAGGTCTGGATCAGAGCCCAAGAATTTTTAACATCCTCATCCCTTCCCTTGTCTTATGATGTGGTTACATAAAAGGAACTGGGGGTAATCAAGGAGGCTGGGCACATATTCACAGTAGCCCATGCATCGTTCATTACCTCCCAATTCTGGCAGATTTGTTAGTTGCTTTAAAAAAAAAAAAAGTAAAACAGACCCAGGGAAACACCACCTCTTCGAATGTTCCCGCGTAGCTAGTGAGTGCCGGTTTGTGGTAACCTAGGTTACATCCTTCCGAGGCTTCTTGGTTCGTAGGACAAGAGATATGATCTTTTCAAGGAAGAAGATAGAGAAGCATAGGATTAGGGCAGCTATGAAAATGAAATTGGGTTTTTGACAGCTGAGATAGCAAAAGAGAAGGGGAAGTTTGGTTGGTCTGGCTATTTCCATCCTGGTGTTAACATCCCTTAGGTATACCGAGCTTACATCATAGGAATAAGACGGTTGATCTTATGTGGGTTTTGGAGAGTATTCCTTGTTATTAAATGTGACTAATGCGATATTCTCTACTGAAGCAGTTCTGGAGCATCCCAGGAGGGACACAACGATCTTGATCTTGGTCTTGGTGAACTTCCTTCGGATGAGGAAGAAGACATCAATAGTTCTGACGAAGACGATGTCAGCTCTGACTCTAGTAAAGGGGACCCTGATCTGGGAGACAAACAGGTATATGTTACTATTTAATTGTTTCTACTTCTGTGTTTGTTGGTCTCATAATATTTAGAAATAATATTTATCAGCATGATAGGCACAAAATCCCTAGTTATTTTTTTCTTCAAACTTATAAAATATTATCTAATTTAAAATTAGTTTCTGCTATAATGTAGTACCTAAGATATTATCACATTTCTAAATGCACATCACTTAAACTTTAGTAATTTTTTTGAGAAATTTATTTTTGGCACTGTCTTTGGTTTTCCTTTTGATAATGGAAATCCCCTCTAAGGATTGTTTTTTCTATTGCTAGCAATTCTACTTGAAAGAAGGGAATTAGATGCATTTCAGACTTAATGAAATCTTTTTAGAGATAGAAAAAGGCTGCGATTAAAAACATCAGGATTTCCTTTGAAGTAATTTGGTACTTGTATTTTCAGTATACATGAAACAAGATTGGCCACATGTTGATAATTATTTAAGATATGTCAGGACATGGAGGTTCATTGTATTGTTTCTTTAGTTTGACAAGAATGGTTCACTATGAATATATATTTTTTGAATAAAGGCATCATTACAAAGGTAAAAATAGTATATTATGAATAACCCCACGATGTGTTGAAACATTACAGCAAGACAGAATTTGAAAGTATCCTCGTAGCAAGCCTATGAAACCAGAGAGGAGAAAATCCATGTTTGACCTAACTTCTATGCCATAACTTACCAAGCAGTTGTTTTCTGTTTAATATATTTTAGCTTTTTAAAGTTTATTTCAACTTTAAATGAATGGCACAAGTTGTGTAATTGTCTAGTTTTAAATACCAGCTCCACCACATACAAGTTGGTTGAGTAACTGCAGGCAAATTATTTAATATCTTTAAGCTAAAGAGCCCCCGTTTTATAAAGAAAAGGATTTATTGAAGAAGTATGAGGACTAAATGATTTGGTTTGTGTAAAGCCTTAGAACACTGTTTAGTACATGGTAAGAACTCAGTGATTATTTGTTTATTTCTTGTAAGACTTTATGCTGTAAAGTATTGAATCATAGAGTTGGAAGTAACCACTAGAAATTATTTAGCCTTAAGGTCTCTGAGTGTGTAAAGTACCTAACCCGGATGAGTGACTGTTCTTAAAGGCCCAGCATATACTTCAGCAGTGTGTGGGTCTTTACTTTGACTATTAAGTAATTCCTCTGATGTTTTACTGCTATGTGCTATCTCTGATTTGAAAACTTATTTTCCTTGTCGCTGAAGATCACATATATAGATGGTACAAATATTTGTAAAATACTATTTCCCAGATATTTACCAGGCATAAAAAGTATGTACTAGGCATAAAGCAGTGTTCAAGGATTTTGCTCTCGAACAGCTTACATCCGAATGGGACAAGAGGGGCCATATATTCACTAGAATAGTGAGAACTTCAGATTATTATGTGCTATGAAGGGAATAAAAAGAGCAATGTGCTAGAAACTAAGAAGTCTACTTAGTATAAAGCCTCAAAGAAAGTGATATTTGACTGAGGAATATTTGCCTAGAAAGAGCCAAAGCCTGTAGGATTTGGGGAAGAGGCTGCCAGTGGTCTTCCTCTCCAAGGGCCATAATTAAATCAATCTTCACTGTCTTAGCTATAAGTTCTTTTTCTAACAAGTACTGCTTCCTGTTGTTTGGGTCTGTTCATTTCTCTTGTTAAAACCCTTTCTGATTTCTGCCCTTCTTGAAGTATGGCACCAAAAGAGATGTCCACTTTCTATTAGGAGTCTCACTGACATACTGTATAAAGGAACGATTTCTCTCTACCCTTTTGTGTTATGCATCTTCTCAACACATCCTGTCACAACACTGCCTGGTTGACTCATTCGTTTTGTGGTCATTGGAGACTTCCAGAGTTCCTTCCTCTGTGTTTATACTGGCCTTTCCTTTCCTTTTGTTTTTTCTTTTGTTTTGTTTTGTTTTTTAAGATTTTTTTAAGATTTTATTTATTTATTTATTTGACAGATCACAAGTAGGCAGAGAGGCAGGCAGAGGGGGAGGAGGAAGCAGGCCACCTGCTGAGCAGAGAGCCTGATGTGGGGCTCCATCCCAGGACCCTGAGATCATGACCTGAGCCGAAGGCAGAGGCTTAACCCACTGAGCCACCCAGGCGCCCCCTCCCTTCTGGTTTTTATGTTATTGGTTTTTATCTTTAGTTGTGCCACCCGCTGCAGTATGTCTCTTAATATTTTTCTGTTTTTATTTTATTTTAAAATATTTGTTTGAGAAAGAGTGAGTGAGAGAGCAGACATGAGCAGGGTGGAGGAGCACAGGGAGAAGCAGACTCCCCACTGAGCAGGGAGCCTGATTTGGGGCTTGATCCCAGGACTCCAGGATCATGACTTGAGCCAAAGGAAAACGCTTAACCGATAGAGCCACCCAGGCGCCTCTGTTTTCTGGTTTTTGTTTATTTATTTGTTTTGTTTTAAAGATTTTACTTACTTTTTTGAGAGAGAGAGAAAGCAGGGGGAGGGACAGAAGGAGGGGGGGAAGCAGGATCCCTACCGAGCAGGGAGCCTGACAGTGAGCTCAACCCCAGGACCCTAGGATCATGACTTGAGCCCAAGGCAGATGCTTAACTGACTGAGCCACCCAGACACTCCTATTTTTCTGTTTTTAAAATGAGATGATTTCTTCAGTTAACCATTGACATTTAATATTTTTATATGTGATTCTAATGTATTAATAATTTCCCTCTTTTAGAGCTGTTGGCCCTCCTGACAAACTTACTCTCTGGTCACCTGAGACAGCTGTGGCAATAATTAAAAGAGCTAACGCTCCCTTTCTAGATGGTTACTGATCCATTTAAGCGTAGCCTGGTGAATGCTTTTCTTCTAAGTAATTTGCTTTCAAAGTGGTTAAGAACAGCGTGGTCTTCAGGTGCCTGGGTGGTTCATCTGTCTTCGGTCCGTGTCATGATTTCAGGGTCTTGGGATTGAGCCCATATTGAGCTCCCTGCTCAGTGGGGAATCTGCCTATCCCTCTCCCTCTGCGCCTCCACCCCACTTGTGCTTGCTCACTGTTTTCCTCTCTCTCTTTCTTAAATAAATAAATCCTTTTTAAAAAAAGAAGAGGAAGAACAACAACAACACAGTCTTTGAGGCTGGATTGCCTGGGTGCTTATCATTTATCAACTCTGTGATCTTGAGCAATTTATTTAACATCTTTGTGCCTTAGCTTCCCCACCTGTAAAAAGACGAGGGAGTAGGGTAGACACTTGTTTTTCTTTTTCCTTTTTTTTTTTTTGACACTTTTTTTTATTTTCTAAGATTGTTGTGATGATTAAGGTCATATACTGCTTAAAACAGTTCTGACACAAATTGCTCAACAGATTTTAGCTCTTATTATTGGCATATTTAAAAAGAAGCAAGCAAAATCTTAAGTATCTCTAATCATTCCTTGTTTATCAAAATATAATTTGAAACTTACCTTTTCTTATCTTTGATGAATAAATCAGAAACATGTTTACATGAAAGATAATATTGTTTTCTCACAAAAATATGAGATTTGACATCCTAAGACCTGTGCTTCAGTCCTGTCTCTGACACTTACTAGGCATTTGACCTTGATCAAATAATTATTTTAAGTTGATTACTTTATTTATACCAATCTCATTTCACAATAGATTACAAGTAACAACAAAAAAATGTATGTAATACAAAAAGTCAAAATATGTAGTTAAAGAAATCAGGGGGTTAATAATTGTGCTGGAGCTATTGAACATCCATGTGCCAAAGAATAAAGTAGATGTCTTACTTTGCTCTTACACAAAAATTAACTCAAATGGATGATAGACTTAAATGTAGGAGCTGAAACTATAAAGCCCTTAGAACAAAACAAAAGAATAACTCTTTATGACTCTGGGTAGTCAGAGGCTGCATTGATGCAACAAGAAAAGTATAAGGGAGGGGAAAATAGCCAAATTGGACATCAAAATTAAAAACTTTTGTGTTGCATATAGTACCGTCAAGAAAATAAAAGGATAACCCACAGAGGAGGAGAAAATATTGGCAAACATTTGTAATGAAGGACTTATATCCTGAATATATAAGGAATTCTTACAAGTCAATCATAATAAATAACCCAATTTTTAAAAATGGGCTAAGGGTGCTAAATGAGAAAACTATACAGCGAAGGATACTTTATCCAGCTAGGATGTCATTCAAAATAGAAGGAGTGATTAAAAAGCTTCCAGGACAAACAGAAACTAAAAGACTTTGTGATAATCAAACCATCCCTACAAGAAATATTCAAAGGGGTCCTGTAAGCAAAGAGAGAGCCAAAAAGTAACATAGACCATAAAGGAACAGAGACAATATACAGTGACAGCTTTATAGGCTTTAGAGGCAAAAGCCTCTAAACTTTAGAGACAAAAGAATGATACTTTAGAGTATCATTTAGATACTCTTGAGAGGCAAAAGAATGATACTAAATTCATATCTTTGAATAGTTACCCTGAATGTAAATGGGCTAACTGCCCTGAATGTAAATGGGCTAACCAATTTTAACAGATTGGTTAAAATTCTGCCATCAATATGCTGTCTGCAGGAAACTCATTTTATTTTATTTTATTTTATTTCTTTTAAAGGTTTTATTTATTTATTTGACAGAGATCACAAGTAGGCAGAGAGGCAGGCAGAGAAAGAGAGGAGGAAGCAGGCTCCCTGCTCAGCAGAGAGCCCGATGTGGGACTCGATCCCAGGACCCTGGGACCATGACCTGAGCCGAAGGCAGAGGCTTTAACCCACTGAGCCACCCAGGTGGTCCCAGGAGACTCATTTTAGACCCAAAGACACTGCCAGATGGAAAGTGAGGAGGTGGGAAACCATTCATCATGCTAATGGACATCAAAAGAAAGCTGGAGTGGCAATCCTTATACCAGACAAATTAGATTTTATTTATTTGACAGAAATCACAAGTAGGCAAAGAGGCAGGCGGGGCAGTGGGCGGGGGTGGGGGCAAGCAGGCTCTGAGAAGCACAGGGGGAAGCAGACAATGAGCAGAGAGCCCAATGCAGGGCTCAATCCCAGGACCCTGGGATCACAACCTGAGCCGAAGGCAGAGGCTTTATCCCACTGAGCCACCCAGGTGCCCCAGACAAATTAGATTTTAAACCAAAGACTGTAATAAGAGATGAGGAAGAACTCTGTATCATAATTAAAGGATCTGTCCAACAAGAAGATCTAACAATTTTAAATATGCCCCTAACATGAGAGCGGCCAATTAAATTAACTATTAATAACAAAATTAAAGAAACATGTTTACAGTAATACAATAATAGTAGTGGACTTTAATAACCCCCTCACTGCAATGGACAGATTATCTAAGCAGATGATCAACAAGGAAATAAGGGCTTTAAATGACACACTGGACCAGATGGACTTCACAGATATATATAGAACATTCCATCCTAAAGCAACAGAATACACTCTTCTCGAGTCAACATGAAATATTCTCCAGAACAGATCACATTCTGGGTCACAAATCAGGTCTCAACTAGTACCTAAAGATTGGGATCATTACCTGCATACTTTCAGACCACAATGCTTTGAAACTGGAATTTAATCACAAGAGGAAAATTGGAAAGAGCTCAAATACATGGAAGCTAAATAGCATTGTACTAGAGAATGAATTGGTCAACCAGAAAGTTAAAGAAGAATTTTAAAAATTCAGGAAACTTTGGGGCCCTTGGGTGACTCAGTTGGTTGCATATCTGCCTTTGATTCAGGTCATGATCTCAGGGTCCTGGGATTGAGCCCCGCGTCAGTCTCCCTGCTCAACAGGAAATCTGCTTCTCCCTCTGCCCCTCCCCTCCACTTGTGCACAGGCTCTCTCTCTCAAATAAATAAATAAAATCTTTTAAAAAATTCATGGAACCATTTTCATGAAAATGAAAACAGTTCAAAATCTTTGCGATGCAGCAAAGGCAGTCCTCAGAAGGATGTATATAGCAATCCAAGCCTTTCTCAATAAACAAGAAATGTCTCAAATACACAAGCTAACCTTACACCTAAAGGAGTTGGAGAAAGAATAGCTAATAAAGCCTAAACCACACAGGAAAAGAGAAATAATAAAGATTAAAGGAGATATCAACGAAATAGAAACCAGAACAACAGTAGAAAAGATCAACGAAACTGGGAGCTGGTTCTCTGAAAGAACTAATAGGATTGATAAACTCATGGCTAGACTTATCAAAAAGAAAAGAGAAAGAACCCAAATGAAATCATGAATGAAAGAGGAGAGATCCCAACCAACACTGAAGAAAAATGAACAATTTTAAGAACATATTATGAACAACTATATGCCAATCTGGAAGAATTGGATGCATTCCTAGAGATGTATAAACTACCAAAACTGAAGCAGGAAGAAATAGAAAACCTGAATAGACCCATAACCAGCAATGGAATTGAAGCCATAATAAAAAAATCTCCCAACTAGAGCCCAGGGCTGGATGGCTCCCCGTGGGAGTTCTACCAAACATTTAAAGAAGGACTAATACCTATTCTTAAGCTGTTTTTAAAATAGAGATAGGGCACCTGGTTGGCTCAGTCTCTAAGCGTCTGCCTTCCGCTCAGGGTCCTGGGATCAAGGCCCACATTGGGCTCCCTGCTGAGGGGGAAGCCTGCTTTTCCCTCTCCCACTCCCCTGCTTGTGTTCCCTCTCTCTCTGTGTCTCTCCCTGTCAAATAAATAAATAAAATCTTTAAAAAATAAAAATAAAAAATAGAGATAGAAGGTAAACTTCAAACTCATTTTTATGAGGCGAGCATTATCTTAATCCCAAAACCAGACAAAGACCCCACCAAAAAGGGGACTTACAGAACAATATTCCTGGTGAACATGGATGTAAAAATTCTCACCAACATACTAACCAATAGGATCCAGTAGTACATTAAAAGGATTATTCACCACAACCAAGTGGGATTTATTCCTAGGCTACAAAGGTGGTTCAATATTTGCAAATCAATCAATGTGATAAATTACATTAATAAAAGAAAGGACAAGAACCATATGATCTTCTCAATAGATGCAGGAAAAGCGTTTGACAACGCACAGCATCCTTTCTTGATTCAGAGTCTTCACAGTGAAGGGATAGAGGGATCATATCTCATATCATATCATAAAAGCCATATATAAAAAGCCCACAATAATAGCATTCTTCATGGGGAAAAACAGAGCTTTTCCCCTCTGGTCAGTGACATGGCAGGGACGTCCAATATTTTCAACATAGTACTAGTTGTCTTAGCCTCAGCAATCAGACAACAAAAAGAAATTAAAGGCATCTGAATCAGCAAAGAATAAGCCAAACTCTCACTCTTCACAGAACATGATACTCTGTGTGGAAAACCGAAAAGATTCCACCCCCAAATTGCTAGAACTCATACAGGAATTCAGTAAAGTGTCAGGGTATAAAATCAATGCACAGAAATCAGTTGCATTTCTATACTCCAACAATTAGACGGAAGAAAGGGAAAGTAAGGAGTTGATCCCATTTATAGTTGCATCCAAAAACCATAAGATACCTAGGAATAAACCTAACCAAAGAGGCAAAGGATCTGTACTCAGAAAACTATAGAACACTCATGAAAGAAATTGAGGAAGACACAAAGAAATGGGAAAACTTTCCATACTCATGGATTACAAGAGCAAATATTGTTAAGATGTTTATGCTACCTAGAGCAATCTACACATTCAGTGCAATCACTATCCAAATACCATCAACATTTTTCACAGAGCTGGAATAAATAATCCTAAAATTTGTATGGAACTGGAAAAGACCCCTATAGCCAAAGGATGTTGAAAAAGAAAACCAAAGCTGGTGGCATCACAATTCCGGACTTCAAGCTCTTTCACAAAGCTGTCATCATCAAGATAGTATGGTAATGGCACAAAAACAGAGACAATAGAAGAATGGAACAAAACAGAGAAATCAGAAATGGACCCTCAACTGTATGATCAACTGATCTTCAACAGAATAGGAAAGAATGTCTAGTGGAAAAAGGACAGTCTCTTCAACAAATGCTGTTGGGAGAATTAGACAGTCACATGCCGAAGAATAAAATTGGACCCTTTTCTTGCACCATACACAAAAATAAACTCAAAGTGGATGGAAGACCTAAATGTGAGACAATTCCATCAAAATCCTAGAGGAGAACACAGGCAGCAACCCCTTCAACCTTGGCTGCAGCAGCTTCTTGCTAAGCACACCTCCAAAGGCAACAGAAACAAAAGCAAAAATGAACTACTGGGAAAGAAAGCCTTTGCATAGCAAAGGAGACCTTCAACAAAACCAAAATACAGCTGACAGAATGGGAGAAGATAATTGCAAATGACTTAATCAGATAAAGGGCTAGTATCCAAAATCTATAAAGAACTTTCAAACTCAACACCCAAAGAACAAATAATCCCATTAGGAAATCGGCGGCAGAATGAACAGATTTCCAAAGAAGACATCCAAATGGCCAACAGACACATGAAAAACTGTTCTACATCACTTGGCATTAGAGAAATATAAATCAAACAATGTGATACCACCTCACACCAGTCAGAATGGCTAAAATTAACAAGTCAGGAAACAACAGATGTTGGCGAGAATGTAGAGAAAGGGGAACTCTCTTGCACTGTTGGTGAAAATGCAAGCTGGTACAGCCACTCTGGAAAATAGTGTGGAGGTTCCTCAAAAAGTTAAAAATAGAAGTACCCTATGACCCAGTAATTGCACTACTGTTTATTTACCCCAAATATACAAATGGAGTGATCGAGGGGTGCCTGGATGGCTCAGTGGGTTGGGCCTCTGCCTTTGGTTCAGGTCATGATCTCAGGGTCCTGGGATTGAGCCCTGCATCAGGCTCTCTGCTCGGCAGGGAGCCTGCTCCCCCCAACTTCTCTCTGCCTGCCTCTCTGCCTACTTGTGATCTTTGTCAAATAAATAAATAAAATCTTTTTTTAAAATGGAATGATAGAAAGGGGCAGCTGTACCCCAATATTTATAGCAGCAACATTCACAATAGCCAAACTATGGAAAGAGTCCGGATGTCCATTGACAGATGAGTGGATGATGAAGATATGGTATATATGTGCAATGGAACATTATGCACCCCTCAAAATGAAATGGCAGTGACGTGGATGGAGCTAAAGGGTATTATGCTAAGTGAAATAAGTCAGTCAGAGAAAGACAATTTTCATGATTTCACTGATACATGGAATTTAAGAAACAAAACAGAGGGTCATAGAGAAAAAGAGGAAAAAAAATAAAGCAAGATGAAACCAGAGAGGGAGATAAATCATAGAGACTCTTGGACATAGGAAAAATCTGAGGGGTGCTGGAGGATGGGCAGAGGGATGGGACAGCTGGGAGATGGACATTGGGAAGGGTATGTGCCATAATGAACACTGAATTATAGAAGAGTGATGATAAGGTATTATATAAAAGAGTGATGCATCACAGACCTGTACCCCTGAAACCAATAATACGTTATGTGTTAATTAATTGAATTTAAATTTAAAAAGAAAAAATATGGGCTAAAATTAGTCATTTTTTTTTTCAAAGATTTAATTTACTTATTTGACAGACAGAGATCACAAGTAGGCTGAGAGGCAGGCAGAGAGAAAGGAGGAAGCAGGCTCTCCACGGACCAGAGAGCCCGATGCGGGGCTTGATCCCAGGACCAAGCCGAATGCAGAGGCTTTAACCTACTGAGCCACCCAGGTGCCCCAAATTAGTCATTTTTTCAAAGGAGATAAACAGATGGCCAGGAATATGGAGAAATTGAAACCCCTGTACATTGCTGGCAAGAATGTAAAATGGTACATACAGCCTCTTTGGAACATAGTCTGGCAGTTCCTCCAAATGTTAAATTTGGAGTTACCATATAGCCCAGCAATTCTACTCCTTGTTATATACCCACGTGAAAAAAGCATATGTCCAGAGAAAATCTTAGGGCAAAATGTTCACAGCAGCATTATTCATCATAGCTAAAAAATGGAAGGAACTCAAATGCCCATCAACTTATAAATGGAGCCATCAACTGATGAATGTATAAACAAATGTAGTCTATACGCACAATTATTACAGAGCAGTTTTTATTTTTTTAATTATTTCAAGTCTTTATTCTCAAAAGAAAGGCAGACTGCCACGCGCAGCGCCTCATTTGGATGTGTCTGGAGTCTTGGAAGCTTGACTACACTACGTTCTCCTACAAATGGACCTTGAGAGCTTGTTTGGAGGTTCTAGCAGGGGAGCGCAGCTACTCGTATACCCTTGACCGAAGAACGGTCCTCTCCTCTATCGGGGAAGGTCGTTCTCTTCGACCAAGCGCGCAGCTTCGGGAGGGACGCACATGGAGCGGTGAGGGAGGAAGGGGACACCCGCCTAGCCAGCCAGATCAGCCGAATCAACCCTGGCGATCAATGGGGTGACAGATGTCTCAGCCAGATCGTCCTCACATCCATACAGAGCAGTTTTTAAATGTGCTGATGCATGCTGCAACATGGATGGACCTGTGAAATTGGGTAAGTGAAGGAAGTCAGTCACAAAAGACCGCATGTTGTATGACTCCATTTACATGAAATGCTCAGCATGAGGACATCCATAGAGACAGAAGATAAATGGTTGCAGAAGGTGGACAGAAGGGAGGAGAGGGAGTGCCTGCTTATAGGCATGGAGTTTCTTTTGGGGGTAATGAGAATGTTCTGAAGTTAGATTGTGGTGATGATTATATAACCTTGAATATATTGAAAACCATGGACTGTAGAAAGGTGAAAAAAGATTTTATGGAATATGAATATTTTAATAAAACTATCAAAATAAAGAATCTTACTATAGGGAAAACAGTAAAGCCAAGTGAAAGATTGTACAGAGTAATGCCTATGGTATAGCTATATATTCATCAACCCAAAGGTCTTTGAAGTAGAAGCTTTAGGAAGAGAGCTTCTTTTATTTTTTCAAAACTTTTTTAAAGACTTTATTTTATTTTAAGATTTATTTATTTGAGAGAGAGAGAGAGAGAGAGCACAAGAGGGGTGAGGGGCAGAGGGAGAAACAGGCTCTTCACTGAGCTCCAAGCCTAATGCAGGGCTCAGTCCTGGGACTCTGGTATCAGGACCTGAGCCAAAGGCAGATGTTTTACTGACCGAGCCACCCAGGCATGCCTAAAGATTTTATTTTTAAGTAATCTCCACATCCAACGTGGGACTTAAACTCATCACACCAAGACCAAGAGTCTCATTCTCTTCTGACTGAGCCAACTGGGTGTCCCTAGTTGAGACATTTTTAAAAAATTTGTCTTTAATTTAAATTCAATTAATTAACATAAAATATATTATTGGTTTCTGAGGTTGGGGTCAGTGATTCATCAGTCTTATATAATATCTAGTGCTTATTACATCATGTGCCCTCCCTAATGTCTATCACCCAGTTATCCTATTCCCTCTCTTCCCTCCCTTCCAGGAACCCTCAGCGTGTTTCTTATGATTGAGTCTCTTATGGTTTGTCTCTCTCTCTCTGATTTCATCTTGTTTGATTTTTTACTCTCTTCCCCTATGATCCTCTGTTTCGTTTCTTTAATTCCACATGTAAGTGAGATGATATGATAGCTGTCTTTGTCTCATTGACTTACTTTGCTCACCATAGTGCCCTTGAGTTCCATCCACATCATTATAGATGTCAAGATTTCATTCTTTTTGATGCCTGAGTAATATTCCATCACATATATACACCTCATCTTCATCCATTCATTTGTCGATGGACATCTAGACTCTTTCCATAGCTTGGCTGTTGTGAACATTGCTGGTATAAATATTGGGGTGCAGGTGCCCCTTTGGATCATTGCATTTGTATCTGTGGCGTAAATACTCAGTAGTGCAATTTCTGGGTCTTAGGGTGAGAGTGAGAGCTTCTTTTATAACTTCTTTGATCCTCCATTTCTTTTTTTTTTTAAGATTTTATTTGTTTATTTGACACACAGAGATCACAAGGAGAGAGAGAGGGAAGCAGGCTCCCTGCCAAGCAGAGAGCCCGATGCAGGACCTGATCCCAGGACCCTGAGATCATGACCTGAGCTGAAGGCAGCGGCTTAACCCACTGAGCCACCCAGGCGCCCCAATCCTCCATTTCTTAATTGACACAATGAGACAGTAATCCCCTGCATAACTCCACAGATCCTACAGGATACATAGTTGTAACATCCCAACTATTAGTTGTAAAAACAATTCTGAAGTCACGAAAGTTTATGCAGGGGTGCCTGGGTGGCTCAGTGGGTTAAAGCCTCTGCCTTCAGCTCGGGTCATGATCCCAGGGTCCTGGGATCGAGCCCCGCATCGGGCTCTCTGCTCAGCGTGGAGCCTGTTTCCTCCTCTCTCTCTCTGCCTGCTTCTCTGCCTACTTGTGATCTCTGTCAAATAAATAAATAAAATCTTAAAAAAAAAAAAAAAGAAAGAAAGTTTATGCATATTAGGCACTTGTAATATACTTCTTAGATTGTGTTTGTTTGTTTATTTATTTATTTATTTTATTTATTTGACAGACAGAGATCACAAGTAGGCAGAGAGGCAGGCAGAGAGAGAGAGGAAGGAAAGCAGGCTCGATGTGGGGCTCAATCCCAGGACCCTGGGATCATGACCTGAGCTGAAAACAGAGGCTTTAACCCACTGAGCCACCCAGGTGCCCCTTAGATTGTGTTTATGATAGGTTGTATTGGTTTCCTAGAGCTGCTGTTATAAAATACCACTAACTGGGTGGCTTAAAACAACAGAAGTTTATTGTTTCACCATTCTGGAGGCCAGATGTCTGAATTCAAGGTGTTGATAAGCCCATGTTCCCTCCGAGGCCCATAGGAGAGAATCTTTCTTCTTCCTGGTGGCTTGCCCACAGTTCTCATAGTTCCTGGGCGTATACCTGACAAGAGCTGGGGTCTCTGCCTCTGTCGTCAGAGTGTCCTTCCTTCATACATGTCTGCATTTCTTCTCTTCTTAAAAGAACACCAGTCAGGCTAGGGGCTCATCTTAGTCCCATATGACTTCATCTTAATTTACTAATTTTATCTGCAACAATCCCATTTCCAACAAAAGTCACATTCTGAGGTCCCTGGGGGTTAGGACTTGAGAATATCTTTTGCAGGCCATGAATCACGCCAAAAACAGGTGCCATAGTCCCTGGACATACAATGAGCACGTAGCTCATCATGTTTCAGTGCCGGTAACATTTCCTTATGAAACTGCCAGACTTAGTAGAGGAGAAAAAAAAAAGGGGGGTATATACCACTGGGCCCTTGTTTTAACTTTGTGAAGAGAGAGCAAACAGATATTCAAAGAGATACTTGCGCAAAAGTAAACAAACTACCTGGAAAGGGAAGAATATTAATTTTGTACCACACCTGTGTGCCTATTCTTGTCTTTGTACTATGGGAACAGGTATTACACTTAATCTTTAAAAACATGCTAGGATATATATATATATATATATATATATATAACATATGTACTATTCTTTTTTTACTGAGGAAAAGGAGTTTTTTTTATACAAGTTAAGTAACTTGCCTTGAAGCCCACTGAAGTGGGTTTTTGAACCAAAATATATCTCTGCTCATAACCTGGGATAAGCCAAAGAAGCTGAATGATATTGATGGAACATGTTTGAGATGGTAGTGAATAGCCACGGTAATCTCTATTTTTTTCATGTTCCACCTTTTTAGTTTGATGTTTCGGGTTCTTTACTTTTAGTGCTTAACAAATGGTTAACATTGATATCTTTCGTTCTCCTTCATTATGGTTAGAATATTCACACTGTTCACCTTTCCTGCATATTGACTTCCCTAGCTCTTTTCCAAATTTTCTTTGTTAAATAGCTGATGTGATATGTACCCTTATGAAGAGAGGGGTGAAAACCCAAGAACTTTGTTCTAGAGAGGCTAATTATGGTGTTACCTCATTGGGGGGATAATTTAATGATAAAGGTGTTTCTCAGGCAGATCTGGTTGTTCAGCTTTTTGCTTTTTCAATAAAGCCCTTGAGTAGCATAGCAGAGACCTTTTAATAATTCTGTTAAAAAGTAATGGATAATTTGCAACGACATGGATGGAACTAGAGGGTATCGTGTTTATAAGTCAATGGGAGAAAGACAACTATCATATGATCTCCCTGATATGAGGAAGTGAAGATGCAGCATGGGGGGCTAAGGGGGTAGGAGAAGAATAAATGAAACAAGACGGGATTGGGAGGGAGACAAACCATCAGTGACTCTTAATTTCACAAAACAAACTGAGGGTTACTGGAGGGAGGGGGGTTGGGAGAGGGGGGTGGGATTATGGACATTGGGGAGGGTATGTGTTTTGGTGAGTGCTGTGAAGTGTGTAAACCTGGCGATTCACAGACCTGTACCCCTGGGGATAAAAATATATGTTTATTAAAAAAAATAGTAATGGATAAATTTCACTGAATTTTACTTGTAGTGAACAAATAGGAATAGACGAGAACACGATTAAGAATTTACAGAGCTGGGCTATGATCAAGAGATCAGAACATGAAACTGGGTTTCAGATCAAAGGTTCTGTTTTGGAATTTGTTTGACTCATTTTATGATCTTCATGAGGTAATTTCATTTGTGGCTAATGTTTCAGCTTCCACAGCAGAGTACTTCTGGGAGATGCAGTTATTTAACAGGCAGTCTGCTCTGAAATGTGATGTAATTTAAGGGAGGACTGTCATTAACTGAGAAGTCAAGATGCCAAATATGGCCTCTTGAGGTTTTTACATTGTGGTGTATTTTGCCGTCATTGTTTGACTTGGGTCAGAATAAGTCATTTGTTCTTCCAAGTTGAAGATAATACAGAACTTTCATTTTGTTCTGTTTCTTAGTTATCTTTGACTTTCTACTTTGAAAATTATTGTAATTCATTGGATAATTTTCTAGTAATTACTAGCCCTCTTTAGCTCTGTAGTTGTCCTGGCTTAAAAGGTAAACTAGACAACCGAATACATAGATTCCTAGAATTTTAGAATCACAGGAGGCCTTAATCATCTAAGCCAATCCCCTACCTTTTTTTTTTTTCCACATTGACCTATTAGTTTGAAATTACATTTTCATGTTACTCAGTACATAGTCAAAAGCAGTGTACTCCATTCTTAGATTTTGAGAAAGTGACAGCCACTCTTATACACATTCATGCATATCAGTTGCAGTGGACCACACATTGTGCTGTATACAGTAGGTAAGTAAGGTCCTAAACTAGAGAGAATTAAACATGTCAACAAATAAACACAATCCCCTGGAGTAAAGTTCTGTAAATACTATGTGAATAAGAGAATAACTTGTCCTCTTACAGTGGTGGGGAGATGTCAAGGCAGCCTTTCATAGAGGAGAAAACCTTTGAGTGCTATCTTAAAGGATAAGTTGGAATGTTATAGGCAGAAGCCTTTGAGGAGGGGAGAAATGATAAGGAGGGAAGTCAAAGCAGAAGGAAGGGCATAGAGGGACAGATGTGCAAGGGCAAAGCGGACTTGGAGTTGCAAGGTGATTCCAGCATGGCTGGAGGAGAGACTATACAGTGTTGGGAGCAGGAATGGACTAATGAAGATAACTACACATATTATGGACTGTCTTAGATGCACGGCATTGGAAACTTGAGTCCGTTTCTGTTCCTAATGGGTTTCAACCTGAGAACTAAGGTATTTGCGTTTTAGAACTATTACTCTGGTGGCAGTGTAGAGACTGGATTGCAGTGGGGTTAAATCTAGAGCCAAGGAAACTACTTAGTTTCCTGCAGTAGTGTAGGCAAGAAATAAGGAGGCAGTATTAAAGGAGAGGTAAGGATCAATGAAGCTTTAAGGAAACATTCAGAAGGATCAATTGTCAGGACTTGATGACTCAGATGTGATCATAGAAGGTGGAGAAGAAAGAGTGCAGGTTTCTGACTTTGATGAGTAAATATCTACAGTATCTAGTATACAGAGACTTGATGACGTGTTTAAGGAGTGACAGAAGGGCATTGGATGGATGCTTTATTCTTTGTGAATCTTTTCCTGAATTACACACCTCTGCCTGTTAGAATCTTTCGCTACTTCAAGATGTCAGCACATTTCATAGTTATATGTATAGTTGTTTATTTGGTATGCTTTCCTTATTCACTTCTTGAAGGCTGGGGATTTTTAAAAATTTATCCTTAAATTCATCTTATGGCAGCCACTCTCCTGCCCCATCCCAGACTACAGAATCAGAATTTCTAAGACAGTTCAATGGGAATCTGAAATTTAAGAGCAGCTTGGACATTCTAATGATAAGTAATGTTTTCACATTTAACTGTAGAGCAATCAATCAGCTAAGGGTAGAGCTGTTTTCTCCTACTAACCTTACTATCAAATGATGGATAGATAGAGTTTTAAATTATGGAGTAAGGATAGTGGTCACTCCTTCCTCTTGGAATGATTTCAGAATAATGAGGGTAAGAAATGAAAATTCTGCCTTTAGTGTATTAGAAGACAGCTTAAACTTCCAATCACAATGTATGAATCAAGGCTCCCGTTTCCACCAGCAGTAGATAAAGGTTCCAGTTTCTCCATATCCTCACCAACACCTGCTATTTTCTGATATTTTTTAAGTTTATTTATTTTTTTAGTAATCTAGTACTTCAATATATAGTAATTTAATCATCTCAAATCCTTGACCCCAAGATCAAGAGTTGCATGCTCTTCTGACTGAGTCAGCCGGGCACCCCACTATTTTCTGATTTTTTTTAATCCCATTCTGTGGGTATGAAGTGGAATCTTACTGTGGTTTTAATGTGCGTTTCCCTGATGACTGATTATATTCTTATTCTTATACATCTTTTCATGAAGTTATTGGCTATTCTTATATATTTAATGAAATGTCTAGTCACATCTTACATATACTGGACACAGAACCTGTTTGCAATTTTTTTTTATTTTTTACCACCAGGGTTTATCTGAAATTTATTTTCTTTATGGTGTCTTTTTGAGCCTAAAATTTTTAATTATATGAAGTTTAATTTATTGGTGTTTTTTTCTTTAATGGATCATGCCTTTGGTGTTATATCTAAAAACTGTTACTCTATTCAGAGTCACAAAGGTTTTCTTCTAGAAGTTTTATAGTTTTAGCTCCTATATTTAAGTCCAGGATACATTTTTAAATTTTTGTATGTGGTGTCAGTTAGCTTATAAATTCATCTTTTTGCGTATGGATATCTAACCGGTCCACTCATTTTCAACCATTTGTTGAAAAACAAAATCCTTTCTTTTTATTTTTTAAAGATTTTATTTATTTACATGAGAGAGAGCATGAGAAGGGGGAGGGTCAGAGGGAGAAGCAGATTGCCGGAGCCAAAGGCAATCGCTTAACCAACTGAGCCACCCAGGCAAACCATAATCTTTTCTTCCATTGAGTTGCCTTGACAACTTTGTCAAGAATCCAGTGACCGAATTTAAAGGCTTGCTTGCCCCTGTTTTTCTCCATTGATCTACATGTCTGTCTTTATGCCCGTACTCACCATTCCCCCCCCCAAAGTTTATAGTCTTAGCTTCTAGAAAGGAAATGCATACTTCATAGTCCCCAGCTCCAGAGCTGCCTCTGAATGCACTGTCTTTCTCACTGACTTGCCATGCCACACCTGAGATACTGAATGTTTGACTCTTAAGATTTTGAAATTGTAAGTTCAACACTTTCATTTGACAGATAAGGATGGTCAGGCCCCAAGTTAAAGTCTTTTTGTCCCCTGCTGGAACAGAAGCATGATACCTTCCCAGGAATAACATTGACTGTGGAGTCACCACACACCTCTCTCTAAAGAGGGCCTGGCAGAGGAAGGTCCTGAGGAGAAAAAAGGTATTTGCAGTAGAGACTTTAAGCACAGAGTTATAAAAGGAGGAAAGGCGGGGGTGCCTGGGTGGCTTAGTCCGATCAGTTGAACTCCTGATTTCAGCGCAGGTCATGATCTCGAGCCCTGAGTTGGGCTCCACACCCAGCGCAGAGTCTGCTTGAGATTCTCTCTCTCCCTCTCCCTCTGTGCACCACCCCTGCACCCCAAGCTTGCTTGCCTTTGTGTGCTCTCTCTCTCTCTCTCTCTCAGTTAATAAATAAATAAATCTTTAAAAAGAGAAAAGAAAACAAAAGGGAGATGCCAAAAGTAAAGTACACCTACTTCAAATTTTTGTAGAAAGGTACTGCACATTTTAGGTGGCTTTGCTAGTCAAAGCCATCTATAGTGTACCTAGGTTTCCTTTTTACTTTCTTTTTTTTAAAAGATTTGATTTGTTTATTAGAGATCACAGATTAGGGGGGCGTAGAGGGAGAGGGAGAAGCAGACTCCCTGCTGAGCAGGAGCTTAGTCCCAGGACTCTGGGATCAGGAACTGAGCCAAAGGTAGATGCTTAACCAGCTGAGGCACCCAGATGCCCCTATACCTATATTCTTTTAAAACTACTGCTAAGAGTACCTCTTGACCTGTGTGGGACCTCCCATCACTTGAAAATAAGAGTGCTGAGTTAAGGTTTTAGTTCTTTCAGTGATTTAGGTTTTTCTTTTTTGTTTAACTTTTTTTTATTTTTATTTTTAAATAATCTCTGCACCCAGTGTAGGGCTCAAACCCATAGCCCTGAGATCAAGAGTCTGATACCCCCTTTTTATATTTTTAACACATTTCTACTGGCCTTCAATTTTAAAAAGATATCCTGTATTTTACAAAATTAAACTTTCTAGCTACAGATGATAAAACTCGTTATGATAGGAAAACAACAATTATCCTTGTGCGTGTGCATATGCGTGTGTATGTGAGTGGGTGTACATGGTCATGGTTATTAGCACATGACTGATACATGGTCTGAAAGACCACACTGTGCATAGACTGCTTCCTGAGGAATGTGAGCTGGTGAATGGAGCTGAGTATCTTGTACTGTATATTGCTCGGTTGAGCAAAACTTACCCAGTCTGTTGGTCACAGTCATTCAACAACCTATCTTAGAAAAGCAGGATGATAATGGGGATGGAGGTCAAATTCATCTATCTAATTGTTCCTTTAAAGATAAAGTTTGGAAAAATAAAGGATAGAGTTTGGGAACTAAGGTAAAGGAGCAAGGCAAAATATCCTAGGCTAACTAGACAGCAGTATTAATGCATTCTGAATGAATAGCTGATTGCTCCTTAAAGATTATTTGTGTAAGTTGTTGGTTTCACACCCTACTTTGAATTTTTTTTGCATAACAATATATTCTGATGGAAGGGTTAGGATTTTTTTTATATTGATTTTAAGTTGTTCTCTACTAAAATATGAAAACATGTAAGGGATAAGTATACACTGCACAATTAATATTTACTCTTGGAGGGGGAGGGAAACTTTAGCGTAATATATAACAATTTGTTTCATGAAATGTTTTAAACCAGGTACTGCAGAATGTTTGGGATTTGTTAAATCTTGAAGGGAGGGGGATGATATATGTGGGTATTTGTTGAGCAATGAATCTTTGTGAGGAGATGCCATGATTACCAGCAGATACTGAAAAGACATTCAGGATAGTGGAAGAATTCCTAGTTTATATATTGGGAAGAACTCATGTTTATGTGACATCTCTAGGAGCCATTTCTCCTACAGAATGTGACTTTCCAGTTTTTGAATCATTGGCTTGTGCTCCACCGAGGCTCAGGCTTCTCAGGACGGTCAGTCGAGCAGTACAGTGCTGGTAACAGTCCAACGTGAGATCACCGAATGCTCTGCACTCTTCCTGTATTGTGTTTCAGTAACCGTATCTAGTTCTCCATGTTTCTATTTGAGATGTTATATAGTATAGAATATGGTCTAATCAGAAACCTCTAAGTGTCATAGCTTGAATTTATATCTTACTGGTTCAAAGCTGATTTTCATTATCCTTTTACAAGTTCATGCTTTTTTAATGCACTCTTCTCCACAGAATGAAGATACTGGAATGAAGAGTAAAGTCCATCATATTGCCAAGGAGATCATGAGCTCAGAGAAGGTGTAGGTATTCAGTTTATAATTCGGAAGACCATTTATTTCCCCATTGGCTCATTTAAAACATTTCTTTTATTGTTATCTTTTACAGGTTTGTGGATGTATTAAAACTTTTGCATATTGTGAGTATCTACAAATAACTGTCCTCTTTTGCATTTTTCCCTATGTCAAAAAATTTTTAGCATAACTTTAAATATATTTTATATATATGTATGTGTGTGTATATATATATATACACACATACTCTTTCTAATATATGATTACATGTTTAAATTCATGTATATGTGAATATAGATATTTTCTGAAATGTATGTATCTGTTGTGTGTGTAGTATACCCAGATGATTTCCAAAAAATAGAATCTTTATATCCATATTTCCGAAGTTTTCAAACTTCCTGTGTTCATAATAAAGAGTTTTTAGTGATAATATTTCTTGGGCATTTGCAGAAGATGTCTATCAGAATTTTGCACTAGCAATGTATAAAAAATGTCATGATCAGTGTTCAGAACTATTCCTTCTGAATCTGCTCTCAAAAATAGACACTGAAAATAGACATTTTTACAACTAACTTTTTAAAGATCTTTATTCAATTTTTGTAATTATCAACTTGAACAAACTTGTTGGAAAACAGTTATGATGTGTCTGACAGCATATTCATTTTTCTCATGCATTTTTTTGTACCTGCAAGTTTTTACAAGTTCTAGTATGCATTGGAAGTGAAAGTACTTTTAATCCTACTTTATTCCAGTTATATTTTGGCAAGTTATTAAAATTTAACAAAAGAAGGGTAAGGTAGAGGAAACAATGAAGAAAGAAATTGAAGTGAAAATTTACTTGGATGGTATAATTATTAACATCATCTTAAACTTAATTACTGAGAAATGATAGGTTCACACCCATTAATATCTCTAAGAGTATCATTTTCAGTTTTCCTTTTAAAAGATACATGTGAACTTAAAAGGTAGGGTACATTTAAGGGTGATTCACATTCACTAAATCCAACAGAAACCTGGAACTCTAATTCCTGCATGAAAAATCTCTAGTTTTGGAAACCTTTTCTTTCTTTCTTTCTTTCTTTTCTTTTTTTTTTTATTTAAGATTTTATTTATTTATTCAACACAGAGAGAGATCACAAGTAGGCAGAGAGGCAGGCAGAGAGAGAGGAGGAAGCAGGCTCCCCGCCGTGCAGAGGGCCCGGACGCAGGGCTCAATCCCAGGACCCTGAGATCACAACCTGAGCTGAAGGCAGAGGCTTAAACCACTGAGCCACCCAGGCGCCCCTAGAAATCTTTTCTTAACAATTCTTAACATTACTAATTTGTTTTGAGAAATTACTGTCATGTGAATAGTTTCTTATGTAACTCTTGACTGTATTGCTTAGTTCTCTTTGTAATTCATTTTTTTTTTGAGATTCCAAAACTTTTTTTTTTTAGTAAGTAAAAAAACTAATAGACATAAAATCAGCAAGGATATACAAGAACTGAATAATACCATTAACCAACTAAAATCCAATTGGCATTTATACAACCCCTCATCAAAAATAAATAAATAAATAAAATTCTTTTTATAAGACTATATAGAACTTACCCAAGAGAGATCATATCCTACTGCTTTAGCTACAACTCTCAAATTCTGTTACGTTATGTCTTTTTTTTTACTTTTTTTAGTTCAAAATGTAATTCATTTTTAAAAATTATAGCATGATATTTGATCACCCAAACAGATTTATTGAGTTTGAAGTATATTGTCATTTCAAATATATAACAACATGATGAATAAATAACTTTCCAAAATAAACTCTGGTTTGAACTGAATAAATTCCATTTTTTACTGAACCTCTCTATTGCTTAAATAATTGTAGAGTAAAAAGAAAAAGCTGAACTCCCTTTCTCTGGAAAGCTCAGCCTATCTGTAGGACAAACAAATTGTACTTATTGGAACATATTTTCTGATCAACATGTTTAAAAAAGTAAAAAAATGTCCTCTCTACGGAAATTTTAAGCGTTCACTTGATAAGGTAATGGAGGCAAACAATACCATGGAGCCAGAAAAAATCGAATTGGAACTTGAGTGTGGTAGTTCAGCAAGTCTTGCATAGAACACGTGTTGAAGATGTCACGATAGGGACGCCTGGGTGGCTCAGTTGGTTAAGCAGCTGCCTTCGGCTCAGGTCATGATCCCAGCGTCCTGGGATCGAGTCCCACATCGGGCTCCTTGCTCAGCAGGGAGCCTGCTTCTCCCTCTGCCTCTGCCTGCCATTCTGTCTGCCTGTGCTTGCTCTCTCCCCTCTCTCTCTCTGATAAATAAATAAAATAAAAATAAAAAAATAAAAAAAAAAAAAAGATGTCACGATAAACAGCAGAGTCCCAGTCCTCATAGTGCCTATACGCTAGTGTAGTGTTTCTCTTAATGTGGCGAGGGACTGGATTTCAAAATTTCCAATCCATGCTGGATCAGAACTTTTGTAAAATAAAATAGAAATGTCATGACCATGTCAAGGTGACATAAAAGTTTCCAGTCCCTTATTCACCCTTTTAACTAATGTCTTTGCAGACCAGTAACAGTTTAAGGACCACACTTTAAGAAAGTTGGCAAAAATATCGGTGTCTGTCCTGCCTAAGTACATTGTTTCCTTTTTTCTTCCTTCCTTCATTCCTTCCCTTTTTCCTTTCTGTCTTTTCTTTTTTTTTTTTTTTTAACTTTATTTTTGAGAGGGGGAGAGAGTGCCCACAAGTGAGAGTTGTGGGGAGGGGCAGAGGGAGAGAATCCCTGAGCAGACCACCCTGTTGAGAGGAGAGCCTGTCAGTCACAGGGCTCTATCCCAGGACCCCTGAGATCATGACCTGAGTTAAAACCAAGAGTCGGACGGTTAACCGACTGAACCACCCAGGCGCCCCAATTCTGTTTCTTTTCTTTTTTTTTTTTTAAGATTTTATTTATTTATTTGACAGAGACCACAAGTAGGCAGAGAGGCAGGCAGGATGGGGGAAGCAGGCTCCCCATCGAGCAGAGAACCTGATGCAGGACTCGATCCCAGGACCCTGAGATCATGACCTGAGCCGAAGGCAGAGGCCCAACCCTCTGAACAACCCAAGCATCCCATCCAATTCTGTTTCTTTCTTTCTTTTTTTTTTTTAACAAATAAGTTTTTTTTTTTTTTAAGATTTTATTTATTTATTTGACAGATAGAGATCACAAGTAGGCAGAGAGGCAGGCACAGAGAGAGAGGAGGAAGCAGGCTCCCCGCAGAGCAGAGAGCCCGATGTGGGGCTCTATCCCAGGACCCTGGGATCATGACCTAAGCTGAAGGCAGAGGCTTTAACCCACTGAGCCACCCAGGCGCCCCTCCAATTCTGTTTCTTAATAGCTGTGTGAATTTCAGAAAATAGTCTGACCCTTTGGCCTAGCTTTCTTCATTTGCAAGATGGAGATACAAATAATGATCTCTCTGGTTGTGAGGAATCCATGAAATAAAGTATGTGAAGAGGCTGGTATGGTACACAATATATAGTAGATGCCCAAATTGCCTTTCATTACCTTCTTCATTTTCCCCTGTAGAACATCAGTGAATGGGAAGAATTCATTTTGTTATCAGACAGTAGCCTTTTTATAATTCTGTCCCTTCCAAATGCTTTTTTTCCTCTCTACTAATATTTCACTTTAATGAAGGAAGTTCGGATTCCAGTAGGTAGAGAAGCAATTAAGAGTTTCATTAGTTTACTGGGGTCCCTGGGTAGCTCAGGTGAGGATCTTAGGGTTGTGAGATGGAACCCCACGCTCCATGCCTGGGTATGGAGCTTGATTAAGATTCTCTCTCCAGGGTGCCTAAGTGGCCTAGTGGGTTAAGCCTCTGCCTTTGGCTCAGGTCATGATATCAGGGTCCTGGGATCAAGCCCCGCATTCAGGCTCTCTGCTCAAATAAAATTTTGTCTCTCTCTGTCAAATAAAAAAATTTTTTTTTTAAATCTCTCCTTCTGTCCCTTCCCCTTCCCCGTCACCTGCATGCACACATGCACGCTCCCTCTCTCTAAAAACAAACCAAAAAAAAGCTTCACTAGTTTATTTATTTTATTATTCAAAACTATTTACCTTGCTCTTACCCCTGTATTTTTGGAACAAATCATAAACTCTTATATAACAGTGAACAGCCAGGTGAGGTATTTCCCATATTGTCTCTGATCTGATAGTTCTCATGGATGGCCTTGGCTTCTTCCCAGATGGTGTTGAACAGAGTGAATCATCCAAAACCCACCTTGACTTGTACATTTTCAAAACCTCCTAAGCCTTTAATGTAGGAGTGAGACTAGATCATCTGCCAACCTCATGTTAACATCCTGTCTGGTATGTGCAAATGCTAACGCAGCACAGCCCAGCTCTAATGGGAATTTTAACAATAGAACCTTAGCCAGGTGAGAGCCGTTACTAGGAGAGACTTGTTAGCAGCCTAATGTGGGTGAAGTCAAAAGAGTCTCTCTTGTTTCATTTTACCACCCCCACCACCCGTTAAAGCTTGTATTTACCTTTTTACTGAAAGGACCCCACAAAGGTAGCCCATGGATAGTTTTAATCCTGAACACTGTTGCTATCTGACTTCACATGAATGAGTTCATGTCTGTGTTATATCCTAGAATATGACTGCCTTAAAATATAAATAATGGGCTTTAGATAATCCAGTAGATTTTTTTTTTTTTTTTTTTTTGGAAATCAACCAAGTATCCAAGTGGCTTGGGAGAAGCGATTGTTTCAGTTATATGTGATTTCCCATGAATAGTTTTCTGTCTTAGAGACTCTAGAATAGCATTAATAGATCTTTCTGTGATGACAGACATGTTCAGTATCTGCACTGTCCAATATGTCCAATAGTTTTAAGCTTTAAATTTGTCACTGTAGCTCACTAACACTTTATATCTCACTTTATCATTCTAGCTCACTGACATTTCTTTGTTTAGAATTTGCTAAACTAGGTGATATAGCTCATAGGGGAAAAAAGGTAAAATCTAGACTGAAGAATTTCATCATTTAAGCTCTTGTGACACTGAAAGGAAGTGGGCTTGGATAGAGGCATGCAGTTTAAAATCAACTCAAGATTCGAGGAGCCAGTATATTCAGTTAAGGTCTTTGATTCTTCTGCCTGTGTTTGTGAGGAAAAATTGGGCCTATAGCTGCAAGAGCAAGACTTTACAGTTAGGGTTTTTTGTGATACGTGCTCTGCAATATCTACCTTGAGCTCCTGGACTTGGAACCTGATTTTTATTTTTTTTTAAGTAATCTCTACATCCAACGTGGGATTTGAACTTTCAACCCCAAGATCAAGAGTTATATGCTTAGTGCTGAGCCAGCCAGGCACCCCTGAACTAGATTTTTTAAAAAGGTCCAGTGGTGCACAGTGTCTCTAAATCAATACCCAATATCAGTGTTTCCCTTTTTAAAAGAATAGTGCCATCCCTGTGGCTGCCAAAGCCAGAAAACTAGGATTTGTTCTTTATTTCTCCCTCACTTCTCCAGCCAACCCATCTGCAAACCTACTAATTCTGTTTCCACTTTACTGCCACCAACCGAAGCCAGAATATCATCTCTTACACAGACAACTGTTCCAGCCTCCTCACAGGGACTCCTGTTTCCATTCTCACCCTTTCTACAATCTGTTTCTTAAATGATTTTTTTCCCTTATTTAAGAGTGATTTTCTTAAAATATATATCAGAGCATGTCATTCCCGTGTTTAAAACCCTTTAAATGATTCCCATTGCGTTGAGTAAAGTCCACGTTACTCCCCAAGGCTAATAAATACAATGGCCTTATGTCCCAGTCTGCTTGTGATAGTCCTGGCTATTGTCTTGGCACAATGATTATTGATAGAGTTCCTTTTCTCTTGTTGGGTCATTAAATTATGGTTCCCTCTACCCAAAAGGTGTTATGTGATTTGGCCTCTTACTAAGATGAGATGCTGGATAAGAGGGGTTCTCTCTCAGTCACTGACCATGTTCTGGCCATACAGGCCACCTTCCATTTCTTATTTCACTGCTGTTACTTTGGCTCATAGCTTTTGCTAATGCAGTTTCCTGGAATCTTTCTTCTTCATTTGTTCATAGCTAGTTTTTTCTTTATCCTTCCAATCTGAGCTTAATGCGACCTCCCTAGAGAGGCCTTCTTTGACTATCCTTTTCTCCTTCACTTTCCATTTGTTTTCTTTTTGGCATTAAATATAATTTGTATATTGTTTATTTACCTGTTTATTTTTGGTCTACTAAAATGTAAGCTAGGTGAGGGCAGGGATAGTATCTCCAGCACCTAGCATCATTCCTGTTCATTGGAAGGCTTTTAGCAAACATTTGTTGAGTGAATGAGTGTGACTGATTGGTGGTTAAGAATTTTGCCTCCACCACTATGTGCTCTTGGACAAATTAGTCAAGCCTTGGTTTCTTCTGGAAAATGGGAATAATAATAATAATAACCACATAAAGTTGGTGTGATGATGGGGCACTTGGCTGGCTCAGTTAGTGGAATGTGTGATTCTTGATCTTGGGGTTGTGAGTTTGAGTCCCACATTGTGTGTAGAGATTACTTAAAATCTTGGGATGTGTAGGTGGCTCAGTCAGTTAAGCATCTGCCTTTGGCTCAGGTCATGAGTCCCGCATCCAGCTCTCTGCTCAGTGGGGAGCCTGCTTCCTCCTCTCTCTCTGCCTACTTGTGATTTCCGTCTGTCGAATAAATAAAATCTTAAAAAAAAAAAAAAGAAAAATTGTTCTGTTATTCAGAACTTATTTATATATATAAATTAAAATGCATACTATTTAATTATGATGTTACCAAATAAACATTTAATCAAATCAGTCAAAATAGTTTGTTCCTGAAATAGATCCTACTAACTTAGACCCTACTAAGTTCTTCCACTGGGAGGTAAGTTCCATGAAGACAGGGATTTTTACGTTCCATTGATTCTTTATCCCAGTAAATTCATATCTGTTGAATGAATGAGAGACAACTGACAAATAAAATAGTACTTGGTAAAGCTCTAGTTATTTATATTTGTTTTTCCCTGTTGTAGCAGAGGTTGTCCAATCCAGAGGTTGCTATTGTATTATACTTAATAGGAAATATACCGTGGAAACTTAATATAGCTCAGTGCAAGTGATACAATTTTTTGTTGTCTTATCTTATTTTCCCTTTGATGGGAGACTGCCTTAATAAACAGCTTTATAAATTTATTTTATGAATGTCCAAATAGCATGATTTTAAAATATAGATATATTTTTTACAAGAGAACGATCAGACACTTTGAGGTCTTTTGGGGGTGGCAAAAATGGGCTTTAATTAAGTAGTAAGGTAGTAATGAAGCAATTTGCTCCACTCATTTCTTTAGGTTGGAACACATTTACCTTAAAAATTTGAAGGACTCTCACTGAAATCCGTGGAATTAGAGGCAAAGTTACTTGGATATCTGTGTGTCAGTAACTAGAATATATCTTTTCCTCTTTTTTTTTTTAATGCATTATAAAAAAGAATAGAAGACTTTCTCACAGAACCTTTCAGTTTTTTCCAATCATAAAATAATTTATCCTGTTCTACTGAATAGACCCTGTCCTTTGAGTCTTGTTAACCATTTAATTATCATTTATTTGTTCTTTAGTGGTAAAGAATGCTTTCTTAGCATCTCTTCACATGGCTGCCTAACCTTTCCTTTTTGAGCAGCTTCCTTCATGTGACTGCCCTTCACTGAATGAAGTTCATTGTTAAGAGCCCCTTTGTCTTACTGCTGAGGTGTTTGTTTTCCCTACTTTGGTTTGGTATTTCCTTTTTGTGATATGCTTCTACTTCAGTGTTCTCTTTCCAAACTTTGAGGGACTTGTGGATTATAAATGACATTCATGCGATCATCATTAACCAGATCTTCTTTACTTCAATAAATGGCCTTCTACTGAGCACTCTCTGTGTGCCTTGAAACATGCTAAAACTATGTTACATAAATTGTCTATTTTAATCCTCATAACAACCCTATCAAATGGATGTTATTTCTGTTTCTTAAGCAAAGAAAACTAATTGCCAAAAGTTACCCAATACTAAATGGCAAAGCCAGGCTTTGAATTTGGGTCTCTCTAAGACCTTGCATTTAGTGATTGTTCAGCAATTGATTAAAAATTATTACTTGAAATTTCTAGCATGCTATAAGAAAATAGTAGTATATTTTTGGGTATATGAGCTTGTTTTCAGAATTCTTTCAGTTGGCTCATGAAACTAGAGAAATTCTAGTTTTTTATCTTCTGAGGGGGAGAATGAGGCTATATATTGGTCACTTAGGATATATTAGGATGATTGCCTGTTAATGTTGTTAAGGGAGATTGAGACTGGAGATAAAGGATGGGTTTTGGTCATGTTTTATACAGTTTGAATGCAGTGATCACCATGCATAATATCACCAGGTCTGAGCATAGCAAGAAGGAGGAATCATTTCATTGGTCAGATATTTTAATTTAAAAACACAATCAAATTGTTAATGTTAGGACTTTCTAGCCCCTCTACATTTACTTCATACTTTCATACCCCTTTCTGCATATCTATCAAAGCTCTTTGACTTTTGCAGCTGCTCTGCTTTTGCTTATTAATATGAAGTGCTTCTACATGCCCTTTATGAAAGCAGGGAGCCCTGCAGAGTTCCCCGTCTGTCCATATGTCCATTTAGTCTTTGTAATCCACTGTGTCATCATAGTGGTTAATAATGCCCTCAGGTCAGGAAGCCCAGTCTGGACAGCTTCATTAAGTCTCTTACTTCTCTTTGGCACCAGAGATGTAAAGCCTGACCCGATGAGTAAGACCATCTGTTTTGTGCTTCACTGCGTTAGATGTTCATACATGACTTTATTTGCATTGATTTTTTTTTTTTTTTTAATCTGCATTGATTTTTGCTTAGGTCTTGCCAGGCGATCAGAGCTTGTGAAGTTGGTATGTTAATACCTCAAAGGCACTGAGTGTGTTTTAGAAGTTGATCTGGTTCTCATTTGTAGGTTTTCTGGGAATTATTAAGAATAATATTGTGATATGCTTTATAATTCAGGAGCCTCCTGCTATTTCTAAAAATGCCAAGTTGAACACACATTTGGTTACTGTAATCAGAAACCTGAGTGTAGGTGGTTCCGTTTTACATACAGAATCTTTGGTGGGATTTATGTTGGGAGCATAGGCTGAAGTACATGTGGTTGATTCCAGTAACCTCTATTGCTTGCCTCACATTTTCACACCCCAGTTCCCACCCCCCTTTGATTGTAATTAACCGGCTTTTCCAGTGTGGAAAAGGGTACTCTGGATCTAATTTTTGAAGTGCCAGTCGTGTGGTCTTGCATCCTCACTGATTTAGTCAAGGAGGTGTTGGGAATTTAAATTCTTCTGCCTCAAAATAGTTTTGCCTCTGGCTCTGAAGTGTCATCACACTTTTCCAAATTATCCTGGCTGTTAGCATTTAGAAAAATAACCAGACAAATGTTGTAATCATCCTTTTTATTTAAAAAAAAAAATGCTTTCCTCCTTCTGGTGGCACCAGTTCTGGAGAATGTTAAGGTTCATGAAGAGCTGAAAAGTTAAAGATTCTGTGTGTAGTTCCTGTGAGAATTAGTTACATCTGACACTGGGGCTGTAGTCCATTGCTTTCAGGGGATGATGACCCAAGAGGTGAAGGGATGAGCCTTGGGCCAGAGTTGCTGTGTGCTCTTATGAAGGCCTTGGTGTGAGTTGCATTGGCCTGGGGTAAGGGGTTCCCTTTTCTGTTTTCAAAAAGGTACCATGAACTAATCGATGGCCGTAATAATGCCTGCTTAGAATCTGTAACTTCCTGGGGCGCCTGGCTGCTTCAGTCAGTTAAATGTCCCAACTCCTGGCTTCGGCTCAGGTCATGATCTTGGGTCATGAGATCAAGCCCTGCACTGGGCGCTGCGATCAGCAGTCTTCTCGAGATTCTTCCCCCCTCCTTCACCCTCTCCCTCTGCTCCTCACCCCTTCCCATGTGTGTGTGCAAGTACTCATGTATGCTCTCTATCTCTAAATAAATAAATAAAATCCTTAAAAAAAAAAAGAATTTGTAAATTCCTGGGTCCTAGGAATAATTTGTAATAGATAGCTAGATAGAAACTGTAAATTCCTATCATCTCTAGTCATTGTTTTTCTTTTGCTCTTTTAATTATTAAATTTCTATTATATTTTGTTGTGCTACTCATAATTTTAACAAGGACAGTATGGGCCACTAGTTTATCCAGAGCTACCTGCCATCATCCAGTAATACTGGGAAAAGTGATGCTTTGCCTGATATGTGACAGATGCCTCCAGTTAGAGGCAGCCATCTCGCTGGTCAGCCCAGTGTGAATTTGGCTGGCTTCTGTTGAATGTTTCTTAAATAAACAAGTTTCCCTTTTGGCAGTGGTGGCAGACATATGGAATGCAAGAGTCTGGCAAAAGCCGTGTCAAATGGGGTCCTTAAGCTACTCAGCTGCTAATGGCTACTGTCACTGTTGTGACTGAGGAAATATCTTCCAACTGGAAAATAAAAGTCATCTTGCTGCCAGGGGACAAACATATTCATCATTTATCTACCAGAAGAAAGGGCAGTGGCCATTGCTTTGCTGAACAAGGAATTTTTGCATTTAAGTTATATTAATCATTAAACTGGTCCCAAAGAAAGAAAGTACTATAGAAGATGTTTACCTGTGCTTTGAATACTGTTAGAATTGAGGAAGTTATTTGTAACATGTAAATATATTCTGTAGTTCTGCCTGATGGAAAAATCTAATGACTTTCAAAAGCATTAAGTAGCTCTATATTCTCTTAGTAAATGTGAATGCTAATAGAAACAAGCTGCTCGGAGGTGGAATTTGGCCAATATCCATTTGGTTTCTGGAGATGTTTTGTGCGGTTTTTCTGGATTGGAGTTTATGCAAGTTACAAATTCCTATTTTATACTATAGTAATTAGCTGTAAAAGTAGTTCTTTAGTTGCTACTGTAAATACTTGGTTCCTTTGGGCCATTGTGACTATTGGACCGATAAAGTTAGTCCCAGATACTGGAGCCCTAGTGAAGGGTTTATTAGCACCTGTTCAGCACAGGAGGATTTGAATGATCTGAAATGACCATCCTTGAGGAAAGGAATCCTTTCATGTACTTTAAAAATTTTACACAAGATTTTTGTCCTTCACAAGAAGCATGAGAATTGCCTATGATTAATATATGTGTGTTGGAAGGGAACAGAGGAGAAATCTGTATTTTTTTGTCTATTTCATTTGCCCATTGAATTCCTGAAGGGGAAAGTTATTTGAAATATAAAGGAAGATGAAGCCTAGTAGAGAATCTGTTTTACCCAGCCTTTGCTTTAAGGTTTTAATTAAACCTGCTGTTTCTGAGAAGGAACAGTCTCTGTTTTTGAGTCCTTAGGACTTTGGAACAGATTCCACTATTGTTTTACTTATCCCCAGAGGGTGGGCCTCAAGATAGGGTGAAACCAGACAATTAGGATCTCAGACACCACCACCCTTCCCAAGTCCTCTGGGTTGACAGGATGGAATGATGTGGACTTGTCTTAAAACGTGGTATGTAAATAATTTTCTAGGGAAAAGTTGACAGAATATACAAGGAGAATATTTTTTATATTGCGGAAACTGTAAATCCTGGTGAATTTACTGAGAAGTCAGTAGGAGGGAGAGTTGAGTTTAAGGTCCACAATGAAAATATTTTTTTGATTCTGTGTGCCACACATGTTGCAAAAAGCGTTAAGTGTGTTACCTGATGATGTGTGATATGCAATCTCCAAACCCACTGAACAGATGAGGGAAATGAGGCTAGACCAAGATACCCTGTAATACTGGATCCAGTATTCTCTAATTATCAAGAATGTGATAGTCTCGGGCGCCTGGGTGGCTCAGTGGGTTAAGCCGCTGTCTTCGGCTCAGGTCATGATCTCAGGGTCCTGGGATCGAGTCCCGCATCGGGCTCTCTGCTCAGCAGGGAATCTGCTTCCCTCTCTCTCTCTCTGCCTGCCTCTCAGTCTACTTGTGATTTCTCTGTCAAATAAATAAATAAAATCTTTAAAAAAAAAAAAAAAAGAATGTGATAGTCTCCTCCATGCGCCTTACCTAGAATGTTCTTGTTGTTGGGAAATAATTACTGAAAGTGAACAAAGGGACTTTCCAGAATAAAATTAAGTAAGATCTCTTGGGGACTCCTAAAATGAATGGACTGTGTTCATATAGCACTATGGGAATAAGTTTAAAGGCAACTAAGAGTTGCAATCCAATTTCCAGATACCCTTTAATATAATTACAAAGTTTGGAGATCAAAAGATTTAAGAGAAATACTATACAGACTGTTTTAAAACCAAATATCTACCCTAGCCACTTTATTGTAGTGGGTTTTTTGTTTGTTTTGTTTGTTTCTGTCTAGCTAAGTGGAGACAATGAAGTGGCACTTTCGATTTGTAATTCTACATGGAAAATAGTTTGTGATTTATGTTGTATTAAAGAGAAGCACTGGGGCGGGGGGGAAGCTTTATGTCAATTATATGTCTGTGTACGTTATTTTTTCTTCTCTGAACTGTAATAGGATTTCCGAGATGCAGTGGCCCATGCTTCCAGGCAACTTGGGAAACCCGTGATTGAGGACCGGATCCTAAATCAGATCCTGTACTACTTGCCTCAGCTGTATGAGCTCAACCGGGATCTCCTGAAGGAACTGGAGGAAAGGATGTCAAACTGGTAAAAATGGACTGACTAGCTTTCCCAGAGTCCCTCTTTTCAATGAAGGCATAATAGGGGCCCTGCATGTGGCAGAGAGGGGGTGTTCCTTACATTGAGTTGTTTCAATGTATTGAATTTTCTTGACAGCTACCTGTAAATTGGACTTTTTTTTCAAGATTTTATTTATTTGACAGAGAGCAAGCAAGAGAAAGAGAGGGGCTGAGGAGAGAGGGAGGATGGGAGAAGGGCGAAGGAAGAAGCAGACTCCCAGACCTGGGGCTGGATCCCAGGACCCAGAAGCATGACCTGAGTGAAGACAGACGTTTAACTGACTGAGCCACCTAGGCCCCCCTAGATTGGTCATTTTAGATGGCCAGAATTCACAGCCTTGATGCCCTGAACTCAATTCTAGGAATGTTTAAATTCTTTGGTAATACTGCCTCGAAAACAAGAAGGGTCCATATATTCAGCCAATTTAGCTTTTCTGTAGGTGACCTTTGATGATCAAGGTTTTTGAGATTGAGGGAGTTTACTTAATATATTCACACTGAAATGTTTTTAAATGCTTTGTTATCTTTTCTGGAATATCATGAATCTTTCTTTACATTTTGGAAAAGCAACCATTCACTGAGGTAATAGGTTTGTGTGGTTTAGAAAATTTACATGTGTATGATACCATCTAGGCTATAGATTTCCAAACTGGAAAAGACTGATTAACTGCTTCTTTGGATTATAGAAAGTAAGCAGACACTTCGGTGACACCTTTGGAAATATGCAGAAAATTTGTTCTAGGGGTTTTGAACTTCCTGTCCCTGGGGAACCCCAAATGATTAGAATAACAAAATAATATCACCTACTTTCATGATCAAAACTTCTTGTAAGTTTTCTTTTCCAGAAAAATACTTCTTGTCTGTTTTGGAAATACCATGCCTCTGCATGTTGGGAAAATATGTTAGATGAGTAATTAATTCCTAGCTGCAGCCTAAGTGTAAAATAACACGGGGTTAAGGACTGAGGAATGACTAAAAGGTATTTTTTAAAGTCATGATAGAAATAAAATATAATTGCAAAGAATATTCATATAAATACTTTGTCATTCTTATAAAAATTATCTTTAAAATTACTTAGTTGCCTTTAAAGGATATGCATACTTATGTAAGTGGGTGTTAAAGGAGGTTTAAATTTATTGTTTGCTTGTGCTGAAAATTTTCTCAAGTTTAGATCGATAGATTTCTGCGGTAAAGTATTAAGCATTCCTAAGAAACAGACTAACTGATGAAAGGGACAGCTAAAACAATAATTATGGGAAAAACTACACTTACTAGCACAAAACTCTTCTTATCCTTGGATAAGATATTTTCTACTAACTAAAATATTTTTCTCTCAGGGGCCTTCAAGTTAAGACATACTCTTTGGTTTTAGTATGCTTTTTAAAATAACTTTTATTTTTATATTGGCTTTTAATAACTGTTGAAATACTTCGTTTCTGCCTTCAACAAGGTTTTGAGTTATCTACGGTGTGCTGGTCAGGGCTCTAAGCTTGGCAGGAATATCACATTGCACAAAATAGATAAGGCTCTTGCCTGCATGGAGTAGACATTATAGTAAGGGGAAAACCAGAACAATGGACAAGAAACATTAGATAAAAGCAATTTCTGATCTGGAAAGATGTAAAATAAGATGATGTGCTGGCAAGTGAAGATTGGGTGGCCAAGCAAGGCCCTCTGGAAAGGCAGAGCCCGTTAACGGGACATCTGAATGAAAGAAGGGAGCTGGCCGGGGTTTCCTATTTCCAGGCATGCAAAGCCATTACTAAAAGTGTGCAGAGTGGGAATGAGTCCATATGTCAAAGGACTATAAAGAAGGCCAGTGTGTATGGGGAGGACTGAGAAAGAAGGAGAGAAGTGTGAAATGAGTCAGAAGAGTAGGCAGCAGTAGGACCAATGGAGCTTTGTAAGCCAAGGGAAGGAGTTTGTTTTCCTGCTGAGTCCTGTAGGAGGCTGTTGGAAGTCACATGGTGTAATACACATTTTTAGACTCTCTCACTGCACAGAGGGATGAGATGGTAGAAATGGGGAGACCAGTCAGAGGGTTGGCAAAATCCAAGCAACATGTGATGGTGGCAGTGGGGATGGTGAAGAGTAGGCATTTAAGAATAGGAGATGTCTTATAAGAATAGCAAAGAGGGCACGCCAATGGCTCAGACAGGGGACTCTCACTGGATGCTAGATATGTTCTGGATGCATCTATGACTCTCTCTGTTTTTGCGTATCTCTTCTCTGTCTTAGGACTGAACAACATAGAATTGCTGATATCTTTGTAAAGAAGGGACCATATCTAAAAATGTATTCCACGTACATCAAAGAATTTGATAAAAATATAGCTTTGCTGGATGAGCAGTGCAAGAAGAACCCAGCTTTTGCTGCTGTTGTTAGAGATTTTGAGGTATTTTTGCTCCCATATAGTGTTGAATGCTTCTTTCTTTCTTTGTTGTTTTTAAACCTATAATAATTTGCAATCATTAAAAACAAAAAAGATATTAAAATATAATCCCTTCAAAGTCAAAGAGGAGATTGAATAAATGAAAAGATGAGAAAGTGTGTACAAGATTTAATTTTGAAAAATCTATGATTGCATGCTAGAATATGCTTATAGGTCTCCTTTTTTTTGAATTGTGGGGAAATACACATAAAATAAAACTTAACCATCTTAACCGTTTTTAAGTATATAGTTTGGTAGTGTTAAGTACCTTCACATTGTTTTGCAACCAATCTCTACAGCTCTCTTCATCTTAACATTACAGAACTGAAACTATGGCTAAAATAACGCCTCATTCTCCCCTCCCCCGGCCCTGGTGACCACCATTCTACCTTCTGTCTCTGAATTTGACTACTCTAGGAACATTTCTTATTTTTAACTCAATCTTTCCTTTTATTCTTCTAACAACTAATCTACAGTGAAGGATGGGAAATGTAATTTGTTTCCCTTTAGATAAATAACACAGGTTCAGTGTCAAAGTTAAGAAAAATTAATGACATCTTTATAAAAAGCATCTCCTAAAAATTAGTTTTAACTAAAATTTTATTTAAGTCCTTCCCCAATCTTGGATAAAATGTGAATTATTATGTTTTAATACTCATGTCTCTCTTTTGTAACTTAAAAAAACAAAAAACAGCGAATTCCAGTCACCCAAAACTAGAGAAGTTTTAGAAGTATTATGATATTCCTGATTCTTACTTTTACATTAAACACATAATTAAACTTAAAATCATTTGTTGTTTTTTTCCCTTTTTTTCTTTTCCTCTCCTCTGATGTCTTCATGCTGTTAAGAAAGGAAGTGTGATTTCTATAGCTATGGCAACTGATCATTGACCCCGGTTTTCATCAGCGTCCAGTGCGTTGCCTTGGCAGCAAAAGAAAACATAAGATGGGAAAATTAGCTGTCTTGGTTAATGATGCTTGCATGGTAGATGCTTTCTTAAATGCAGTATCATTATAACTTTCTAATTAGTTTGTGTACCAGACCCGAGAGGTGCATATTTAGAAAAAGCAGAAATGATCTGAGCAAATCTAAGAAAACCCTTGCCCACGCACCTGAGCTGTGGAGGAAGTACAAGTACAGAACATGTTAGGATGAAGCGACGTTTTCACTCAGCCATTTTGATGCCACCAAACAGTATAGTCTTGTGTCGGAGAATGTCTGCAAAGCCCAGGATTGGGCAGAAGTGTCTGTTTTACATACTAAGGAAAAGAGCTTTAAAGGCGAAATCAAATGTCCTTTTGGTCAAGTCAGAATGGCTCTGAAATCAAGTCTCTCTATAGGCTGATTTGGGAGCTGTTTTTTAGAGCCATTCGTCTGAGAAAGAAATTTTACATCCACCCAGCTTACTGGAAATCATGTGCTTAGCAGGGCTGCTTTTCAGGCTATCTTTAATTTCTGCAGTGCTCCCCACTACCACCAGTTGTTATCATGGGTCTACTGACCGTAGGCACTGCTTATTATTTGAAGCCGGTTCCCAGTAGCTTTATGTCTTCTGCCTTATCTTGAGGACCATGCAATTCTTTGGGGTTTGCTTATGCTTGTGAATACATTGGCACATACTTGCCCAAGTGGCCACTTGGTGGCCCAAGTATGGTAGGCCCTCACTGACCTGGAGCACGGGGCTGCAGCCACCCCTGTCTATGGGAGTGAGCTGCTGACTCCAGAGACCACACCCCACCCCCCCTACTCCCCCCCACCCCCACCAGAGAGGTGGGCTAGCTGGTGAGTCCCCTCCCGGAGTTGTTGACTTTCTAAAGTTTGGTTTCCTGGGCACGTGCATCTGGATCCCTTGCTCCTTAAAAGAACGCTTGTGTTTACTTTGGATATGTTTTCCTTTCAGATGAGCCCACGCTGTGCTAACCTGGCCCTCAAGCACTACCTGCTCAAGCCGGTTCAACGGATCCCCCAGTACAAGCTGCTGCTGACAGGTGCGTCTCTTCCGCAGTTTGCCAGTTGACCAGCTGACGTTGTTTTCATGAAATTCGCCCTCTCCTAAGAACACCTCTTTCTAACATGCCAATAACTCCTTATCCAATACACGCATTTATAGATTGCATATATAACATGCAGTAACATACATTTATAGATTGATTACAGCCGGAACTGCATTGCTCTTGGTTCTTTGATCGTCCCTGCATGCATTCTCTGCTCTGGGCATTCCTACGTGTACATCGTGCCCTCCTAACCCCCCATCCCTGCATCATTTTACCTGATTAATAGTATCAGTCCCAAGAATGTTCTTTCCCAACCACTCCAGAATGAGTTTTAGGGAGTCACTCCCACATATTTGTATAGCAACTCTGGTCACTTTTCTTACAAGGTGTAAGGACTGGTTAATGAGCTATGTGCTTAGACTAGTGCTTTGGTCATAGTAAGTTCTAAATCAGTATCAGCTGCTATTATTAGTAGTCATACCCTTATCATCATCATCATTACTCTGTTGTCTATATCTTCTACTAGACTGTAAGCTTCCAGATTACAGGGCCGTATTTATCTGGCTTGCTGCTATAATAATGAAAAAATGAAGATGAGGGGAAGGCTATGAGTTGAGTGAAGGCATATACCGTGCTCAGGGATATAGTCATTGGCTCTCCCAAGTCTTCACCATAGCCATGCATATATCACATTATTATTTACATAGATGTAATAACAGACTTGTAGAGATAAGTGTTTGGCATCACAGCAAAGCTAGTACAGTTTCACATCACGTCTGGTATCCAATACATGCTACCAGGTCCTTGGAGTATTTGCTGAACTGTAGTGAATGTACACCAAATTAATAGACATACATACAAAAGGCAGATCCTTAACCATCTACCTTTGGCTCAGGTCATGACCTTAGCATTCTGGGATTGAGTCCCACATCTGGCTCCTTGCTCAGCAGGGAGTCTGCTTCTCCCTCTGCCTGCTGCTCCCCCTGCTTTACTCTCTCTCTCCTCTCTCTCTGACAAATAAATAAATAAAATCTTTAAAAAAAAAAAAGAATTATATCAAAATGGGGCACCTGGGTGGCTCAATCGGTTAAGTGTCCAACTCTTGGTTTCAACTCAGGTCATGATCTCAGGGTCAGATTGAGGCCAATGCTAAGCCCTGCTCAGCTCAGAATCTGCTTAAGATTCTCTCTCTCCCTTTGCCCCTTCCCCTGCTCTCTCTCTCATGCTTTAAAATAAGTAAATAAAAAGAATTGTGTCAGAATGATTGAGAATATCAAAATGCTATCTCGACTTTAAATTAATCTGTACTAATTTTATCATGTAAATAGATTTTTAGGTACTTGGTTCCTATTGGTATTGTTAAAAAATGGTGTGCATTCTCTTTTCTCATAAGCCAAGAACTATGCTGGATAGAGTAGGTGAATGCTAGAAAGCATTCCTTTAGGCAAAGCCTTTCTAGGGTGCCTTTTAAAAGACAAAGTGCTGTTGAAGAAGGCCCAGCTTCAGCATCAGGACCTGACTACCCTAGGTGTTTCAAGTGTTTACTTTGAATTTCTAACTGTAAATTACACAATAGATTTTTCTCTGGAATGACATAAGGCAAATCAAATAATTTGAGGATATCCTGTCCATTTGTACTTTCTTTCCTCTGCTTTTGGCAGAGATTTAGAATACACAAGACAAAAGGAAGCACCGATGCATGTGTTGTGTTTTTGCTAGATAAGTTCAGTGCTGTATCATAAATGAAGCTATCAAATGGCTTAGGCTATTTCTACAGCTGTGGAATGAATACTGTTTTTAGTGGCAAAAGAGTACAGTGGTTTCAAATGAGAGAAGGATGGAGAACTCTGAAATTTTCCTCCCACACTATGACTGATCTAAGTAAAAAGTCACACTTACATTTAATTTAGGATTCATGAAGAGGTTGGTTTTAACTGAGAAATGATGAAGTAGCAAAAGCAAGTTTTAAAAATTCTTTTTTAAGAGAACAGATTTCATGTCTTTTATGATAGAAACATAACATAAGCTTGGGGTTGTTTTAGTTTTGAGCTGCCTCTTCTTTAATCTTAAAGCCATTTACCTCTTCTTTAAGTTGGAAAATCCCCATTATTTATTTGTGTTTGGTAGACCTTCTGTGATTGTGGATTTACTGAAGAGTACTGGTGATAAATGGATTGTTCAAGTCACAGAGTCAGGATTGAAGTTAAAGAAAGAACATAGACTTTGTAAAGAAATAACATAGACCTCATGTTCTTCATCCATTGACTTTTCTTCCATTGATTCAAATTCTTCTTTCCTTTAAGCCTGGCCTGAAATCCCACCTTGCTTTTGAAGCCATCTCTCATTACTCCAGTCTTCCTTGACCTTTACTATTAGTGCCATGTGATCTAGCAAATATTTACAATAGCCCCCCCTTACTTGTAGGGATACATCCCAAGACCGCCAGTAGATGCCCAAAACCATGGATAGTACCACATGCTGTGCATATTCTTGTTTTTCCCCCTACGTACATACCTTTGATAGAACTTAATTTATAAGTTATTCACAGTAAGAGATTAATAACAATAATCACATAAAAATACTGTTATATATACATATGCATGTATATGATTATAGAATAATTATACTATTATGTATACATAAATATACATATGTATGTATACTAAAACAAAAATTAAGTGAATGTGCGCTCTCTCTCTCAAAATATCTTTTTTTTTTTTTAAGATTTTATTTATTTATTTGACAGAGAGAAATCACAAGTAGATGGAGAGGCAGGCAGAGAGAGAGAGAGGAGGAAGCAGGCTCCCCACTGAGCAGAGAGCCCGATGCGGGACTTGATCCCAGGACCCTGAGATCATGACCTGAGCTGAAGGCAGCGGCTTAACCCACTGAGCCACCCAGGCGCCCCTCGAAATATCTTACCGTACTGTGGTTCCCCCCTTGTGATGATGTGAGATGATAAAATGCCTATGTGATGAGAAGTTAGGTGAGTGACAAGGGGCACTATGTATCCTTAGGCTGCCTTCGACCTTCTGTGACATGTAAGGAGGATCGTTTGTCTCCACTCGCATAGCAGTTAACTTGGTGTAACTGAAACCATAGAAAGTGGAATTACAGAGAAGGGGGGACTGCTATATTCCGTGCTTTGTGAATTTGCTCATATTTTTCTAATTTAAATAGTCATTCCCTAATTTGATTGTAAACGCCTTGAGGTCCAAGAGTGAGTCTTTACCAACAATTCGTTGTACCCCAATTTATCTGGATCAGTTTTTGTTACCTTGGAAGCCAATCAGGAAATAATTTTGGCGGCTTTTAAGTTACATTTAAAATATCCCATTAGGGGCACCTGGGTGACTCAGTTGGTTAAGTGTCTGCCTTTGGCTCAGGTCATGATTGCGGGGTCCTGGAGTCGAGCCCCACGTCAGGCTCCCTGCTCCTTGGGGAGCCTGCTTCTCCCTCTCCCTCTGCCTGCTGCTCCCCCTGCTTGTGCTCTCTTACTCTCTCTCTCTCTCTTTCTCTTGCTCTCTCAAATGAATAAATAAAATCTTTAAAAAAATAAAAACAAATAAACAATGAAACATCCCATTGACCAAAAAGTCTTTAGCCTGAAGGACAACATTGAGATAGAGAATTTCAGAGATGATGTCTTCTTATTCAGAGAGGTTGAAATGTTCTTCCTAAGACTACCAAATGGTATTGATTGAAGTGTATGTATGGTCATATAAAACTAAAGACATGGAGGTTGTGATACTATGGTTTTGTTTTATATTTTTATTTAAAATTCTGATTTTCTAGTACTCATTTTTGTGATGGTCTGATTGCTCCCTGCTTTGCAAGATAATTCTACAGTTGCTATCAAAGTGCCCTTGGTCTATGCACTTAAATTTTTAGAAGTTGGATTTTAAGTCTCTAAGTTTGTATCTATTTAAACATGATAGTTAACTGGGTCCTCATCTTTGGATAAACACGCTCAATGTTTTAATCCTCTGAACAGCCTGTGGGATACTTTTCTTTCTTTCCCTTTCTTTTTTCTTTCTTTCTTTCCTTCCCTCCACTTTCTCATCCTAAAATTTGGAGTAATTCCAAGTGCACAGAATATATATGAGCAGAGAGGAACAGTGAGACCATTTGGGGCAACTTTTGACAACTTTGATTTATTAATGAGTTTTAGGCAGACAACTCAGTGTAGATTTGTGCCTATCTTGGTTTCTTAAGAGGGAAAGATTTGAAAAATGTAGAGATGAAGTATAGATAAGCTAGGGTAGTTTCTTCTGGAATCCTTTTAGAGAAAGGTGAATGGAAATTCACAGATACAGAGACCTGCCCCTACTAGTCAGACAACCATCCTATTGTCTTGAGCAATGTTTTTTCCCCCGGACATAATTTGGGCTTCAGTTGGAATTCTACTTAGGCTTTCATTAGTAAAAAACACGTCCAGCTTAACTCCTGGTACTACTTTTTTAAGCTCAACCTAAAATAGGATTAAAGAAAATGCATATGTTGATGCTTAAAATGAGAATTTTTTTTTAAGATTTTATTTATTTATTTGACAGAGATCACAAGTAGGCAAAGAGGCAGGCAGAGATAGAGAGGGGGAAGCAGGCTCCCTACTGAGCAGAGAACCCAGCATGGGGCTCTATCCCAGGACCCTGAGATCATGATCGGAGCCGAAGACAGCAGCTCAACCCACTGAGCCACCCAGGTGCCCCTAGAATTATCTTTTTAAAGAAGGTAAAATAAAGTAAGTAATTTACTTAAGTAGAAAACCTCGTAAATTTTACCTTTATATTGGCCATTCAAGGCAAATGGATCTAGCCAGACCTTGAAATCTGCCCTGGGCCCAGAACCTAGTTCGAATTAGAGTCTTGTGGCAACAATGAAAAAGTAGTGGAAGGAAACAGGTGCTGTTAATGGGAGCAGCACTGATTTCTTAACCTCTGCTTGTGTCCTTCCTCATCACTTCAGTGTTGAGACTGTATTATCCTGACTCTGGGCCTGGCATGGATTCTGGCCCATAACAGGGACTCCACTGAGCTGGAAGACTTAGGGGATTAAATGGTGTTCCTTTTCACAAGGTTGAGAATCCCCTGAATGTTTGATGGATGAATGGGTCAATAAATTGTTAAGAGTTAAAAACACTCTACCAGTTACTCAGGCACAAAATTGTGGAAAGGACTCTGAAATGCTTCCTTTTCCTCCTTTTTCCTCTGTTATAGTACCCGCCCACAAGTTTTCCCCTGCCTCTACTTCCTGCTCTTTCCATTTCTCTCATTATGTTCTAGACCCAACTTTTTAAAGATTTATTTTTTATTTATTTGACAGACAGAGGTCACAGGCAGGCAGAGCGAGAGAGGAAGGGAAGCAGGCTCCCCGCTGAGCAGAGAGCCCAATGCGGGGCTCGATCCCAGGACCCTGAGACCATGACCTGAGCCAAAGGCAGAGGCCCAACCCACTGAGCCACCCAGGTGTCCCTAACCCGCCTTTTTAAACTCAAGCCAGATTGTGGCAGTATCTTCCTTCTGGTTGCGCTAACCTCTTTTTTTTTTTTTTTTTTTTAAAGATTTTATTTGACAGGGAGAGTGAGAGAGCAGAGCAGCAGAGAGAGAGGGAGAAGCAGGCTCCCCACTGAACAGGGAGCCCAATGTGGGGCTTGATCCCAGGACTCTGGGATCATGACCTGAGCCGAAGGCAGTCGCTTAACCAACTGAGCCACCCAGGCGCCCTGGTTGAGCTACCTCTTATCACTGCCACTACCCCCATGTAGCCTGGCACATTGTCCCTTCATCTCTTTACCAAGGACACTAAAAGGAAAAACATACTCCTCCCGTGTTTTCTTTTTACTCACACAGCACCATCGTTCTCACAATACTGACACCAGATGTTTAGTTTTGTCGTCCCACACCAGGCAGTTCTCTTTGACACCAGCAAGGTGTCCTACAATTTGATTCAATTCTACCATGATCTACCTGGAAATAGTGTCAGGCTCCAGGGAGTTAAGGGCTCAGTCCCATGACTGCCCCCCTGCAAACTTCACATGCCATTCATAAGTCCCAGGCTGTCCCCTGTAATTTCTGATCAACCAGCTATAAATCTGGGCTCTCCTGATCCCTTCCTTGGGTTTGATAATTTGCTAGAATGGCTCATAGAACTCACAGTAACAGTTACTTGCATTTTCTGGCTCATCACAAAAGGATAGGATGAAGGTTACAAGTGAACATCTAGATGGAAGAGATACATAGGGCAAGGTATGTGGAGGAGATCTGGGAGTGTCTCTGTCCTCTCTGAACACCAGTCTCCCAGCACCTCCACGTGTTCAGCAACCAGAAGCTCTAAACTGTGTACTTGGGGACGTTTATGGAGGCTCCGTCACGTGGTCATTATCCAGCATTAACTCCACTTCTAGTCTTCTCCCCTTCCTGTGGAGTGGAGAATGGGGCTAAGTTGCAAGTTTGTAATCATGGCTTGAACTTTCTGGTGACCAGCCCTTACCTGGGAGCGATTCAGGAGCCCACCCAGACTCGCCTCAGTAGAACAAAAGGCATTCCTTTCTCCTAAGAAGTTCCCTGAGATTTAGTTCTGTCAGAGCTAGGGTCAGAGGCCAAATGTTAGGACAAAAGGTACTCCTCCTGCTCTTATCACTTACAAAATTCCAAGGGTTTTAGGAGCTCTACACCAGGAATTGGGAGCAGAGGCCAATATATATTTTTTCTGTTGTCTCACAGACCTTCTTTTATTTTGCTTATTAGGAAGGTTGAAAACTTACTCTCCCTACCATAATGGGAGATATGTGTCATTTGTCTAAACCCAGAGAATGTGCAACACCAAGAGTAAACCGTAATGTAAACCATGGGCTTTGAGGGGCTTGTGTTGTGTTATCCATTCTCACAAATATACCACTCTGGTGGGAGATATTGATAGTGGGGAAAGCTGTGCAAATCTTGGGAAGGGGGTATATGGGAAATCTCTATGTCTTCCTCTCAGTTTTGCTGTGAACATAAAATCACTCTAAGAAAAATAAAGTCTTAATTTACAGGGGTGGGGGGAACCTTATTTTTCACTATGAGGGCCATAGGTTATAACCTAGAATTTCCCAAACCTTGTTTTCCTTTGTTCTAGCTGTAGTAGTTTTCTTTCTTTCTTTTTCTTTTTTTTTAATATTTTATTTGACAGTGAGGATGGGTAGGCAGAGTAGCAGGCAGAGAGAGAAGTAGGCTCTCCACTGAATAGAAAGCCTGACACAGGGCTTGATCCCGGGACCCTGGGATCATGACCTGAGCCGAAGGCAGATGCTTGACTGATTAAGCCACCCAGGTGCCCCTAATGCAGTGTTTAGTAGCTTAAATGTAGTTTTTATAGCACACTGGTGTGGCTCAGTAAGTTAAGCATCTGCCTTCAGCTCAGGTTATGATCCCAGGGTTCTAGGATAGAGGCCCATATCGGGCTATCTGCTCTGTGGGGGGCTCTGCTTTTCCCTCTCCTTCTGCCTGCTTCTTTCCCTCTGCCTGCTTCTCTCCCTGCTTGTGTGCACACTCTCTTCTCTGTCAAATAAATAAATAAAATCATTTTTTTTTAAGTAGTTTTTTTACTCTCTCTTGAAACCTGTCCTCAAGACCAGATTCTTTCTTTCATTAATCACCACATGGGCTGACCTTGAGCTGGACACCTGTATACACTGGCAAACACCAAAGGTGCTCATGTAGTCCTCCTCTTTAGGGCCACACCCAGCCACTCAAGCTTCCACCAAAGCCTTCTTCCTTCCTCTTCTTAAGTCCTGAAAATTAAACTGATCTCATCACTTGCTTGAGTGAGTATATTTTGAGGATTTGTTTTTATAAGGGTCACCTTTTTTCTTTAAAGGTATCTTTTGTGCCTTTTAAAAAATATATAAGTATTATAAAAACAAAGTCCTTCTTTATCTTCTGCCATCCAGAGATGACTAGCATAGATCTTTAGATCTTTTTTATCTCTATGTTATAGGCAGGATAAATTTTTTCAACAACAAAAAACGCTTTTATTTGTGGAAAGTTATACACTGGTGTTGGAAAAAGTTGAACCAGTAAGGATCATGTCGAGAAAATAAAATGAAAAACACATAATTTAAAAATTCCTCTGAAATATCTTTTCCATTTCTATATTTAGGGGGGAAAACAGTCCTTTGAACTTTGATTAAATTTGGATCAGGTAGTTTTCTTTGATCTTGTTCAAAATATTTATGTTATAAGTGACTAGCGACATATTACTTTTCCTGTAATCTTTGCCTTCAGTCTGGGATGGTATTAACTCCCTCTAGGTTTTAGAAATCCAGGATTTCCCATGTTGGTAGAAAATGGGATATTAAAAACATCTGTTAGAGTGTTCTGAAGCTATTAATTTGAGCTATGAATGGACTAATAAGATTCAAGAAAAGGTCAGAATCATATTAGTGTATGACTTTTTTAAAAATCCTTACTGAAAAATGAAAAATGAAACTTGTGCTGTAGTATTTGTTTTCTAAACCAGAGCTAATTATCTATAGCAAAAGTCATTCTAACACTTTCCCTAGGGCAGAACTTGGTGGAAGGTAGGGCTGTCCCAAGCACCAGCCAAGGAATTTCTTTTCTGAAGGACCCAAAGACCCTGATGTAAGCCAGTTCCATCCATGTGACATGGGAGGGTGATGATACTCAGAATTCCCTTTGTTATTAGGTGAGCTCTTGTTTCTGTTGCAATTAATTTTTTCAAAGACTTTTTATTTATTTATTTTTGCGAGAGAGGGAGAGAAAGCGAGAGCGAGTAGGCACAAAGGGCGGTAGGGGCAGAAGGGGAAGCAGACTCCCTGCTGATAAGGGAACCCAATGCGGGGGACCCTGGGATCATGACCTGAGCCGAAAGCAGATGAGTAACTGACTGAGCCACGGCGGTGCCCCTGTTGCAATTAATTTTTAACTGTAGTTGTGAACAAGGTATTTTGAGGGATGATACTTAATAAATTATATCCATGAAATATTTTGGTGCTGTGGAAATATTTAATACTATGGAAAGACTTTAGGATATAAGCATGTCTTATCTGCCTGATCTATTCAGTTATACCTTTTAAATGTAATCTCACTTTCTCTATAGAACAGGGGTTCTTAACCTTTTTTTTTCTTTCTATGTTTTTTTTTTTAAATTTCTTTTCAGCGTAACAGTATTCATTGTTTTTGCACCACACCCAGTGCTCCATGCAGTCGGTGCCCTTTCTAATACCCACCGTCTGGTTCCCCCAACCGGTTCTTAACCTTTTTTGTGCCTTGATCCCCGTGGCAATCTGGAGAGGCCTATGGATCCCTTAGAATAATTTTTTAAGTAACAGGATAAAATACATAAGACTAAATGGAAACCAGTTGGCCTGAAATGCAGTTATTAAAATAGTTTGAAAGTATTACATAGTAATACATGGGCTGCTTTAGTAATGTATTAAATTAGAAGATCCGGTGGTGGATCTAAAAACTCCCATGACTTAGATATAGTGGTGATGGTAAACAAAATTTTGAGAAATCTGCAACATCTATAATGTGATATAAAAAAATGTATGCCTTCTCTGGTGGTAAAGTCACTGATATCATTGATGATATGCTGGTTTGTTCCCTACATTCATAATGTAAGGAAATTCTGTATTTCACTTAGAGGTTAGTGAAAATATTATTTTGTGTGTGTGCTTTGCCTATCCCGGGCTGCAGATCCCCAGAATCATACCTATAGGCATGCCTACAAAGCCGTTCTTTTCCCAATTCTCTTTGTACATTTAACTCAGATTCCCTGCATGTAGCTGAATGCCTCTGTTGCTGGGACTTGCCTCGCTAAAGATCTAGCAAGCTGACAGTATTGCTGAAGAGTTTTCCTCTTAAGTGTTTGTCAGAGTCATGGGCTTGCATCAGGAACTGTTCCACTTGAGGAAACACTGATATTCAGTCAAATTTGAATTCACTTTGGTGTTTATATTTGCTTTATTCTTCTCTTGTCTGTTCTTTGGGGAGTAAAATAAAATATACTTATCTCCCTAAACCTAAATTTGCTCTTTGTTTACCAACAAAGAGGTGGTAAGAACCAAATATGGATAAGAACCTCCTTAAGTGGGGCTTGACTATGCCAAGACTGAGTCTGAGCCAGTCTAAGTGACCTGTTTGGTGATGACCACATAGTAAATACAATAATAATTGTGTCCTTTCCTGCTAGGATATAGAAGCTTTATGAGCGGGAAACCTTTTCCTGGGATACCCGGGTGGCTCAGTCAGTTACGCCTCGGCCTTCGGCTCAGGTCGTGATCCTCGGGATGGAGTTGCACATCAGGCATCTTGTTCAGTGAAGAGTCTGCTTCTCCCTCTGCCTGCTGCTCCCCCTGCTTGTGCGTGTGTGCACTCTCTCTCTCCTTCTGACAAAACAGATAAATAAAACATCAACAATTAAAAATGCATAGTACCATTGCAAGAATAGACCTATTGATTGAAAAATAATAATTTTTATTCTATTATTAGAATAGGGAGGTGACTTTAAAAACATCCTATTTATAAGAATCTAATGTATGACAAAGTAGGAAGTGTAAGACGGTAAGAAAAAAAAAAGACTATTGAATAACCTATTAAAATTTGAAAAAGTTAAGATTCATATGTCAGTAGATACACTAAAAATCAAAACTAAATATAAATAGGCAGAGCACAGAGGATTTTTAGGGCAGGGAAAATACTCAGTTTGATAACATCAAGATGGGTATGTGTCATTTTATCTTTGTCCAGACGTCTAGAATGTACAACCCAACTGTGGACTCTGGGTGATAATGAAATGTCAGAAGAGGGATCTTCAGCTGTAGTAAATGTACCATTCTGGTGGAGGATGTTGATAATGGGAGAAGCTGTGCATGTTGGGGGGGGGGCAGGAAGTGTGTGGAAAATCTGTTCCTTCCCCCAGTTTTATTGTGAATATGAAACTGCTCTTAAAATAAAAAGTCTTAATTAAAGTGAAAACTAAATATAAAGCAGTAAACTCTAGTAAAAACAGGAAAAAAAACCAGAGTGTGTTCTTTATTAAAACTCTAAGCATTAAAAAAAAACCAAAACTCTAAGGATAGAGAAAGGAGGAGACATGATTTTTCTAAGCCCAGAAAAATAAAGATATTATAAAGGAAAATATTGATACTTTTCCACTATTCTAAATAATAAAAACATTATAAAGGCTTAAAATACAATCAAAATTAAAAGATAAACATGCATCAGAAAATATATTAGTAGCAAAAATGAAAAAAATTGCTTTTTCACTAAGAATTTTAAAACTCCCATAGATATATGGACTAAACATAGGAACAAACAGTTTCCTCAGAAAATGCATAATAAATACACAGTATCATCCTCTAAATCATAAATCTCAATTAAAACAAGGTTTCAGGGACGCCTGGGTGGCTCAGTTGGTTAATCAGCTGCCTTCGGCTCAGGTCATGATCCCAGCGTCCTGGGATTGAGTCCCACATCGGGCTCCTTGCTCAGCAGGGAGCCTGCTTCTCCCTCTGCCTCTGCCTGCCATTCTGTCTGCCTGTGCTCCCTCTCTCCCCCTCTCTCTCTCTGATAAATAAATAAAATCTTTAAA